>NC_041394.2:60625090-61237590 GCF_900747795.2 Erpetoichthys calabaricus
TGATCTCCCGGCTAGAGCCCAGGTGTTCGAGTTCTGGGGCAAGCTCGGGTGCTGGCTACAGGCAGATATTAACCAGGCTCACCAAGTGGCCGATGCCTGCGAGGGGTTGGTCCACGCTATGCCGAACAACCTAGCCCAGCAGGTCCGGAGACATCCATTTAAAGACATGAACGGTCTTCTGGAGGTCCTGGAACGACAACTGGCGGTGACCCAACTGGGAGTAACATTACAATTGTTGCTCGCCGTTATGTTCTACCGCAACAGTGGGTCATTCAACAAACAAGCGTAACTTGTGTGCATAGGGAGACCAGATCTTACAGGTCCGCAAAGTGTTTTATAACCTGGGAAGGGAGTCCTAAACAACTGCTCGTCGCTGTACTGCCTAAGCCCCCCCTATCCAGTTATACTGGGACAAGACTAGTCAGAAAGTAAACGCAGTAGAGCTGTCACCACTCCTACACCTATGTTAGGTCTGACTATGGAGGGCTCCCACGCCGTGTTCCTTGGCAACTAATGATGATGTGGACGGCCCGGGGGAGCTCTCTTCGGTGACGGACCTCGACCCGGAAGTGCAACTGGGTGGGGTTCCGGCGCAGGTGAACAATACCCTGGACCAGACACCTGACCTGCTCGCTGGCATAGACTATCAGTTTCAGTCTACGCCAGCGTCATTTCAAAGTGAACAGTGGAATGACGATTCCCTGAAGTTTGCCCGGAATGCCATCATGTCCGCAGTCGAAATATCGTCAGTAGATTCCACACCACCGGGACCCTACTTTGTTTTGGATAATGAACTGTTGTATCGAGTTGCAGAACACGAAGGTGAGGTACGGAAGTTATTGTTAGTACCGCGGACCTACCGGCGGGAGGCTTGCGAACTAGCTCATGCCCACCTCTTAGGCGCCCATCTTGGGGCCGTGAAAACATTGGAGAGAGTAAAACTCTGGTTCTGTTGGCCCAGGATCAATGAGGAGGTCCGGTGTTTCTGTCAGTCTTGCCCGGTCTGTCAGCTATGTTAGATACCCCAGAGGGACCTCACTCCTCTAGTCCCAATTCCCCTTATAGATGTCCCCTTTGAGAGGATTGGTGTCGATCTTGTAGGACCCCTAGAACCTTTGGTACGATGCCATAAGTACATATTGGTCATGGTAGATTATGCAACTCGATACCCGGAAGCGGTTCCCCTGCGAGCTGCTAATATGAAGACTATCACACGGGAATTAGTAGGGCTTTTTTCCCCGAGTGGGCATACCTAAAGAAGTCCTTACGGACCAAGGTACGCCTTTTACATCGGATAATTTCAGGGAGGTTGCCAAGTTGCTCTGTATTAAGCATCTCAAAACGTCTGTCTATCATCCACTGACGGATGGACTGGTAGAAAGGTTTAACCAGACACTTAAACAAATGCTCCACAAGGTAGTCAGCGCGGACAGTAGGAACTGAGACCAACTTTTACCCCTAGTACTTTTCGCTTACTGGGAGGTACCTCAATCCTCTATGGGCTTTTTCCCTTTTGAGCTTATGTATGGGCGCCAACCCTGGGGCATACTAGATGTACTAAAAGAAGGTTGGGAAGGGAGGCACTTCTCTCCACTAACCTCCTAGCATATAATGCGCAGTTACACGATAGATTAGATAAAATTCGGCCTCTGCTTAAAGAACACATGTCCAGGGCTCAAGAAGCGCAGGCCCGGAATTACAACCAAAACTCTTCCCTGTGCGAATTTCAGCAGGGAGACCGTGTAATGGTGCTTGTGCCCACTTCCCACTCAAAATTGTTGGCCCATTGGTAAGGTCCATTCGAGGTTAAAGAGAGAAAAGGGCTCGTCGACTATTTGGTAAACCAACCAAACTGTCGACCGAGTGAGAGGGTCTATCATATTAACCTATTGAAGTCATGGAAGGACAGGGAAGAATGCCCTCTTTCTGGCACCCCCAACCCACCACTACCCCACCATTCTCAGAAAAAAACACACTTAACCTCAGCCACAATTTGACGTCCCACCAGCGATGGGAGCTCGAAAGTGCGATTCTGTCTGTCCCAGAAGTGGTCACTGAAGCCCCAGGCTGGACCTCGCTGATTCAGCATGACATCGTGACGGACCCGGGGGTTGTTGTCAGGGAACGGCCCTATCGCCTCCCGGAGGCGAAACGTGCTGAGGTGGAGCAAGAGGTTCAACGGATGTTGGACATGGACATCATTGAGGAAAGCCATAGCCCCCTGGTCCAGTCCTATCATCCTCGTGTCTAAACCAGATGTGTCTTGGAGATTCTGTAATAAAACGGCCATTTATTTGACTACTCTTGACATGACGAAGGGCTATTGGCAAATTCCCTTAACAACGTCTGTAAAAGAGAAAACTGCATTTAGCACCCCAAGTGGACACTGGCAGTACAAGGTACTTCCATTTGGGCTGCACGGGGCACCAGCAACTTTCCAATGTCTGGTAGACAGAGAGCTACGGCCCCATCAGTCCTATTGTGCCGCCTATATCGATGACGTGGTCATCTTTTCCGGCACCTGGGATGAACATGTATTGCAGGTTTACGCTGTCCTCCTGACGCTAGCGACAGCCGGGCTACGCATCAATCCCTGGAAGTGTTACTTTGGGATGAATGAAGCCAAATATTTGGGCTACCTGGTAGGAGGAGGATTGGTGAAACCACAGTGTTCTAAGATAAAAGACATCCTGAAATGGCCCCGTCCGATAGTCAAGAAACAGGTGCAGGCCTTCTTAGGATTAGCGAGCTACTACTGCCGGTTTGTACCTCGGTTTTCTGAGAGGGCGGCCCCCTTGACAGATTTGACAAAGAAAAGGGCCCCTTTTCTTTGCATGTGGTATGGAATGAATTGATGGAACGGGCATTCAGTGACTTAAAAATGGCCCTCACAAAAGTGCATCCGGCGCCGCCGAGAGTGGCAGCCTTTTCAGCAGCTCCGTGTATGACTGTATATGTATGTGTACTTTTCTACTTTTATTTTTCTATTTTTATTTATTGATCACTCCTACCACTTTATTTTATGTGGATTCCTTCCCTGGACACACTTACTTTTACAACGTGGGCATGGATTTTAACACGCAGAGACTCGCCTATTCAAGTACTCAACTTCGGGCGCTGAGAACAAATGCCAATGCCGGTGTGGTTCCATATTTACCCGACGAGGTAAGAAGGCGATATCGTGGCAGCAGAGCCGGCACTAAGCTAAAAAAGAAGCGGCTTGCGAGAAAGTGGCGTTTCAAGCCTTCGGTGCCTTCTGTGATTCTGGGGAATGTAAACTCAATCTCAAATAAGATCGACGAACTGGCTGCGCTGGTGAAAAATGTCAGGACCTAGAGAGAATGCAGTTTGTTGTGTTTCTGCGAAATGTGGCTAAATAACACCATCCCAGATGCCAACGTGGAGCTACCCGGGTTTAGCACAGTTAGAGCGGACAGAGATGCAAGTACCTGTGGGAAGCACAAAGGAGGAGGACTCGCTCTCTATGTTAATACACGGTGGTGTCACTCTGGACATGTTAACGTCAAAATCTCCACTTGCTGCAGGGATATCGAACTGTTGGCCGTAAGTTTACGTCCCTACTATTTGCCCAGAGAGTTTGGACATGTCATTGTTGTTATTGTATACATTCCTCCTCGGGCAGACGTGGAGTCAGCGAGCGACATCATCCATTCTGCTGTTGCTAAGTTACAAACGCAGCACCCCGAGGCGCTTGTGCTAATCGCTGGAGACTTTAACCATGTGACGCTGGACAAAACATTACCTGCATTCTCCCAGTATGTGCACTGTAACACCCGGGGAAATAAGACTATTGATTTACTGTATGCAAACGTTAAAGACGCATACAGCGCCACCCCGCTGCCTGCGCTTGGGAAAGCAGATCATAACCTGGTTCTGCTTCAGCCTCACTATAAACCAAAAGTTAGAGTCCTACCTACAACCACACGATCATTCAGGAAGTGGACTCCGGAGGCTGAGAATACTCTGAGAGAATGTTTTGGAACTACAGACTGGGATATCCTGCAGGGATCTCATAGTGAGAACATTGAGGAAGTTGTTGACTGCACTACTGACTACATCAACTTCTGTATGGACATTGTAGTTCCAGTAAGAACAGTACGCTGCTATGCTAACAACAAGCCATGGATTACAAGTGACATCAAGGGCCTTTTGAATCAGAAGAAAAGGGCTTTTAAAGACGGTGATCAGCATGAGCTCAAGCGCGTGCAGAAGGAACTCCGAGTCCAGCTCAGGGCGGCGAAGGAGCAGTACAGGAGAAAGCTGGAGCAGAAGTTGCAGAATAACAGCATGAAGGAAGTGTGGGATGGGATGAAGATCATCACTGGCTGCAGCTCGAAGCGGGGTACCACCATTGAGAGAGACGTGAAGAGAGCAAACCAAATGAACAACTTTTTTAACTGGTTTGACCACCCTAACCCACTCTCACTCTCACCTCGGAGTACTGCACCCTCCACACATCCTTCTGCTGATACCAGCATAGGAAAGACATCCCCACCCATAATTACAACAGTGCAAGTGAGCAGAGAGCTGAGGAGACTTCGTGCCAGCAAAGCAGCGGGTCCAGATGGAGTATCGCCACGACTGCTGAAGGTCTGTGCATCGGAGCTGGGGGGTCCTCTACAGCGCATCTTCAACCTGAGCCTGGAACAGGGGAGAGTCCCGAGGCTTTGGAAAACATCTTGTATCACCCCAGTCCCAAAGGTATCACGTCCTAGTGAGCTGAATGACTTTCGGCCTGTTGCTCTGACATCACATGTGATGAAGACCATGGAGAGGCTGCTGCTTTACCACCTTAGGCCACAGGTTCAACACGCCCTTGACCCTCTGCAGTTTGCATATCAGGAGAAGGTGGGAGCGGAAGATGCCATCATCTATATGCTACACCGATCCCTCTCTCACTTGGACAGAGGCAGTGGTGCTGTAAGAATTATGTTTCTAGACTTCTCTAGCGCCTTCAACACAATCCAACCTCTGCTCCTTAGGGACAAGCTGACAGAGATGGGATTAGATTCATACCTAGTGGCATGGATCGTGGACTATCTTAAAGACAGACCTCAGTATGTGCGTCTTGGGAACTGCATGTCTGACATTATGGTCAGCAACACAGGAGCGCCACAAGGGACTGTACTTTCTCCGGTCCTGTTCAGCCTATATACATCGGACTTCCAATACAACTCGGAGTCCTGCCATGTGCAAAAGTTCGCTGATGACACTGCTATCGTGGGCTGCATCAGGAATGGGCTGGAGGAGGAGTATAGGGACCTAATCAATGACTTTGTTAAATGGTCCGACTCAAACCACCTACACCTGAACACCAGCAAAAACCAAGGAGCTGGTGGTGGATTTTAGGAGGCCCAGACCCCTCATAGACCCAGTGATCATCAAAGGTGACTGTGTGCAGATGGTGCAGACCTATAAATATCTGGGAGTGCAGCTGGATGATAAATTAGACTGGACTGCCAATACTGAAGCGCTGTGCAAGAAAGGACAAAGCCGGTTATACTTCCTTAGAAGGCTGGCTTCCTTCAACATCTGCAATAAGATGCTGCAGATGTTCTATCAAACAGTTGTGGCGAGCGCCCTCTTCTACGCAGTGGTGTGCTGGGGAGGCAGCATTAAGAGGAAAGACGCCTCACGCCTGGACAAACTGGTGAGGAAGGCAGGCTCTATTGTTGGCATGGAGCTGGACAGTTTAACATCTGTGGCAGAGCGAAGGGCGCTCAGCAGGCTCCTATCAATTATGGGGAATCCACTGCATCCACTAAATAATGTCATCTCCAGACAGAAGAGCAGCTTCAGTGACAGACTGCTGTCACTGTCCTGCTCCACAGACAGATTGAGGAGATCGTTCCTCCCCCAAACTATGCGACTCTTTAATTCCACCAGGGGGGGTAAACGTTAATATTTAACATTTTACATAGTTATTGTCTGTTTTTTTTTTTTTTTTTTTTTTTTTTTCACCTGTATTATTATCATTCTTTAATTTAATATTATTTATTGTATCAGTATGCTGCTGCTGAAGAATGTGAATTTCCCATTGGGATTAATAAAGTATCTATCTATCTATCTATCTATCTATCTATCTATCTATCTATCTATCTATCTATCTATCTATCTATCTATCAATGGCACCTGTTATGAGAACACCTCATTTTTCAGTTTCTTTTCTCCTCCAGACCGATGCTTAGGACACAGGTCTTGGTGCCATGCTGAGCCAAAGCATCGATGGTGTTGAACACCCCGTGATCTACCTGAACCGGAAACTGTTGGACCGGGAGACGAGGTATGCCACAGTGGAACGGGAAGCCTTGGCCATCAAGAGGGCGGTAACTCACCTGCAGTAATAACTGCTGGGCCATGGAGTTCACCCTGGTGACGGACCATGCCACCCTCCAGTGGATGGCCCTCACAGGGACTCGAATCCTTGGGTTACCAGGTGGATTTTGGACTTGCAGCCGTATAAATTCACTGTCACTTATCGCTGAGGTAACCTCTAACCTAACACTGATGCTCTCTCATGGGTTCACGACCTCTCGGTTCGGGCCGCCTGTCCCAACAGGTCTGGGCTGAAGGGGGGGTCATGTCACGCACAAGCGCATGGGGAGCAGCTTAAGGACCCGACATGCACCGCGACAAGTCGTACCAGGGTCACAATGGCAGCGTACTAACCTCTCTCTTCTTATTTCCTCAGAAAGAACGAGGCACCGCCGCCGTAATACCGCCCGGACGACTCAAAGAGCCTCAGCATTTCCGGGTTCCTTTCTTCCCTCTGGTCCCCAATTGATGACGTTAGCCACCCATCCACTACCACGGTTTACCCAGCATCCCACTGTTTAATTTCTGGTCCAACCCTATAAACTGTCCGTCTACCTATCCTTCTGTGTCTCTTGAGTTTGGAAAACCATTGACAAATTTTGTTACAGTATACGGGGCTAAAACCCCAAACCTTTATGCATCTCTGTCTTGTTTATTACAATATATATATAGTGTGTGTGGTGGGTGCAGCGATGCTATATATATTGTAATGGTGTGGACGCTAGGTGGCACTGTTGCCCACCTTTTCCCAACAGACAGACGCAGGACACGAGATAAAATCACCAAGAAGTTGTTTAGTAAGTTGTTTAGAAGTTGTATAGTGCCCCAAAGCACCTCCACCATAATAAACAGACAATAAATCAGCATAATCAATCACAATATTCTCCTCTACACCTCCCAGCAAGCTCTGACCTAACCCTCCCGACTCTGGCTCGCTTGATGGGTTCACAGCAGTCCTTTATATAGTCCGGGTCAGATGGAGAACTTGTAATTTTTTTCATCCAGGAAGTACTTCTGTGCTTCCGTCCCAGTGACTTTGGAGTACTTCCGGGCTATGTAGACAGTAGGGACTCCCTAGTCTCCCTGCAGCGTCTCCTGGCGGTACCCATGGCATCCAGCCGAACTCCAGATCCCATGGTGCCCTGCGGGAATCCAGGACACTGGTATGCTGCAGGGAAGCTTCCAACTAGCGTCCTCGGGGAGGCAGTGTCCCAAAGCAGCTGCCTTCCCCCAGGGCCGTCTCCTACTATATATATATATATATATATATATATATGTGTGTGTGTGTGTGTGTGTGTGTGTGTGTGTGTACCTCTAAAGTATGTAATACCACCCAGAGCCGAGTGGGGGCACTGTCACTAATCATGTCCTCTCCTTTTTCTCCCACACAACCGAGAAGATGCCCAATGAGGGCATCTGACTCCACCCCTTCCTTTTTCCCCGACTATAATTATGGGATCCATACAGAGTCATTCCAGTGAAAATTGAACAAGCAAATTTAGAAACACAAATTTTTCTACTCATTACTGCCACCGTAGGGTGAGACCTCCAATTTTCTCTTATTTGGTGATGAGGCTTGTAAAAGCTTAAATTCCAGGTCAGGTCACCAATGGCTAAAAAAAACATCCTGCTACTGCTGGTTCCAGGGTTTGTGGCTCAAGGATTGGAATCCTAAGCCATCTCATTCTGAGTGATAGCTGAGAGAAACCAGTCCTGGTGATAGACATCTCTAAAAATATGGAATGAAATTTATCAGTAAAACCAAGAAGTTAAATAGATATTGTGTATTAGTTGTTCTAAATTTGCCTAATCAAGAGAACATCACTTGAGAATTGTATGTGCTTTGACATGAATAGTATTTCAAAATGTGACTGAAGAACATAACACAATTTTGAGAAGAATATGCAATTTAATTTCCTACACTGTAAAAAATAAATCTTCCATGTGTGAAAAATAATAATAAAAAATAGGTAACTATATGAAAAATAATCATTACTTTAATTAATAAAATTGGGTTTTACCCTTTTTATTGATTAGTTAATTCTAATTCAATAAAAAAAATTAAGAATAATGTTAACTTATTATTTTTCTTAAAATGTAAACATTTTTTATAACAAATTCTTAGTAAAAAAAACTATACTGTGAATTGAACACATTTATGTTAAGTTAAATTTAATGACACGGCACTTCCTCTCACATCGATTTCTTGGTCTTTACAACAACGCATTCAGCTGTAACGCTTATTCATAATAAGAGCTATTTTACTACGAATGTGTAAGAATAACGCATATTAATTCCATAATGAATAACTAGTATTTCATTTCATATAGTTACAGACGTAAGTATTTGTTGTTTTTACAAAACCGTTCCCTTCATGAGGGAAACATGGCGAGCAAGGTAGCATCTTTCTAACAACCTACCTCGTTGGTTTGCTTTAAAAAGCAAGCACATTTCTCAGATAGTTACGTATGTTCATATTTATTTTTTTTTAATCATTTAAAACTTTTATTTTACACAGAAAAAGAAAATGACACTTTGAGATAAGTGCTATGGCGTTTGTCCTAAACTACGACCTGTTAACAACATAAAAAGACGTTTGCCTAACCGTCACAGTATTATTTTACCTCTTATTTAATTAGTGTTCTACACCGGTAATGTTTTTTCTGGTTAATTTTTAACACTGTGATTTATTTAGCGATGTTTGATTTCTTACGTCCTATTTTATTTCAGGATTTTCGCTATCGCATACTGAAAAGTAGTGGGAAAGGAGTCCATTCATTTAAGTGGATATGTTGGCGTAAATGCAGGATGTGTCTGAAGAGCGCCATCTGCCTCAGGATTTCACTCTTTCACTCTCTACGTTTCCTTCCCGTTTAGCACTCATTCCTGGGACATTATTTGATTGAGATATACTTTTTGTGTAAGTTTAAAAAAAAGAAAATTTGCATTGACATTTGAATGTCAGTAATTCAGTAAAAATTATCCTCAGACATTTGATTTAATTTTCCTTTGAAAATATAACTCCGTTGTTGTGACTATCTGTGTATGTTCAAATAAATAAAGATATATGGAATTTTAGCATGTATTTGTTATACAGTCATTACTGTCCAGCGTTGCATTATTACTCATTTTTTTGAGTACTGTAATTCAAATGAAAATTGGAGTAAAATAAAACCATTTTTGCCACTACGGTACTTATATTTAATAAAACTCATTTATTTTAGGTAAATTTGAGTAAATTAATAAATTAAGTTTACTCAACAGTGCAGTATATTAAATCTACTCAAAAATATTGTTTGTAATTTGTTGCCTTATTTTTTTTAAGTACTTTTAACACATTATTTTTTACAGTGTATTCATACCCCATGTCCAAAATAATATCAAGTCAATGCCTGAATTTTCCCATTGTGATATTTTCAAGCACTGTTAGTTGGCGGATCCATTTTTCTACTTCTCTATGAGAGAAGTAATATTTGTTTTACATTTAACCAACTTTAAACTGTATTCCTCCGTTCAACTAAAAATTATATATCGAGCTCATCTGTCTCGCTTAAAACTGTCCAAAATGTTTCCAGGGCAAGATCCAACCTGCGAACGCTGCAACCAAGCTCCTGCCTCACTGGGTCACATGTTTTGGGCCTGCACCAAACTAATATCATTTTGGACCAAAATTTTTAAGTGCCTTTCAGACAGCCTTGGTGTCACAGTCCCTCCTAACCCATTAACAGCTGTGTTCGGTGTTCTTCCAGACGGACTTGAAGTAGAGAAGGACAAGCAAACGGTGATTGCATTAACTACACTTTTGGCACGCAGACTTCTGTTAAATTGGAAGAATCCTAACTCTCCTCTGATAAGTCAGTGGGAAACCGATGTTTTATATTATTTGAAATTGGAAAAAATCAAATTCTCAGTTAGAGGATCTGTACAAAATTTTTTCAGAACCTGGCAGGATCTAATCAATATTATTTTAGAATAAGAGAAATAACTATTTCCACATTTAATTCCCTTCTCCATTTCTTATTTACCTATATATTTATTTCTCCCTTTGTTTTGTTTATTGTTGTCTTATTAAAAAGCCCTAAGCAATTCTCCTTTGGCTAAACTCTCCTTCTCAGGGGTGGGGTTTGATTTGTCTTCAATTTTGTTTGGTTATAAATTGATCTGTTTGTATGGAATGATTACAATAAAAATTCATAAATAAAATAAATAAATAAACTGTATTCCTCCATCCTCAAGTGAAAAAAAAAACTCATCATTTTTAAAAGTTAAAATATAAAGTAGCTCTCCATAATTTTACCACACTGGAGTCACACAGTAGACCTTTTTCCACCAGTAAATGCTGTGATTTTAGATAAGAGCAGGTTTTCCTGACGCTTTACAACCGTGTATTGAAAACCCATTGCAAGACAGATAACATTCATCTTTGTGAAACATGCATTAATTCCTTTCAGTCTAGCACTGTAAAGCTTTTAAGTTAATGCTTTAAAATCTTTCCCAACGGTGTTAGTTATTTGTTCTGTTTTGGACTGATATAAACCAGACATTCAAATGTACAAATTGGGAAGGGAAGGCATCCTTTTAACCAGATTACTATTAAAAATCAGAAAGAAGACTTGAAAATTGTACTGCTGTTTTAAGGCAGAAAGTTTGTGAAATTATTAAAAAAAAATGATTAAAAAAATTAATAACAAAAAAAGATTTGAATGATCTGTACTACATTTTATATTTTTCTTCTGCCTCTACAAATAAAAGAGATATTTTGGCAGTTTTGTAGCTGAAGGAACTTTTTTTTTTTAAATTTATGGCATTTTTGAAGACATTATTTTTGAAACACATCTTCTGGAGTCACCATTATGGCGTAGTAGTTTGCGGTTTGTGATGCAGGGTGGCCAGGCTGTTGCTAGGGAGGACTACAGGGTGTATGCAATATGTGACGGCATTACTGCAATGGTATAAAGGTCAGCATTTTTTCACTTCCTGGATGACCAAGTCTAGGGATAAATCAAAACATAAAACAATTACAAATACATTCTGGGCTTGTAGGTGTCTCTTCGTGAGATGTGTCTTCAGGTTGGTTTCTTTTTGTGATTCATTCCATGTGCATTTCTATAGTTATTTGAGTTTATTTATTCCATTATTACTAAGTTTATTTTAATGTTTCTATCTGTACTTAAATTTACTGCTTGACCGGCTTCTTTGTTTGTTTGCTTGCTCCCTGACTAGCTTCAATCGGTTTTATAAGTGCTGCCCCCTTGCTTTGTATTGCTAATTGCTTCTTTGTCACTAACAACTGCCAAGTCAGTGTGCAACCTAGGGGTGGTGATTGATGTTCAGCTATCTTTCTCTGATCACATTTCAACTGACTCTTATTCATGTCAATTCATGCTGTATAATATTTACATGATCAGACCTTATCTGACTGAATATACAGCAGTATACAAGCCATAGCAGATAGTCCAAAACGTTGCAGCCTATCTTGTATTCATCCAGCCAACATCGGTGAATGTCATTCTTCTCTTCAGTTCACTGCATTGGCTGCCTGTAGCAGCACACATTAAGTTCAAATCTTTGATGCCTGCCTACAGAGTAGTCAATGGGTTGACACACGTGTATATGGAGACACTGGTGAGGTGCTATGTTCCTTCTTGCCCACTCAGGTCTGCCAGTGATCAGTGTCTGATGATGCTACCTCCATGTGGTATCAAATCTCAGTACAGACTCTTTTCATATGTAGCTCCTAGTTGGTGGAATGAGTTGCCCATCTCCAGCCAAACTGCTGACTCCCTCAATGCGCTTAAAAAATGACTGCAAGCCATATTGCTCTGTGAGTATCTGCCAAATGGTTAAGGAATGTTTTGGTTTTGTGGATCTGAGACTGTTAATTGATGATTTTTAATACATTAATTTTATATATATATTAGGTTTGGGTAAATTAACACATTCATTTTTGTGATTAATGTGGGCTTTCTAATGCATTTAAAATATTGTCATATCCAGGGTTCGTAACAAGGCAAATGCCTCAGGCAGTTCTTTGGTCAGGGCAGCATTTTCATGTTTTTTTTTTAACCTTACAAAACAATAATACAAATAAGTCTATACCTAAAAAAATTAGAAACACATCCTTACTTATATACTACCTTTAACACTAGAATTAACAAAGCTCTACGAAAGAACTCGTAAATCCGGACCACCTTAAATCCACTCGCAGCTCTCCGTCAGCATCTTTTGTCTTGTAAATGTGTTGATAAGCACAAGCAGCAAGCAGTCTGCTATCCCATCCTCCCACCGCCGCAGAAACTGCAAAAACCTCTCCCAGCTCAAGCCTTGTTTATCAGGGAGTCAGGTACCTAGAGCTGTACAGGCTAAAAATATATTGTTATTTGGAACACATGCATGTAATGTGTGTTCTGTGTCTACAAAGGTCTATGTACTGTAAATGTAGGATGATATAAATGTTGAACACATACCTAAAAGACAAACTTATTCCATGTTTTAGTACTAATGACAAAATTTTGACATGAAGTGTATAATGTGTGAAGACTGAAGTCCAAATATCAAATAAGCACTTTCACAAAAGTTACAAATATACCAGAACAAGTGCACTTTTATTCAAGACTATAACCACAGAAAAAGAAAATCGGGTTAGTGTACGTTCTTTTAGCGACTGCTTTGGTAGTGTAGCGGTAAGAGCTGGTGACTCATATTCTAAAGATTGAGGGTTCAAGTCTTCACATGTCCCAGAATAAATGTTTTGAGTAGTGAGCTGCTCTTAATATTACTATTATACAATAAAAACATACATTTGATTTGAGTCTGTAACAGCCGGTGTAAATGTATAGTACTTGTAAAGGTTAGCATTTTTTTTATTCAGTTTTATTCTCTCAGTCACGTTCACCGCTCGCCCCCGATCTGACACTGCTGTTTTCAAATAAAATGTGCAATAACAGAGGTGAACTCAGATTGGAGAAAGAGAACAGAAGCCATCCCCACCAGAAACGTCCACTCATATATAAGAACAACACAGCTGCACCAGGAGTAAAAGTGGAAAAATGGCACCGTTTTGAAGCAGGACTAGGTCTGGGGTTATCCTGCCAGTCAGTCTGTCCCATACCTGTCCGTCAATGAAACAGCACGGCTTACAGAGCTCACCAATGTATCGTGCAAATTCCCATTTGTGATTATGTTTTGTGATGTTTATATGTTACTTATACAAAAGCCAGATCAAATGTTATTTACCTTGATTTATTTACTTATCTTCCTAAAGCGTAAAGTCACAAGTAGACTGCAGAGCTTCCTCTGTTTGATCAACAATGGCATGATTCTAAAAACTACAAAAGCATTATAATATACTGGTGGTCCTTTCTCTGCTTCACTCCCTGTTCCTGGCTCAGAGGCAACTCATCTACCCACTGTCCCTTGGTTCTGCAAGAGTCACTGGTGAACATGGATCTAGGCTAAGGAACCCCCAAAATGTCTCCTGGCTGCTAAAATGATCTCTAACTTCTGTGTTTGCAAAATGGTGATCACGGAGCTGCTTTTACGCTGGCTTCTCCAAGTAGTCCTGTCCTCCTCAGACAGGTCTTGACTACCTGAGAAATGTGTCTCTCTCAGGTCAGGACCCATGGGCACTACATTGTTATTTCCATGGCACCCTCGTTGAAAAACGCTTGTGTAGAGTATAATTATCAAGTCATTGATTGTGATGAACAACTGAGGATAGTATTTATGGAGTTTTAATGCAAGTTTTAATGTATGCCCATTTAAGACATGCTTATTCTTTCAATTAAATGTCTTCAGTAGTGCATTCAAACACATTCAACAGTCATTTTGATCGTTCAGTTTTTACTTTGACACGTCTGTGTTTCATCTGCTATGCTAATTTGAGAATTAATACATTGGCCTTATTTTCTTATCACATTCTTTTCAACTTGCCTTTTAGGAAGGAATTCACATTCAGGTGGTGATCAACTTTTGTAACCTGTCCTGCTATGCTTTTTCAAAAATAGTTGCTTTGAATAAAAGCATCTGCCAAGAAAATAAATGAACATTTGTAAATGGAAATTGCATTATTACTGCTAAAGATCTATCTGGTTACAAATTCTTTTCTGCTCTTCAACTTTGAGCTATGTCTTGCATTGTGGCTTAAGCTAGATGAAATTTTTGAGTTGATGATGTTTCATAGTTTACGATTTTGTCTCATGTCCTGGCCTTTGTTTTTTAGGTTCCTGTACTGTTATGACCTTGGTTTGTTATTGGCATTATTATCCATCTTCTGATTCTGTCTAACTGCAGTCAGTGCAGGAAGAAGGGCTCTGCCTTAGCATGGGTGGAAGTAAAAGGAAAGAAAGAGGACATAACCACAAAACTAGGGCTGAATACCAGATGAGACGAACTAAAACTGTTTTGTGAGAACTGTGTTGAAAACTTATTAATACAAATCAATTTGCCTATTCCTCTGATCAGGGGTGAGTTATGGTGTATAAAATCTGTACATTTTGGTTTAATTTTCCATTATATTTTGTTCGAGGCAAGACAACAGATGAACTACATTTAAGACAAATCAAAGCAGATTTTCTTCCCTTACACCTCACTTTTAAAACAGCTGTTTCAACATTGAAAGGAAGACATGCTGGTGGCTCAATTACTTTATAACTTGGGAAAGGAAGACTGAGCCGATGCCTAATTATTTTACAGCCTGAGAAAGGAAGATCTACCGACACCTCAGAGAACATAAAAGGTTTTATTGTGTGGGAAAACGGACAATGAATTAATTCTTTATATTGCCAGCCAGCCAATCAGAATATCTATCAATCACATCTTGCAAAACCCCCTGGTACAATTTTAGAATAAATATGCCTCGTCTGAGAAGAAGAGAAGAAGAAGAAGAAAAACAGTGACAACGGACGAAGACGTCACTGGTCGTCAGAAAAGCATCATGAACATTGATTGCTAAATCAAACGCCACCCTGGGACATTCATCCTTGACATCTGTAACTTTTTCGCAAGCTTTTTCTAAAGACTATATATATCTAGACTTTCCTATCAGTACTTATTTTCTATTATTCTTTGTTCCACTGGTATTATTATTCTTGTAATAAATACCATGCTGCTTTTAACTTTCCATGCTTTGTCTTCATGTCTTGAGTGATTGAAGTAATAAGGTAGATTTCTTTGAGCACTGAGTGCAGCCGGATATTTGCCATTACCTCTGTGCTGCGAGGTTTATTTTGGCTGAGAGTGAGAGCTCCACTCAATAGTAGAGGAACAGTATGTAAAGAAGGTATTCTTGGCTGATAAATGGTTTATAGTCAAGAGTGCTGAGTCTTTGTATGTTTAAATGTATTCTTGTAGACCAAAAGTAATATTTAGGTCTGAGATATCATTAAAAACATTGTATGTTGTTCATGCCGATAATAAGTAAGTCTCTTGAAGTGCTGAGTGACAGGCTGTGTTATTCCTAAAGCACTTGTATGGTTTAAAGTGCTAGAGGTTAATCAGTGTGTGTGTGTCATTCATGGGGCACTGTTGTGGTTAGGGTGTGTGTATGTGTATAGCTATGTATGTATGTGTGTGTTCATCTTAAAGTGCAACAGTAGACCAACCCGACAACGAACTTGACAAGAACACTTACCCTTGAGAAAACAGGTAAAGGGTAAGCAGAAGGAAATACTACAATAATACAGGGTGGATATCATTTTATGGAAGCTGTGGTCTCAACTCTTGACCACCTCAGTCACAATACATATACATATACATATACATATTAGCCAGGAGCTCCTGTCCTAAAGAGCTGTCCATTGCCAGTGATAAAAACAGTATATATAGTTGTGACTGCACAAAATGCTGAATGTGAGGTATAGTCTAAAAACTTTTATTAAATATTGTTAATTACCATATGCAGTGATTTAAAGGGTTTCTATATATCTGAAGCAATGTTAATATGTTCTTTAATTGGCAGTTTACCTCTATGGATTCAATAGCGTCAAATACTTTCAGGCAATATACACACACTCTCATATCTAGCCACAGAATACAAGGAGCTATGACAATAGAGACCTAAGGTGATATTTTATCAAGATAAGTGTTTCGTGTTCGTGTTTGCCCACGTAGAAAAATAAAAGATCTGTAATGCAAAAAATAAATGTATAAATGAAATAGTTCAAAAATGAATAAAGAAGAAAATTGCTTCCAAATTCACCACTAGTAGTGCTTTTGAGTCTACCAATCTGTATCTATTAATTAATAATGCATGGATGGATAGACAAAATAACAGTGTATGAGGGAGCAAGCAATAAAAATGAATACCCTTTTAAAGAAACTAAAAGCACCAAAGATTGCCTTCAAATGGTAGAAAACACATAAGAGACGGGGCAGATGGTATTTTATTGAAAACATGTCATATTGTTTAACTCTTTGAACCCTACTGGGAATGTGTTTTCAACCTAAATATCCAAAATGTATCTATGTGAAGCAAGGATTATTATAGTCTGAGCTCCAAACTGCAGCTGAGGCATATTTATAAAATTGATTGATATATCACAGGTGTGTATGGTGCCCAGAGAACTCAAATGTGGTCAGCGAGAAGTAAATGTGAAAACAGTTCATAAGAATAAAAAAAGGTATTTGACAGGAACTGTTTGTTTGGCACAACATAGCTTGTCAGTTCCTCTTTATCTAATTTTAGCAGAATACCATCGGATTGAGATTTGAATATCCACACAGTGTTACTCTCAAATACATCACACATGCCTTGTTCCATGTGTCCAGTTCTCTTTGTGAAGAAACTATTCTTAACAATTGTGTTAAAGTTAACTTGAATCAGCCTTAAGTGAAACCTATTTTAAGATAAGAGCATGCAACCACTGTACCAATTCCTTTCTTAATGTAAACATTGTCGCACTAGCTTGCTTAACATAACAACTCATCTTTTTAATCTTTTCTCATAATTGAGAAGGACAGCCCTAGAATTTATAGATGTTCTATGAACTATCTCTAGTCCTGTCATGTCCTTTTTCTAATATACAGACTCATCTGTACATATGATCTTGTACAGTGCATGCATTTTTTTGTTTTATCATATGGTTTTATAAAAACCTACATTCTAATTACCTATCATAGTTGCTTCTGCAAAATGTATAGTTATACTATACTAGTTCTAGTGCTAGCTCTAGCACTACCAGATCTTTCTTGCACACAGCTAAATACCACAGAAATCAGGAAGTGTTATATACAAAGAAGACCTCTAAGTGCAGAATTTCTGCCAGTTGGAATAAAATGCATGTCAATTTGAGCTCTTGTCTCAATGATATCTACAGCAAAGTTTAGAGCATGAGAAGAAGCAACTGATGTATTACAACAAGTGAGTAACAAGGACAGAAGACAAGCTGTCAGTGGCTTATGAACAGGAGCCTTAGTGCTGATACCGCGATGTGTTATCACCCAGTGGTTTGCTACATGTGACAAAAAAGTCACAAATCTGGCATGAATCCCTCAGTCATCAGATCGGAACAATGCTAAATATTAATAGTAGGCAACATTTGTTATCAAAAATGCAGAATTTCATACGATGATTCACATAGTTTTAACTGTTTTTGTGGCATTTGGTAGCCGAATATTCTATTAAACAATTTCACAATGGTCCTTCCACCACTATGGTCACTAACAGAACAACTGGAAATTTGGAAAAAAGTACATAAAAAGCCTAAATGCAACACTTAATGCAATGTGTTAGTGATGAACGAAAGGGATGTGAAAAACGGAAACTGATGTGAAAAATCTGTTTTTCTGGAAATATTTTAATTACAAAAGCTGAATACAATAAAAAGAATGAGGCAGAGAACAAGGAATACTGCTGAATATTTTGCCTATCAAGACGCAGTTGTACATATTACTGTGTTTTCTCCACAGGAAAACTCACTACATACAAGAATCCGCCTTCCCCCTCTTTCCATTAACTAGAAACCACAATTTCCTGTTCTTGTTCTAGGATTGCAATCAATCATAGTTGGCAAACTGTGTGTGCTCCAACTGAAACAGTCACATAACAAAATGTCTACATGTCACAGGAAATGAGTCTGGCGGGTTTTTCCTTCTTCACTAGAGATCTTTATTTAAACATTAAATGATTGGCAGATGCATGTGGAACTAATGAATGATATGCTTCCAGACAGGATATAAATGACTTTCTTTTTGTGTCAATGGTACAAATTTTGCTGGAAGTTACATACCATTTATAGCTGCATTTCCATTTGTAAAGCTTTTGTGAAGATTTTTGCTGTGATTTTAATTTCACATGAATCATTTTACTCAGCACTACAATTTGAAAATCATTATGAATATTCAAGCCTGAAAATAAAAGGGAAGAACATTTTTAATTAGAAAAACAGTTGGTCCAACAGAAGTTCTTGTCCATAAAAATATTTTTGTAGTTGACTTTAAAAGAAGTTTTTCAAAGCACCAAGAATGCTGTAAATCATGTAAAGGTTTTGTCTCTAATGAGTACAAAACATGGGACCTTCATACTTCCATACTGATTCTTAGTCCACATACCAAGGAAAGCTGTTCACACATCTTATTTTACTATCTTGTGCATCATGACTCCAAAAAAAAAAAAAAGATCATGAAAGAGTTGCAACAGTCCAAGAAAAATCAAAACTTCAACTCATAAAGAATAAGTAAACAGCTTGATTAAACAGCAGTTATTGAAGGCAAAAAGTCTTATTATGGCTTGTCGTGGTGATTAATAAAATTATTAAACTACCATATATACTCGTGGATAAGTTCTCCCGCGGATAAATTGGGGCTTGATTATACCGTATAATTTCTGGTATTTTATAATGTCGGTCGTATAAGTCGAATGCGGAAAACTCACGCTATTGATCCAAGAGTTTATGATATGCTAACGCCCACCTGAGAGAGTAAACACAGAGCACACTACCTTTTATTTTTATGTATTGTGCCAACGTGACCACACGGTAATACCCAAACTATTCTGAAGTGAAGTTTGCACTGTTTTGTGTTTTTTGTATCTCACACCCTCATACACTTTTATCATAAGAACATCCCTTATCTACGATGAAGCGTTCGATCAGAAGAAAATGTGAAGCTGGTTTTAAATTAAAAGTCATTGACATGACTAAAGAAATTGGTAACTGCACTGCTGCAACAAAATTCAATGTCTCTTAGAAACTGGTGCGAGATTGGAGGAAGTAAGAAGATGTAAAAAAAAAAATTCAGTGTCGCATTTTTGAATGGCCGTATAAGTCGGGGTCTGATTTTCTGATCGATTTTTCAGGTTTCAAGACCCGACTTATATGCAAGTATATACAGTAAATATGCTAAATGTAAAAGGGAAAATGTAAGCCATTCCCTTTATATTAATGGTAATAATGTGTTTTCATTATACAAATTCATCTTACAAACGTATTTACTGGAAGAGACAAGCGTCGCTAAACAAGAGAAGCCTGTAATGTTATGCTAGATGGTGTATAGACCCAGTTAGGTGGAGAATGACTCACAGAGTATGGTGTGAGCCACAGTCAAGTTCTGTAACATCAAAGCCAATGATGAAGATACCTGTGATCACCGTATCCATTACAGCTTTTCAGAGGTGAAACCTTGGACTCTCAATTGCTAATCTTCATCTTGTTGGACGACCAAAGTGGTTTCGTAAAAACAATACAGACAGCCAAAACCTTCAGGTGATAACTCTCTAAAATATTGTTTGCACACACATATGTTAGGCATAATAAAACATGGTCACTTGTCTCTTACTTCATTAATCCATTTTTTTTCTGTGTTCCCTTCTTTATAAAGTGTGGTATACTGCAACTCTGATTTTGTGGAACCAAGTGACGTAGTTAAAAAAAATTCTTATTTCTTTTCTGCACGAGATGTTTTGTGTGGTCACAAAATATACTGCTCAAAACAATTAAAGGAACACTTTATATTCAGAATATAACATCAAGTCAATGAAACTTCTGGGCTATTGATCTGGTCAGTTAAGTAGCAGAGGGGGTTGTTAATCAGTTTCAGCTGCTTTGGTGTCAATGAAATTAACAACAGGTGCACTAGAGGGGCAACAATGAGACGACCCCCAAAACAGGAATAGTTTAACAGGTGGAGGCCATTGACATTTTTCCCTCCTCATCTTTTCTGACTGTTTTTCACTAGTTTAGCATTTGGCTACGGTCAGTGTCACTACTGGTAACATGAGGCGATACCTGGACCCTACAGAGGTTGCACAGGTAGTTCAACTTCTCCAGGATGGCACATCAATACACACTATTGCCAGAAGGTTTTCTGTGCCTCCCAGCACAGTCTAAAGGGCATGGAGGAGATTCCAGGAGACATGCAGTTACTCTAGGAGAGCTGGACAGGGCCGTAGAATGTCCTTAACCCATCAGCAGGACTGGTATCTGTTCCTTTGGGCAAGGAGGAACAGGATGAGCACGGCCAGAGCTCTACAAAATGACCTCCAGCAGGCCACTGGTGTGAATGTCTCTGACCAAATAATCAGAAACAGACTTCATGAGGGTGGCCTGAGGGCCCGACTTCCTCTAGTGGGCCTTGTGCCCACTGCCCATCACAATGGAGCTTGATTGGCATTTGCCAAAGAATACCAGAATTGGCAGGTCTCACCAAAGATGAGAGCAGGTTCACCCTGAGCAGACGTGACAGACTTGAAAGGGTCTTTCGTATGCTCAAGACATTTTACACTACACATTATATGGTGTGCAAAGAATGTGAACACAAGAAAATTTTTTATTTTTGCTTACGTTCCTGTAGGAGCTTTGTATGAAACACTCTCTATCAGAAGACAGTTTTACCCGAGAAAAAAAAAAACAAGAAGGGTTAAAACGATTTATTTCCCAAATTTAAGAATCTGGCTGTAACAAAATAAAATTTTATAGCCTACCATCCACTTCTGCTTGCTTATAATACCTTGAAATGAAATGGAGGGGCAGTAGTTAGTGGTGCTGCCTGAGTGCCAGGGTCCTAAGTTCTACTCCAGTCTTTGGTACAAACTCATCTTTCCATATCTGCATGAATTTTCATCCATAAAATAAGCAAGTCAGGTTAACAGGCAGCTGTATACTGTCCACACACAACAGAGAGAGACTAGGTGTGTGCATGACTGTGCCCTGCAATGGACTTGTGCCTTGTTCAGACTTGGTTCTCATTGTGTTTAGTGTTAGCCCGGAAAGACACTTTCCTGAACTATATAAGCAAGACAAAAAACAAATTTGTGATGAGCACTGAACATTGTAAAGAACCAAAGAAATAGCTTTGCTTTAAAAATCTTTCTATCAGCTGTCGTTGACTTTTACTCTTTTTTTAAACTGTTTCAACATATTTAATAATGGACAAAGAGCTACGCATTCTACAACACAGAATAACACATCTGAAACAATTTCTATTGGCATCATTTGCCTAGTCAGGCTTTCTGCACTTATTTATTAATTGCATTTTTCCTTTCCCTATTAAATTTGCTTTTTATTAACAGTTAATAAATCAAATAATTAAAAAGGAAGCTCATTAATATGTTCTCTCTCTCTCTCTCTGTCCATCACCACCATATCTTGTTGTACAGCAAGTTTCAAATTTCCTAAAACAAATCCATGGATTTAACAGAGGGCACAGAATTCTGTCTTTTTTTTTAACTTTAATTTTTTCAGGTAGTTGAGTTGCTTCATTTCACTGGTGCGCCATCTGTCTCTTTCTCTCTCTTCTTCTGTCTGCATGCAAAATCTCTCCAGGGCATCTCTGCCACTATTCGCTGCTTCTCTCCTCAGCTTCTCAAAGAGCCAAGTAGCAGCCATTCGGTGCCGCCAAAGAGAGACCCATATTCTGGCAGGCAGACCAGGAGCTTTCTCCACAAGTAAACATATCAGCATGACTACTGAAGGACGGACATTTAAGAATTGTGCCATTAACTGAAATGAGGGTGTGAGTGACAAAAACCAATGGTTTGCAATGAGAAACTATCATTTGGAGGAAACACGAATTTAGTTTCATTTTGCTGGCTTGAACTGTGCTGCCACGGGCTACATATTAATGCAGTAAACTATGCCTTTAAGCTTAGTGCTTCTGAAACATTTTTGTCTGTTATGATTTGGACATACAGGGCCCTCCATAATGTTTAGGACACATTCTTCCTTGATAAACTCCTCTGCTCCACAGTTCAAAATTACAAATCAAATAATTCAGAGGTGATTAAGTTGCACATTGCAGATTTTAATTGAAGGGCATCTGCATAGGGTGTTTGCATACATTTCATTCACACCATGTAGAAATTGCAACAGTTTTTCTATATCTGAATTGTCTGATTTGCAATTTGAAACTGTGGAGCAGGGGGGTAAATCAAGAAAGAATGTGTTTTTGTCCCAAATATTATGGTGGGCACTGTATATGAATATTCTAAAGTAGAGTAAGCCTGTATTTGAACTTTGGGATACAGAGTAGTTATCTGCATTTTTGATCTTTGTGTTCTAGTTAAGATGTTCAGAGTTCACCAATGCTGGCAATTTTTATATTAGATAAACAAGTGCAGAAAGTATCCAGTAAGACAATTAAAGACACCTGTAAAGAGAGGCTGGCCACACTGGTGTTTATGGGGTTATTTGGTTAAGCAATTCATGACTGGAACACAGCTTCTGTGCAGCACCAGCCCTCGTGCAGACAAAACATAAGTGCTTCTGATAAAAGAAAATTCTTAAAGTCAGGGTGGCCAATAATGCTTATGATCATCATGAGGGGCCATTACAAGTCTGGCAATATTTTTCATTTCTATTGTTATCTCTCACTTATATTTGGATATGTGTCATGGGTAATAAAGCTAAATGTAATAAGCCAATGAAAAAAGGAAGGGAATGATTACCAGTTTGCCTAAGGTGTGCCGCCTGATATACTGAACAGGGGAATCAGTGCACTGGATTTTAGAATTCATGGTTAGTATTTTGGGGGAAGTCAGTGCAGCTCAAGCATTGATGATTGCAGTTTTATAAATAGAGAAAACTAATTAAAACATAGACAGAGGTTAGGAGCATACGCTGATACAGCATGTTGCCGCACCCACCACATGACAAACCACCTTAGGATCCCAAATTAGGACCCACGTGCAGTCATGCAACAGGTGACACCTCGGCACCACACAAGTTCAGATGGAATGGGCCAGTGTGAGGTTTTTTATGATGACTGAAGTGCCAGTCTTGCCACCAACCCCTACGTTTTCCCTGTAAGTTGGAGGGTCTATTTGCAGGGCTGGATGCAGGTTAACATCATAGCCAGGACAGAGCAATTGCAGGTTAAAGGCCCAACGGAGTGGAATCACTTCTGGCACATACGGGATTTGAACCAGAAACCTTCCAATTGCCAGTGCAGATCCCTAGCCTCAGTGCCACCACTCCGCCTGTAAATTAATTTTAGAATTCCAAGAAAATTTTTACCTGTACCTATTTATGCTTTGCAAAATTCAGTTCAAAGTTAGATAATAATAATAATAATAATAATAATAATAATAATAGGTTAAAACCTCATATTAAGCCATGCATTGCTATGCAATAGTTAAACAGTGATTAAAGGTTCATGGTCCCCCATGTACTGTCTCTCAACCTCATGAGCAGCATGTACCAGAACGTGTATTAAACTTTGAATCTTTAACTTGCAACATGACCCCTACCGGCTAATCTGTTGCAGAAGTGTGCCAGCTTGGGGAGCTTACATCAGGTCAGCTTAGAAACAGATGAATGGTATAATTAATTCATAATGTTTAACCATGAGCCAGAAGAGTGTAATGAACTGTGATTTTGATTGTGAAAAAATAACCATAAGTACTATGCAAGTGGTCTTTCTTGCATAAATTTCATTCTGAATAACAAAAATACCATCATCTGCAAGGATTTAGCTGATAACCCTTGAGCAATAAAAGTTCTAATAATTCAAGTGTACATTTAATATTCATTTTGTCAACCATGCTGCAGAAGCTAACATATTTGTTAATTTATTTTTAATAAATAAATATATTTTTAAATTACACAGTCTTGCATGTGTTGAAAATTCCATTACAGACAAGAAAAACTGATGTGTGTGGTAATTGGTTATTTGTGCTTGCTGAGCAAATAGATCGACAAAGGATGCCATCTCTCTAGCTCTGCACACAACTCTGACTGATCTAGAGGTACAGGTCACATATATGTAGACTATAGCTCTGCTTTTCAGTGCTGTTGCCAAACCAAACTGCTCATCCATAAACTGCACCAGTTGGGCCTAAGCATATAGGCTATTTTAGCTCATCATCTATTTCAGAAGATCACGTGATGAAGATCACGCTCCAATTTTCCTCAATGGGGATAGGGTGGAGTGTGTATCAGGCTTTACGTTCCTGGGGATATATATCACCAGAGACCTTTCATGGACAACTAACTCCACAGCACTGCTGGAGAAGACACATCAATGGCTGTTTATCTTAAGAATGTTAAAAAAAAAGCTGACCTCGACAGGTGCTGCTGACCTACTTCCACTGCACCACAGAAAGTATTTTAACTTATTGTATTTATGTGTGGTATCTGAGCTGCACAGCTGCTGATCAGAAAGCTGTACAGTGTGTTGTGTCAAGAGTGCAGAGGACTGTTGGGGTGCAGCTTCCAGCCCTGGGGGACATCTATAGCACATGGTGCCTCAGGAAAACCACCAGAATATGCATGGATTCCACTCAACCATGCCAAAGTCCATTTGAACTTTTCCCATCTGACAAAAGCTACAGACCCTTTCACTCATGGATCTTGAGGCACAGAGACGGAGCAAGAGCTATAAACGCACTCAGTCAGTCTATTAAGGGCTCTGGGTAGAGCACTTTGCACTATATGTGTATGTACATTATACCTATGTTTTCTTATTGTATATTTGTACTATTTTATTGTGCTGGTTTTGTCATTTTATGGGAAGATTATTGTTTTTTATGGAGGAGTTGCACACTGAATCTCGTTGTACTGTGTGCAATGACAATAAAGGAATTAAATTCAATTCAGCAAATTAGCAACATCTTCATAGCAATTTTTTGTTCCTGTCAGAGTCACCACTTTCTGTTGAAATAACGTTATATGAAATAAAATCTGTTTTTAGACTGAATAACTTTTGATGAATATTAATGAAAATGTCCTTGTTCTTATCAATTCAATAGCAAGGACAACAGGAATTCTTACCTTTTGCTAAAAAATATAATTATATCTGCAACTTAGTGAGACAGAGCCAGTGTCAGTCAATCCATTAGGCCAACTAGGATGCCATCTTCTGGAGGATGTTAAGTAAGCATGCTAAAATCAGTTTGTCTTAGATGGTGTGTGCTGGGCTCAACACGCTCCTTATGCCCTTAGAATGCGTGCCTTTTCTAACCAAGATGTATGATAAAACATTTCTTTTTAAGAGAAAGAAATATGGCAGATCCAGTCCCCTTTAACCACTTTTATATTATCCCTGAGCTAACTCATCCACTGCGAGTTGTAAATGCATACAGTTATCCTCAAATTAATGCTTCTCCAGTGAAATGCAGGTAATGACAGAGGGTGCAGCAAAAGAACTAAAAACGGGCAGTTGGGGCAAGAGGAAAAGAGCAATTTTTCACATTGTGTTATAACAGTGATGGCATTATATGTCATAGTTTTAAAGATAATGAAGTATATGAAGGTGATGATTTTGCATAAATGGTAAACTTCTGAATCTGGTTGCTGTAACAAGAGCTTTGGGTAACTTTCACTGATCTTTTGGGTGAAAAGCAGATGTATCAGGTGCAAATAATCCGGCACAGATTTTCAATCTTTTCACAAGTGATGGCAATTAGACATAATTATGACTGAGCTAAATAGACATACAGCGAAATCATCCAGCACCGCACCTTGAAACAAACTTCCAGAGTACTCATGTGGTCTGATGTCAGTCGTGGCAAGCTGCTGGCTTTCTTTGCACTCCTTGTATGTAATAATTTAAATGTCTTATTTAAAATGCCTTATGGACTCTCTTGGATATGATCACGAATGAAAAACTTTTCAGGGTATTTATCAGGTGTTTGCATTTTTTTGACAACAACTTATCGGCCATTAGTGAGAAATCCATTTCAAAATTCTTCTCTACACTTCACATGCATGAGCAGAATGTTATATGGACAAACCACAATTTATAACTTGCATAATCACTTGTTGGCCCCATCTCTGTATACTGAACAACTGATAAAGTTTATTGGTAGCTGTACAAAACTGCACAGAATGTGAAAACTGGTGAAAAAACTAAACCTACTGATGTGTTTTTTCTTTTTCTTTTATTTTTTTAGATACTTTTTTACTTTTGGTTGCATATTTTTCTTTGTTTTTTATTAACTTCTAAAAATACTTGATATTGTCATAAAAACTAGGTAGAATAATGTTTAAAATAGTTTTCCTCCCTCTCTTCTTCTTTGTTTTTTTTTTCTTCAAAATAGATAGTTGACGGATCAGACACTTTTGTTTCTGATATTTGAAATGGTGTGCTGTGTTCTGATGGCTATCAAGTAGAATTCTAAGCTTTGTCATTGCATACTCTGTCTCCCTCTCTCTATCAATCACAATCTCAGATGCTGTTCCTGTATTTCTTTCTGCTATCCACACACCTGTTACATCCTTCCATTTTATTTGCTGTTCTTTGGTAGTACCTACTGAAGTTTAGGTGAGTCCTAAGCTTTGTTATCACATGCTAGTTTTTCTGAAGTTCCCTCAGAATACCTACAGAGAGACCTGCACAATGGTTCAAGCTAAATCCGCCTCTGTGTATAACGGTGCTATTAGGACATCTTAGACATAACTAAGTTCTAAAGTGGTACAAAAGATTTTAAGGAAATGATCACACATTCAGCCTCAACGTTATGCAATGTCATAATAATTAATCCTCTTACTAATCAGGTTGAACTGAGGATCAACCTTGAGGTTGTATAGAAAGTTGAGGAAGGTAAATTTGTAAATAGGAAATTTCTCGTCAGTCCTTAAATTTTGTTAAATGTCGTAGTGAAATCTCTGAAATTAATGTGTTACGTTCAAGTGGTATTATGTATTATATGCATAGTTCCAGAGATAATTGTGTTGTTTAATTTATTCTTATATTCATATATTTTTAATTTTGCATTTGCCTCAAAGTACCTCTTTAAGATTATTAGTGGTATTTGCAATAACCTTGCATGCACTTTTCATATGTTTAGTTTGGCACTAGTTTGGTCTGTTGTATTAAGCAAAGGCATCTGTGCAATTTCTTTTTTTTTTTGGTGGGGGGAGGTGAGGGGTAAACCTTGTCTAGGGCTCCATGTGGGCTTTGACTGACACTGAAAAAATAAGAATTCCATTCCCTTGCAAGATTGTCTCCATCCCTGATTTTATAATTCTCTAGTATTCTGAATCTCTTTCTGTAAAAAGTATCTGTTAAACTTAGCTCAGTCACTAAACTTAGTTTTCTTTTAAACGTAATTATAGAAAAATAACAATTACTTATAAACATTTTTGCCTTTGTCATGACTTGATTTCAAATTTCTTCTTAAAGGAATACTCCACCAAAAAATTACATTTTTTATATGTTACTTACGTGATGTAGTTTGTAATGATGGCTGAGAAAAAAATTGTCATGTTTTTGTGCTGAATGACGTTATGTGTAATTTCATTTTTATAGTTTCTTTTGGCCATTTTCAATTATTTTTCATATTTTCATGTCTGTTAAGTTTACTTCTTATTTGCTATTTGTGTTCTATGACTTTAAATAAACTGCATTTTCATTGCTTTGTGGGTGGATGACTCTGATATCACTGTTGCGGGGTCCTCCTTCTGGCTTTATACTGAATCAGGAACAAGAGACTCAACAGTGGAACATTGAGCTTGTATTGTGGTTGTGTGTATTGTTATTTCCTTGAATTAACTGTTTTTTGTGATTTTTTTGATTTGTTCTCTTGGATGTTTCCTTTGGATAGTGATGTCAGACTTGTTTGCTTTAGGTTCCCTTTCAGGCAATGGCTTTTTGCTTCTTGAGTATAAATCTCTCAATTTATAAAGATTCTTTTTGAGACATGTTATCTCTCTCTCTTGTGAGCCATTTTGATACATTGTGAGATTTTGCTTGTATTTTTAACTTTTAAATCCAGCTCCCCATTTTTGGGGCCTGCTTTGGCCTGGGCTGATTTAAGGCGAACCCCCACTGGGCAAGTCAATGAAGGTCCAGGCCTGCATTAGAGTTCTTTTGGAGGCCTCATTTGTTCTTTTACCATGTTTGTGATTCCAGTTCCCAACAATAGTAGTCTACAGCGACTAACGCTGGAAACAGCAAATAGTATCAAAAAGTAGACTATTATGAAAGCCTCACGTTACTTGTGTTACATATTCCACACGTCAAGTCATCTAGTCATATGCTCACAATGTCCTAAGCAGGTGTATTTTTTAAATAAATATTGTTAAATAAATCACCTCCAGAAAACGATCTTATGAGCAAAAATGGAATTCATTTCAAATATTTGAAGCGTAAACCCATCTTCCCATTTCATTCATTAGTCAGGGCTTCAGGTAGTTTGTTTTGTCCTGGCTATTACCCTGTGTCATTCTTCAACTCATCTCATCTCATTTCGTTGAAAACGCTTTTCCTTATGAGGGTTGTGGTGGCAGCAGGCCAAGGAGGTCAACACAGACTTCCCTGTCTCCAGCTACAGATTCCAGATCTTCCTGGGGAAATCCCAGGCATTCGCAAGCCAGCCAAGAGATATAATCCCTCCTGAATGTCCTGGGTCCCTGCCCAGTGGGACGTGCTTGGAACAGGTCTAGGGGAGCTATCCAAAAGGAATTCTTACACCATACCCAAACCACTTCAACGGGTTTCTCTTGATCGGGAGGAAGAGAAGCAGCTCTACTCTGAGCACCTCCTGAATCACTGAGCTTTTCACCCTATCACAGTCTCAGCTCAGCCACCCGGCGAAGAAACTTAATTTCTATCTCTTTCTTCTACTCTCTCATATTTTCGGTCATTACCCATAGCTCATGACCATAGGCGTACAGGGATGTAGATCGATCTGTAAACACAATAGTTTTTACTTTAGCCTCAGCTCCTTCTTCACCACCACAGACTGGTACAGCCCTTGCAGAACAGCGGCCGCCACTCCAATCCACTTGTCAATAATAATAATAATAAGAATAAGATTAAAACTTATGAAAACTCGAGTCGCAAATACTTAAAGGTTGAGAAATGGTGCCCTACTGGCATTTACTGGATTCAAACCGGCAACCTTTCGATTGCCAGTGCAGAGCCCTAGCCTCAGAGCCACCACTCCTTATCTGTGCTGCTGCTCCTACCAGTCATATGATACAAGGGCAGAGGGAAATATTAAGAAATATGTTGCGTTTTGGCTGTTCCTCTTTTATTTTCCCACCTCTGCTGTTGCATGGCAGCTGTTATGTAACAATTAATGTTACCTAATAGCATAATAAGATGGAAAGAGCTGGCACAGGCTAGCAATATGTCAAAGGAAAGGTGATCAAATGAGCCCAAGATACAGGTTGAATGAATCTGAAACATACAACCTGAGGATCATGGTAGTGTTGTGATTATCACATTATATTATTATAGACAGAAGGCGAACATTCAGTTGATGTGATTTAGGATATCTAGTGGGCACAGTATGTGATCTCATCCAGCCATTTCTTAAAAGATGGTCACTTGTTAAAGACTGTAACAGGATAGTGCATTATGGATTCTTAACACACTCTGTGTATAATTGTGCTGCTTCTGGTCTAAAATAATCTGATATAATTTCTAAAATGTAATGCAGATTTTTTTTTAGCATAGTAATATCACAACTTTACATTTTTCTGCATTTTTTTTTTACAATTGCATCTTTGTTTATTTATGTTTTTGTACTTTCCTGCTGCAAACAAATTTCCCTCTTGGATAATAATGTCTATCCAACGTAACTAGACTTAGTTTTGAGAATGTTATATTACATTTTTGAATAATATCCAGGAAAGATAACCTTAAAATCTTTTGATATAAGTCTTTTTCAAAATTGTAATGTAAACCCACTTATAGTTTACTGTGGCTTGGAGTATTCTCGGTGTGTGAAAAGTATAGGAAGAAAAATGTTTGTGAGAAAAGGTCAAACTTTGAAATCGTCATAGTATAGTAACTTAGAAATCAGTCATAGCATAATAAGTCTGTGATGATTAAGCAGTGTAAAAGAGTAAAAAGTGATGTGTGTGAAGAGAGAAGCTACACAAAATCTTCCAATAAAGTGGTCATTGAACAAGTCAGTAAAGGTGATATCCATGTTGAAAGCATAGAGGCATATATGCTAATAGGCAAACAAATGAAAAAGACAGTAAAAGGTCAAAAACTATAGTTACATCTTCAATATTTATCTGATTATCTGATTATTTCCTTGTATTGTATAAAGAATGAAATCCAGGCATAGTCTTCAAAAACAGTTAATTTCATTCACCATTTCTTCATACTGTATTTGGAGGACAAGCCCTATTGATATGAAAAAGGCTCTTTATCTCTGTGTAGACCTCAGGATGCAATGTGTGATATAGAGGAATCTTGGACAATGGATGCAATTCATCATTATTACGCTTTTTTTTTTTTTTTTTTTTTTTTTAATATGGTCACTTTATTCTTAATTAAAATGACTCGCATGTATCTTGTTGTTGGTTGCTGAATACAAATTAAACTTAAAATCAATTTTCATTTCTAAGCTGTTCTAGTGCATAATTCAACTTCTCAATCTGACTTAATGTTTTACATACTGTACACAGGTCAATCGACTTACACACCACTTACCATAGGCGAATCACTAAATTGGTCCTTGAATTTTTATTTTTATTTTTTTATTGTCAGAGAAGCAATGCTGTTCCTTCTTCCATTGAATAATGCACCCATTTACCACTTCAATGTTTGAAAGCTCTTGGTATGAACAGTATTATATGTTTTTCTTCATATTTTGTTTTCAAATACCAATGACAACTGCCTTTTGCTAAAGTCTTACACTTTAAATTCAGTATATTTTGTTAGCATTGACCTGTCAGCTATGCAAGCGGTGTTTGTGAATCAAGATTTTTACTGATCAGTAAGTGAATTCAGCACTTTTAATATTGAATGTTCTTTTGTTGTCTATTGGCAATCTTTGACATTGTTGTTACACATCAAATTGGGCATAGAATTATAGTATTGCCTTACTGTTCCTGCTGTTGCTAATTTCACATCTCTAAATCTGGGCTACACCAAGGAAAAATTCAGGTGTTAATATAAGGAAAAGTCTATCCCATACTCTACCTCTTGAGCCTCTGCTTATATTAAATGAGCATCAACAGTTATTCTTGGCTATATTAGAAATATTTTGATGTGAACAGACTAGTCAGCAATACAACCTCACTGATTCTACTCACCTAAATTCTCAAAAATGACAACAAGTCAAGATGTGTATTAAGAGATAATTAAAATCCACATAACTGTGCAAGGAAATCCCAAGTAAGAGGCTAGAAAGAAAAGGAGCATTCTTGGCTGGCAATGAGGGATCAGGGAAGAGGTATATTCTGAATCAGTAAATCTGATTTGATTTGATATAATTTATTAATCCCCAAGGGGAAATTGTTTTTCCTCAAGACCCTTTGAAGGTCAGAACACAGGGTCAGCCTTTGTACAGTGCCCCTTTGATCAATTTTGAGGTTAAGGGCTTTGCTCAAGTGTCCAAATGGAGTAATATCTCTTGTGGCAGTAACACAATGTGAACCGGCAACCTTCCAGATACCAGCACACAATCTTAGAAGTATTAAGAAATAGAAGTACTGTATATACTCGCTTATAAGTTGGGTCTTGAAACCTGAAAAATCGATCATAAAATCAGACCCAGACTTATACGCCCATTCAAAAATGCGACACTTAATTTTTTTTTTAACATCTCCTTGCTTCTTCCAATCTCACACCAGTCTCTCAGACACATCAATTTTGTTGCAGCAGCACAGATACCAATTTCTTTCACCACTTCAATGACTTTTAATTTAAAACCAGCTTTATATTTTCTTCTGATCGAATGCTTCATCGTAGATAAGGGATGCTCCTACGATAAAGGTGAATGAGGGTGTGAGATACAAAAAACACAAAACAGTGCAAACCTTGCTTCGGAATCATTCAGGTATTACCGTGTGGTCACATAGGCACAATACATAGTAAAAAAAAGCAATGTGCTCCGTGGTCACTGTCTCAGGTGGGTGTTAGTATATCATAATCTCTTGGATCAATAGCGTGAGTTTTCGACATTCAACTTATATGACCGACATTATAAAATACCAGAAATTATACGGGAAAATCAAGCCCCAATTTATCCACGAGAGAACTTAAATGCGAGTATATACGGTATATTTTAGGATAACCTGCAAACACATCAAGGGGAACATGAATTAAAACAGTGGTTAGGTAGTCTCATATACAGCAAGAAAGTGTGTACTGATGTGGTGTGTTTTAAACCCTTCCTTTAGTGACTGAAATTCCCATTGTTTTGTCTGCTTTGTGATTTACAGGTATTTTGTTATGAATTTTCAAGCACTTACAATTATATCAAATATTTTCCTTTAACAAATGGAGACAACTGGGCCCTGTGAAATGAACTTTAAAAAATACTCCAGATTAATCTATGTCCTGTAAAGCAACTGCTTTAATTTAAAAATGAATGTATCCTGTGGTGGACTGGCATGCTACTCAGGCGTGATTTGTTCATTGTATTCAGTGCTGCTTGTATAGTCTGTTGCTCGTGTTAAAACTGGAACAGTATTGTCATAATAAATGGGTCAATTGATGAAACAAGAATTCCAAAAATAACAAAAGTAGAAGCAATAGCATTAAATATGCTTAACACTAGAATCCCTGAAGCCTACGAATAAACTCGTAATCCCGGCCCAGCTTAAATCCCTTCACATCTCTTCATCAGCATCTTTTGTTTTGTAAATGCATCGATTAGCACAAACAGCAAGCAACCTATTGTCCCATTCGCTGCCTTGACGGAGCTCAGCTGAAAAGTTCCCCCAGTTCAAGCCAAGACTCCTTATCTGCGTGTGAGATCTGGAGTTGTATTGGGTAAATAATACAGTATATCATTATTTGGAATTCATGCATTTCATGTTCCATGTCTACAAAGATCTGGGTAAATGTAGGATGAAAGGAAATGCAGAAACTTTTTCCATGTTATACTAATAACGGCATGAAGTATATAATGTGTGAAGAGTTTAGTCCAAATATCAAATAAACGTGTGCTTTTATTCAAGAAAATAACAAAAGAAAATAAAATCATTTCGATTTACATGTTGCTGTCAATGAGTTAAAAACCCAAGCTCAAATGTCAATTGACAGAAAGTTGATATGTATTCTTGAAAGGCGCTGAGGTAAGAGCTATCTTATTTAATTATTCTATGACAGCTACTGTGGCTAGTACTTTTTCACTAAATAAATAGCTGTTGCAAGAGAGTGCTGGTCTTTTACATTGTTTGTACTGTATATTTAAGAACCCTACTCTTTTTGGCACTTTCTTTCTTAACTCACAAAATTTGCTGTTTTCATGAGCAGCTTCACCACTGGAATTACCTTCATAAGTAACAAGATGCAAGAAGACTCATAGATAGCATGTAGGCCACTGAAATATCTAAAATCACCGTATCTAATAGTGCATGCATTATGCACAGGTATAATTTTTTCCACAAACTATTTAAGTATTACATAAAGGAAAACTGAAAACCATTGTTTCAATATATCTTTTTGTTGACAGAAGACAACCAAGAATAAAAAGATGCACAACTCTTAGACTGATTTCAAGTAACAAGTACTTCACATGGGTACTGAAGTTAGTAATATTTTATAGTTATAACATAACACAAATGACATTTTCAAACCCTGTTAAACTAGGGGCATGGGGACAAGAGTTTTAGTCTTGAGCTTCCAGTGCAAGACAGAAACTAACCCTAAATAGGCCAGCAGTCATTCCTGCACAAACCCATGTAGGCCAATTTGCAATCATCAGTTAACGTGACAAGTATGTCTTAAGAATGTGGGAGGAAACTGGAGCAACTAGGCACAGCACAGGAACCCAGAATTCAGGATTGATAAGGCAACAGTACTAACCACTGTGCCATCGATTTGCCCTTGTTTGATTTTTGCATTCAAAATTTACTTCACATATTTGGCATAATATAAGGGCAACTGAACCTCAAAGAAATCCAAAAATTTTACATTCATGACACAAGCACAACCATTTTTCCACTGACTCTCCTTCCCTCCATGTTAGTGCAATTATGTATCACTATTGGCAGTCCACAAATGCATTTGCAAATCAGAACAATTTTGTATTCAGTGGTCTTGTCTGAGTGGTAAAGAACAGACACATAATTATAGATTGTGCAGGATAGTGTAATTCCATAATTCAGAAAGCAGTGCAAGTGCATATTAACCACATCTACTTCAAAATGGCCTAAGTATTCCATAAATTATTACGCTAATTAAACAGATTGCTTCAACAACAAGAGCAGAACATTATTAATATGGCTAATTTAGAAAAATTTAAGCACAAAATAATCAACACAAAGGAATGCTGGTCAAGTCTCAGTCAATTAATTCAAAGAAAATCATGGATACAATTTATTACTGCCTCTGGCAAAAGCAGAACAGGAACAGTAAGTCTGAAAAAGAAACTGGGGAAAGAAGGTTTTAAAATAAATGGAGAGACAAAGAGCCAGAACAGAGGGTGGGATGGATGTTTGCAAATGCCTACCAAATAATAAGCCCTACTCAATAGTAAACTGAAGTATCAAGTTAAAAACAAAAAGCGATAGTGTATCTAATATACATCTCATCAAGTAGTACTGGAGGTGGACCAGAATGTGTACTCTGAGTGACAGGTGGATCCACTAGTAATGGTACTAGAAAAACAGAACTCACTGTACCCTGGGAGGAGCACATGGAAGAAGCGCCGGAGAGAAAATGTGCAAAGTACCAGGAGCTAGTAGAACAATGCAGGAGGCAGGGTTAGAAAACTAGCTGTGGGCCAATGGAAGTGGTATGTTGAGTCTTTGCAGACTGCTGTCTCTGCCGGGTGGTGGCTAAACTTGGCATGGGGTGGGGAGAAGGCAAAGAGGAGAGCCATCAAGGCCATTACGTATGCTGCAGTGAGGGCCACTTGGTAGCTCTGGCTGAAGAGGGAGGCTCCGTGTTCGACAGCTGCTGGGATACAAGCTGGGGACTGATCACCTTCGGCTGGGTCGCCTGGGTGAGAGTGTCTGATGTTGGGAAAGACCCGAAACACCCAAAGACCCCAGGGTACATCACTGAAGATGCAATCCACCGCATCCAATGATGTATCACACAACGAAAAGCCAGTTCTTCGCTAAAGTTAAATAATATGCAAGAAGCTCCATGAGCACTCCTATCATGTTCAGAAATTTTGGTAAAATGTCCTCTCAGTGGTTTAATTAGAATTTGATACATCTTAGTGCAAAAAATAAATCAGACCCCCTTAATGTAAAATTAAATTACAAATAAATAAAAAAAAACAACCGCCATCAATGAAATATATATGATCTACATAAAAGGGCAATAGTCATAATTACGCTTTTTGGAATTATGGGAATAATCAGAGGCGGCCTTAGGGGGGGCCGGTTACATCAAACGCTGTTACCGGTATGTTTGGACTGTATAAACTTGCATACGAGTTTAATAAAATTAATGTTAACATACTGTACACCGGATTTTCTCATTACAGTATTCAGCTAAATTATTGCAAGATAACATGTGGAGTTTATCAAAATATAACGATATAATCTATTAAAAAAGGGCAATTCATAATTCATGACAATGCCATGACAGTGCAAAATGCGATGTGGTGTCATGCGGAAATTAGTAGGGCCTCTTCTAGAAAAATACCCAAATTGCAAGTATACTCTGAGTCTCGATATGCAGGATGTCATAGTCATAACTCATGTTGATGTCATGTCAGCCAGTTATCATTAGTGATACATTTTTTGTGCATTAATATTTGGACATGTTTATGGCCTACAAATAAAATGTGAGTTTCAGTGTTTCGAAAGGAAGTGTGAAATTAACATAGAGATATCATCATGAAATCTCTTATCGGTTTCCAGGTTCAGAGATGAAAATCCACTTTTCTAGCCTTCCGATTGGAAAAGTCGTTGATGACATCTTTGTAGTCTAATTTGGATGCAGTGTCTTTTTCTATAGATAGGAGAAGCCAACCCAGCGACTAATGGGCTATACCTATTTTAGGAAGGGATTATACTGGCGACCCTTTTCGGGCAATGAAGGTGGACTACGGAATGTTTTCAAAGACGTACATGTGCTGAATTTGACCTTGAAGAGGGATTTTCAAAGGGTTCCTCTTAGAAGCATCTCAAATATATATATATACTGGAAAATATAACTTGACAAATCCACTCGAACGGGACACGCGGACCACAAAAGCGGTGCCACCTTAGGCGCGGGGCCAGGGGCGGTCCCCCCACCTGCCACCCCCAAACGCCGCTCTTGGGAATAATAACACCAATAATATTATCATTGTGGAGTCAGGTAGGCAAGAATGTTAATAATACAGCCTTGCAAAACAACAACCATGTAATCACTGTGGGCCCCACCGACCCAATGGCCCCCACTGCAACTGTCTATAGGAGTCTGACTGCACCCTCCCACTCTTTATTTTTATCATCATACCTTTTTATACATTTTTAACTAATACATCAGGAATATGCCTTAAATATCAGCCATGTTTGATTTTAACCCTTTCGGCCCTGGATTTTCTGTTTTTATGGGAAAAAATATTTTATGAGATATTCTACCTTTGGGGTGTCTAGGAAGCTCAAAAATGAATAAACAAAAAATTATCACTATTATTATACAATAGCTGCCAAATACTTCCCTCTTCTTGAGGAAATAAAATTGAAAGTGAAGCGATTTACTATGTGGTGCACAGAAGCATCCATTTTCACTTCTGTGTTTCGTGGACTGAATGCCACCAGGCAGCACCCAAAGCAACTGCCACCTCTCTCCACTCTGCGCTAATAGTAGCACAACCGGTTCCAATGGCTGCAAACTTACCTGTATTTTACAAAAATGGCTGCATATATGTACTAGTAATAGGATGTGACGGATGAAGAAGTTAGGCAAACAGATCTTAGTCTGATAGTCAGAACAGGGTCATTGACCTCAGCCTGTATGACTCGTCCTTTTCTAACCACTTCGGTTATTCAGTGTTTTATCACCTTCCAGCCTACCTTTCATTAGCAAATACATTTAACTATGTTCAGGATCATTTTAGACTTACCATTTAACCTAGCATACACATCTTCGACAAGTGGATTGAAGCCCACACAACACAGGGAAAAAACCCCATACTGACACATGGAAAAACTCCAAACAGACACAGCGAAAACTTCACAGAGAGATGATGAAAACTCCACACAAAAATGGGAAAACTGCACATAGAAATGGGGAAAACTCCAAACAGATAGTGTCCAAGCAAGTGTTGGAGTCCATAATTCTAAAACTAGTACCACCCCTTCTCTAAATCCCTAAAAAATGAAAACAGAAAATGTGCATTTTAAGGGCAAACTTACTGTATTTACTTAGAGTAATATTCCTACGGATTAGCTCACAAAATAATAATACAAACATTTAGGTATGTTCTTTTTTGTCTTTGTTGCCTCCAGTTTTTGTAGAGCTTTTGGAGATTTCAACCCATGAATTAAAGCTGCTACAATTGTTTAATGCTTATAGATGATTATGATAGTAGAAATAGTTTAAATTAAATCAATTAACAGGTCATTAATCAGTGCTGTAAAATGAATCTTGCATTGAAATGCTTACACTTTGATTACCTGAAATAGAATGCTATTTGTCCAGAGCAGTGCTTCCCAAACTCAGTCCTGAGGACCCACTGTGGCTGCAGGTTTTTGTTCCAACCAGCTTCTGTTTTTAATTGGTCTCTTGGGCTAATTAAGTGAACTGTTATTTCCCAAATTCTGTGTTTTTGGGAACAATAGAGAAATTAGAAAATTAAGATTGGTCAAAAAAAAAAAATTAAAAAGTACCAAGCAGTTATATGGGCGTAGTGTATTTTTATTCTTTTTAACAATATTTTCATCTTGATTTTCAAACTACTTTTCTAGGTGTTCTAATTGTTTAATTAATCCATTATTTACTAATTAAAGGGTCTGATGCTAAAGTAGTTGCAGCCTTTGATTATTCTGTGTTGTTTGCTTGGGTGTGTGCTCTGCCCATTTTTAATTGTCATTATTAAGACACAATGAAGGGGGAAAACTGCAGAGAGAAAGGGCAAAATATAATGAGATCAACAAAAGAAAGATAAGCATTTAAATCTATAGCAAAAATAGAAATATTTCTAAATGTCTTATAAATGTAAAAATAATGCCGCGGTGCTTTTCTGAATGTAGAATAAGAGAAAAAAAATGCTAATTACAGGAGGTCAGTGTTATCAGGTATTGTCACTAATTATATACCTGGTTGGAACAAAAATCTTCAGCCACAGTGGGTCCCCAGGACTGAGGAAACACTGGTCTAGAACATGGTGGCACAATCTGCTGCCTTACGGATCTATGGACCTGGGTCTGCTGTCAGCCTGGTCACTTTCTTGTGAAGATTACATTTTCCTCAATGTTTACCTGGTTTGCTCCACCACCCTGGAGTTATCCAGTTCCTCCTGGATCCTGAAGACCTGACTGTTAGGTAAATTGGTAAATGTCCAATATGAAGCATCTGTGCTTAAGTTTATCTTTTGTCATACACATGCGCATGGGAGGCAGATAAAGGGCTTGAGTTAGAGCAATTCTGAATCAGACCGAGATGTGGCAGAGTGCACTGACTCTTTTTCTCCCTTTCCTGCAGACCATTCATGGGAGATTCCACCTGGCCCTCTTGACGTCACTTCCAGGTCTATGGAAGAAGACCTTGCCAGCTCCAGCCCCTGTGATGTCATGTCCAGGCTCGAGCCTATGGCTGAAGACCCTTATGAGCCTGACCCCTTTGACCTCACTTCCTGTCTTACCCTTTAAAAGCTTCCACCTTTTCCCTATTCCCTCAGTTCTATTTTGGACTCGGTTTTCTGCACATCAGTGCTGTGTAACATTTTTACAATTTTGCATCCAGGATACCAATTATACGGGTGGCTGCCCCAAACCTTGCTATGACTTGTGGTCGAGTTTGTGACACCTTGCATACAGAAAGAAGTGGTTCCATTCCTTGCCTAAATGCTGTTGGTATAGGCTCCTTCTCTAATTGGCCCTGGTAGATGAAACAAGTTCAGAAAAATGCTGTATATACATCTTTCATTATGAGGTACTGTAGACCCCCGCAAAGTCGCGGTTCGGGGCTCACGGACTCAGTCGTTCGCGGATTTTTTCTTAGAACCTAACTATTAAATGTTAGCGGAAAGCGCAAATATCCTCAGCAATTTTTTATGTTTTTTTCGTGGCAATACTGTGCTGTAGAGAGAACAGGAAGCAACCACTGAGGGAAACGCGGTTTGGGATGGTGAAAGTAGCCAATCCAAGAGCGTTATTCTTTTCTCCTTGCTGCTGATTGATTGCTGCCATGTGACGCGTCTCCAGGTGAGTGGGTTTACCACCGCGGTTTGGGATGGTGAAAGTAGCCAATCCGAGAGCGTTATTCATTTCTTCTTGCTGATGATTGACTGCTGCTTTGTGACGCGTCTCCAGCTGAGTGTCCTCGTGTTTTCCATTTTGTTATTGTTTTGTTATTCTTAAATGCACATGATGTTGAATCACCCTGCACCTTCTAAGGCTTCTGTAACTGAGCCTAAGCACCAGAAGAAGTTTAAAAAACTCCAGGAGAAGGTTGAACTACTGGATTTGCTCCGGGAGCTAAAAAGTTATGCTGCAGTAGCGCGCCACTATGGCATTAATGAAAGCACCGTATGCTACATAAAGAAGAACGAAGCAGCAATCTGGAGTACCGTATCTGTAAGTTTCTGTGATAGTGCCAAAAAGGAAAAGACCGTAAGGAATAAAAATATCATCAGGATGGAACCTGCCTTGGCACTGTGGATCACCCACTGCAGGAAGACAGTAACATCATCCGTGAGAAAGCACGGAAATTGTACCAGCAGTTCACTACAGGAGACAATGTAGCAACTTCCTATCACAATGTTCCTGAAACCTATAAAGAAAAGCCAGCACGAAATCCCACCAGAAGAAGACCCAAACAAAGATATGACTCCTCCTGAAGTGCCTGAAGAAAAGGCGCCACCCGAGGAGTTTTAAATCCTCTGCATCATACTGCACAGCTACTTCATCATCATCATCAATATCATTCATCCTTGTTGAATACCCGTACATTTTACTGTATTTTAATCAAATTAAATTGTTATGTATTTTCTATACTTATAACAAAGAAAACTACAGCGCATACCAAAGAAAACGCGCTTGCATGAATTACAGTACATATAGCGGTAACATCAGTATTTTATATTCTAGCACTGGGGAGACATAACAGTACAGTACTGTACAGTATACAGGTTTACCTTTACATTCTGTTTTTAGGTAATGTATTCAGGTAATTATTTAGGTAATGTATTAATGTATTAAGCTGAGTTTGCAACGAAATTAAAGTGCTTTGAGGGCATACTGTATTTAGGGTTGAAACTATAAAAATAGGCATTTAAAAGGCATTTTTAACCACATCCAAATGTCGCGGTTTTTCACAATTCGCGGGTGCTCTAGGAACGTAACCCCCGCAAATTTTGGGGGTGTACTGTATACACATATGATTGTGTCGCATAATTCAGGAAATTCATCCTTCAGTTCAGAACATTTAGAATTTACCATTTTGAATGAGATAGGAGACTTCTTCAGTAGAGGTATAATGTATTTTAGTCATGACTTTACAAACTCACAACCTCCTTTGGAACAGCAAGGACAGATGGCTATTGTCATATGGAGGAGCGAACAACACAAAAGGCAGGAAAATCAAAACTTAGACCCAGAATCACAAAACAAAATGTAAAAAGCAGAGTCAGAAATACTAAGTGTCTGGTCTAACTCCTATTGCAAAAAATACTTTGTGAAAGCAGTTTAGTCTCTGGTCCAATATGTGTGTGTAAGATTTACTGCATGGACATGTTAAGTAGGAAAAATGCGATGATGTCAAGAATTGTCACAAGTCCACACCTGTAATTAGTAATGGAAGTCATTGCCTTGGCCACATGAAAAAAATTCATAAAATGGCAGCAACTGCAGAATAAGCCACTATAGTTGGTGTTATAAGGCAGCATCTCAGAATTATTGTGAAATAAACAAGGGGATTCCAAATGTGCACCAGAACTTAGGTTAAAAAAACAGGCAGCAGTGAGAGCCATGAAATCAGGAAGCACAAGAAACAAAAACCAAGAGGCAAAGCAAAAAAGGTCGAGTGAAAAAAGAGTTTCAGAAACTCTAACACTAGAGACTTCTGTGATTGAAAGCTAACTATCAATTGTTCTTTTCTGAGTCTTGTCAAGAATAATAATCAAAAGATAACGAAGAATACAAATGCCACCATATTTATTTCACTATATTTGATATTGTCAATGCTACATGTTGCAATAACTAAAGAAACGCTTTTTCTGCTTATATATATAAAATTTTTTATATCATACAACATAATCCTCAATATAAAAAATCATTAAATGAATACAATCATATGTATAAAACTGCCCTAAAACACTACAGATGTCACCTCAGTAATAATGATAAAATATTCACAATGCCACAGAGACAGACAGACAGATAGATAGATAGATAGATAGATAGATAGATAGATAGATAGATAGATAGATAGATAGATAGATAGATAGATAGATAGATAGATAGATAGATACTCTTTTGATCCTGAAAAATCACATCTACTCTATATATATATAAAATCCTAAGCCTAAAAGTACAACGATTTTGTGCAACGATTGTATGTGACGTTTTTATGTGACTTTTTTGTCACGCTTTAAATCGGGCTTATTTTAAAACCTACATATATATGTTTGGTATCATTATTTTCAGAATTTATCAAACTTTAATGTGCTGTTGTTAGATTTTCAGATTCTTATTTCATTTTGAAATCATAAACTAAAAAAATATCAAGAACTCATGTCCCGCAAGACAACAGTTTGTGTCAAAAGATTTAACCATGCCTGGGGCCAGAAATAAAAGACAAAGAGTAAGACAGCTGCTGTACAGGCTTTTAAATGTTTGAAGCACCGCACAAAATGCAGATCACGTGGCACGGCAGCTGCAGCAAGCCAGCAGCTGATTGAGCAAAGAGGAGGTAAAAAAAACTGTATTTGTTTCCCATTGTATCACCGTTTAAGAGGGGGTTTCAGAGGACCGACCGCATCTCCTTGGGGTGCGTTCAGTATCCCCCCCCCCACCATCACAACATGAGCGGCAGAGATGCGAAGTGGCTGACACATAGCGCAGGCTGGGGGGGTTGGCGAGCAAAGCGAGTAGGAGGCGAACCCCCAGTTAAAACAATAATTTCTTCCACACAATGTGAGGGTCTCATTAATAGAAACTATGCATAGATGCTCGTAGTCTTTTTTGAAAATATTATCATGCTTCTTCTTGAAATAGAAAAAATAGATAGCTGGTTACATAAATGAATAAACCCCATGCAGTGTTACTGACAGGTATAGGTCATGTCACACACGTACAAAAGCCAAAGGGTCCAAATGGGAATGAAAATACAAGAGATAGTGTAGGGGGTTGGAAACAAGTATTAATGCCTTTTTCCCTCTTTCTGCAGAACAATGGAAGAATAACCTTTCTTTTCCACTTCCTTCCCAACCAGATCACATCATGTCTGTCTCCCCTTCAATGACATCACTAACCCTAACACTTTTGAGCTTCTGGTTTCACTTCAGCAGCCAATAAAATGACTGTCTGACTTCCTGAAACACCTGTAGGTCATGAAGAGGTGGATGTGGAAAGTAGGTGGAAAGAAACAGGATGAATGAGCTTTTCCTATAAATGAGTGAAGCAGCCAATGATTCTGCTATGAGTTTGTTATAGCTTTAATTATGGGAAAGGAGAAGAAGTCATCCATCTTTTTGCAATCTTATGAGTAAATAAAGAGGATTATAAGGTTTCCTGGTACACGTTGAGCACTGAAATAAGCATCTCAACATGTCAAGACTTGATAGTAGTTAGTAATGTAGTTGTAAAATATAAGAAGAAATACACCTCAGCCAAAATTAGGCATTGAGCTTCAAGCTGTGAAATAATAAAGTGCAAGAATTACAAAAGCAGCTGGCAGTCATGAACGTGTTGCCAGATTCCCTGGTGAGGATTCTAAAAATTGTCTCTAGTGTGTGCTTGGTGTGTGTGTGTGTGTGCGCGCGCCCTGCGGTGGGCTGGCGCCCTGCCCTGGGTTTGTTTCCTGCCATGCGCCCTGTGTTGGCTGGGATTGGCTCCAGCAGACCCCCGTGACCCTGTAGTTCGGATTCAGCGGGTTGGAAAATGGATGGATGGATACTAAAGAAGAAAATTAACAGGATGTCACATCCATCCAGTGCTGTGAAACCTAAACTAACAGATGAAGTTGATAGGACATTTGCCTAAAATAGTTCAAATTCTTAGTAAGGCTTAAAGCAAGGCAAAAAAAACAGCTTCAAAACAGCATTAGTTTTAAATTCATAACTCCTAGATAAGCCACATACAGTGCCGTAGTCTTACAGAGGTGAAATATTATTTCAGAAGGACTAGCAGGTCTTGCAATCATACCAAGAAATTAGTTTGATGAAGATTTATGGTGGGCTATACATAATTGTCAGTTCGGAGTCACTTTCATATTTAAAAATATCTGTAGTTTGCCTATCGGACAGAGATTGGAGTGAAGGAATTATCTATTATTCTCACCTGGACAAAGCTGGTGGCACTGTGAGGATTATGTTTTTTGATTTCTCCAGTGCCTTCAGTACCATCCAGCCATTAAAAGGGCAGGTGTATTTATAGGATACACTCTGGACCCCTGTAGGTCACAGCAAAGGAAAGAATTGAAACAAAACTAAGTGCCATTATGAACAATGCTACACATCCTCTCTGACACACAAACATTGATTACTTTCAGCCAATGAATTATTCAGCAGAAATACAGTATGTCAGGACACACTGCTGGGGATCCTTCTAGTGTGTGTTGAGACCATAGTGTGCATGTATATACAGTATGTATTTATTTATTTAAAGACCTTATGTAAAAAGAGAAATTCTCTCCTGGGGACAAAGTTCTATCTATCTATCTATCTATCTATCTATCTATCTATCTATCTATCTATCTATCTATCTATCTATCTATCTATCTATCTATCTATCTATCTATCTATCTATACATAGTGTGAATATTTGATTGAATATCTCAAGATATCAATACAGAAGGTACATGATTATTAATATGGATCCACCTAAAGATGTAACAGGCACACATACATCCAAATCTGGCCCCCATGGCACTAATTTTCCTAATCAAAAATCCCTGTAATCAAAGAAATAAAATGAAACTTTTTTTTTAAACAAAGCTAATTGAATTTACAAAAGTAGCTGGTCGTATCATTTTAGGGTACACTCATGCATTATATTACCAAGTTTATTTTCAGTCCACAAATACAGTCCAGAATGAAGCAACTGATCATCTAATCTGGAAGTGAAAAACCTTAAATCCTGAACTAGCTTCTAATGAATTGAGTACATTAATTAAGTGCAGCATTAACAGCCCATAGCCTTTGGGTAACTGTGCCTTCTTCATTCAGATACCTGTTACTCTAGCTCTAACGTTCTGGTTTTGCAATACAACATGCTATATTTCCATGCCCATTGGCCGAGGTTTTTGGAATGCTTGACAAAACAAATTTCTTTTTCTGTTGGTGTCATTGAATCATCAAGGTCATTACCATGGTTGTTGCACAGAAGTCGTCAGAAATCGACAAAACCGAAGTCAAAATGAAACTCTATTCAAAGGCAGTAATTATTTCCTATTTTACTATTCTGTGTTGCTTTAGTGTGAAGTCTCTCACGAAGGTCTTTCCTTTGTTTGATCAAGCTTCATCATGTGCACTGTCATCTTTTATAGCGCATTCATATGGCAAGCCAATGTAACGTGGAGCGTACATGTGCATCCTATTGCTTAGCAACACACCATACTCACAGACACAAAATGGTGAAGACCATGATTTAATATTTTTTTGCAGACATCTGTGTTTTTTTAATTTGTATAATTATGTTATTTTTGTTTGTGCAGTCTGTTATATTGAATATTAGTTATGAACAACAAACCCATTTAAACACTGGAGCAAGAATTCAAAATTCGAATTTTAGCTTAATAATTATAGGACTGCTGCCATCAGTCACACTCAGATGGCTTACTTGGCATGAAAAAGAGATCTAGGAAATGGAGATGAAGGGGAGGCGTCCAAGTGACAGCAACCAACTTCCTCTATCCAACATTTTTCAGGGCAATATTCAATCACTAAGAGATAAACTAAATCGCATTCAGGCAAGACTGCATGGCTACACAGAGAACTGATGTGTTTTTTCTTTCTCAGAAACATGACAAAGTGCTGAGACAGCAGATGCTGCTATACAGACAGATGGCTTTACTGTCTGTCCTGACGATCGGAGTGAACTTTCAGGTAAAAAGTAAAGGAGGAGGCATGTGTTTTATGATGAGCAACATGTGCTGCATAAATGTAACAATTGTCTCTAAAAATTGTCAACTTCATTGGGTATATTTATTGATGAAATGTCATTTGTTTTATCTTCCAAGGAAGTTGATTTCTGTTTATTAAAACCAACATGAAAAAAGCATTGAATAATCTGCACAGCATTATCACAGAACATGAGTGTTGATGAATATCCTTCCTAAGCTTCTTTTTCTATTTCAAAGCATTCCAATATACATTAACAAATAATTTTTTAAGACGTTAGACTCAATCATAATGTCATTTATTTGGTATACAAAACATGCATGCATCCAAAGGGCGACCCTACAAAGGCAAAAACCTAAGGCAGGAGGTGGCATGCTCTACCTAACTTTCAATTTTATTACTAGGCAACAAATATACAAGCTATAAAAACCTGGACATTGACATAAATAGATGAACATACACAGGCTTTGTCCGCAATAGAATATAAATCCTGCAGTACTTTTTTTTATTCATTTCTTGGCACCCCAGTAAATATGAGTTATCACCAATATACTAACAACCCTATTGTACTTCATTCACTCAGAATATGGAACCAATGCAGGAAGTACTTCAAGACAGAGAAGCTTTAATCTGTGGCACCTCTGCACGATAACCACCTTTTTCCACCCTCTCAAATGTATGCAGTTTTTAATGTTTGGAAAAAACATATGGCATTAAATCACTTAGAGATTTGTGCATAGATAATGCTAGACAATACAGGTAGAGGAGAAATTGCAGGACTGCTTTGATTGTGTAAACTGGGACATTTTTAAAGATGCCTCATCAGATCTGTATAAATATGCAGATGTCGTAACAGGATTCATTAAAAAAATGTGTGGACGACTGTGTACCTAATAAATCAAACAGCATGTTTCCTAATATAAAATAATGTATCATCTTTAACATTAGGAAATCACTGAAGAAAAATAACAGCAATGCATTTTGAAACAGTGATATGGTAGGATACAAGAAATGCACAGACGGCCTCAGGTAAGCAATCAAAGTGACTAAACGCAAGTATGTGATTAAACTAGAGATGGACTTTTGCACAACGTTTGGCAAGGATTAGAGATATGTATGGACTACAAAGTAAAACCAAAAGCCAATATCTTCTGCATTTTCACTTCCAGATCAACTTAATGCTTTCTATGCACTCCATTTGATTGTCTGCAGCACTACATGATCCATTCTTCTTGGCTTTTGTACCTGACTTATGGGGGATTTTTAAATTAGCTAAAGTCCATAAGGCATACAGCCCAGATTGAGTCACAGGGTAGTTTTGAAAAACTTTTAGTAACCAATTACCTGATGTCTTTAGTGACATCTATAATATTTCACTGAGAGAATCTGTTGCCCCCACCTGCTTCAAAAGTGTAAAAATTATCTTGTGCTTAAGAAAATTGAGGGTTGAGGGTCACTCAACTTGTGACGAAGTGTTTCGAGAGACTGGTGTTGGGAGATATTAATCAGAATATTTCAGATAGTCTGGACCACCTTCAGTTTGCACATCATTACCAACACTCCACACAGATAGCTACTGTATATCCCCTGTGTAAAACATCCTGACATACAGTATATGGATAATAAAATCTATTATGCCAGAGTCCTGTTATTATTACATGTCAGAATTTAACACTGTTAGACATGCAAAGCTGTCCACCAAAGTCCTCAATTGAAAACTCTGCAACTGAATTTTAGATTTCCTAACCAACAAACCTTAACATGTGCAGACTGGCAGTATCACATCCTCCAATCTGAATGTCAACACAGGCACTCCTCAGGGTAGTGTGCTGATCCCCCTTGTGTACTCCTTGTTCAGCTTTGACTGTATAACCAGACACAGCTCCAACACTATTATTAAATTTGCTTATAACACCACCATCATAGGCCTGATCACTAACAATGATGAGCCACCTTACAGAGAGAAGGTCTGCCTGTAGGTACCAGGACAATCATCTCATTCTTAAAGTCAACAAACCCAGGAACTGATCACAGATTTCAGATAGCAGAAGTCAGACTACACTACCCTCTACATTGGAGGGGGCGCTGTTGAAAGAGTGAGCAACTTTAAATATTTTGGAGTGACAATCATTGACATACTGAAGTGGGCACAACACATTTTGACTCTTGTAAGAAAGGCTATTAGCACTTCTTCTTCCTCACCAGTCTTGAGTTGCACTTGTATTTTTCATTTGTTCTATATGTTGTATGCTAGGTAAACTTATTAATTGGTATTATATTTTTGTCAAGTGTTCCAATTTGAAATTCTAGTAAAAATTTATTGTACTAAGTACACATAACAATAAAATTGACTTGACGGTGTTGTAAACAGGGAAATACAAATGCATGTCAGAGGGTCATCCTCCATGTTCTTCCAGGTATGTGGTACCACCCTGGGCAGAGAGGGGGCGCTGCTGCTAACTGGCTTGTCTTTTTCTTCCTCCAATGTGCAAAGAAACCGCTCAATGAGAGCAACTGACTCCACCCTTTGTGGACCCTGGGCCATAAATACATGTCAGCCTGAAAGGAGGCGTCACTTCCTTTCCTAACAACCAGAATAAAGGAGCTCCTCAATCATTTAATGGCAGACACAACCACATTTATTGTATTAGCTGCATTATTCAGGTGGCCACAGTTTTTGTTTCCTTTTTACATCATTGAGAGTCATTTTTCATTCATACCATTAAGAAAACAGGGACCATGGGTTGGCATCACAAAATTTATTTTTGTTTGAGCTCATCATTCCCTTGGACAACCACAACAGACACAAAAAACAGCACAATGTCACTGAGAGAAAGGTTAAAATAAAAAGAGGGAATATAAATTAATAATATATCAGATCCAAACAAAAGCATCAAAAAATGAATTACAAACAAATTCCTCACCACCGGTTTTCAAATATGTAGTCTTATATTAAAGACGATATAACATTATTTGCACTTATTCAAAAGTCGTATCTGTATTATTGTATTGGAAATTGTATTAGCTGCTTGGTAGATTTGGAAACTAGAATTTTAGATGGTATTTTAGGAATATAATTGCAGCTTCAATGAAATCCTTGTTTACTTTACAGAAGAGCAAGCAAGGGTGGGCTTTTTCCTGTTACAAAGTGCATGTTGTACAAGTAACAAGAGGCTCAGTAAATCTCTCCAAGGCTTCCAGTATCTACATAATTTATTAACTGAGGTAATATTGAGTTTATGAGCTAGTATTTTATTAAGCAATATACTATTATAGAGCAAATCACAATCAATATGTCTACAAGAAAACCTGTAGGATATTTACAACTAAAAGTTATTGTCTTTGGTTGTACATAAATAATGTATTTATTTTTTATGTTGAGCTGCCTGATGACTTATTTCCTCATCATGTGCTCAGTGGGTTAAAATGATTAAGACCTAATAGATTAGCATTTTATCTGGATTTTAGATCAACACCTAAAAAGGGTTTAGAGATTTTAAAATTATAGACAACAAAATTTAATTTTCTGGATGGGAGTTACTCTAGTGGTTTGTAATGATGTAACTGAAGGTGTTCTATAAAATAGAACATCAGTAGGATACAAAAATGACCCAGTGCTAATAATTTAAAAGCTCCCAAGCACAGTGACTTACAGATTTAAGCAAGGATCTATAAAGTTGAAAAGTAGGAAAGGGAACTCAAGCAAAAGACGTGTGACAACTAAATTCGTTTTGTGTCGCATGGCATATCTTCCACTATACATAAAAACTAGATGAGCATTAACAACAAGAAAATCTACACATTGTGACTATAAAAATACAAAACAATTGAAAATGAACTATTTTTAGCACATAAACCCACAAGTTTCCAGAAAGAGCCTGCTATGGAGCCAGCTTTCATTAAAATTTAATGTAAAAGATCTTGCAATGTATGGCTGTCTGACCATTTTGCCGAGATGCTATGGCTCTGAATTATTTGTTCCATTTCTCACAGTAAACCACTTCATTATCATTACTCACAGTGATTGTTATTAATGTTATTTTATTCTCTGTGTTTGTAATAGTGTTGTTGGTAATTCATGTTTTTTCAGAAGGTTTCTCATCATTCACAAAACCACAGAATTCTCTTTATTTTATTACCTTTCACTAACGCATTTTAGCTCAGAGATGAGTTAGGAATCACAAATAGTACAGCAGTATCGTTTTTCAAATTATGGTTGTAAACTGAATGATATCTAGCACCATGCTCCTTCTCTTATTCTATACAAAATTGTTACACTAAAGCAGTTCCTTTTAAGATTTAAGTTTGGCTTTATTCACACAACATAACCCATGTTTTTACTTGATTTATTTAAAAGTTTCCTGTGCAAATGCACCTGACACAGCTATAAAATATCGCAGATAAAGATTTGACTGATTGGTTTCTTTGCTTTATTCTATTTGTTTTCATCGGCCAATTCGGATTCACCAGCATAAAGAAATAATACTGTACCACTTCTGACAGTAAGGGGATCTTCAGATTACAGTTGCTGAAATCTAAATATTCTAGGGTAAGAATTTATGCAAAAGTTGAATGTTGCTAATTACTGGAAATAGGTTTGTTCTTAGGGAAATTTAGTTTTGTAACTTGTACTTTACAAAAACACTCTAACAAATGCAATAGCAACATACTCATAAATTAAATTAAAACATTTATTGAAGGGCAGCACGGTGGCGCAGTGGTAGCGCTGCTGCCTCGCAGTAAGGAGACCTGGGTTCGCTTCCCGGCTCCTCCCTGGGTGGAGTTTGTATGTTCTCCCCGTGTCTGTGTGGGTTTCCTCCCACAGTCCAAAGACATGCAGGTTAGGTGCATTGGTGATCCTAAATTGTCCCTAGTGTGTGTGTGTGCCCTGCGGTGGGCTGGCGCCCTGCCCAGGATTTATTCCTGTGTTGGCTGGGATTGGCTCCAGCAGACCCCATGACCCTCTGTTAGGATATAGCGGCTTGGAGAATTCTAGGTGCACATTATGGGATACTGTATTTTGTTAAACATTCGATTGATTAAATGTTATTACTAATACTGTCAGTAGAAGTACCAGCTTGATAACAGTATAAATTCCTTTAAATAGATTTAGAAAATGGAAGAATTAATTTATTAACTTATTGCATGTTTTAACAATGAACCTTTAATTTAAGTAATTGATTATTTCTTTTCTGACACCACTTTAGGGTAATCAGGTTGACAAGCAAGAACTAACCCCCCACCATTGGAGATTGAGTGGATTTAAAGTCACCAGTCAGCCTAACTTGCATCTCTTTTTGGAACTAAGAGGAAACAAATATACATGGAAACACTAAAAATATATGACAAGACTCTGCAAATTCTACACAGAAAGTATCCCAAGAACGAAGTAAACTAATCCAATACAGATACCAGTTAAACAAGTTCCCGAGTGCTTCACCATCATGTATCTATCAACAGCTACATCACGCATTTATTGCTCCAAAGACAACTACTGTGTGACTTTTAAAGAGTAAAGAGTTTAAATATATGCTGTAGTATATCCATCCATTTTCCAACCCACTGAATCCGAACACAGGCTCACGGGGGTCTACTGAAGCCAATCCCAGCCAACACAGGGTGCAAGGCAGGAACCAATCCCGGGCAGGGCGCCAACCCACCGCAGTGCTGTAGTATATATATCTATATATATATAAAAGTCCATGTGTGTGTGTATGTATGTTCCAGCATCACTTCCGAACGGCTACAGTGATTTTCATGAAACTTGGTACACATGTTTCTCATTGGTCGACTAAAAATACTGTAGGGTGAAATCAGCCCTAACCCACCTGCTTCTGGGTAGGGGAGGGGGTGATTTTATACGGTTTTGTATGCATGTTATCATCCAGTTTACACTTGGAACGACCACCAGAGGGTGAACTGGAGGTGACTGCCAACATTCTTTGTGTTTGAGCTCCACCGCACCCCTGTTGCTTTTGAAATTAAATAGAGTTCTACGTGTGCAAGTGTGTGTGTCTGTCCAGCACGGAAGTGAGACGTAGAGTCAAGGTGAAGGCTCCAGCTCCGAGGATACGCAAGCGATGCCAGCACAACGGCAAAAGGAAACCTACTAAGAAAGACAGTTGCTTAGCTGCTAATGCACAAACGATGCAAGCACATGGGCAACACGAATCCTCATAGCACAATACTTTCTAGGATCCCGTACTGTTACACAGTTAGTATATAGCAGGCGACTGCCAGCATTTTTTATGTTTAAACAGCACCGCGCCCCTGTTGCTTTTCAAATTAAATAGAGTTGGCCGGTTCTGACTGTCAACTGGATGATAACATGTATACAAGACTGCAAGACAAGGACATTAGTGAGTCTTTATGGTTTGTTAATTTATTATTTTTAAAGTTGTGTTTTTTTTAATTATGTTTTTCTCAAACAATTAAGTAAAAAAAAACACTTTATTTTCCTCCCGGGCAACGCTGGGTATTTCAGCAAGTAATCTATATATACAGCCAAACATATTTAGATACTAAAATGCTTTTAGTTTACTGATTGATAGACAGAGACTTTGTCCAATGAATTTTAAACTGAAGTTCAAATGAATTAATGCTAATGTTTTCTTCTGTTTCTTCTTTGAGTTTCTTAATATGAGCTCTTTGGTCATTTAATGTGTTAGACTACTGAAAGGACTCTGTTGTGGAAATGAACAACTTATTCAAAATCCCATTCCTCATGTACTTAAAGAAAGGAAATCTTACTAGCACCCTTGTATCAGTGGATAACCAAAAATATATATATTACATTATTAGTTCTGATTCGCAATCTGATTATTTGGGTGATTACCTACCAGGTAACGCTTGTAGTTGGTCAGCCAGTTGTCAAACATTCGCTATGTCTTCTCAGTTGTGAAGAGCAGCTCATAGATACTGTATGTGATACAATATCTGCCAAATTATACAAAGAGTGCATGATATGTGTTTCGCCCTTTTGCATCCCCAGTGCCTGAGAGAACGTGGTGGATGTTTGCCGACTAGCTGACCAACCACAAGTGTTACCTGGTAGGTAACCACCTAAATAATCGGCTTCTGATTACAGAACTAAGAACGTAATACTGTGCTTCGATCTTCACCCTGTTAAAATAAGTGAACCAGCCTCAGGTGCTGACATCCGAGGTTCGATCATACATATGTAGGGGTCAGCTTAAGGGCTTTGATGATGGTAATACCTTGGTGCTCCACAGATTAGCGCTGTGTACTAACGCCTTTAGTATTGCCCTCTGATAATCGGAAGATGGACCCGCCTCTTCCTGCTGGAAGCCCTTAAAGGCAAAAGATCCACCATCTTGGGCCGTCAAGATTTAGACATGCTTCTGAAAAGACGTTTTTCCTCAACACTGTTTGTTAAACGCGTTTATTTTATATATATATATATATATATATATATATATATATATATATATATATATATATATATATGAATGGAAGAGAAGGTCTGTGATACGGTTTGCATATTTGCAGTTGGAGATCCACAAAGGGAGAAAAAACGAATCACGTATCATAAAATAGTTTTATTCCTGAGCTTTCAACCCCTGTCAGGGGTCTTCATCAGAGGATAATGCTTAGACTTACAAGAATCAAAGGCAATATATAGCAACACATTCAGTATTGGGGGGGGGATGGGGGAGGGTGGGTGGCGGTGAATGTGTTGCTATATATTGCCTTTGATTCTTGTAAGTCTAAGCATTATCCTCTGATGAAGACCCCTGATAGGGGTTGAAAGCTCAGGAATAAAACTATTTTATGATACGTGATTCGTTTTTTCTCCCTTTGTGGATCTCCAACTGCAAATATATATATATATATACACACATTCAGTGGGTGGGTAATTTGAGTCTGAAACTCAAAGTGGCGTGGTCGGTAATTCCTCCTCCTTTTTTGCCCATAGGATGGAAGACATCCAACAACTCGGCTATTGTCATTACTTCCTCCTGTTCACCAAAAGATCCTCCTCTTCCACCCCAGACTGCCACTAAGAGCCCACAGTGGCAGATGTCGCGATTAGTTTTGGACTTAAGCCAGAGTGCAATGGAGCTAGATTGTCACTAGAAGCAGTTTCTCACAGCTTTAACCAGAATGGTCCCCTTTTGTTTTTGTTATTTTATTCTGTTTTATGGCCAGCTAGTCTATCCATTAAATGGGGTTTCTCTTCAAACTCTTCAACCTGTTCTGTTTTCCTCTTTTACAATATTTGTAAACAATCACAGAAATAACTATTTATTTCTTGCATAGCCCAAAATCTCACAAGGATTGCTTCAATGGGCTTTAACAGCCCCTGTTTTATGATAGCCCACCAACCTAGACTCTCTAGGAAGTCTATAAAAAGCTCCCAAAGAAACTTGTAGGAAAAAATATCTGGAAAAAATCTTGAGAAGGGCAGTTCAAAGAGAGACTCCCTTCCAAGTAGGTTTGACATGCAATGGGTGTCAAAAAATTAGGTAAATACAACACACAAAACAGAATAAAAGTGCATGTATATTTGCTATATATTTGTATATTGTTTCATATTTATGCAGATATAATCAAAATTCTTAGTTTTCCAATATTCTGAGCTATGCATGGAGTATTAAACAAATTTAATAACGAAAAATGGCTTGTTTCCTTATGACTCCATTAATTTGGGTTCAGTCAGTAATGCAATAGGCTTCTCCTCTAATAACATTTTAAACACAAGCATAATAGATTTTTGCATTTATCTGTGGGTTTTGTTTGAAGTGAAATTTAGAATCTGATATAAAAATAAAATAAGCGTCATTATGGAATTCCTTCATGAATAGTTGAAAGGTTCAACTGTGAAATCATCCCAACACAAAGACCGCAATTATAATGTCCTACTTTGTTCTAATATCTAAAAAATGCATTAAACAGCAATGTCTGATTTTTTTGGTTTTGAATAAATGTGTTTTACTATACATACTTAAAAACATGTCTATAAAGAGGTTAACTTAAAAAATGTTGATATCTTTACTATGCATCTGTTGATATTTGAAAATAAAAATCCAGCCAAGGACATTAAATAAAAAACTGTATTACCCAGTACTGACTTTTTTAATATGAAGATTGATCTATCCTTGCTTTCTAAACCTTACTTTCAGTTCTGCAACGAAACGCTCATTGTGGATTTTTATTGCCAACATAAACAAAATCTTTACATTCATTTGATTTTTTTCCAAATGTACTTCTTTTGTCTTTCCATTTCTGCAAAACGTTGTATTTTTAAATTGCATGAGTCATCCTTTCACACATTTGCCTGTGTTTTTCCTTTAGCTATTATTTTTCTCTTTAAGAAAATATCTACCATTGTTCACAAAAAATGACACAAGAGCTAAATTTCATGGCAGTCTGACAATGAGTAGCGACCCTTCATGAAATAGACATCTTTTAAAAACAGATTTTTAGAATTTCTCAGAATCTATTTGAATAACACTCTATTGATGTAAAACACTCTCATCATCCATGTTTATTGCAACACCAACACACATTGAGATAACATATGAAGAACTAGCATGGCAGCAAAGCAACCGGAATTGGTGGGAACAGGTGTACTGAACTCGATAAGGATGTGGCCTTCATGTAGGTTTGTTAAGATTCACATTTCTTTAAAGGGAAATGCACATAGTCATGCAAGTTTTAATCAGAACAGACGCTGATGAATATGTGGGAGTGATGTTGCAAAAAGCTGGCAGCGTTAGACTGAGCAGATGTGGGTGCAGCAATCTGAGCGAAGACATAATTAAAATATTACAATGGAGAGGTGGTCTCTGTTCTTCTGAGAACTCTTGAGAAATATGTTCCCCTATGGGGGAAGTCTGCTTCACATCCATGAATTCTGTGTCTGCTAATTATTTACAGGCTGAGAAATCTTGATGATTTGTGGCAACCTCTCCTTAACATCCATCAACAACATTTTTCCGCTGCAAGCTTCTTTATCACTTTTGTTCCTCGTCACATGCTGGCATATTTTGCCGACTACAAGGGCCGCAGAATAAAAGAAACAACACCTTGCTTCTTGTCGGTCTCATACATACTAACAACAATGAATTAAACTAATTTGGAGTCATGTAAGAGCTTCTAGATTTCTTGGAGAAATATGAGGTATGTATTGCTTCTTAATTTCCAAGTCATAGCCACACTCGGCGAAAGGCCTGTTTATAGAAGGAGACAGCTATTGAATGTCAGACAGTTTGGTTATGGAAAGAAAGTATAAAGTCACTGAGAATTTTTTTTTCCAGCTGTCAGAGCAGCTTGCAGTTCCAAACCACTGACTCATAGCATTACATCTAACAGGTAGTCTTGTCAACAGCATAACATTCAATATACAAAGTGGGCCTAGGGAAAGAAACAGCAGCAGCAACTGACTTTTCTCAATATTTGTTGATGGTACTATGAACTCCCATCCTGATACACAACCATCAATCCATTATCAAACCTGCCTAGACCCATTCCGGCTCATAAGGGCTATTCTGACAGCTTCAAGAGAAAATGACAAATCAACCATTCATTTTTTAAACCCATGATTGTAGAGTTTTAGGCAGAAGCATTAACAATGGTTCTGGCACTGTTGCTTTCTACATAGTCTGTTGAGAGACAGTGAGACAGTGTCTGATGGGCAAGAAGATGTCACTGACAAGAATCATTAGATAGATAGATAGATAGATAGATAGATAGATAGATAGATAGATAGATAGATAGATAGATAGATAGATAGATAGATAGATAGATAGATAGATAGATAGATAGATAGATAGATAGATAGATAGATAGATAGATAGATAGATAGATAGATAGATAGACAGATCTCCACTGTGAATCATAGTGGGGTCAGCATTCTGCTATGGGTTCTGGAAGGATTGTGAGAATAGAGGTTACAATGAATGCAGCACATATTGGGAAATCCTGGAAAAAAAAACTGATGCAGACTGTTTGTGCAAACATTTGTTTTCCAGGAAGATAATGACTCCAGGCATAAAGCCAGATCTACACAGGAACAATGTCTTGGAGTGGCCGAGTCCATATCTCAATCCAATTGAGAATTTGTGGCTGGACCTAGAAAAAGGCTGTTCATTCACAATCCCCAAGCAACATGGCAAAGCTTGAACAATTTTGAAAAGAAAAATGGAGATTTGCAGTGACCAGATGTGCAAAGACCTGTCCACACAGACTGTCATGGCTGCTAAAGGTGCATTTACTAAATTCTGAGTTGAAGGGGATGAACACTAATGTGATCACTTATTTTGCGTTTTAGATTTGTAATTAATTCAGATTGCTTTGCATCTGAGATCTGTTTTCACTTTGACATTGAAAATTCTTTTTTTCTGTTGATCAATGTCATAAAAACTGATTGGATTGGTTGGGAGCATGCATTGATAGCGTGTTGCTGGACCCACTACATGACAAACCACCTGGATTGGGACCCGAGTGCAGTAGGTGACACTTCAGCACCACATTGGAACAGTATGAGTTTTTTTTTACGTTGGCTGCAGTGCCAATACCTGCCACCAACCCCCAAGTTCTCCCTGTAGGTTGGAGGAACTGCTTGCAGGGCTGGATGCAGGTAAAAGTCATACCCAGAACAGAGCAATTGCAGGTTAAGGGCCTTGCTCAAGGGCCCAACGTGGTAGAATCATTTCTAGCGTTTATGGGATTCTAAACAGAAGTGACAAATGTCATAAAGTCCAACTTAAATCCACTGTGATTTAATGTTGTATAATAATAATAATAAAATGTAAATATTTCCAAGGGAATGAATACTTTTTATAGCCACTGTATACTTATCACAATACCCAGGACTGAACAGACACTGTCACTTAAACTAAACATGGTCTTACTTATCATTTAATATTAAGTGTTACAAGTCTCATACAATGTAACAGAGCTCTAAACTTAAAAACTGTTAAAGTATACTTTCCCAGAAGAATATACAGTATAACAGGCAAGGGTAGACAGACATCCAGTAGCAAAAAGCAGTATGGCTCCCTTCCTTTCTGTTGTATTTGTTGGATCTTGGCTAACAAATTTTCCGACAGTGATGAGAGGCTGCTTTGTTATCCTAATGATACTTGGTCAGCGGTCACTTTCTTCTCTGATGCAGTAAATCCCCCACAGTTTGTGTTTGTGTTAACCCATTTTAAAAATGCATTCCTGTTATACTAAAACATACTTGTTTACATTAATTTGTAATGGATACAATACCTTTAATGTTAGTCTTTCCTTTATATTTTATTTGACATTTGACCTCTACACTAATAGAATGCGACAGAGGGGTTTAAGCTCATCAAGTAGACAAGATGTTTTCTTTGTTCTTTGGACACTTTGGTAATTGCTTTGCCTAATGTGCATTTTATGTTTTATTTTCTCTTCCTTATGCTTCCTGCAAGCGAGGCCACTCTGCATTGCCTTGGCACACATAAAACAGCTTGTTTGCCATTTTCTGCTTTTACTAAACCTCTGTCCTATCTTGGAAACCACAATTCGGTGTTCAATCCACTATCATTCAAACTTTCTTCAATTTTCCCACCACAAGCTGCTTCTAAACTTCCCAACTACTTGTTTGAGGCATAGACAATGTAATCCCAGAGCTAGCTCATCTAGATTGATCGTCATCAAGATGACACCACTCACTTACAAACCCTTGCCGTTGAATATCTACAGCACTTGTCTTCTCTGCTTACTTGTATAACCCCTTGAGACAGCAGTGATACTCTCTTGACAGCCTTCTCACTGCTGCTGCAGCAGTACTGAGGAAAGACGTTCATTCCTTTCCCTGGAGATTTCTCCTTATGTCTGGAGGGAGATTTCTGAACCCAACATTCTTATTTAAAAAAGACCTTATTCTGGAACAACTAATAAAATATAAAATTTGAATCCTTGCACAGTTCCTCATGTTTTCATATAAAGTCTAGAGTCAGATTTATCCAGCAGTCTAACACCAGAATTAAAATGCAAACAGAACAAAGCTGATTGAAAGGTAGGCTCAGAAAAAGAGACACAATTTCTCCACCTACAACCAGAGAAACAGCATTAATTATTGCTTTCCATAGCTCTACTCCACCCAGCAGCACCACTGGACGATGGAAACAAACTGCTGGTTTCGAGTTAAATTCATCTCACCTTCTTGCCTACCTCCCCTCTGTGAGTACAGCTCCATGGAAATTTAATGAGATTCTCCGGCGCGTTTCACCAAAGCACTTAAGGGACTCTCCGGGCAAAAAAAAAAAAAGAAGGAAAAGAGACAAGAGAGGGAAAGAGAGCTCGGGCAGGGTGTGTGCATGTGTGAAACGGAAGAGAGAAAGAGAAAAGACACAGAGAGAACCAAAGAGGTAGAAAAGACTTTCTATAAACAAATTTTAAAAATGTGGCTTGTACATCATTCTTTTATCTGCTGTATTTGCTTCCCTTTTACTCAGCAGTTTTTTTCTCCTGTTTTTCTTCAAAACAATGTGACAAATGTAGGTAAAAAGCATCCTTTGCCAAATGTGTTCTGTACGCTGGACATACTTAAACTCTGAAGGATAGAAGTCAACTGAGTAAAATTACAATAAAAATCTCTGTAGGCCTGACCTTGCTATAGGTATCTAAGATACAGTAGAGCTCAAATATTTAGGAAAAAGGTATAAATCAATCCCTTGCCCTCCGGAATTGCAATGTTTTATTTTATTTTATCATGAACTTAACTCATTCCTGCCAAAATATATTTCTTGACAACTTTCAGTTTGCATTCCTGTGATAGTTTGCCTCTCTTCATATACAGCACTAGTTTAATCTTCATCATTCTCCCAACTCCACTTTTCATAGTATATAGAGTCACACACGTGTACTTGGGAGACAATTTGTGGGCTCATCATGTAATTCCACCTCAAGGCAAGGGTTGGTGCTGTTGCCTAATGCTTCTCCTCCTCTCTCATTAATAGATATAATGACCAGTGACATCACTTCTGGGTCACAAACCCCTGAGCCTGCCTCTTCTGCCCTGACTTCCTCTTAAGGGGTTCCACCAGCATCCTGAGGCAGTCTAGTGAGTAACTCTTGTCTGAAAAGACGCTTATTGCTGATCTCTATTTTTATGATTTTTGCCTTTACGGCACCACAATTTTTCATAATTTCTCTGTTTTATTTCTTACAATAGTTATAGAAGCTTTAACTAGTCCTGATGGTATAGGAGCAAGCTATGTGCAGACCCTAGATGCATCTCATGGCACATTACTTACCAATCAGCCTAACAACCTCTTCCATATATACTGCCCCTGAATGACCCAATTAGCTATTCTGTTATTACAGTGATAATACACAACTCCACAACATGAGCAGAAGACTGGAGTATCCCACTGAAATAGTGATGATGTCATTTCCACATAGGACATTCCCCAGTTGGGGAATATAAAGAGGGTTCACTTTGCCACTGTGCCATCTACTATATATCTATATATATAAAATCCCTATGTGCGTCCAGGTGTCCATGTGTGGATGTCTTCTGGTGAAGTGCACATGCGCGGGGCATGGTGCGATGCGCGATATTACTGTCAGAGAAAGTTAGAGGCATTTTACAGAAATACAAACCAGTATTACTGCGAGAGGAAATTAAAGGTACACAATACAGTGATGCATATTACAGCCACATACAAGCCAGTATTACTGTCAGAGGAGATTAAAGGCATATTACCGACGCACACGCCTCTATTACCGCCAGAGAAAATTAAAGGTATATTACGGATGTACAAGCCAGCGGACGTACAAGACGGTATCCTTCAATAAGGGCGCGCACAGGTATCCTTCAATAAGGGCGCGCACAAAAAGGCGAGCCTCAAAAGGGCGACCTCAATTGGGCGCAGTGAATAAAGGCGCGCGTAAATAAAGATCTGCACCTTTGTTGCTCTTCACATATTCCAGAGCCATTTGAACTAAATTATCTACGAACGCCTTTATTCGCCGCGTTCAATTGAGGTCACCCTTTTGAAGCTCGCCTTTTTGTGCGTGCCCTTATTGAATAGAGCCGTACAAGACAGTATTACTGTCACAGAAAATTAAAGACACACAATACACGGTGGCAGCCCACGAAGAACGGTCAGCTCAGCAAGTAAACATCAACAAAAGAAAGGCTGAAAGAAAGAAAAATACGACCAACAAAAAGAATGAGGTCAAAGTCCCTTGCCATTTAATATAGACTGTTCCTACTAATGTTTATGCACTACTGTTCTAGCGCCCGTTATTGTAACGGGCTAAATGACTAGTTTTATCATAGTTACCCTGTCCTATAAAATATCTGATAACCGTCCACTTAAAAGACATTCTGGGAATGTTTAAATGGTACTAACTGTCTAAACCTATTTATCTGCACTAAGAATATTTGATTTATTCATAGTATAGTATATATGCAAATATAAAACAGAAAACAATATAACTATGCATAAACATTTAATTGAACAGTTACTTACTTCTCAGATATCTGAGGAAGCCCAGATGTTTCCTTTTGTGCTAAAATGCCTATTGCTGCAGAGGTGATGATGTTGGCACAGAGCTTTACTAATACTCATCTCCCTTCTGTTCTGGACATATATCAAACAAACTGCCTCTCACCAGTGAATAATCATTCAGGGACTTGCCCCTCTCCATTTGTTGCCTTCACATGTAGGGGCTGGCCACAAACCCAGAGCCTCCATGTTAGAAGTGATTCAGCTAAGAATTCCCACTCTTTGACCTCAGCTGCAATGGGGAAGGTGTGATGTTTCACAGAGACAAGTTTGTTCTCTTTTTCTCTGTCTCTCAGCCGTTCTCTCCCTTCGCGAGTTATCCCAGACAAGCCCCCCAACGGTTACCAGCAAGGAATTCATCAGGGTTTTATCTATTTCATTTCCTAACATGGAGAAGATGGCCACTAAAACTCTGGTCTTCTGCACCAGAATGCTTATTCACCATTCCTGAAGGGAATTCCCCTCAATCAGCTGAGCAAACAGGCCCCTTGACTTTCACTTTAATGAGGTGGGTATTATATTACACAGCGATGCGCTCACTCTCTCTCTGCTTTGTTGACCCCACCCTGCACTGTCTTTCAAAGGCAAATAGTATAACTGAAGAGCAATTCTAACTCTTCTGACCATTAGCACCTGCCAAAAAGGACAAAAAGGTCAGGCCTTCAAAAAGACCCCCAAAACACTGTCCAGGATCTTAATTGGCTTGCCTCAAAATAAGACTCATCCCTGTGAGAGTTAAGAAAGTAAGAGGCTTCAGACCTGCCTTGGCTTCAAAATGGAGAAACAGCTTTTAAAGTTCAAAATTCACAAGTGACTCTCAAAGTATGTCTCATAAGAGGGAGAACTGTGAACCTCTGGCTTATACAGAGGATTTATTAAAGGACAATTTATTAACAAAGTAGCAAAAATTAAAAAAAATGAAAAATGTCAAAAACAAGACAAAAGGATTTTCTCTTTGTTGCTTTGTGTCTACATCCACAAAACTAGTACAAGCTTTTCAAATACAGGCAAAAATATCCAATCAAATTCATACTTATAAAGACAAATCTCCACTCCATCAAAGTACATTCTAATGAACCACAAGAAACTGCATTTGCCATGAGCCTTTATAGGGCAGTGGGCAGCATAACAGAGATGGACAGTTGGCTCCACCTCTTCGGATCCACCCACAAAATAGACAGGACATAGGAGAACAGTAAGACTCACATAGATATTAACAATAAACAAACAGAATTAAAATAGCAAATAATTAAGCAAATAATAAATGAACAGAACAATATTACAAAAACAATGGCAAACAATGAATAATAATGAAAAGCACAAAGAAGACAGAAAAATTAAAATTAATCATAAGCCAGAGGAGGAACCCTGACTTAATGGCAACAACAGATTCAGGGACAGTTTAAATCCTCAGATATTAAGATACCTCAACATCTGCTCCTAGTGACTGATGCGTGACTAAGGAGACTGTGGAAGATTGTGGGTTCGCTTCCCGGTTCCTCCCTGTGTGGATAGCACTTTGAGTACTGAGAAAAGCACTATATAAATGTAATGAATTATTATTATTATTATTATTACTTCATTTATGTCTTACACCGTATGGCTGCAGCTGCCTTACTCCCTTGAAACCGGGACCATTGATAGTCACGATTGAGATAAGCCTGACGATGAGAACACCTAAAACAGCAAGCGAATGGGACAAACAGTGCTTAGTGCTCTTTGTGTATAAAGTGATGCTTTCTAACAATAAATCACGTGTGGTGCCATCTTCTTTTAAATAAATAAATTAAAATCCAATAAAATCAGTGCTGACACGGAGGATAAAAAATAATGATTAAAATCTATATATAAATCCATCAAGGCTTCGGGAAATGATCTCCAGCCAGCCTAAAGCGCCTCTCTCTCCCCATCTCTCCAACTCACCCCATCGGGTCTTTTCAACTGGAGAAGATGCTGACAGCTGTGGTCCCCTTTTTTTCTGGCTGTCCGCCAGCATGTTCTGGGATTGAAGGAGCCGGTCCATGGTCTTTATGTTCCCTTGCCCTAGGTGGCCTCCCCAACATCCCTGCTTCTAACGACTGATAGGTGGGAACACCCCTCGTAGCACCATTTGCTTCACTCTCTTGTGGGGGCTCCAACTGCTCTTCCTCCTTTCCTCTGCACTGGCTTGCTCTCCCGATGCTACCTTTAGATTTCATTTTCCATTCGTCCTCCCTCGCCATCCTACTTGGGCTCCTTTTATGGTGAGGTGGGCACTGGTGCTTATTTACGCACTTCAGAGGGCTAATAAGGAAAACCACATGAATGCAGGCTTGCCAACTTCCTCATCAACACCCAAAGCTGCTCCGCCATGCTACCACATACTTTGACCCCTCCCTGAGTTTGAATGCTCTGTTTTTATAATAACTTGCACCGTCACAGACATCTTATATACAATATATGTATTTTATATAGCATATATGTCATGTGATGTAAAGAGTTATAGTTATTGTCTGTTCTGTTCTATGTATTATTCTGTTGTAACAAATCCATGAGAGAAGGAAGAGTTTCTTTTTAATTTAATTAAATATACGCATTGGTAATCAAAGTACAGTTAACAGCACATTCAGCTAATACAACATCTGGCCAGTTAATAATGGAGGAAAATAAAAACTCCAAGTAACAAAAGTACTGATTTCAAACAAACCTCTAGGAGCCCACAGTCCCTTAAAACAAGCAGAGTCGCATTTATGCTGCACTTGGCAGCTGACCATCCTACACCTTGTGGACATAAAATTTTATGAGATTTGAACAGCTTTACTTTAACAACACTTTTCATAATCTACTTTGTAGCAGAAAGATAAAAGTAAGCCTAGACATAAAAAAACAAACAGCAGAAGTATAACTAAATTTTGCCAGATAAGGACATTGATCAAGGGCATTGAGGTTTAGATTTAAAATTCCAGCAATATGATTTTGTTTCCAAAAAATAATGTCTAAATGTGTATGCTGTATTCACAGATTTATATTCCATCCTGTTTCCTGACAATAAAGTAGGTTTTGCATTACAGATATCAGATGGTGATTATTTCCGGTTTTCTGTCAGACAAAGCAAAAATAGATGTGTAAATGGAGAATATGCTCCAGCACTAGCTTTTCTCCTTCTCAGTTGTCAGCTAAACAAGCAAATCGCTTTAAATAGGCTCTCATAAAAATGTACTTCCCAGGGGAAAAAGCACTAGTCTGCATCTCTCCTGTTTGGTAGTGCCCAGCTACTTTTTACATCTCTGACTCTTTCATCCCGGGGTTCTAGTTCAGAAACTACTGCAGTCTCTGTGAGTGCTTTGTATGCACATAGGATATGTGGGAAATAAAAATGGATTATTAGATAAATCAGTGCTGGTTACTTTAAGAAGCAAGAGTGGCATCAACTACTTTCCCAATAAATGTGCAAATTAAAGAATTTATTTAAAATGACTGATTTATTTTCACATTTTCATTCCTTTATAAACTGCTCCATGACAAAGTCCCCTTTAACCTCAGATTGTCATTCAGATAAGTGACCAGGAGAAAGAAACTGAAAGGACACAGATTAAAACATGGTAGACATTGAAGATATGTTCATAGAACCTAAGATACTGGAGCATGTAAGTTTCTTCTTATTTAGGTGATTACAATAAACAATGAAGGTTTAGCTTCCTGAACACTTTTGAGTATATCTTATGTGTTTTGACCCGTTGATCACAAAAATCATCTTTAACTGATACATTTAGTATTTTTGTTTGCTTGATGGTGAATTAAGTAGGAATGGGTACAGTTCAGTTCCTTCTCTGACACTTTTACCATATATGTCTGATATATATATATTTTTTTACTACAAAGACATTAAATGGCATTGGCATCAATTGCGTCATTGAGTACAATGTGGCTATGAAAGCACATACTGAGCAACTACTACTCTCTAATGTAATCACTGATCACACTTAGAACTTTCTTGTCATTTTAAGAATTCTTGATTGGTAAGTTCTATTATTGCCAACTTTTCTTACAACTCCTTTTCCTCTTTCTGTTTCATGCTTCATTTGCCCAAGATATAATTATATTAAAAGTGCACTGAAAGGCACTTTTTCTTAAAATATTTTAGAAAGTTAAACTTTTCTGGCAATCTGTGTAAGTCCATAAAAATAAATGTCAATGCACTGAATGAAGTAAGGGAGAGGTAAAAATAGCAGCACACACTTAGATTACTATGATCGTAATTCTGTCCTGCATTGGGTGTTCACTGCCTCAATGGAATTTATCCTTCATCTGTTGATTCCAATACAGCCATAGGTTCTCACAGAAGACTCCAGGATGGTACCTCAACTGTTACATGCAGTATTTATGAAATGTGAACTTGTTAATTTGATACGGGCTTCTGTAAGACACAGAAAGATTCATATGTAGATGAAACTTCACACACTTCAAGAACTGAACAAGAAGGTCACAAGAGTTTCACATGAGGGTTTACTTAGGATCGGGTGAAAATCAGAACAGGAACTGGGACATTACATTAGCAACAGCAGAAAAATGAATGTCAAAAATAGGGAAATTAGGCAAAAATGAAGAGGGTACACATTAAAGTATTTATGGTTTCATTATGGGAGTCACTTTTTGAATTAAAAATAGGGCTCTTAATCAATGAATAAGGCGGTAGAGCAGGTCTTCAATTAAATAAAATAACTCCTATAAGCCTTTTAGTTTCCGGTTAATGATTTGCTCTGTTTAATCTGGATGTAACTATATAACAATACTTTGATAAAAAAGCATGCATGTTGCACGTTTTGAGCAAGCAAATGAATAACTGACATTTGAATTATGTAACACAAGTAATGTAAGATTTGTTTTTTCTGTTTTTTCCATGGATGTTTTTCACATTCTTAGATGTTTTCCATCATTTGTCACTATTGAATCTCATTTTATTAAACATTGTGATGTCATTTTTCCATGAAAATATGAGATTAACAATTTTTCTCAGCCACCACTACAAACAATATGGGGTAGGTAACGCATGAAAATATATACTTTTGGGTGGGGAATTCCATTAAATATCAAAAAAATGATGTTAACTTCTACAGTATACAGTTATTGTCCAAGGGTTACCCATTTCTTATTATAAATGGAAGTTGTTGCTAAGGGGCAAAAATAATTAATTTTCATAAAAATCGCAACAGGGAAGCTTTAAAGCAGCAATACTCAAATCAAAGGAATACCTTATTGTGCCAGAAGATTAGAGTCAATCAAAATGAGTGCTGATGGGGGTCCTGGCCCCGAATCACAAAATTCTAAAGCTCAGTTAATGAGAACAATGCCCCAGCTAAACAGTATAGAAGCAGAACAACATAATTTTCAAGATCCTCGAAGAACAGAAGAGTTTGCCAGTCAGGGCTTGTGTAATAGACACCCAAAAAGATGATGCAGCATAACAACAAATAGCCACTGTGCGAAAAACGTAGAAACCATGAAACCATCAGCGTTTAAATCACCAAAATCAAGGGACATAGAGGTATTTTACATGAGCATTACACTTTTACCAAAAATGAAAGAAGTCTTGATATAATTAAGGTACTCAAAATTAAAATCGCCAAAATGTATCTTTCTTTGTATCTTGCTTTACCAGTCATTTCCTAATAGTATTTTATTAGTTTATACGGTATGTATAAAAAAATGGAGGTTCTGATCGGGGCTCTCGAGAGACTGAGTAAGGAGTCTGCGTGCCTGGGCTTGTGAGTGTCCTGGATAAAAACCAAGATCCAGACCTTGAATGACCTCTTGGGCACAGCCATCAGCTGTGTGTCTGTTTGTGGAGAGAGTGTCAGCCTTGTCGAGAGGTTTACTTACCTCGGCAGTGACATTCATGTCTCTGGTGACTCCTCCTATGAAGTCAGTAGACGGATTGGGAGAGCATGGGGGGTCATGAGGTCCCTGGAAAGGGGTGTGTGGCGCTCCCGATATCTATGCAGAAGGATGAAGGTCCAAGTCTTTAGAGTCCTGGTGCTTCCTGTCTTGCTATATGGTTGTGAGACATGAACGGTATCCAGTGACCTGAGATGAAGACTGGACTCCTTGGGTATTGCTGATTTGCATTGAATGAGTGGTTGCTCACAGAGTCCAGAATGAGGCACATTACCTGCATTGTGAGGGAGTGTCAGTTATGGCACTACGGCCATATGGTGCGATTCCCCATTGGTGACCCGGCTTGCAGGATCCTCATTATTGAGGACCAGAGCGGCTGCATCAGACCAAGGGGGTGCCCATGTAACACCTGGCTGCAGCAGACAGATGGTCATTTCCGAAGGGTGGGACTGGACCGCATGTCTGCCTGGGGGGTTGCCAACCAGGATCCCGAGTTGTTTTGTGGTGTGATGGGTGCAGCAATGTGCTGTACCAGTGCATACACCTCAACATGACTTTACCTGACCTATGTATAAATTATATTTAATAATATCTTATATAGGATGGCTTGGGTTTGCAGGGGCCAGCAGCACTACCTATTAGAAGTAGGAAATGACTCATGTTTCTGTGCATTTCCTTCAAGTACTCCATTTTCCCTCCATCTTTGTTCAGTTGCTAAAATGTTACAAAGTTAGAATGCTCCAATCTAAAGGCATCAACAAGCATATATTCATCCTTAATGTCCACTGGATCATACCCTAGTCCTCAAAGCCCTGCTGAGGAATGGATTTACAAGTGACCTAAATAGCTGAGCAAAAGATGAAGCAGTGTGATGGCTTCTATTATTGTCACACAAAGATGCAATACCATCTCTGCACAGTTATAAGCTTACAAGTCAAACACTGTACTTAAATTCACCATTGCTGGCAAATAGCAACCCCACTCCTGATCAGGCTCAATCTTTGCACAAGCTATCGAGTGGTTGCATGAGCCAGCAAATCAGTAGACCTGAAGAGCATTTATTGTCTACGTCAGTGGCTGTCTCTGTTGTTATCTGACGAGACTTTGCAATCACTGCTGCATGAAATTCTTTCGCAGCCCTCACACTGTCACAGTACACACATGAGCACCCAGCTAAGTTTACAGGGTATTGCTATGCAAAAGACTCTAAGATACAGTAGTATATTTTGTTATGTTCCCACTGATAGGCTCTGGCTGGCATCCACTCTGCCTTGGATGAAATGCTTTTGAATAGCAAATGGATTGATGTTACTCAGGTTGTTTAGAATACTGAGAGAACATATTCTGTCAGAATTTGATTTATTACACATTAAAAAAAAACAACATTAACATTTGCCAAGGACTAGATTAGAATGATGACATGATCAAATCATGACTAAGTTCTATATTGTGCAGCTAAGAATCTCTTTTTTTGGCTTCTATCTCCAGCACTATCACTTTCCCAGTGTCAAGTGTTGATGTTCAATATGAAATTAGGCTCTGTTGCATTCATCGTTAGCTTGGCATCTAACACCTCCATCAAGCCATCTGTCCTCCAAGTTGAAAATTCCTATACTATCAGGCTGAAACATAAATTGTTTAATTGCTTCTACAAACAGCTCTAAAAGAGCACACTTACCTCTCACAGATCTCTTCCATAACATAACCTTGCATTAGTTGTGCACCTCCAGAACAAAAGTATGTAAGCTCCTAGTAGTGTCCACCCTATTTACTGATCAAATTCTGCTGCTATTATATGCCCCCCGATATATGACTATTTCCTGCAGAGTTTCTCTATACTATTTTGCCTGTCTCTACTCCCATATTTTATTCAATATGGGTACATATCGACCCTAGTTGCATGTTGCCTCAGATGTAATGCAAGACTTTGCCTTTCGCCTTCATTTTGGCCCTGCATCTGTGGCAATCACAATCCTGCACACTCCCATTAAATATTTGTGAATTGCTAATTGCTGCTTATAAAGAGCTGTAAGATTTTTAATTAGCGACCAGCTGCATTCTTAGCTGAGGTTAATTAAATGTAGCGGGGGTCACTTCGCAGTGAAGCAATTTTTGAAGGAGGAGAGCCAAACAAAAAAGCGAGGGCACAGCTGCCATAGCTAAGTACTGAAGCCCCATACAGAAGTTCGATCCTCCTTCCTATAACTCCCTGTGCTTTTAAAGTAGTCAGAATTTCCAAGCTAGAAATATACTGCAAAGCCTAGCTACTTTTACAAAACTGAAAAATCTATATACAGTATAAGAAGGTAAAAAATCTCTACAAAATTCTCAAGTTACATGCCTTACAATCAAAATGATTGATTTTAAATATTATTGAAGTGGATTATGTGCAGAAAGGTATCTTACTCCTTTACATCCAGTATAGACCTCTAAAGCATTAAGTCTGCTCCAAAAGTAAAAAGTGTGACCACTGAGCCCAGCAGAGGATGTGGGGCCTTCAGTCCACCCTAATGAAGTCTGTCTTCGATTGTTTGGTCAGAGACATTTACACCAGTAGCCTGCTGGAGGTCATTTTATAGGGCTCATCCTGTTCCTTCTTGCCCAAAGGAGCAGATACCGGTCCTGCTGATGGGTTATAATTGTATTTTCTCTCTGATTTTCTCTCTCTCTCTCTCTCTCTCTCTCTCTCTCTCTCTCTCTCACTCAGGCGGAAGCACCGAGCGTAGCAGCGAGCGGAAGCACAGAGCAGCGGTGTCTTCCACAGGCACGTAGTCCTTTGCAAACACCCGAGCAAGTTCATCTGAAGTAAAGCCGGCAGCTGACCAGTAGAAATAACCAGCAGTGAGAAACTAAAGTCGATCGCTCAGCGGGTGGTGAAAACTTAAAGCCGACGGTCTCTGAAGCAGAAAGCACTTAAGTAACTACAGAAAACGGAGAATATGACATCAACACTAAACGTAAATTCTATCAGCTCTCTGCCCGTTGAGGGCACGTTTATATGTTGTGTGTCCTACAGCATGTACAGTTCAGGTTTTCCGGCCGACAGCTTCACCTGCCAAAAGTGTTTAGTTAATTTAGAGTTGGTCGGGGAAATACGTGAATTGGAGGACCGCATTAGGAATCTGATAGCGATTGGGCAAACCGAAAATTGGATTGACTCGGTTTGTTTAGACAATTCAGCTACTTCTGATTCGGCTTCAGTCTCTCCTGGTCCCACTGTAGTCAGTGCGTGGCCGAAGTCAGCAGCACCAATTCAGCTACAGGGCGAGTGGGTAACAGTAAGATGGGGGTCTAAGAATCCAAAATTTAGTCCCCCGGCACCCAAGTCACCAATTCGGACCCAGAACAGATTCTCAGCACTCCGCAGCGTGCCTGTGGAAACTGAGAATAAGAAAGTGCTCATAATTGTCGATTCCATAGTGCGGAATGTTAGAATTCCAAACTGTGTTAAACCAGCAGTTAATGTTAAGTGCCTCGCAGGGGCCAAGATTTCTGGCATAGGAGGCCGCATTGGACCGTGTCGCCGACGATGAAGTATCTACCTTATTGCTGCATGTCGGCACTAATGATATTTATTCACAGCAATCTGAGGTATTAAAGAGGAACTTCATCTCTCTATGCATCAAAGCAAAAAGAAAATGCTGAAATTTAGTTGTATCTGGCTCCTTACCAAGATTACATAGAGGGGATGTGATTTATAGCAGATTGCATTCCCTTCACTGCTGGATAGAAACCTGGTGCGCAAACAAAAGCATAACGTTTGTGAACAATTGGGATGATTTTTGGGAAAGGCCTGGATTTTTCAGAAGAGATGGTCTTCATCCTAACTGAAGGGGATCTTATGTATTATCCCAAAATATGGCAGCAAAACTGCCTGGCTGACTGATTAGAGCACCATCCAGGCCGCAGTCATATGATCTTAAATCACAGGCTGTTGTTTATTCCACCTGTTACTTTCCTGAAGCTGTTACCCATAATCCTTGTCATGGGGCATCCAGTAAATTTAGTCTTGATACAAACCTTAAATTAATTGATAACCAAAAAATAAGGTGTATAATTAGACCAAGGGATATAACCAGACCCTCCACCAGGGGCATCTGTAATAGAAATTTACTTCAAATTAAAACAAAAAAATATATATCAGCAGTTCAGAAAGAACCATGCAGTTTTAAATGCTGCTTATTGAACATTCACTCTCTTGGCACTAAAGCTGTTTTGGTAAATGATATTATATTAAGTACAAAATCTGATCTGTGTCTTCTAACTGAAACCTGGCTTAGTAAATGTGACACTGTTCCCCTAGCTGAGGCATCACCAGATGGCTACTCGTTCCTTCATAAGTCTAGAGATTTTGGTCGAGGAGGAGGCCTTGGAATAATTCATTGTAACAAAATGCAAATCACTTCTAAGAATTTAGGCAACTTTACATCCTTTGAGGCATTCATTTTAAATATTAAAACAGATTCCAACACAATTATAAGTGCTAGTCTACAGACCACCAGGGCCGTATTCATTGTTCATGACTGAATTTAGCAACCTTCTATCTGATTTGGCTATAAATTATGATCACGTAGTACTGATGGGGGATTTTAATGTACACATTGATGTGGAAACTGACACTTTTAGCAAATGTTTTACTTATTTGTTAAATTCAGTAGGATTTTGTCAGATTGTCAAAGGTCCAACTCATAATCATAACCACATATTAGATTTAATTATAACTTACAAAGTTTAAATTCAAAATTAAAATATCACTCCATTAAATGAAGTTATTTCTGATCACTACTTAATTACATTTGATTTAGTCCTGCCCTTGTCAATACCCTTCCAGATTAAAACAAAGACAGTGCGACATCTAGATTGTAATTCTACTTCAAAATTTATAGATACTTTGAATAAGTCGAGTGTAATTGTGGAAAACAATTTAGATCAGCTAACATCACATTATAATGTGACCTTGAGAGATGCTCTGGACACAGTGGCTCCTGTTAAAACAAAAGTGATCAAAGCACATAGGAAACTCTCCCTGGTTTAATGAAAACACGCGAGCTCTTAAATTAGAGTGTCGAAAACTGGAGCGCAGAAGGAGAACAACAAAGCTACACATCTTTCAAATTGCATGGACAGAGAGTGTTAATAAATATAAAAAAGCCCTCTTTAAAGTTCGCTCAGAATACTATTCTACATTAATAGATAACAATAATAAAAATCCTCAGGTACTGTTTAGAACAGTGGCTAAATTAACAAATGGAAATTCAGATCTACAGTGCAAAATACCAACAGATATTAGCAGTACAGACTTTATGAACTTCTTCAATGAGAAAATTAAAAATATAAGATCCCAGATCTCTACATCACACTACAAACCAAATACTAGCTTAGCAGACCCTGCCTCATAGCATTCAGCACTTTAGTAATTTTAATCCTGTAACTGAGCAGGAAGTCTTAACTTTAATTTCTAAAATGAAGCCCACTACTTGTTCCCTAGATCCAGTGCCAACAAAACTAGTAAAAAGTGCAATGAATGTTCTTGCAGCGCCTATTCTAAACATTATCAGTAGTTCATTATTGCATGGCACAGTACCTGATACACTAAAAGTGTCAGTCATTAAACCATTACTTAAAAAGTCAGACCTAGACCCACACATACTAAATAATTGTAGGCCTATTTCAAATCTACCATTTCTCTCTAAAAAACTAGAAAAAGTAGTCGCCAATCAGCTTCAGTCACACCTTACGCATTACAATTTATTTGAGAAATTCCAGTCTGGTTTTCGCACTGGTCATAGTACAGAAACGGCACTAACGCGGGTTGTAAACAACATTCTGATATCCTCTGATGAAGGAAACTCCACTGTAATTATGTTGTTGGACTTAAGTGCAGCATTTGACACCATCGACCATTCTATTTTACTACACAGGCTAGAAAATGATGTTGGGCTTACAGGCACCGTGCTCGCTTGGTTTAGTTCTTATTTATCAAATCGATTCCAATATATACAGAAATGTGCTGCCAGTACTCCATCATTATACACAGAAGTTCAATATGGTGTCCCGCAGGGCTCAGTACTGGGACCTTTACTGTTTTCACTTTACATGCTTCCACTGGGATCTATCATTAGGAAACATAATGTTAATTTTCACTCGTATGCAGATGACACCCAGTTATACCTTTCATTTAAATCAGATGAAGTTTCTCCGATATTGTCTTTAATTAGTTGTGTTAGCGAATTAAAGGAGTGGATGAATGAGAACTACTTGTCTTTAAATACAGATAAAACAGAGATGTTAATTGTTGGAGGGAATGACGCTGATCACAACAATATTCTGTCATCATTTAACTCAGTTGGAATCCCAATTAATTTTACTGAATCAGCCCGCAATCTAGGAGTTATCTTTGACTCTAGCATGTCATTTAAAGCGCATATTACAAAGATGTCCAAAACATGTTTCTTACATCTTAAAAATGTTAGGAAATTAAGGCGCTTTCTAAATAAACAGGATTCTGAGAAATTAATTCATGCATTTATCTCTAGTAGGATTGACGACTGCAATGCGGTGTTCACCGGATGTTCAAACTGTTCTTTATACAGCCTCCAGTTAATCCAAAATGCTGCTGCAAGAATTATTACAAGAACAAGAAAATACAAACACATAACTCCAGTTCTTAAATCCTTACACTGGCTCCCGATTAAGTTTAGGGTAGATTTCAAAATCCTTCTTTTAACATATAAAGCATTAAATGGCCAAGGTCCGGCTTACTTGTCTGAACTTATCATGACTTACAAACCAGAGCGCACATTAGGATCTCAAGATGCTGGTCTGCTTATGGTTCCAAGGATTAATAAAATAACAATGGGAGGTCGAGCTTTTAGTTACAGGGTCCCTAAACTATGGAATGGTCTGTCTGCTACTATAAGAGATGCCCCTTCGGTCTCAGCTTTTAAATCCCGGCTGAAGACTCACTACTTCAGTTTAGCATATCCTGAAAAGAGCTGCTGATTAACTGTACAGACTGCATCTCTGTTGTTAGTCATTAGCACTAAAACATAAGTAACATGATAGTTAGAATTGGATACTAATCCTCACCTATTCTGTTTCTCTTCTCGGTACTCAAATGTGGCACTTGGTGCCACGGCCCACCTGCCAAGTTGTTTTGCCTGCCTAAGGTAAAGTCATCCCTGATGGAGGATCGCAGGAATCGTGAGAAAGAGGGGTCCTTTCATTGGATTGGCTGGTCCAACACTGTTTCAGCCATGGAATGGCCAAATGGGGGAGGCAGCTTGATGGATGAGGGCTCCAGGAATCTAAAATTATCCAAATCTTATTATGTGATATCATCTACTGTTAAATTCTGCTCCGTACTTCAAAATTTTTTTTATTTTTTATTGAGGATTTGTTCTGTTCTGTGTATTGTATTGTATTGACCCCCTTCTTTTGACACCCACTGCACGCCCAACCTACCTGGAAAGGGGTCTCACTTTGAATGGCCTTTCCCAAGGTTTCTTCCATTTTTCCCTACTAGGTTTTTTTGGGAGTTTTTCCTTGTCTTCTTAGAGAGTCAAGGCTGGGGAGCTGTCAAGAGGCAGGGCCCTTTAAAGCTCATTGCGGCACTTCCTGTGTGATTTTGGGCTATACAAAAATAAACTGTATTGTATTGTATTGTTATGGACCTTCTACGGCCCTGTCCAGCTCTCCTAGAGTAACTGCCTGTCTCCTGGAATCTCCTCCATGCTCTTGAGACTGTGCTGGGTGACACAGCAAAAAAAGCAGATGAAACTGATTAATAAACCCCTCTGCTACTTAAATGACCAGATCAATATCCTAGAAGTTTCATTGACTTGATGCTATACTCTGATTAAAAAGTGTTCCTTTAATTTTTTTGAGCAGTATATTTATAGATTAGAGGGAAATATATTCAATGTAATTCAATGCAGTTAACATGGGGTTACAGAGTAGCACAATGTTCTAACACACTTCAACAGACCAGAGTAAAATCTCCACTTGGTCAATACAATTGTAATGTTTACTGCTGGCTCCATGTCCGTGTAGTCTTTCTTTCAGTATTCCAGTTTTATCTCACTTATCAAATTTGTGCAGGTTAGGTTAACTGGTGACTCTAATTTGCCCAGCATTGAAAGTGAGTTTACTTTGAAGTTAACTAGCACTTTGTCCAGCATTGGTCACCACTATGTGCCTTTCCATGGTAGTTTTAGATCACTGTGTCCCTCTGTCCTCCTTCTTGTAAACCTCCTTTATGCCACCAAGAGAATTTCATCTTTTTCCCTCACTCCAACTGCTGATAAAATCTCTCTCCTCAAATCCTACCCCTGACGGAAAACATGGAAGATGCAAGTTGGAAGCATTAGGTTGGGGTGTGGCTGCTGCCAGTCATTTTCATGATGAAGACTGGCAACCTACCAAAGGTTTTGTACTAGTAGCCAATCATTAAAAAGGGGGGGGGGGGGGGGGAATCAATCTTCAATGTTTGTACCTTTGTTCAATTTTGCACTACCCATTCATTGCATTTACATAAGAGGGAAACACGTTACACAGCTAATCATGTTAATTCCCATAGGCTTCTTTTAAAAAATTTCCAATCAAGTGTTATTAAACTCTAAGCTGTTTTGCATAGAGAACTTTTATATATAATCCACATTTTTATAACCTGATGCTTGTAAATAGAAAATCATATAATGTGCTACAGGCTGACATTTACTTTGCAGATGTTTAAAGTATCATTAGTTTTCCATTTTCTAACATTTAACATCAAATAACTATATATTATGCACTTAAATGCACCGTTTTATGAATACATTTTTAGGGAGATGGATCATTTTTCTACCATTTAATCACTTATGAACAGTGTTATTATATTTTAATAATGAAAGCACTTCCCGTGCCTGTTTTAATGTATGTCTCAACTAATAGATAAAGTAAGCCAGTATTTTAAATATAGTTTATTTCTTAGTGCAAACCTGAAGTGTACTTTTCATAATGTGGTGCAAAAAAAGAAAAATTTGTACAGGATAATTTATATATAAATATGCATTTTTTGACTCTTGTGTGTTTCTGAATGAAAAAGCTACCACTTGGACCTCCCCACCACATAATAAATATACAGTATAGGCATAAGTGTGTTGAAAAGGGTGTATAACAGGACATTTGAATTTGACTCAAAAAGCAGCTGAAGGCCTTAATGCTATGCCTGTTTGCCCCTTTGTGAAGAAGCACCTACAGAAGATTATTCTTACCCCGTGTGTACGAAATAGAAAGTGCCTGGGAGGTGGTAAAAAAATCTGAAATGAGAGAAAAAAAGAATGAAAAGAGAGAAGGAGGACTGCAAGTACTAATTCAATTTAAAGATCTGCTGCCTTTCACCTCAAGCTCCCTGCATCAGTAGTATAGTCAGTAAAGAATTTTCACTGTATTGCTCCCCAGTTCACTCATCTGCTCAATAAACAAGGAGACCACTGTTTTCCCAAGCTTTTACCTGCCTCCAGGCATTTCCTACCACAAGATATGAATACATTTATTTGACAATTGCATTTGACATTGCTATCATTTTTAAAGATGGCCACATCCTAATCTATCTGTTCTGAAAAGGAAAGTACACCACGGTATCGTGATTACTTTTCTTTAAAACTGCAAAGTCAAAAGGTGTATACTGTATATCAAGTTCAGCAATCATGTCCTCAGCTGACACTGGTGCAGAGTATCTGAACTTTAAAATATAAATATGTCCAGACACTTTCAAAGTTCAACAGTGAAAACTAACAGATGGATCTTTTCTTACCATTAAACTGATCAAATTCAATGCCAGAGTTAAAGTGATGTCATAATGAATGATTAAATAGACTCTTGATCATTATAATTTGCACAATTACATATAACTTTAAGTGGGTCATACTGTGTTTCAATATGAGCCAGTATTAGCAGTGAGGAACACACAATGAGCACAAAAGTAATGAGTAAAATGTAGCTATTTTTTTTCTTATCGCCATCGAACCAACTACAACAACAACAATATTTATTTATTCATATAGCACATTTTCATACAAATGATGTAGCTCAAAGTGCTTTCTACCTAACATAACTTCCTCTTACATTATATTATGCATGCAACACTTTGGGAAGGGTATAACAGCAACCTGTGGGTGTAAAGCATACATGAATACATAACAAATTACACAAGATTCTGGTAAACTTTGCCTTTGACAGGAATAAAAGTATTCTGAGCTCCAGTGAAGTTATCCTTGAATCCTAATGCTTGCCATTTTAGCAGTCTGTTAAAGGCGATATATACAGTATATATATATATATATATATATATATATATATACTAGGGGGCTTTGCCCCCTGCTTGCTTTGCTTGCCAACCCCTGTGTTTGGTTTTCTATATACACACTTTTAAGATTTTTTTTTCTTTGAATTGTTGCTATTTCATTAGTTTCACTTTTATTTCAGAACTTATGTAAAAACAATATTTGGAATCTTTCGAGTCCCAATATGCTGAATCTTTTAAATGAGGTCAGTGAGACATGTGTTTAATGACTTTGTACCATAATTCAGGATAGGTTTCTCTGTTTGGAATTTCAGCACAGACAAACAAAATGCATGTGAGGTAAACCCCATTTTTGAAATTCTTTGACTTAAACTTCAAAGCCTTACAATATTTACATACTTCTGACATATCACTTGTGTCCATATATTGGATTTCTATTCACCTTTTCATTATTTCTCCGAGTAATAATTTCTCTTTTTTTGCGCCAATGCGATGTTTACTGTCTTTGTTTTGACACTCGTTTTTTCTGATTTCATATTCTATATCTTGCTCAGCATGTATATCGTGCCTACATTTTTTTTGAGTCTTTTGAATTCCAGTTTTCATTATCTCTAACCTGCTCTGTATGTGTTTGGCCCCCTTGTTTTTTAACCTCTTTATGACGTTTTACTTTGTTTCTACTCTGTCTTTTATTTCTGACCTCGCTTTGTCCTGCTTTTTTTTCAATGACACCTGGTCCGTGGTGATTATTTTCCCTTTTTTCGAGTAATAATTTCCGTTTGTTTGCACTACTGCGATCTTTACTTTCTTTTTTTTATACTTTCTAATGGTCCTACTTTCATATTCTTTAACTTTCTCCACATGTGCATTGCACCAACTTTTTTTTTTTTGAGCCTTTCAAATTCCACTGCTTTCATAATCTCTCACCTGCTCTGCATGTGTATAGCGTGAACGTCTTTATGAAGTTCTACTTTGTCTTTTACTCTCTGTCTTTTAATTCTGAGCCCGATTGGACGTGCTTTTTTCAGTTCCACTTGTTCCGGGATGATAATTACTTTCCTTATTTTCTGAATTTGCACCTAGATTATTCTTTTTCTTTTTTGCTCTTTTTTCTCTCCAATGCTTTTGAGTCTCTTTTCTCCGTGCAGCTTTCTTCTTCACTTAGTCGTCGATGTTTCGTTTATAACATATTTTCCTTATACGCTTTATATGCGCTGAGACCCTGGATCTGTGTGTGCTCAAATTCTTTAGACGACTGAATGTTTTGCTGCCCGTTGTCTTATTTGATATTGGTTGTAAGTAGGGCGTGTCTTGCAAGAATCTCATGTTCTACGTCATCACGAGACTGTCCTGGGTCAATCTCTTGGCACAAAGTCTCATGTTTAAGGTCCCCGCTAGATGCTTTGTGGCCATTCTCTTTTGTCTTGCAGGTCTTTTAAGTGTCTTCCGTGATCTTAAAGTGAAGATCACATTTCGTCTCCCGTCTTTCTCTCCCAGGATTTTTTTTATATATACACTGAACTGCTAACACTGCCCTTCAGATCTGTCAAAGACTGGCCACTCTAACTGATAGCAACCTATGTGCTAGGCCCAGACTCCTTACTTAAATGAGGTGGATCAAACAAGTTATCAAACAGGCACATGTGGCTACTGAATTCAACACCTGCAAACAGTATATGTCTATGGGAGAAGGAAACGATTTGAGGATATTTGGAAAGAGGAATCCTTAAAAGAAGGAAGAAGTCATCTTTTAGTAGGCCAAGCAAGCAAACTCCAAAGAAAGAAAAATGTTGCATTAACAAACTCAACCTAAGATTAACACCTTACAGTAATGTTACCCCCTCATTATGATGGCCAGTGGTGGTTGAAAAGGCTGCAAATGAGCAGCCCAGGTTAAATAAAACTTTATGATATGGTATGGTGTATTGATATAAAGACCAGTCTAGAAGATACCAAAAAATACAGTCTCATTTTCAGAGGTTGCTTTCATCTGCTATTTGCATTTTTCAAAAGGGTCACAAACTGAGATTCACATGACAACACACTGTTAGCTAATTGCTCTAATTTAAAATTAATGATATTTTTCAGAGCACTACTTGTTTGGAGTTTACACATGTCTCTGTGGTACTCCAGCTTTCATCATATATCCAAAGCAGTGTGTATTAGGTTAATCGATTACCCTAAATTGGCCATGTATGATTGAATATGGGCAGTTCATGATGGGGCTCATCAAGGGTAAGTCCGTTCACCCAGTGCTGCCAGTGTAGCACATTTAATAATGGACTGACAGATAAATAGATGCCAGAACTGTTTCTGTTATCCAAAAGTTAGAAAATTCTGAAATAAGGGTTTCTTGTGGTAGAGCTGTCACAAAAAACTTACTAAAAATATTCATTCAAACACATTTTATTATCCAAACACAAAATTTGAGTTCACATAGTGAAATTTGTGATTCAGAACATTTCAGTGCATACAGTTTAATTCTATTTATTTCCCAATTATGTGCTTGTCATTTCACACATTTACAAATAATGTTAAAAAATGAGAACATTAGAACAATCTAGATGAGAACTTGCCATTCAGCCCAACAAAGCTCTCCAGTCCTATCCTCTTAATTCTTCCAAAATAACATCAAGTCGAGTTTTTGTGGTCCTTAAAGTTCTTTTATCTACAACATAACTTGGTAGCTTATTCCATGTGTCTATGATTCTCTGTGTAATGAAAAATCCCCTGTTTGTGCGAAATTTACCCTTAACAAGTTTCCAACTGTGTCCTCGTGTTCTTGATAAATTCATTTTAAAGTATGTCTGGATCCACTGTACTAATTCCCTTCAAACTTTTAAACATTTCAATCATGTCTCCTCTTAATCTTTTTTTGCTTAAACTGAAAAGGCTTATCTCTTTTAATCTTTCCTTATAATTCATCCTCTCTAGCCCTGAATTCAGCCTAGTTAATCCTCTCTGTACTTTTTCCAGCACTAATAGTCCTTTTTGTAGCCTGGAGACCAAAACTGTACACAGTACTTCAGGTGATGTAAAAACAGTGAAAGCCAATCTGAATATCAACACACCATCCCAGAGTTATACAACTGTACAGGTTCATCATGCTGTATTCAACAGACGTTCCACTTGTATGCTCAACATTTCACAATGTCCATCTGGTTGTTTTAGGTTTGAACCACACTTCTCATCTCTAGACCTACTCAACCCTTAATGTCAACCCTTAATCTCCAAGTTGTCTTCATCTTCCTGATGCTCAGTTTACTGCCTTTTATTAATATACCTTCTTCTTAGCCTCTCAAACCTATTGTAGGTCACTTTTATTGTGACCAAAGTTGAGAAAATAGAGAAAAAATGGAGCTAGTACCAAGATACAAAGAGCCAAGGGAAAAAGTTGAAAGAGAAGTCAAGACAAGTTAGGGTCCATGCCAAAAACTCAATTTGAACCTACAAGCAAAGTCTAGATGGTAATCGAAATTTGAAGGTGAACATGCAAAAAAAAAAAGGTTCTAACCATAACTAAAATTCCTTTCCCTAGTTATAATAATATGGAAATGTTAACAATGCATTGCAAATGTTAACACTGAGGACTACGTTGAGTACTTAGATTTCAATCAATCTTAGACGGGGAGCATAGCTTGTGATCCTATAAACCTATAAAACTTAAAAATATGGGAAAAGTGATGTGACCCAATGGCAACAGCCTTTTCTTGTTTCAAGCAATTACATTTTTAGGATGATTTAAAAACTCTAATTAACAGAAAGTGCACAGAATTTACTACTTCCACATAACAGTTTAACTCTGCCTGCACAGCATCATGTTACAGAATGTGCTGAGGGCTGCTGTCCTGCTTCTCGTCCATCTTTCTTTCTTTTTTTTGCCTCATATTGTGCCTAATATGAAACTGTAAGAAGTAAAAATGCGTGTAAATCAGCAGAATCTGATTTGCTTATGGAGAAGGCAGATATTGTATACTTGAAAGAATTTTGGCTATTCTCCTCTGAAAAGAAAAGCCAATTTGTCTGGAACATTTGCAGTGACTGAAAACCATCATTGGACACCACTACAATGTCTAAGTGGATGTTGGATCAACAAACCATGAAGGAAAATTGGCTTTGAGATGAAAAGTGCATGTGCTCATGAGGCCCTGCTTATTCATTTACTGCATGAACATGGTACTGGATATAATGAAGCAGAGGTGTAAATTGTGGCCTTCAGGGGACAGTTGGGCTCTGGTTGGTTATGGTGAAGTTGTAAAGCTGCTTCCTTCACCATTACCTGCTCATTTCCAATAATGTGGACTACTGGGGAATTACAGAGAGATCTGAATTGGTATTAGCCAGTGAAAATGACTGTCTGTTACTAGATTCTGGGGTACAAATCTTCAGTGAGCTGCACTCATAACTTTGAAATCATACTGGAGAGGCACTGGAGTGCCATCAGACTGGCACTGCTGAATATACACTTTTTGTTCAGTAGGGTATGCTGTCTGTTATATCAGTGTAAATGATTGTATGTCATGTTTGTGCATAGAATTATGTTTTTTTAAAGTGATGACCAATCTGGAAGAGCAGTCAGACAGGTTGGCTCAGAAAACATTACATTTACCAAGCTGACCAAACCCAAATGGGTAAGAAGAAATGATAAGGAATAGGAGGCAGGAAAATGTTCAAATTCTGAAAAAATCCCTTCAGAGTTTCTTTTTTTTTTGAAAACTTAAAGTGTGAAAACTAAATGAGTTGCATCTCAGTTTTTAAAGACAACTGCCATGCTTTAGGAGTGCATTAGTAATTTGTCTACTTATATGAACATATAAAGTATGTAACAATAAGTCTAAAACTTAGGGTTTTTCATGTGTGCTATGAACATTTTTATGTAGACGATTGCCAAACCTATATTAGATAAACCAAAATAATTATATTTGAATAACAATCAGCTACTTACCATTTTAGTGGTGCTGGTGCTGCTTTGAAGAAAAGTGAGTGTTACAGCTGTAGATTTCAAATGTTATGTTCATAACAATAAGCCAGTATTTCAGTACTTTGGGTTTGTTCAATGGTGATTTGACCTTTTGCACCTTGGATATGCAAAAATATGAGACATTTGAACATTAGAATAATCTGGATGAGAACAGGTCATTCTGCCCAACAAAGCTCCACTTAATTCTTTTAAAATAAGTTCAAGTCTAGTTTTAAAGTCCCTAACGTTCTAATGTCTACCCCACTACTTGCTAGCTTATTTCATCTGTATATGGTTCTTTGTGTAAAGAAACCTCTTTGTAAAGAAAACTCTTTTAATTTTATCCCATAACTCATCCCCTATAGCCCTGGAATCAGCCTAGTTGCTCTTCTCTGGAATTTTTCTTGTGTTGCTATGTCCTTTTTGTAGTCTGCAGACCAAAACTGCACAAAGTTCTCCAGATGAAGTCTAACTAGTGTGTTATAAAGTTTAAGCATAAACTCTTCAGACTTGTACTCTACACATCATGTTCTATGACTTAACATTATGTTATCCTTCCTAATGGCTTCTGAACACTGTCTGGCTGTTGATAGTATCAAGTCCACTATGACTCCTAAAAGCTTCTCATAATGTGTACTTTCGATTTTCAGACCTCCCATTGTGTATTCAAATTGTTTACTTTCTATGTGTAATACTTTACATTTACTTACATTAAATTTCATTTGCCACAAATCTACCCAAACCAGTATGCCTCTGTAATGATTCAATAGATTGTCGATTATAAATAACCAGCTTGTTACTTATATTCCTATCTAAATCATTTATATTTATTAAAAATAGCAGCGGTCCTAGCAGTGACTCCTGTGGAACACCAGTCTTAACATCACCAATTCTGATAGGGTTGGTTCTTCATACCATAACCCTCTGTTTCCCGTGTCTGAACCAATTTTGAAAGCATCTATACACTACACACTGAACTCCCATTTCTTTTAGTTTGATGCACAATCTCTCATGTGGCATCTGATCAAATGCTTTCTGAAAGTCAAGATGAATAATATCATATGCTCCACATTGATCATTTCCTTTTGTTGCTTCCTCAAAGAATTTCAGCATGTTAGTAAAACATGACCTCCCTCTTCAGAACCCATGCTGACTGTTCAGAAAAACTCCTGTTCTTACCGTGTGTTGCTCAATATTTTCCTTAATATTTCCTTTGATTAATTATTAATGTCCATCTGACAGCTTTTAAACTTTAATTGTAGACCTCTCTAAGAACATACCCTGCAATGATGCACCATGTTATCCAATAAATGAACGAGGTGGGAGGCAGGTCTTCAATTCTAAAGATTGTTCTTTTTTAAAGTGAGGATTAAAATACTTTATCAAAAATACATGTGTGTGAGATGTGGTGTGTGCATGACCAGATGTTGAACACATGGATTGTGTAACACAAGTAATTTGTGATGCCTTTATGAGTTTTTGATTATCATTTCCTGTTATTCATGTTAAGCCCATTGTATCAGGAATTTTACCATCTCCAAGTTTCATGAATACATGAGATGAAAATGTTTTCACAACTATTACTACAAACAACATGATTATGAGTTGAGTTGCAAATACAAAAATCATTTTTGAATGGGGAAATCCTTTAAAGAAAAAAGCTGTGATAGGCTAGTATTCATTTGAATTATTTAGGAAGCAAATTCTGGTTTTAAATTGCATTTGGTTAGACACCTGTTTTGCTTTAGTTCTTTTGCTTTGGTGAAAAGATATAAGCAACCTTCTGAGCTACTGAACATCACTACATTTCTGACTCTCATTTCCAAAGCACTTAAAAGATGTTGATCTCTGCCACTTGAAATGATTACATTTGTCCAGTAGGTAACTGCGTCTTGTTCTATTCATGCATAACACTGAGAAATCATTGGCTTAGATGCACATAACGTGCAATGATTCCTGTTTATTGGGGATATAGTTTGATTATGATTTTTTTGGTTTATTTTTATTGTATACTTCTAGTGGTTATGAAATTTTGTTTTTATATTTTTGATGCCATTGCAACATGTTTATTTGTTTCTCAGCTGTTTTCTGCACACTTAAGGACCATTTACCATTTAAAAGGCAGTTTACGTTTTTAGGTCTGTTTCCGGCCATATCATCACGGAGCTGCAGTATGTTGTATCACTCCTAATATTTATACCTGTGCAATACCTGTGTAACTTGTGTTACTTAGAGATCATTACCATTCATACATGTGCAACTAACTAACTAACAACCTACAGTGTTACAAGAACAGAAAACACAAATTTTCATGTTATTCATGTTGCACAATCCTCACGTAAAGTCACATAAGTCGTATTAAGCATTTTTTGCTCAAATATTGTTAAATACTTCCAGCAAGTCAGAGCAGTGCATGTTGGGTAAATGTGTTCCCCTAGGACCGTGCTTATGAATTTATGATCCACCTGTCCCCCGCACTACTTGGTCAAGCGTCCTTTCTTCAATTCAAAAGCTCATTTCTGTGTGAACACATTTTCTTTGTGTGCACTGCTCTGATATTTCGGACATATTTCTTTTATAATATTTTAGCAAAAATGCATGAGCTATGACTAGATTATGGATTATGTAACATGAGTAATGCAAGAGTTTTTCACGTTTCTATATTATGCACTGTGATCCAGTGTTGGCGTCCATGATGCTCATTCTATCAGAAAGTTTGCTATCTGTGTTCTCTGTCAAAAGCATGACATTAAAATTTTTCTCGTCCATCAAGATATAAAAAAACTGTTTGAGTGGAATATTCATTCAAGAGGGTTTAAGAATGTTATTTTTTTCTTATGTTGTTTTATACTTTTAATGAATATTGTATGCATTTTGTGGTTTTGCTGCCTCTTTTACATCTTCTAGCTCTGCTTATACTGTAGTTCCCATCGTCCTTGTAAACAGTTAATTTAGTAGCAAGCATTTAAAATTCCATTACACCTGTACCATAAAGCAAGTAAAGCTGAAACTGCATTCTTTTACTGTATCTTTACCACAGGTGTGGGTATCCCAAGTGCATTGTTTTATATTCGTTGAAGTGTGGCATTTTTTTCATTGCTACTCTTTGCCCATTAACTCGAATGCTTACATCCCAGTTTTTTTTTACTTTTTCGTCTCCTTCCTTCTGTTTTAAATTCTTGCCTGTGTCAAAACAGAAAGGAATCTAGCCTGATGCCCTTTCAGTCCTAGTCTTTGCCAGATGCCCATAGTGACAGGGATTATTCTTGGCGAGCAGTTAAGTACACAGTAAACATAACCTGTATTCATGCTGTTTTTAATACAGGAAAACCTAAAGTTAGAATTATTAAATTGCTTTTATGCCATACTTTTCATAAAATATTTGATTTTGTGATGAATTAAAAAAACTTTCCGATTCGTATTTGGAACATTCACTAATAAGCTACTGTCATCAAGTCCAAGTATCTTCTGTTCAAACAGGCACAAATTTCATCTATTCATTTCTAGACTCTTTAAATCCTCTGTACAATCTCAAGAGTCACCAAAGCCTATCTTGGCAGGATTAAATCCTGGGCAGAATCCTTGTTTATCACAGAAGATTCCAGTTTTGGCTTCAGAAACATGTATTTTATTTCAAAAGTTTGTCAACTTAAATTCAATACAATTTTTTGCCTTTTCGTATGAGGGTATATTTCAAAATCTGAAACTTACATGGCTTACATCCAAATTTTCCAAAATATAAGTAATTGTCCTTCAATTTCCCAAGCCAGCTTTGTTAATTTCTTTGAGAGGCACCTACAAACATTTTTGTAAAGTCAGTAAGAAATCTGCATATTTTAAAGTCATTTTAGACAGGTAGCACATGAAATATTCTGTCTACTCTTCAACAGCCTACCCCTTGGCATTATTTAATTTTTGGAATGTACATAAAGCAATTAATTAGAACAAAATGATTGTCATAATGCCACACTGTCATGTATTACTAAATACACTTGACAGAATTTTCAAAGTAAATGAAGTACGGAAGTTTAAAATGCTAACCTACCTTACTATTAATGTAGATGTAATTTGAAATTATGTAAATTTAAAAAGGCTTGATTAGCAAACAATTATTGTTATTTTGTAGATTTAGTAAAAACATAATGACATAATGCTACAGTTAGTTAAAATATATCTTAAAAATAAATATTTTAGTAGCGGCATAATGCATTACCAGAAAATTTAATAATTATGCAGAGAAAGGAATAATGCAATGTTTTATAAAACATAGTATAAGAATGTTTGCTTGTCTAATCTGAAAAGGATGCTTGAGTCTGTTTAAAAATATACAGTAAAGAATACAATATAATGATGCTAGAATGAAAGTAACATTCCCGCATTAAACTACTGAGAGAACATGTCATTGCTTAATCACTATAAAGAATCCTAACATGCAGTTTACTGAATAATATTCTGTTAGCATTTATGTTTGATGCTGGTACAACAACAATTTTGATGCTTAAACAAAAGAACGATACAAATAGCGGAATTGTTTTGTCTATTTGAAGGCTTCATTGCTGCTAATTAAATCGGAGACAATCACCTTGGCAACAGCTAGAAAGAGTACAGGAAATTCATAAAAAAATAAGCATGAACATTTTTACTTAGTAACATACAGTATAAAGAAAGATAGGACATTTCAAAATTTTAGCTGTTGACTGGAAAAGAAGGATTTTTTAACTTTGGAAAAGAAAAATAACGTAAACATATTATCTTAAACTACTGATAATTCTATTAATTTTCCTTAGCCATGCATGTCTTTAATATATCTTAGTTTTCTTTCCATCATGTGGCAACATTAGCTACTATATATCAAGGCCTTTAAAGCTATCACACTTAAACTCTACAGTAAATTGAAGCTATGTGCAATTTTTTTTTCTTACTATTTTATCCATCCAACTTTTTTCTAAAATAATTATCCTAACAGAATGCAGCAGGGCTATTTCAAACTATGCTTTTAAAATCTTGCTAAGGCAATACTGTCTCAACTTTGCGTTCAAATTTGCCAGTTCCAGCAGCAAATGACTGTGGTCATCGCACCAACTCTAAAATGAAAGCTATTTTAGTAAGTATTACTTTTGTTTAAAGAGAAACTGAGATGAATGTCCAGTCTTGTTTAAGTATTGTGCAAACCTAATCTTAGTTTCACTGTAGTATGCTCTCCTGATGAAGAGCTAATGTGTACACAGCCTCAGTGAAACTTGGTGCAGAAATCCATGAGAAAATTCAGTGGCAGGTAAAGGGAGAACAACAGGTGTAGACGGACACTTTTTGGCAGGAGTTTAACATTGACCATTATGTTTTTGGGCAATGTCACACCACTCAGTAAGGAAAACACCAGTCCTGGTCTTGCATACTTTCACATATTAGGTTTTACCGGGCCATGGAATCAATCAGATTATTTGCTTTTGTTGAAAGGCTTGTGTGCATTAATGTTTGTATCTGCAGCCTCCAAAAACTGAGAGTTCGACAGAGACACTGCAACTGTTTATACCATCTATATAACAATCTAGAGGTTTATAAGAAAGATAGTCAGAAACATTTGTAAATATATGTATATCTTACTCATGTATTCATAATGTTTAGTGTGTAACATTATTAGAGATTAAATATTTCTTTAAACTTGCTGTTTTTTGCCAGTTTAACTATTCTGAAGACTTTACACATGGTAGTGGTTTTGCCCGTATAAATTTGCAGTTAGGTAATAATGATAAGGAAAATAAAATAAAACACAAAAAACAAATTATACATGAAAACTATACTGAAAGAAGATGCAGTGTATTTGTGATTTATTTTGTGGTTGGGTGGAACAAACAGTTGGCACCTGTGCAAACTGTTAGTGTGCCAGTCTGGTTGTGCCCTTTAATCGTTTCGTAAACAAAGTAAACAGTTGCTCAATAGCACAGTAATAAACATAAATCACCTTAAGGGCTAAGGAATTCAATATTGCCCTTGTGAACGATTGAGAATTATGGAGCTCTGTCCTCTCTAGGATTCGGGTCCAAATGAGACACTGACATTCCAGAAGTGTCTCACCTTTTATAGCAGACTCGCCGTAAAGGCCACAGTCAATTGCCATCAGAGGGTGTCTTTTTGGTGCTGAGGAAGAGAAAAGAGACACTCCTGTTAGCGGTAGCACCCCCTTTCACCCTGCTATTACAAAAATTGGATGAGCCATTGACATGTACCTTGGATGCATATGCGTGACAATGTATAGATTAAAAGTAACTGTCATGTGTGGAATAGTGTGAATATCATTCAATCATCCATCATCCACTTTATACAATACAATACAATTTATTTTTGTATAGCCCAAAATCACACAAGAAGTGCCACAATGGCCTTTAACAGGCCCTGCCTCTTGACAGCCCCCCAGCCTTGACTCTCTAAGGCTGGATTTATACTTCACGCGACGCATGCTGCAGCGGACGCTCCTGCTACGCAAGCGTTGTAGTGCTTATACTTGCACGTGTATTTTGCGTACATCTGGAGGAATCCACCAGGTGGCAGTGCGAGATATTATCACGGTGAGAACAGGTTCGGCTTTGCTGTGTTGTGAATTGCCTGGAACACCCATTAAATTCCGATGACATCTTACCGCAATATCTCTGAAAAGGATGTTTAATGATTAAATCCATCAGTCCATGGATTTGTCCATTTCATGTATGCATTGGGCACGAAAAAGAAATAATCCTTGGACGAGGCATCAGCTCATCGCAAGGTGAAGTATAAACGAGCCCTAAGAAGACAAGGAAAAACTCCCAAAAAAAATCTTGTAGGGAAAAAAATGGAAGAAACCTCAGGAAAGGAAGTTCAAAAAGAGACCCCTTTCCAGGTAGGTTGGGTGTGCAGTGGGTGTCAAAAAGAAGGGGGTCAATACAATACACAGAAGAGAACAAATCCTCAATACAGTATGAAAATAAAAATTTTACAAATACGGAGCAGAATTTAACAGTAGATGATAACACTTTATGAATATGTTTATTCCAATAATGGGTTGTGGAGGCACAAGTCTACCTTCACAGAATGTGCACAATTCGGGAAGCAGCTAATACTCCAATTTATAAGCCAATTTAAATTTATTAATCATACAGTTCACCTAACTTGCATGTTCCTTGTGATCTGAAGTTACGGATGTGGTCCACATTAAATATTTATGTGAAAGAGTTTAGAGGGAACGCTTGGAAGTCCAGAGGATTGCCCTAATAATTATATTCTAAATACTGTATGTTCTCATAAGAATAAAATCTCCACATATTATATAGAACCAATTATTGCACAAAACAGGGCCAGAACTATGGCAGTATTTCTGGTGATCAGAGCAAAATGAGGGATGAACTGCTATGTATAACAAGTGAGTAAGACAGAATATGAAGCAAAAGAAAAAGCAATCCCAAAGTGGGAGCCTAAGAAAGAAAGGAAAAGTACATCACTTAACAGGGACCTGGCAGGACATAACCAAATACACCTCAAAGACATAAGATAGATAGATAGATAGATAGATAGATAGATAGATAGATAGATAGATAGATAGATAGATAGATAGATAGATAGATAGATAGATAGATAGATAGATAGATAGATAGATAGATAGATAGATAGATAGATAGATAGATAGATAGATAGATAGATAGATAGATAGATAGATAGATACTTTATAAATCCCAAGGGGAAATTCACAAATGTGAATGAAACACAAGTTCCACACAAAGCAATACACTGGGCGAGAATATGGGCATTGTAGTTTAATCTCCTTAACTCAACTGTGGGAGTTCATTTTCTAGCTTGTATCAGAAGCGATAAAAATTCAAAAGGTTTTATTGATATAAATATGTTGATTTTTAAACATGAAGGATCCATTTAAAGGACCAAATACACCTATTAAAGGAACAAACACAACTAATTCTTATGTTATAAGAGCTGAAGAAATGGCCAGTGTTTATGCATTAAATAAATGTTTATGCATAAAAAACATTTGGTTTAATATCAAAGAAGTTTAAAAGATTGAGTTTCACTGTGGCCACGTTTCAGCAATCATACTCTTCTGGCAGCAGAGACATACAAGTCATGTGTAAATATTGAACAACTGGCCATGTTGAGTCTGATTGACCAAGGGAAGAAATCACATTAAAATGCACATGGTCCTGCAGATGGTGATGCATTTAGTTTATCTACAAGTATGCATTCTCAATTTTTATTTCAAAGGGTAAGGTTAGATAAAGTCTTCACAACTCTAATTTTTAAAGTTGAGACAGCTTACTGATATACTGTATAGCATTAATATAATAACCTTCTTCTATGGACACATCAAAAAGTAAATAAAGCACCTTTAATGTTTTGTCAAGCCAAAACCTGTTGAATATATGATAAGTGCAACCAGGAGGCAAGACCCTTGACTTTACAAATGCCTTTTCTCTGTAATCTCAATCAATTATTCACATCCCTGTTCAGCTTCAGTTTTAAGGTAACTATAAGTGACAGTCTGCTATTCGGGACTGTGGCTTATAATTCCATACATGACAAAATTATTATTCTTTCTTTACATTATGAGCAGACAAGCAAATAAAGGAAAAGCTTTGCTTGAAATGATAACCACAAGTCAACAAACTACATGTGCATTTTAGATAGATAGATAGATAGATAGATAGATAGATAGATAGATAGATAGATAGATAGATAGATAGATAGATAGATAGATAGATAGATAGATAGATAGATAGATAGATAGATAGATAGATAGATACTTTATTAATCCCAATGGGAAATTCTTCATGATTGTGCAAAACCTGGAAACACTATTATCTAAAAAGCAGTCATATTTTTGTACTTTTGCATTAAAATTTAACAACAGGAAAACGCAATATGACCGAAAGTCCACAGTAATGTAATTTGTGGCCTTGGCAAGTATGCACAAATATTATAGTGAGCAGACATACAGTTTTATTACAAGGAAGTAATAAGTAACGAAGAAAGAAGCTCTGTTATTGTATTCAATCACTAGTGAAAATCCCATTTAGCAGAACAGGTACAACACCATATTTAAATCTTATCCTATGTCACACACGTGCGCTTAGGAGGCAGCCAACAATCCCTAAGGTGAGTGATATTACATGAGATAAAGAGTTGATTGTATTTACTAATGCCTGTCTGTCTCCTTCAACAGAGATAAAGAAGAAAAATCATAACTTACCTACAATACTTCCGGTTTCCCAAAATCCCACTTCCCACTTCACAACAATTCCATCCATCGATGACGTCACTTATGGCTCCGCCATGATGATGTCACTTCGGGCTCCTAGCGATGATGTCACTTTCCGGCTCCGCCATGATAATGTCACTTCTGACCCCTAAAGATGATGTCACTTCCGGCCATCCATAATGACATCACGTCAGGCTATTATGGGTGACCTCAATCTGGTTCTGCCCTGATGACATCACTTCCGTCTGTCTACTTTGATGTGATTTCCTGTCTTTAATCATTTCCTGCCACTATGTTGTCTATGTAAACCTCATGTACCGATTACAATACTGTCAAATGCTCTGGTTTTTGATCATTTTGCTATAATTTTTTCATTTTGTCCAACGGACATTATACAGGGTCATTCCCCAACTCTTCTTGGAGTTTTCAGTGTGGGTTTTCATTTATTACACCTACTATTAGGATTGCAGAATATACCGTTTTTATTAAAGGCAAAAATGTTTGATAGAGTAGAGATACTGCCCATGTTATTGGAAGTGGCAGTTTTTTGAATATACAGTATGTGTAGTCTAGTCATTAACTGTTCGATGAAATTGTTTGCTTGAATGGGCTGTAGAATTACTTTTCCCTTTTGACAACACTGTGCAAATTCCACATCATGTGGTCATGCTTTGCTCCAGCAGATAAACAAATACAATTGAATGGTCCTCAACTATCGCTGATAACAATAGATTAAATGGTGGTAAGTGCTAGCAATGAAAGCAGCAGTCGTGTCTGTTTTAATCACATTGTGCATTTATGAACTTCTTTTCACCAGACATGCCCTTACATCCCTTTTTTTTTTGAGATTCTTGTTACCTTTGTTCATCCGACATTCCAGTTCATCTTTCTTTTTTTAATCTACCCATCATTTTTCTAAGTTCTAATTGCTCCTCATCTGAAAAAGAATTAATTTTAGGTTTTATTTAGGCCTACTACGGAGGAGAGTAATTCAAAATATCTATGAGCAAGGTTCACACTTGTAAATGCTGCTGTGTTACGCCTTACCAAGGATGGATGCCAGAGATTTTGACTGGCCATTGATGGGCGCTGGATGTTTTGTCATTTTACTGTATATAAGAGATAAACTAAGACACTTCTGATCAATTGAGTGGATAGAAGGTACAGATTTTGCAAAATGACAAGTTATCTATCCATTTACTAAATCTAGTTAATCCAATTATAGGACTGTATGGAGCCAAAGCCTATCCTGGTAGCATTAGGCATTGGATGGAATCAATTCACACTTATGTGGAATCAATTTTAATTTAAGTATTTTCGTGTCTTTGTATTTAAGTATTTTCATGTAAATGGAGTACCCAACATGGAAACAAAAAAGTGTAAAAAATGTCATCCAGAAAGTGACCAGGATCCATTTCAAACACACTCTGCCTAAGCTGTGCCGCTGTGCTGTCTGCTAAATGAACAGCGGTAATTTGTGGAACATATTTTTCTGTTTGGAAATCTGCTTTCCTCTGGGAGTGAATTATTAATATATTTCACCCTTTCATAAAACATTTTACATTTCATCTGTACTCATATGTTTGCTTAATTCTCCATAATTATTTCAGGGAAAGCATTACCTTATAACAAATAGGTTTCACAGTTCAGAATGCTTGATTTTAATTTCCCAATTATCTCATTTCATTATTGCTTTTAAATATAATTAGAGAGGGGATCATTTTTAGAAAATAATTTCTTCTCGGTCTCCAGCAGTCTTGATTTTATAGCTGAGCTTGCCCTTTAATTTGATGGATGTCAGTTGTTTTTAAACCTTGCAGAGTTGAACTTACAAGCACAAATGTAAGAACAGTGCAAACAGGCAAAAAGTGCCTTAGGTGTCAGAGGGATTTAGTGTGCTCTGGTGGATACACTCTCCACACCTAACAAAGCTCAAAGAGCACATAAAATAATATTACAGAATTCCTGTCACCACTAGGATATTTCAATCTACACTTACACCGGAAACTAGACTGCTGCAATAAAATAAAAGATTTTATTAAGAACCACTTCTCTAGGGCTTACCATTTACTACTGTTTTGGATGGAATTCAGCTGGTGACACCATATCATTCCACTAATTTTATAATTGTAACATGTATATTATTTTTTGTGTCATTGTTATTTAACATTGTGTTTTTTACATCTTTGCACTGTTACTTTGAGACTTTTGTTCTTATCGTGGGCACCACAACTTTGTGTGGTTTTCTTTGTGGCCGTAGCCATCTTGTTTACTGTTACTATGCATGTTACTGCCATGTGGTTCATTTTACATAGATAGATAGATAGATAGATAGATAGATAGATAGATAGATAGATAGATAGATAGATAGATAGATAGATAGATAGATAGATAGATAGATAGATAGATAGATAGATAGATAGATAGATAGATAGATAGATAGATCCCACATGTGACATGATGTCCTGTGGGTATTTAAGGTAACAGCGAAGTAGTGCGGTCATTCTATTTTTGGGGTATTCCTCACATAAGGCAAATCTGTGCCTTGTGATTTTCTTTGCAAAACTTACATTTTCTACTTTCTAATTGTCTGGCTTTGATCTTTGACCTCTTCATCTACATTTTTTGGGTTCATAAAACTGGTATTAGTGCCCTTCTGGATGTTCTTTAAACAATGACCTTTCTCTGCTTCTTTAAAGATTTCCATCTCCTGGTCATTATTACTTCCTTGTTTTCTAGGCCTCTTATAACACTTATTAAAATTTTTAACACACCAGTTCTGAGCATCATTCTGACAGAGATGTTCAAAAGTTTAAAGTAAAGCAAAAAGGAATTTCAAGTCCTGTGTTTTTGGCTTCTTTAAAGGAATGCTCCACTCAAAACTGATATATTTTTAAATGTTAGCTACCCCATGTAGGTTGTAATGATGGGCGAGAACAAAAAAAAATCTCATTAGCTAACAAAGTTTATGCTTTAATGGAAGTGGTCAGTAACCAATGATGGACAACAAAAAGCAATTTCAAAACATCGATGAAAAAACTCTCACATTACTCAGGTAGCATAATCCACAACAAGGCATCCAGTTGTATACTTAAAATGTGCCAAATGCAGTTTTTACTAAAATATTTCGATATCAGCTCCTCCAGTAAAATTAAAGTAGCCCAAAATGCAGAGCTACGCGTTTGAATTGAAGACAGAACTCTTGGCCAATGTATTGCTGGAGAAGTGGGTCTTCAATTCAAAAGTGTGATCCCATGTAAAATGGGGTTCCAGGTTGAAAAGTTTAACCGGAAGAATCGATATAACAATATTTATGCAAAAAATACATGAATTTTGCACAGTTTTAGTATACGACTGGATGACACAATGTGGATTATGCAATGCAAACAATGTGAGATTTTTTACATTGACATTTTGATATTTTTTTCTGCTGTTGAGCGTTGGTCACTACCTGCTTCCATTAAAGCAAAAACATTGTTAGCTCTGTCCTTTATGAAAACTTGGGATTAAAACTTTTTACATCCATCTCTTCAAACCGCATGGGATGAGTAATGTTTAAAAAATATGTATCATTTTTGGATAGAGTATTCCTTTAAGTGCACAATCCACTTTACACTCACTATTAGGTTTTCTATGGTGTAAGATTACCCAGACTTGCTAGAGAAAACTCTAGGTGTACGGTCCCTGGCCCTCTACACAACACAAGTAATTCTTAGGTTCAGGACTGGACCTTAAAAACCCATTCCGGCCACTTGGCGAGTGAGCTTTGAGTCAGGATGTAAGCACAAGGCTGGGCTTCAGCTAGCAGTAAGAATTCAAGGCTAGTGATGAAGGTGTGGACAATGGACATTGGTGCAAGGTGAACAGGAAGCTATGAATTTTTACAGTGGCTAAGTGGACCAGCCATCCCACATGGTAAACAGGATCTATTATGTACATTGATAGCTCTGGGGGCATTGGGTCTTAGTTGTTTTTATAATTTTGCAGAATGTTATGTTCTATTTATTGTGTTTAACATTTCTTTTTTAAAAAAAACTGTTACTAATTTTATATATTTGACTTCCTTGGGTTTTATTTGGTTCTGGGGACAGCTTATGTACAAAAAAAGTCTTCCATCTGTCTCATTAGTCCTATTCATAATTGTCATTAAGTATCTGCCTACAGAGCAGCAAGATCATTTGAGGAGCTGAGATAGGAAGTTCAGCACAAAAGGTCTCTTTTTATACAGAAAACACATTGTTTTAAAGCTGCTGACCAGGCTTAGTACAACATGTGCAGTAGATAATAAATAATTTTATGTTTTGAAATTTAAAATAAATCTTAGCAAAAGCATGCTATTTCTAGTCAACAGTTCTGCTTACCAAGCTACATTTGAAGAGTTCCCTTTAATTGTTTTGCAAAAAGGTATCTAATTAGGTATTAAATAATACTAACTTTCAATAGCTTGTTTAAATAAAACTTCAATCTGCTTTTAGAGCTTGTTAAATTTCCAGTTGGTTTCACAGAAATCTGTCTTATACAAGGAGAATAAATTCAGTCAAAATGGATATTTGTCAAACCTTCCCATATGTCTTTCAGTGCATTCTTTTTTAAAACATTAAGTTGAGAGAAATATCATTTATTTTTAATAACAAAACCCACACCTGAAAACACAAAGTCTTCAATCTACAGGAACATTTGGTGCTCCCAAATTTCCAGTTGTATTATTTAACAATAATATTCAAGCTCCGAGATATTTAAGATATATTTTATTTCAGAATGGCTTGGTTTAGAAAATCAACTTCAGTTGTGATCACCTTGCTCCACGAATTGTCACAACTATAGCACCTTTTGGTATCAAAATGGGAAACATATTAAGTATAGGCCCTTGTTATTAATCATTTCACTTCATGACATTCTTGTATAATTTTGCCAGTCATTATTGAAGTATTCATGGCTTCATAAGCTTTTACATTGCAATATGATTTGAAAAAGTCACCTTTTAACAGGAATGCCCCCCAAACCACCTCCTCTACTATGTGTATTGTCTAAATCATATCAATAATTGCAAGACAATTGCTAAAGATCTATTAAAATAGCAAAGGCAAAAGCCCAAATTTTCAAATAGACAGACTTTATTTGTCCAGAAGGAGAAATGTACTCAGAATCTGACTTTCTTTACTATGCACTAGGTATAGACCATTACAATTTAAATTTTGTTCGTTTTATTCACCTCTCAATGCTTACACTTTCCAAAATGTATCCAAAAATAGATGAAGCAACTGAGAGATGAAATGCAATGTCAGTCTCCCTTAGGCATCTGCTTAGCTCTGTATTTGATAAACTATTGGATTAGCATCTTTATTCTTCTGTTGAATGCTCTAAATGGTCTTAATAAATCTGTATCTACTTAAAGGTCTCTTTGCAGACATGCGAGATCACTCAGTCTGACACAGTGGCCGGTGTCACATTAATCACATTGAATCAAATTATGCCCAAGTGCAAATATCCAATATCAACTCTCATGTAACATTAGAATACATTATATTTCGTAAAGCTAGAAAAGGTAACATCCATTCTTTTGTCACCACAGCTATTTTATCAAAAAACCCTTTGCCTTCACCACCACATACAAATATATATTTATGTTTGATTTTATCTCTTGGATTGGAAAGGACTGTAGATTCTTCAGGTGACTCAAAGAAAGCTTCAATCTGGCAGTGTTTTAGAGGAGAACAAGTATATTATGTACTTTTAAGATGTTTAGGTTACTTTGGAGTCACACTGTAGCCTATTTTAAGTGGTGAAATGATTTTTGGAGTGTCCCCTCCTACAGGTAAGTTCTCACATGACACTACAACTAAACATTAATAGTGACTGCACTGATTCTGCTCAGTTAGAGCAGTAGTTAAATAAAGATGGAATCAAAAGTCAATACCAGAAAGACAGTACTCTTATAAAGAAACCCAGGATGTGAAATCAAAATAGCTATCCAAATAACCTAGCAGAAGAGTTGAAAACCAAAATAATTTCACATAACCAAAGGCAAAACATAAGATGAAAAAATCATACTCAGTAAACAAATAAATGTGTTGCTAGAAGTCAGCTTGAAACAGTACGGCGATTGCTAGTCTTTTCTTTGTTGTATCCACAACCAGCAATTGCATGACACTGATCTTTATTCCTTTGACCTAATGACGTCACAATTTCGGTTGACCTTGCCTAGTAACTACCTGGTAACAAGACCAACAGAATGTGCAAAATTGTGGCATCCATTTCATAAACAAAATAGAACCACAGCAAAACATATTTCTTTATTAAACATTGTTATGGATGTGTATAAATTAAAATACATGAACCCATTGTGCTTCTTGGCCTGCTAATACCCCAAAATGATGACTTGGTTATTTTTAAAGGCTAAGGAACAAGTGGAAAAAAATAAAAGATAACTCAGATCATGACACTGACAAGATTCGCCCCTTCATGGCTGTCATTTATTCTCCAAAATGATCCTTCCACCAGGGTAATGTATTGTTCCTGGTATTTAATCTACAGCACATTTAGTCTACTCTACAAAATAAAGAGGGTTATTCTTAGTTTTTCCTTAAAGGGGCTATAGGGCTGCTCAGAAAGTTATTCACTCTGTGTGTATATATAGAATATCTCTTCTAAAAATAAATATGTACTCTAAGTAATTTAAGCTTATCTGAAAAATTAAAACATGCTTCCAATGAGATAAGAAACACAGTACAAAAAAATCAACTATTGGTCAACTCAAAACTAGTTTAATTTCACCCTAAGTAGTTACAGTACGGAAATTGGCTAAGAGGGAGGCTGAAGAAGACGGAGTTAGCAGTCTTGTCGGATAATATGAAAACAAGGATACCCAGGAAAGACAGAAGACGAGGAAATTTTGGGAGTGAACTGGTAAGCAGGATATACCAAGAAAAGGCTGTTAAAATGGTGATAATAATGATAGCAACACTAGTTTGACTTTCTCATTAGTAAATGAATGCATTAGCAGTGCGGCATAGTTGGTTACTTTCTTATTGTTCTGAAATGTTTTAGTATATGTATATAATGGTAATATTTTGACCATACGCCTAACTTCCCAACTCACTTACTACTTTAATGCACAGCATCAAAAATTCATTCGCGTTCTGTATGGAAAAAATTAAGCAAGACTTGCATAGATGGTCAACCCTTCATCTCACTCTAGCCGGAAGAATTAACATTGTTAAGATGAATATCCTTCCTAAGCTTCTTTTTTTATTTCAAAACATTCCAATATATATCAATAAATCATTTTTAAGCAATTAGATTTAACCATAACCTCATTTATTTGGAACTCAAAACATTCACGTATCCGAAGAGCGACCCTACAAAGACCTCAAGCAGAAGGTGGCATGGCTTTACCTAATTTTCAGTTTTATTACTGGGCAGCAAACATACAAGCCATAAAAACCTGGACACAAATAAATGAACATACACAGGCCTGGTCCGCAATAGAAGTAAAATCCTGCAGTACTTCTTTATATTCCCTGCTCTGCGCTCCAATAAATGCAAGGTATCGGCAATATACTAACAACCCAATTGTGCTTCACTCACTCAGAACATGGAACCAATTTAGAAAGCATTTTAAGATGCAAAATCTTTTATCTGTGGCACCTCTGCAGGAGAACCATCTCTTTCAACCCTCACAAACATATCTAGTTTTTAATACCTGGAAAAGATTTGGGATTAAATTGCTCAGAGATCTTTATATAGACAATATCTTTGCATCCTTTGAACAATTACATTCCAAATTTAACCTTCCAGCTACACATTTCTTTCACTATCTTCAAATTAGAAACTTTGTTAAACAGAAACTGCCCGATTTTCCTCATCTCGTACCCTCCACCATGCTGGAAAAAATACTGCTCAATTTCGAGGACTTAGACACCATTTCTGCAATATATAAAATGTTATTAGAGTACCTTCCTTTAAAAGATCCAAGAGGACATTGGGAAAAAGATCTCTTAATTAATTTATCAGAAAAGCAGTGGAAGGTAGCAATGCAGAGAATTCACTCGAGCTCCTTATGCGCAAAGCATAGAATTATTCAACTCAAAATTATATATCGAGCTCATCTGTCTCGCTTAAAACTGTCCAAAATGTTTCCAGGGCAAGATCCAACCTGCAAACGCTGTAACCAAGCTCCTGCCTCACTGGGTCACATGTTTTGGGCCTGCACCAAATTAACATCATTTTGGACCAAAATTTTTAAGTGCCTTTCAGACAGCCTTGGTGTCACAATCCCTCCTAACCCATTAACAGCTGTGTTCGGTGTTCTTCCAGACGGACTTGAAGTGAAGAAGGACAAGCAAACGGTGATTGCATTCACTACACTTTTGGCACGCAGGCTGATTTTGTTAAATTGAAAGAATACTAACTCTCCTCTAATAAGTTAGTGGGAAACCGATGTTTTATATTATTTGAAACTGGAAAAATCAAATTCTCAGTTAGAGGATCTGTACAGAATTTTTTCAAAACTTGGCAGGATCTAATCAATAATATTTTAGAATAAGAAGAAATAATTATTTCCGCATTTCTTTTCCTTCTCCATTTATCTTTTTTGCCCTATTAAACTCAACAATTTAGGCATGTTTACAAGCCTTAAGTATTTCTCCTTCTCAGGGGTGGGGTTTGATTTGTTTTCAATCCTATTTTTTGTAAAAATTGATCTATTTGTACGGAATGATTACAATAACATTAATAAAAAAAAAAAATTAATTTGCGTTCTAAAGGTATGTTATTTTTGCTACCAGTATCAACTCAGTGTATTACTATTTGTTCTTGGCAACTGCCACATCATTCTTTACATTATAGCAATGATCCCCCCAACCTCCATCCCTTCCTGTTGACATGATATTTTTTTAAATTACACACAAAGATTACAGCCATTCTTGAGTAGGAGCTGAGTCACATCTACTTTTGAATCACAAGCAAATGTCACCTCTTTTTTCACAGCAGGTAGTAAGGATGTAATATCGTTTGCCCAGCAGAGCTATGTCAACTAAAATCCGGAATCCTTCAAGATACAATTAAATAATGCCCTGAGGCACTAAATAAGTTTGAGTTTTGCTGTGAGAAAATCAACACGGTCGGATGGGCCAAATAGCCTTTGTTGTTTTCAATTTTTACTTGTTCTTTTAGAGAATCAAAATGAATTAGTCTTCAGTTGTTGGCAGTTTAAAAAATGCCTAGAAGAGATGCTTTTCAAAATACTTAAACAGCATTTTTAGATTTCAAAATTCAATTTATTAAATTATAAAAAGAAAATAAAAAAAAGCTATACTAGAAAAGAACCAGTACAGGGCCAGGAACACTCTTTCCATTTGTGGCAGTTACATTATTCAAAAATTTAAAAATTCAAGTTATCCAAAAATTAAAATCACTTGGAGGCCTCATTTTGGAACTAAAAAACATCAATGAAATACCCATAGGAAGAAAAGAAATATCTGTCCAAATGAAATATGAATTGTGGCAAAAGTTTGTCATCTTGTCAAGGGAACACAATTTACGTACTGTATACACATCAACATACACTGAAGAACTGAAGGAAGTATTCATTGCTTTGGAAAGTAAAAAATTATTTAAGACTTTGAGGTGACATGTTTGTGGCATCCTTTCAGCTTCAGAAGCGTGCTTAAGCTTACCCCATGTACCTACTATTTCCTATCTCAGTGACATGAATAAAAGGTTGATTGACATCTCTAAATTGGTTCTGTATAAGTGTTAATGTGTACATATATGCACTTAACAAGGAACTGGCATCCAACTCAGAATTGGCTCTTATACCAAAAGCTGCTAGTTTAAGCTGCAGAAACCAATCAATCTGAGAATAAAAAGTTTATAAAATAAAAGAATATAGAAAAAATCAGGTTGTGGACTTTGTTCATTAGCATGTACCTATGTTTGTTGCCATTAAATTATCTGGTAATGCAACAGTTCAAGACCAGGGATGCACAAATTAGTAGTCTGAACGCCTGGTACTATCAGTTTTTAATTCAGGGCAACCAAACTACAGACTTACTAATACTTGCGGACTACCAGATGTTTCAGATCTTAGGTCCTTGCAATATTCTTTTAAATCAAAAAGAGTGTTTTCTATTCAAAACAAAATACCTAATTCTTCATGCAAGGTCTTAACTTGGGTGTCACTTTTAAAGCTGCTTATAGCGCACCGGACTACCATAATCACCATCTATCACACAAACACACACATACACAAGTGAGCAATACAGTGAAATTGTACTGAAAGACTATAAATCAAGGAAGAGAAGGCAAGAATGCCAAACGTTAATCATATCCTTTTGTTGTTTACCTTAATATAAGGGTAACAATTAACACATACACACCATTCAATTACAGTTTCAATACCATTTACAACTGAAAGGATTCATAATTACAAGCAACATTAAATGAAGATAATTTTTCAAATACTGTAGGAACTTTTTCAGTGGATTAAGTATAGAGAGTATTCTGCAAACAGTGACGTGTGGTGAGGTTCATGGCCAGTGAGGCACGGACTCCTTCAGGGTCAGATTTACAAATATATGAACACAAAAGAGTAGCCTATTCACTATTCAATTGGCAGCATGCACATTGACTACTGGTTATGTTTCATATCTCATCAGCATTCTTTACACACACGTAGGTAAGGTACACGTTTGCCTAAGAAAGAATATTACATTTATTGCAGCAAGAGAGAGCAGAGAGAGCGCATTTGCTCTGCACATTCCATGTGTTCTAAATTTGCCGTTGCAATTCCACAACTCATACTCATTCAATACAAACGAAAGTATAGAGTGATGTACAAAAAGAAAACCTTGAAGGCAGTTACTTCAGGTTGTATATTTTTTATATATATATTTTTTCTTCTTATTTTCAACAGCATTTCCTGACAGTAAAACAGTGAAATACAACCAATCGTAACTGCTGAAGCAAGTACTCTTAAACTGCTGGACATGGGATGGGAAGGGAAGGGGTCAAATTGCAGACAAGATTGGATGACCAGATATTAACGTATAAGGAAGATAAAATGTTACATTTGTTCAGTGTGTGTTTATTAAATTTGCTAATAATGATGTTCTTTATTCTTTCAATATGACAGTAATGGTATCGTTTCTTTACTTATCACCATACAAGGTGAATATTGTCTCCCAATATACCAGAATGCAGGGGTAGGACTCATAATGAGTTAACAGTCTGGCTTCTGCATTCACCTCCATCTTGCGCTTGTCTCTGCTGTTGCGTGGCATCTTGCACAAACCGCAGTCACACCAACTCACTTCTCCTGTTCATTAATATCAAAGCAGGTAAGTGAAATGCTTTTATTTTTTACTTTTACAAACATAAACATCAACACAACTTATGTAGAAATGTGTGAAAGATGGTTCAGTGACACTTTATGCTACAATGAATAAAATGTGTATTCTGCATTTCTATTACTCTAAAAACAACCTAATGGCTGCATTGTCTAAAGATTATAATGATTCACTATTTCTCTGACACTAAGCTCCACAATGATCCACTATCTATCATGTTTGGATGGAGCCAACAATTTTAGCCACTAATTTGAAATCTCCATCAGGTACTTCTTTGAAAAATTTTATGTTTAAGAAATTTAAACTACAATTATCCACAGACCCTTGATGTCCAACAACAATTAGCAATAATACAAGTCTTTATATCACTTGAGATAACATCTGCTGACTTTGAAAGCTTCTTTATCCACATTATAAATGGTATTAAAAACATTTTATGTACACTGCTGTTACATTCTATTACCACTGTCATTTTTGACTGTGACACACTGTTACAAAATATATCTGTATAATAAACAAATTTATGATGAGAAACTCTTTGATGAAGTTACTAGAAAATTTTAAAATTCTCCAAATTTCAAGCCATGCATACATTTTTTACTTGTTATATTTGGATTCTCATGGTTTTGACTATGGTTTTTCGTATTAAGTATGTTGATCAATATCGTCCCATAGATTTAATGTTTCTTTACTACATGTTTTCATGGGGGTTTAACTTTAATTGATGAAGGAGCGTTAGCTGTGGTGCTCTAGGGTCTAGTTCGCCCCACTGAACATTCAGGTGGAGTGTGGCAAGCAAGGCAGGTGCTCTCCCAAGGTTTATCAGTGATTCCTTTCTGGTTTACTTAGAACAGATTTTCATTACTGACATTTACTTAATTATTTTATATATAGGTTTAATTTATATTTTGGGATTTTGTCACTGGATAACTTTAATTATGTAAATGATACTGTATTAAATCCAGTTTGAGAAGGTTTTTGGCTTTGCTACACATCACTGGCAGAAATCACAATAGTGATCACAAACAAAGTTTCCAGTAATGTTTTTTTTGTTAGGTTCTGATAAGGGTTAGACGTTAGGGTTAGGGCAGCATGACCTATTACATTGCTGCCAGCCAGATAAAAAAGGATGTGAGAACCTACAAGAATCTGCTCTTTAGTCGTATATATTGTTTTAACTAAGCAGCTATCTGTCCAAAAGTAAATAAAAGATTGTGACAATGCCAGTCCCCTACAGACTCCCTCTTCCAACATAGGAGTATGTGGAACCAACACCGTGGATAGTTACGACCGAGATGAGCTGACAAATGAGGACAATTCACTGATGAAGCCAGAGGATAGAGTAAAAAGTGCTCAAGTGTTTTTGTTAAAAACAAATCTCAAACAAGTCAGTGTCCAAAAGGAAAGTGCTGTGCTTCAAAATTCATAAATAAATCCATAAAAATCCAACAAAAAGTGGGAATAAAAATAATAAATAAATCCATTAAAAATCCAAGGTTAAAATGCAGTCTAACTTCTTCCGATCTCAGTCCACCTCCTTCTATTTATCCCCTGCTCACCCATTGCTCGTGTAGCCAGCAGAGACTCAGCAGCCACAAGCTCCTTTCAGCCAACCTCCGTCTTGGCTGCCTCCAGGCATCACGGCCAGACCGCCCAAGGTCGGCTCTCCTTCCTTCCTTCATGCTCATGTAGTCGCACCTCAGAAGTCTAGGGAGGGCACCTGCCTTGCTCGCCACACTCCACCCAAATGTTCAGTGGAACGAACTAGACCCTAGAGCACCACAGCTAACGCTCCTTCATAGGGCCCCATCTCGTGCTGTTTCCTCCTTCCAGGTGGTCAGATCCTCCTGCTAAGACTGCCTTTCATTTCTTTTAACCTCTTTCGATCCTTTTCTTTGATTTCTTACATCTTTGATTTCTTACATCTTTGAATCCTTTCATCTTTGATTTCCTCCCTTTTTCTTTGTGCCGACCCGTATTTATACACTCACATCTCTGTGGGCGCAGCGCCTTAATCAGACGCTGCAGGAAGCCAATGAAGCAATAGAGAACAATCGCACCCGCACGTGCAAGTGCTACTCGCTCCAACTACCTCATTAACTCCCCGCGGTCATGCAATCACACCCACGGAGAGCAACACAGTTCTATGGATTTAAAACTTTACCTTTTTTTTTTTTGAAAATGCGGACCCGCTATATTACAAAGATTACTAATATAAAGTAAATACAAATACAGTATTAAAGACAATGTACATCATAATAGATAGAAAACAGTACAGGAGAGTATAGAGAGGAAGAGGTTAGTGAAGAAGAAGTGAGATAGAGAGATGAAGAAAGTTAACAGGAGTACAAAGAGATAAGGTAAAAGGTGAAGAGAGAGGTGGTAAAGGCTAAAAATAAGGTGTATGATGAGTTGTATGAGAGGCTGGACACTAAGGAGGGAGAAAAGGACCTGTACCGATTGGCTAGACAGAGGGACCGAGCTGGGAAAGATGTGGAGCAGGCTAGGGTTAAAAAGCATAAATATGGAAATGTACTCACAAGAGAGGAGAGTGTGTTGAGCAGATGAAAAGAATACTTTAAGAGGTTGATGAATTAAGAGAATGAGACAGAGAGAAGTTTGGATAATGTGAAGATAGTGAACCAGGAAGTACAACGGATTAGTAAGGAGGAAGTAAGGAGAGCTATGATGAGGATGAAGAATGGGAAGACTGTCACTCCAGATGACATAATTCGTTCCCGGAAACATGCTCGCAATCCAAAGTACTCGTATATCAAAGCGAATTTCCCCATAAGAAATAATGGAACTCAGATGATTCATTCCACTCAAAACTATTCATATAAAAATGATTAATACAAAATATAAAGTAAAAATACATAAAACAAATTAACCTGCAGTTTTCCATTTGAAAAGAATCATGGCTGGTGTGACTGAGTTTCTAAACTCTTGTGAGATTTCACGCAAACGGACAACACGCGGAAGAGCGTCCCGAAGGAACTGCAGGCACCCAGCACTGTAACAGTTCACCGTAAACGCGAATCTGAAAAGATCGTGGTCATGCTATAAGCACCTGCCATTGAATAGTGATACAAGAAACAAATAACATTATAAATGCGCAGGGCACTGTATTAATTGGCCACTAACCTGGGCATGACCCTGCCTGACTGATCTGTCTGTGTATAGGAGAGTGGCAGATCCCACTACAATAAATAACCGTGCTGTTCCTGTTTCAAGCTGAATAAAGATGGTGTCGCTAAAGTATTCAGACTCAGCTTCGTGTTTTAGGGTGCAAGACGGGGACTCACACGTCACAGCACACACACGTGGTCACAATGCTGTAGTAAACAGTATACGCTCGTACGGATGTTGACTATATGAGTGACACATGAGTGACACAATCCCGCAGCGAGACAGAGAACTATCAGCTCAGTTGTACTCACGTGACGCTCGGCAGACAAAGCGTATACGGAGTACTCGTATTGCAAGACCTCGCTCGTTTATCAAGTCAAAATTTATTCAAAATTTTAGCTCATCTTGCAAAACACTCGCAAACCAAGTTACTCGCAATCCAAGGTTCCACTTGTAAATGAAAAATGAGAGCCAACTCCTGCTGAAGCTTAACCATCACTTCACTGAGTGTAGAACAAGCATGTTTTAACCAAACATGCACAGACACAGACAGTCAAGGTAAAGTGAGACTACTTGTATGTGCACAAGCTGCCTTGTTCTAATGTTATTTTCTATCAGCTGTGCTATATGGAGGGCAAGTGAATATGCAGTATTATACTGTCAGTGTACAGTATATGTTGTCTTGTAAGTAGTTTGCACAGTTCAAACATAGATGTTACCTACTGTAGGTATTGTCTTCTAAAGCTTTGTTGTGAAAAACTGAGATTTGGAACTTTATTTTGTAAAGATGTTATTTATTTTTACTCATTTTTTATTTTATTTTTTTGGAAATAGCAGAATTTGCACATTATTTTATATTTTTGTCTGTCTTGTTACAACATTTCTAAAAAATAAATCATTTATTATGATCAAACAGCTACTCAGTACTTGAGTAGTCTTTTCACCAAATACTTTTTTACTCTTACTTGAGTAATTTTTTGGATGACTGCTTTTTACTTCCACTTGAGTAATATTATTTTGAAGTATCGCTACTCATACTTGAGTACAATTTTTGGCTACTCTACCCACCTCTGAGAGTGGTACAGGATATGTATGAGGGAAGTGTGACAGTGCTGAGGTCTGTGGTAAGAGCGATGGATGCGTTTAAGGTGGAAATGGGATTACATCAGGGATTGGCTCTGATCCCTGTGAACTATGATGTTTGCTGATGACATTGTGATCTGTAGCGATAGTAGGGAGCAGGTTGAGGAGACCCTGGAGAGGTGGAGATATGCTCTAAAGAGGAGAGGCATGAAAGTCAGTAGAACCAAGACAGAATACATGTGTGTGAAAGAGAGTGAGGTCAGAGGGATGGTGAGGATTCAGGGAGTAGAGTTGGTGAAGGTGTAAAGAGTAACAGGGAGTGTGGAAGGGAGGTGAAGACGAGAGTACAGGCAGGATGGAGTGTGTGGAGAAGAATGTCAGGCGTGATGTGTGACAGATGGGTACCAGCACAAGTGAAAGGGAAGGTCCACAGGTTGGTAGTGAGACCAGCTTTGTTATACAGTTTGGAGACGGTGGCACTGACAAAAGACAGGAGACAGAGCGGAAGATGGCAGAGTTAAAAATGCTAAGATTTGCATTGGGTGTGATGAAGATGGACAAGATTAGAAATGAGTACATTAGAGGGTCAGCTCAGGTTGGACAGTTTGGAGACAAACCAGAGAGGTGATATTGCGTTGGTTTGGACATGTGCAGAGGAGAGATGCTGGGTATATTGGGAAAAGGATGTTAACGATGGAGCTGCCAGGCAAGAGGAAAAGAGGAAGGCCTAAGTGAAGGTTTATGGATGTGGTGAGAGAAGACATGTAGGTGGTGGGTGTGACGGAGCAACATGTAGAGGACAGAAAGATATGAAAGAAGATGATCCGCTGTGGTGACCCCTCACAGAAGATGCCAAAAGAAGAAAAAGTAAATGCCAAATTGTATGCCTTTAGGAACTTTAGTACATAATTTTAGGTCTATTTTTAGGGGTTGGGACTTGTTTATTTTTATTGTTGACTTTAATTTTTGTGATAATTATTACTATTTTTCATAACGACAGGCCTCACTGTTTGTACAGTTTCACCGGTGCCATTAGTTTGTGTTTATGTTGTGGAGACAGCCCTGTTGTTTATACCTGTGATGTCATTGCCACCACGGGATGGCAGTGTCACTACATGTGACATCATCATTACATTGTTTACTCAAGTTGATGGCACATGAAATATGTTACCTTAGTTTTGGGATAAATTCTGTTTCTGTCAGTGGTTTTCAGTTTCACTTTTCACTTCAGCGTACTCTAACCTAGAGATCTCACATCAACTTGATTGTTTCTAAATTCTTTTTTTTGTTTAATAAATGTTAGGTACTCAATGTTTAGGCATTTTGCTTTGCATTGCAAGGGATAGAAAATTTGGGATTGTTGCTTGATACCTGAACAAAGCCATTCACAAAGTCAATATGCTTCAAGAAAATATAGCCATTGATTTAATTACAGTACATCACTTAATCACATTACTTTTTTTAGTGGCTATATGACTTCCATCCATCCATCCATCCATTGTCTCCCGCTTATCCGAGGTCGGGTCGCGGGGGCAGCAGCTTGAGCAGAGATGCCCAGACTTCCCTCTCCCCGGCCACTTCTTCTAGCTCTTCCGGGAGAATCCCAAGGCGTTCCCAGGCCAGTCGAGAGACATAGTCCCTCCAACGTGTCCTGGGTCTTCCCCGGGGCCTCCTCCTGGTTAGACGTGCCCGGAACACCTCACCAGGGAGGCGTCCAGGAGGCATCCTGATCAGATGCCCGAGCCACCTCATCTGACTCCTCTCAATGTGGAGGAGCACCGGCTCTACTCTGAGCCCCTCCCGGATGACTGAGCTTCTCACCCTATCTTTAAGGGAAAGCCCAGACACCCTGCGGAGGAAACTCATTTCAGTCGCTTGTATTCGCAATCTCGTTCTTTCGGTCACTACCCATAGTTCATGACCATAGGTGAGGGTAGGAACATAGATCGACTGGTAAATTGAGAGCTTCGCCTTGCGGCTCATATCCTTTTTCACCACGACTGACCGATGCAGCGCCCGCATTACTGCGGATGCCGCACCGATCCGCCTGTCGATCTCACGCTTCCATTCTTCCCTCACTCGTGAACAAGACCCCGAGATACTTGAACTCCTCCACTTGGGGCAGGATCTCGCTACCAACCCTGAGAGGGCACTCCACCTTTTTCCGGCTGAGGACCATGGTCTCGGATTTGGAGGTGCTGATTCTCATCCCAGCCACTTCACACTCGGCTGTGAACCGATCCAGAGAGAGCTGAAGATCATGGCCTGATGAAGCAAACAGGACAACATCATCTGCAAAAAGCAGTGACCCAATCCTGAGCCCACCAAACTGGACCCCGTCAACGCCCTGGCTGTGCCTAGAAATTCTGTCCATAAAAGTTATGAACAGAATCGGTGACAAAGGGCAGCCCTGGCGGAGTCCAACTCTCACTGGAAACGGGTTCGACTTACTGCCGGCAATGCGGACCAAGCTCTGGCACCGATCGTACAGGGACCGAACAGCCCTTATCAGGGGGGCCGGTACCCCATACTCTCGGAGTACCCCCCACAGGATTCCCCGAGGGACACGGTCGAATGCCTTTTCCAAGTCCACAAAACACATGTAGACTGGTTGGGCAAACTCCCATGCACCCTCCAGGACCCAGTTAAGGGTGTAGAGCTGGTCCACTGTTCCGCGACCAGGACGAAAACCACACTGTTCCTCCTGAATCCGAGGCTTGACTATCCGACGGACCCTCCTCTCCAGGACCCCTGAATAGACTTTTCCAGGGAGGCTGAGGAGTGTGATCCCTCTGTAGTTGGAACACACCCTCCGATCCCCCTTCTTAAAGAGGGGACTTTATGACTATATGACTTCATAAAGGTAAATATTGGAGTCAAGTCTAAAGGAAAATGTATTTAGAATTGTTTTACCTCATTTTGAACATACATGTTCTTTAATGTATTTTTTCAGTTTTAGCTACAGGTGCTTCAATTTGATTTTAAAAGTAGTCAGAATGAATTGCCTAAAGTAAATCTTCTCTTACTAATATAGTGGAAGTACACAAAATATAGGATATACAATAATTTTTCAATAATAGAACTGACACTTCTATCTGCTATCAAAATATTAAAATTAAACTGTTTATGCTGTCTGAAAATATGCCTAGACTTTCACAGTCCCATTTTATTTGTATCATTTTTTTTCTTTATATGATTTGTTTTATGCTGTCTAGTAATAAGTGAGCACTGGAGGTAATCACCATCTCATGGAATGGCTAATCTAATTTTCTCCAGACATATTTGTGCTCATGTGCTGACTGTACAGTTACCCATTCTTTTTTAAAAAGAATTTATCTTAATCAGTTATTACTCTTCTTTCTTCCCACTTAACTTGAATAACCATCAATTCCTTTGCCAGCCCACTCTGTAATTCACAGTGATCAGTTTTCTAAAGCACAGACCATTAGTATGTTGACATCACTTCTCGCAGAGCTGACCTTGGATCCAACTTCAGAGGTTGCTGTAACAGGTAACTGACAAATATGGACAAATCATGCATATGGGTGTGCACCTAAAATCAACCCTTTAGTATTGTGTTCCTGTTGAAAATGACCCAGGAGGAGTGTTATAATTACTTTTTTGAAAATAGTTTCATGGTTTTTAGCATAACGCATTTTAAATCCTGGTTATGACGTTAATCTGCATTCAACCCTACAAGTAGGCCCTCCAACCAACAGTGAAAAACCTGGGGGTTGGTAGCAGAATTGGCACTCCAGCAACCATTAAAAACCTCACACTGTTCCATTCATTCTGAACTATTGTGGTGCTGAGGTGTCACCTGTCGCATGACTGCACTTGGGTCCTAATCTGGGATCTTGAGGTGGTTTGTCATGTGGTGGGTGCGGCAATGTGCTGTATCAGCGCGTGCTCCTAACCTTTTATTTTAGATCACACCAGAGTGAGGAGCACACGTGAATGTGTGTGCCAGTCTAATGGAGTGACTACCATTTAAGTGCTCTGTTAATCAGCAAGCACTGGCTGTGTTGTTAATAAAAGAAAAATGAGTTAGCACAGAAAAAAAAAAGAAAAGAAATAGCAAAATTGAAAAACAGCAGTCACAGTAACAAGTTTAGATCCGGCAGTATTTAAGTGAGGGCAAGATGCCCTCGGGGGAGCTTCAGTGACTGACAAAGGTGGCAGCTCCTGTAACTGCAGTGGTAGTTCATGGTTTGCAAGGTGGATTGGCATGCAGCAGGCTGCGCCGGTGGACATCCTAAGAGAAGAATACAGTCTTTAAGAGAACAAAGGTTTAAAACATATTTATTTATTGGGCGTTTCTTTTGTTAAACACTCTAAGACACTGTTTTTTGAGGAGCAATTTATTGAATGTTATGCTCTGTTCAGCACATGTTTCGGAAGCATTTTACATTTTGTGATTTTAATAAACTTCTTGTTCACATTTGACCAGTAATAAACCACTTTCATAGGTATCTATGACAACTTCCTGCAAGTTTCTTGCTGGCATATTCAACTTCCCGTTGAATGGTGGTTGGCAAACACAATGGAGCAATGTTCAACTGTTCTCTTAAAAAACTTCCCAAACTGACCATGGCATATGTGGAGCGCAACATGACAAGTAAAAAATTTGAAAAGGGATACAAATATTTTCATGAAAATTATCTTTTGAACTGCAAAGGTAAGTGCTCTCTTGTTAATGCAATTTTGCTAGCTAGCATCACACGCCATGCTAATTTATGAATGGAGCAATTTTCATTTTAATTTTGTTCTTTGTACGTGCAGGTGTCGCAGATCATCATGTTTTGATATTTATTCACTGTGATTGTAATAATTTCTGTTACTAAGTACAAGTACTGAATATCAGTATTAAATTTGCATTAGCGCTTCATTGCTGATTCTTTATTAGCCACATAAGTGGTTCAGTGGATGTCTTAATAAAAGTTATATTAAAAATCATTAAATTAAAACACATAAGCATACCTGATGAAGGAGGATGCGCATAATTGTGGTCCGTCAATATATCAGTGTCACACTTTTTCCGTGTACATCTCTTGCATTTCTAGTGACACATCAGAAACAACATGCTGAAAATCTTCTCTCAGACAGCTCTCTGCTTGGTCATACAGATAAAGCTCTCCTTGTTTCCCATCTTCCCAGCTGTTTCACTTAAGTTTTGAGACACTTAATGATGTACAGACGGAAGGCAGTCATTCTCGGTAAAATGCAGACTACATACAAATAAGCTCCGCCTATTAACATGAAACGCTGAGATAATGGTTGGTTTTGTTTCAAAGTTAAACAAAAAGGAACACTGAAAAAACTCATTGACTTGGTTTCAGACATTGCTGTGATATAACTGGATATGCTAAATCCCAACTATTGAACGTTTCCGAGTTTATGAACCCAGGAAGTGTGAAAGTGGTCTAATCTCACTTGTCTGTTCACTCTCCCTAGACCCTCCTCAGTTCATAACTATTGATGCCCCGGATAAAAGAAAGTGACAATGGCTGTGAGTCTGTTTCACCACATTTTCATACTAATTTCTGGAAACTGTGGACTCCGAAGGGTTATTATCATAAAGGTGTAAATGTAGGAATAAAGCCATCCTCTGAGTAAATGCATGTGCACTTTATGTAAATACATAAAACTTTTCTACCCTCAGATGTTTAATATTTTGCAAATGTATTCAATGTATTCATATTTATTCAGACAATTTCTAGTTTTACCTTTGGTGTGTGGTTTAATTTTGCTTTGAGACTTTTTACTAAATTTGTTCATTTGATAGTGGTGGCATATTGTTGTTCCGTGGGCACCCCATATTGTCACTTGGTTGCTATGTTGCAGTTGTCTGTTGCTGTGATTGTATCTCCTAGAAATTGCTGTGCATTACATCATCATTCTGATGCTATGTGAGCTAGCTTTGCATTTCAATCTTTGTCCAAGATTGTGGATGTAAACTCAAAACATTTTGATCGTTCAAAAGTAAAGACTTCTTGGGTAATGTTTATTTTTTGGTTTCATATTGGGTTACAATCGTACCTCCAGGTCAATTGTTTGCCTTTTTGGATTGACAATTCCTTTCCACCTCTGACAGAACAGACAAAGGCTTAACAAATGCGAGCACAACACAATTCTCCATCAAATCAATATTAGTACCTCTCTCCTACCCAAATTATAGCTGAGTAATAGATGATAATGCAGGGGAGCAGTAGTGTAATGTAAATACATTATAATAAATGTTTCCTGACAGAGTATTGTCCCATCTGTTCAGTATGTACGGATGACATAGGTACTTAATTTGGATTTAACCCTGGATTTTTATTTGGATAATCTTAGTTAAAACGGGTTGTGAATAATGTACATTTTTAACTGAATTTCACCATGCTTACTGAAATTGATGAGGTGTGTTGTCTTGTTGATGGCTTATTTTCTAACATTCTAATTTAAAATGTCCTTTTGCCTTTGATCAGAAAGGGTACACTATTTGAAATAAGCTGCTAAAAGTTAGAAAACTGTTTATATTTTCATCAGTACTTGATAATTTAATTACAAATATTATCTCTCTATTATAATAAAAAAAATCCTGGGACGAGACGAGACTTTTCAGCCTGGGACGAGACGTGACTTTTTCAGAAAGATACTTTGACATCCCGCAAGATGAGACTTTGTGGCAAGAGATTTAACCACACCCAGGGACGGAAATAAAAGACAAAGAGTAGATGACAAAGTAGAACGTCGTAAAGAATTTAAAAATGTGGGCATGATACACATGCAGAGCAGGTTAGAGATAAAGAAAGTACTAAAATTCGAAAGTCTAAAAAAAAATGATAGTAAAGATTGCATTAGCGCAAACAAACAGAAAGTATTACTCAGTGAAATAACGAAACAGCAAAAAGAGATTGAATAGATTGTTTGGATTTAAACTTTAAGTCAGAGACTTGTAGATCGTCTAGTTCGTGTTGCCTTCAGGGAAAAGTAGTGTTTCTTCCCAATGAAGAGGCATATCCGTGAGAATTAAAAGATTTGTTGTTTGATGAAAATGAAATCCACATACACAAGTGGCAGAGACACAAAGTGGCTGGCGCGTATCGCAGGCCTGGGGGGTTGGCGAGCGAAGTGAACAGGGGGCAAAGCCCCCTAGTATTACTAAAAGAAATTTGAAAACATGTTTATTATTAAGGTAACTTTTGATTCACAGCTAAATGTACTTTGCCTTACCTTCCATGCAACCCTGAAGTGGCGATAGAATCCAAGAAATAATTATATTTTAATTTTTTTTTTTTGATATTTAAAAAAAATTCTCAGTGGTGATGGCACAATTAATGCCATTTCATGGAACTGGAGGAAATGGAAAAAGATGATCCGCTGAGGCAATCCTTAGCGGGAGCAACCGAAAGAAGTAGAAGGTTTCAATGACGCTGCACTTTGCTTTGGCATTCAAATGTTGTTTACATAAAGGAAAATATCATGAAAGAACACTCATTCATAAGCAGTTATTTGAATTGGAGGATAGTTGGGCCTTGGGAGAGTTTATTTAGCAACTACATGTTTTGTTTGCTTCATGAATCCATTTGTTGATCCTTGACTTTATTCTATTGACTTATGCTTGTTTGACCACTTTCTGCTGATGTGTTTTTTCATTCTCCATATTGATCTGCTTGTTTAATTGAAAACCTTTGTGACAAACAATGCATTTACAGACACCTTACCAATATCCAAAACCTTCTACGCCATTTCTCCATAGTTTTGCTTTTGCAGAATTTCTCATCTCCGGAAATGGATGGAAACCTGTTTCTGACACATTTGAAAGTTCTTCAAAAATGCTCCTACAATCAAACACGCTTCTTCCAACTTTCAGTAACCTAAGACATGACATGCTCTGCTGCTTCTCAAGAGAGTACAAAAGCATGGACACTGAAAGGATTATACTCACTGCCGAAGTAGAAAAGGCAACTTAAAGGTAGTTGCGTTCTGTCATGACAGCAAACGTGGGATTTGGTTAGAGAAGTCAAGCGGTATAAGTAGGGGGTTTTTAATTCAGAATTAGAAGGTGAATGTCAGTATTTGGATGAGAGGTGACCAGTGGGCCAAGAAAGTATGATGAGGCCATGGAGAATAGCTGACAGGTAGTTAAAAGAACAGATTTCAAGTATCATTAATATATTAAATGTTTTATCAATTAGTTTTTAAACAAACACAATAAGAAAGTAAATTGTATAATTCCTCACTAGGTATGACCCAAAGAGGCTTGGTTCTTCATGAAATACAGACACTAAGTGCTACTAAGGTGCTATGTTTTTGTCAGCCATAAGGCTTCCAGGCTAGCATTAGCACTTGAAGCTTTTAGTCTATTTTTTCACACACAGTAAGAAATTTCAGGCAGAACACAAATTCAACAATTTTCTATTTATGAATTCTTTGGCAATTTATTTAATGGGTGTATTTCTTTGAAGGGGAAAAAATAATTTTGTTTTACTGAACAGAGTTCAAGAAAGTAACTGCTTAGTCTATACTTTATTGACTGATTCAATTTTACATCACAGAGTCATTGATTGTTCTTTCAAAGGGTAGTACACACCATTAATACGTACTGTAACCGTTAGAAAGAAAGAAAGAAAGAAAGAAAGAAAGAAAGAAAGAAAGAAAGAAAGAAAGAAAGAAAGAAAGAAAGAAAGAAAGAAAGAAAGAAAGAAAGAAAGAAAGTCTTGTTTCTATTCACAGAGTTGTTCATGCCTTTTGGAGGCAGTTGAATGCATCACTTTTTCCAAATGTCTTGCCTACTACAACAGAGGCTACAAGCTTGTCTCCCTTTTGATCTCTAAACCTGTCGTGCTTTCTTCCTGTTGTCAGCAGTCAGGACCCCTGAGAGTGCTAAGCTTTGATGCCCTGTGGTCATTCTCCCATCTACAGAGATACACCTCCTCATCTTTATAACCATGCTGAGAGTTTCAAATGCTTAGTGGTTCCAGGGAGGTACCCCACAGGCATGAGGCACACGCTCATACACACAAACACACACACACACACACACACACACATATATCTAGAATATAGCAACAGTTAATGCCTGGATTGCAACAAAGGACGATTGCATGAAAACACGCAGTGTCTACACTGTTCTACTCAGCATCAACTTTTGCACTTTAGTCGATACTAGTGTGACAACTCTCTCAAACCAAGTCACATAAGAGCCTTCAGACAAAGCACTGTTATTATATACTGGAACACAATAGGCAGCACATGCTGAGCACAGACACAATGAGGCAAACCAGTGAACAGAGCTTAGAAAGGTCTTAACTTCACAATGAACAAACCCAGAAAAATAAAAGATGGCTGTGAAATTGTTTCGCTTTTGTAAACTTGCCTGTTATTTGCAGTATTAGACAACACTGACAGAGGTTACCTAGAATGTTCCATTACTTGACCATTGTAATAGCCTTTGAGCAAAGAAAGAGAGAATGAAAGATTTTTTTTCTCAGTTGGAAAAAACATAAAAGGAACATTAACAGTACATTAGCCACACTAAATCAAAGCAATTTGGTCTCAAACACGATTATCCAGAAAGAAAGGAAGGCCAATTTCTTTAATTGTACAAAGAGCCTTATCAGTTTGCCATTCTGCACAAAACCATTTATGTTTAAAGTGATTTAATAAAATGTATATTTTAGAAATATCCTGAATTACACCACAGCAAAAAAAAAATCCTTAGCAGATCGCAGTTCCTGTCTGCTGCAACTGCTTATATCTGGGTTTTAAAAAAGGGCCAGCTTTAATCATTTTTCTTATTTACATGCATATAATTTCAGTGATACAAATTCCAGCAATAAATATAAAATTATGAAAAGACAAATTAAGAAAAATGAAAACTGACTTAAGAGAGAAGCTGAATCCAATCACAACAAGGTGGGACTGCCTGTTTGTTTCTCTCTTTCCTTGCAGAGCAACATTTCTCCATAACCAAAGCACCAATGAATGAGACCTGAACATTAATAGCATTGAAGACCTTCAGTCCTGTTATTCAACAAGCTGATGAAGTGATATGAGGCATCCACAGGACCCTGCAACTGTGAGGCCACCCCCAGGCCTGTACAAGCTTATAACAAATTCAGTTCTGGCTGCTGATTCACTACATTCCAGCTACTGGTCTTGGAATCCCTTGTTTTGGACTTTCTTTATTCTCTTCTGAAAGTTCTGTTTTTTTTTCTGATTAATGAACTGTTTGCTCTGTTTGGATTTGATTTTGGATTTCAATTATGGCAATTTGTAATAGAAACCTTGTTTAGTTTGTGGGCTTGGGGTTTCACAGTTCTCCTCTCCCTTTTTATTTTTTTGATCTGCAGATCTCAATGCTGTTTAAAATTTTCAGTGAAAGGCTTACTTTGTTTCTAGGCCTCCTCTATAGAGCATGTACCGGGAAGTTAATGCTGAATAACAGGGGAACAACATTGTTAGCTTTTTCAAAAAAATGGAGGCTGTGCATTTGAGGTATATTTTCATGTCTGGTTTTCACAGAAAATTTAAGTCCTCACTTTACCAAGTGTATAATGGTAAGCCGACTGTTGCAGCATACATGAAGTCAAATATAACATCATAGCGGGTGGTGATTGATACAGTATTAGCCCACGTTTGGACTAATACATTCTTCTAGATGAAAATAAAGTGGGGGAAAATATCTTTTGTAACTGTAATCATGATAAACATAACAGATGATGACAGAAAAATATGTACTGAAATATAAAAGTTGTATTCCAGTGAAGCAATGAAATTTCTATCACAAAGTGCTTGGGGAAAGAAAAAATGTAGGAGCTGCTATCTTTGAGGACATCACATCCTATTAAAATTGTGTGGATGCTGACATTGCCCACTGCAGCGCTTGATGGAAATTGTAGTCTTTATGTTGGCACTAGAGAAGAGATGAATATATGGGAGGCGGTTGTGGCTTATTAAGATTACAGACATTTTTTGCTGGATCAACTACTTGATTTTCACTGGCTGAGAAGCACCAGAGTTTGGAGGCATTGCTTGAGTGAAGCAACACTGTAAGTTTTTTGAGGCTATAAAAGTTGTAAAAAATTGTTCTTTGCTTCTAATTTTGTTTTACTAATTTTTTCTTCTCTCCAATACATCCATTAATTCATTTTAAAATTTCACATTGCACACACCCTGACTTCATTTTCAAAGCTTTCTTATTTCAGGACCTCAGGTCCAGGTGTTCCAAAAGTACATGTAAATTTTAACAGTGTGTTTCTTAAAACTAGTGATGAACAAAACAGGCAAGTTCATAATCAGTTTCGCAAAACTGACCCTAAAATTTGTTTTGCACGCAACTTCACAATTACAAAATGCAGACTCGCTAATAAGGTTTTTTTTTTGGAGGTTAAAAACAAAGAATATTGCTCCCTAAATCTTCGTTCACACTTCCATGCTTCTCTCTGTTCCTTTCTGCAACTGAACAAAGTATGTAATCTCTTGCACGCCAATAAAATTAATTCTTTTTATGCCTCTCATTCACATCACCATGAAGGAGTGTTGTATTTTTTTTTAAAGTGAATACTGCTTACTTACCACACGAAGACACAATAAAATGTGCTATTGTGCACATTATTGTGCTTTGTCCACAGAAAAACATATTTCATGAAAAACTGCTGCCAAAACCATCCTTCTTCCTCATTACCTAGAAACCTCCTTATCCTAGCTGAGAATATGCACACTTGTGATAATATTTTTTTTTAAATACTAAACGGCAGACAGAAGCATGTACAATTAACAAAATGTTTCCTGACAGAAATGGTTCTAGATGGAAACTAAACATTTTTCTTCTTATGAAGATGGCACAAATTTGTTTGCAAAGCAAAACACAGAGTTTCACAGCAAATTTAATTTGCGCTAAGTCTTTGCTCTATTTGACTTTATTACCTTTCTCTCAGTTTACATCTCTGTCAAGATGCCAATGTAACCTGTATGTGTGTGCTAGACTATCAATTATGTTGTCTGTTTTTTTCAGAATTTACTGTCTTAATCTTCTTTATTTATTTATCTGGTTTGTACAATGCTATATACTGTATATTCTGCCGTTCTTTATTATATTCTGTAAGTGCCTTGAGCATGGGAAAGGCGCTATATAAATAAAATGTATTATTATTATTATTATTTATTTTGCAACCAAAGACTTAGATTACTGACAGGGAATACAAGCACCATGCCACTTCACTGCATCAAATATTTTTCAACAGGCAATCTCACAAAGCTGGTGGGGACCCTGAAGTACTTTTCAATGAAATGCTCTCTTGTGCTTTGAGTCTTTTTCTACATCTAAATGCAAAAAGATTCCCACTACTGACCCATCTTGCCAGATTGCCTTACTCTACAGTACAATTTTATATATATTATAATGTTTATGGTATGAAAGTAACCTCTTTTTCTCAATATACCTTTGAAGTAGGGTCGGCACGGTGACACAGTGGTAGCACTGCTGCCTCACAGTAAGGAGACCAGGATTCATGTCTCGGGTCATCCCTGTGTAGAGCTTGCATGTTCTCCCCGTTTCTGTGGGCATTTCCCCTGGGTACTCCGGTTTCCTCAAAAACACATGCAGATTAAATGAATTGGCAATCCTAAATTGGCCCTAGTGCGTAGCTATGTGTGTATGTGTTTGCTCTGCAATGGCCTGGTGCCCTGTCCAGGCGGTTTGTTCCTGCCTTACACCCTATGCTAGCTGGGATAGGCTCCAGCAAACCGCCATGACACTGTTCAGGACTAAGCTGGTTTGAAAATGATAGACTGAATAACCACTGAAGTAGCCATTTGGAGAGCATCTTCTTGTAAATGAGCTTGTTCTTACAGTCCAATCAAAGGAAAGAAATTAATTTATGAATGACCTACCGCCTCCTGCCTCCTCTATTCTTTCTACTCCTCCAATGCTGTTTGGCATCTATAGCAATGTCAGTTCAGGCCAAATGGTTCAAAATTGCTTAAATACTTCAAAAAGGTCTAAACTGTTTAAAAAGAACTGAAATGACAATATACAAAAATCAGAGCACAGAAATTAAAAACAAATTGTTAGAATGGGAATTGTGAAACAACAAAAAAACCTACACAAGGAACAGAAAAGCACTAAAGGGAGCCAAACAACAAGAACACAACGTAGTGAATGCCTCAACAAACTGCCCGAGGTCCACTAGGCCCTTAAATAGGCCTCTGGTAGCAGCCCTGTAATCGGCACACCTGTAGTACCAATGCTATGGTTCAGCCTGGATTATTTCCCTGGCTTAGGTTTATTTTTGGGTATATTTAATGTCTTTCTTGTTATTTAAGTTTCCATGATTTATTTTTTCTGTGTTTTGTTTCCTTCTGTGTAAAACTAGCTGTGTGAACCTACTTCACCTGTAAAAATTTCCTAAGACCATGGGCCCCAGTTATAGTGCTGTCAGTTAATTGGATGTATCAGACGTATTATGTAACTAAGTAAGTACAGTGGGCCCTTGACTTACGAACTCAATTCGTTCGCGAGGGCTGGTTGTAACTCAAGTTGGTTGTAAGTCAAGACTATTTTTCCCATAATAAATAATGGAAATACCCATAATGCGTTCCGAACCTCCCACAGCAACACTTACTTAACCTTTTCATAATAAAAAAGGGTTGTATAATGTGCATAATTTACCAAAACACCAATAATTTTTCTAATGTACTAACCAAAAAGTTATAAAAAGTGCCTAGCCTACTAGAAACAACAATTTCATACTGTACTCACCATTTAATTTAACATCTTTGGGCTGCAGGAAGGGAGGAGGAGGAGAATGAAATGGAAGGTGGTTATTGTTTGGAAGGAGCCTCCTTATACAAATCTTTTCTTTGTAAAATTTTCGAGATGGTGGATTTCGACATGCTGTACATATTAGCGAGATCAGTCACACGAACACCTCTCCCATATTTCCGCACAATTTCCTTCTTCGTTTTGATTGTGATCGCTTTCTTTACCTTCATTACCTTCTCTTCCTTCCTTCGCAATTATCAAAAAAAATTATATAAATCATTGCACTGACCGAAATTACGTCCACAAACACATGTATCTGGGCTCCGACTGACGCTTACGAACGCTCTCAGCTGTTTGTTTACAATCGCGCAAGCGGATACACGTGACCGCATTCAGGTTGTAATGCAAGATGTTGGTCGTAAATCAAAACAAAAATTTTGGTCGTAAATCAAGTTGTTCACATGTCAGGCCGGTCGTATATCAAGGGTCGACTGTATATCTGAATATCTGTAGTTTTTACCAGAGGCCAATGTTATTAGCTCACTGGAGCTGCTTACTCTTGATCATGCTACATACAATTGTGTAAAACATTTCTGCCATAGATCAGTTCTTGTTTTTCCTAGAGACTGACCCATGGCTTTGGTTAATGACCATTGAAAAACAAAATTTTACAGGAAACTGTATTGTGTTTAATTTAAGCAATTAATTAGGAATAATGAGTACTTTCGGTATAAATACTGTATAAGTTAACCCTGTCGTACATCCTGTAGAAATGGTAGCTTCAGTGAGATTTGACTCTGTAATCTTCTACTGTTACAAAGTTTTGGAAGGTTTAGATCAAATACACTGAAATATGGTTTACTTTAACTTATTACATACAGCATTGACTTTTACAAGCTGAACATTTACCTGGGCCATGCAATAAACAGAACGTTTTAATCATTGTACAGAAGAGAACATGTGAAAAGAAATAATAGCGTGAACTACAGCGCCCCTTATAATGTTTGGGACAGAGACATATTTTTCCTTGATTTTAAAAATGATGTGCGCCATAGTTTAAAATTACAAATCAGACATGATTAAAGTGCACATTGCAGACTTTAATTTAAGGTTATTTGTATACATTTCGGTCACACCATGCACAAATTACAACACTTTTTATACATGGCCCCTCCATTTCAGGGCACCATACTGTTTCGGAAATAACAATGGTAGGTATTGTTTATTTTAAATATTGATGACTCTAACTTTTTTATATCTTTTATACATTTTTTACCTTATTTTAATGGATTTGAAAGGTCTGTTCTAGTTTACTGACAACTTTCAGGGATGTATACCAAAACATCTAGTTACTTTCCAAAGACCATTTTTAATACCACCAATAGGGGAGAAAATATTGAAGATCTAATTTTGAACAATGCATAATTTTTGGTGCAATGGTAGTGCTGCTGCCTCACAGTAAGGAGACCTGGGTTTGCTTCCCGGGTCCTCCCTGAGTGGAGTTTGCATGTTCTTCTCGTGTCTGCGTGGGTTTCCTCCGGGTGCTCCAGTTTCCTTCCACAGTCCAAAGACATGCAAGTTAGGTGCATTGGTGATCCTAAATTGTCCCTAGTGTGTGCTTGGTGTGTGTGTATGTGCCCTGTGGTGGGTTGGCACCCTGCCCGGGGATTTGTTCCTGCCTTGAGCCCTGTACTGGCTGGGATTGGCTCCAGCAGACCCTCGTGACCCTGTGTTAGGATATAGCAGGTTGGATAATGACTGACTGACTGACCATTTTTGGTGGATTTTCCTCAAAATGAAAAATAGTATAGTGCTCAACTATCAAAGAAAAAAAAACAAAGCATCTTAAGATAGCCACTACTTTTTCGGAATTTGGCAAGAATTCATTAATATAGTTCTAAAGTACAAATGCCAGGCCTGTGCTGAACTTTTTTATTCTGTTTGCTACAATTATTATTGGATTATGCTTTTTTCTGTAAATTAATGAATAAAGATCCCATTACTGACCTAGCTTGGCAGATTGCCTTCTTCTACAGTAAATTTTTACACATAACATTTGAGTTTCTACCTTCTGTTCAAATTGTTAAGAATCTTTGGATGTGAATGTTTTTTTAAAGTAAAGACAAACAAAAGTTCACAAAGAAAACTTGCCAAACCGACTACTCACACAGGAAAACAAGTACTGAGTTCTGCAATTTCTGTACTGATTGCTATGTTGTGTACTGCAAAGGAAGTTCAGTCGAATTATAGAGTTCTGTAAGTGAAGAAATGTAAATAGAAGAATCTAGTAAACACTCAGTAAAATGATTCTAAATGAGGAGACACACCTAAAGCAACGGAATGCCCAATAGCCAATGAAGGCAAATAGAGTGCCCTTTAAAAAAAACTAAAGTACAGTGATGCAATTATTTCAATCTAGCTACATAGATAGCTGCCATATTTACACTCAGCGCTCCTCCCATTCCTTTCCCCTATATCTTTGTGTGTCTCAGCCTCTCTTGCCCAGTGCTTCATCTCTGGATTGCGTTTCTGTAAAGCCTGCTTTTCAGACTGTGTCATTTTGAGGAGCCTTGCCTGCCTTCTGTCTGCTTTTTGACTACCATCAGTTGTATCGACTGTGAAAACAACATTCGTATTTTTGTGAATACTTCCTGTCTTTAAAGATGACTCAGGTTGCATTGAGTGTTTAGTATTTAGCCACCCAATGTCACTTGGCAAGTTATTAACTTTGAAATGCTTCATTTTGACTTCTTTTTTTGTGCAGATAAAGAAATTGTCACAATCACAAATAAACTTTGCATCTTTAATGTATCGTGTCATTGTTCCCAATACTGAGCAGCCAAAGCCATACTGACGAATTAAATTACTCAGAGGGACTGAACACACACATACACACACACACAGAGACAGTAGCATTTTATTATATAGTAGATCTGTTACTTTATTCCCCTGTCTATACTGTGGGTTTATTATTGACACCAAAAGAATACTGAAATTCATCAATCCATTTATAGAAGCCGCTTACTGTAAATCAACTTTAATGTCATTGGAAGTCAGAGTGTTTCAGGAGCATCAGGCACAAGCCCAAAACCAGCCTTAGATTGGTTTGTAGTCTATCTGGGGCTGCATTCAATTACATACAATGGAACGATTCAAACTCGCCAATTTCCCTGAGAAGCATGTCATTAAAATGAATAGCAGACTGGATGAGCCTGTAGTGTCCTGGATAATGTACTTTCTGTTGGGCAGACCTTTGACTATAAATGTAACACTAGGTCATGCCACTTGCAGAAATTCTCTGATGACTCTGCACTTATGGAGTGTATTGATAAAAGGGAGGAGACAGAATATAGGAGTTAGGTGAAGAACTCTTTGTTGGTGCAGAAAGAACTGTCTGCAACTTAACATCAGCAAAACCAACTGGTTATTGACTTTCACACACCAAAGAGCCTCTATGTCTGGTCACTATTCAAAGATTATGTAGAGGTGGTGCACTCTTACAAGTACTTAGGGGTCCACATCTGTGACAAGGTGGACTGGTCTAGTGACACAATGGTACTACTGTATATAAGAAAGAGCAGAGCAGGCTCATTTTTCTGGGAAGACTGCATTCATTTAATGTAGGAAGTGACCTCCTTCACATCTCCTACAACTTTCTGATGGCCAGTGCGATTTTCTACACTATAGTGAGCTAGGCTGGTAACATCACTTCAGGAGAGGCTCACTGAATCAACAAAAGTGCAAGCTCAGTTATAGGATGTATTCTGAAACTCCTGGAGGTAGTAACAGAGGAGAGAATTAAAACAAAACTGAGTGCCATTTTGAATAATGCTGCACATTGTCTCTATGATACACTAACACAGTACTTTCAGCCAACAAATTATTCAGCAAATGTTTGTCAAGAAATGCTACTTGGGCTTCCTTATACCAAAGTCAATATGCCTGCATAATGTTACAGATTTCTATCTATCTATCTATCTATCTATCTATCTATCTATCTATCTATCTATCTATCTATCTATCTATCTATCTATCTATCTATCTATCTATCTATCTATCTATCTATCTATCTATCTATCTATCTATCTATCTATCTATCTATCTATCTATCTATCTATCGTGAGAACTGGCATCAGACAGACACCAGCACAAGTACAAAACACATGTTTATTCACAATTAAACCCCGCATACCAGCACCAAACAACCCCAACCACGGGTCTCTCCAAAGTCCTTGGGCCGCCTTTCTTCATCCTATCACTGAAGCGTCGCCCACCTCCTGCTCCCGACTCTTGCTCCCTGACTCCAGGTGCTCCAGGTGCTCACTGACGTTCTTCCGGCGGCACCTCCTGGTGTGGCGGAAGTGTCACATGAGCACCCGGAAGCACTCCGGGCGTTGCTGGAAGGTCCTTCCTCCACCTTCCCAGGTGTGGCAGAAGTGTAGATCTCCTGAGCCTCCCTGCTACTTCCCCGTGGTCCCCTTGCTATCCAGGGCGGTTGCCCCCTCGTGGCCCAGGGGAAACACATAGATCTCTTTCCAGGCGTCCTTCCCCCCAGCCTCCTGCCACACTGTCTATCTATCTATCTATCTATCTATCTATCTATCTATCTATCTATCTATCTATCTATCTATCTATCTATCTATCTATCTATCTATCTATCTATCTATCTATCTATCTATCTATCTATCTATAGAAAACACATATGACACCAGGAGCACATAGACAGTGACCTGGTATCATGGAGCTGAAAGGCAGCAAAACTTACCACAGTGCCACTGTTTGTGAGTTCAGTTCAATTCAGTTGATTTTTTTTGCAGTGGACACCTATTTAAAAGTCTCAGATGTTGTACATAAAGTATTAACAAATATAGAACACCTTGCAATTGACACATAGAAATATACAGCACATACACACGATACATTTTCAAACCTGCCTGATTCACTGCAGGGATGTGGTTCTGGGAAAGCACTCATTAAAGTAGTATCAGGTGTAAGGCAGGTGCCAACCCCAAAATGGTACACCAGTTCATCGCAGGGACCACTTATTGACACTTACACTGGAATAATTTAAAAATTTTGATTAATCTAACATGCATATTTTTGAATGTGGAATGAAATGAAAAACCCACACAGATATGGATAAAGCATGCAAATTTGACACAGACAAAGCCAGGCACAGTGGCGTGCTATCCACTGTTCCACTGTTCTGCCCTGTTTAGAAATATACAGTGTATATAATGTAGAATTATTTAAAATTAGGATGGTAAAACTTGTAAGGATTAATAACTCAAGGCAAATTCTTGGTTAAATAATTGCTTGTGTAATTGTATTGCCATATCTTAATAAATGCAAATGCACAACCTTGTACTTGGTCAAGTACTAATGAAAAGAAAATTAAAACCAGTCATCACTGCATTTTTTTAGCTTGTTCGATTGCATTCTAAATATGATCTGAGCAAAGGAAAGTTCAATATTTGAAGCAAGAAATAGCCAACTCTTCTGAGATGAAAACAAGCACAGGAGATCCTTCTTAAATGATTTAACTTTGGTAGTCACTACTGAAAGAATTTAATATTTCTGTACTGGTTTCCACACAGAATGCTTTGCAGGTCATCAGAGGCCATTTGCAATAAAACCACACTTCACTTCTGATTTCATACACAAGGTAGAAGTTGCACAATTGTGACCACTCTGAACAGAATACGTCAGATTTGAGAAAATGGACAGCCAGCTGCCAGCTAAGTTGAGTTTCATCTAATGCCGAAGAGGACTTAAATATTTAAAACATGAAAAAGGACTTAGAACGCATAATTAAAGTGTGCTATTAATGTACAAGTGATTTGGGTTAATACTAATAAAAAAGAAACACTAACTGGCAAGGGAAATCTAGGGTCCTAAAGCGCACTGCCATTTCTAATAAATGGATGCTGCCAGGAAGTGGTATGTCATGTGAGTTGACAGGATGCCCCAGAATGGCTTCAGGCAGGAGCACCAGCACAGGAGGGCAGAACCAGGTCACTCTCCTCTACAGCGATTGTAGCACATACTCCATCAGTTGATTAAGTTACCTCACCCTCAGTTAAAAGGGACATTTGTCCATTTAGGAATGCTGGGCATAAGATGAATACAAGATAGAACCCAAATAGACTTGTCACAAGTGACCCTGGGAAGTTGTTCAAAACCCTGCTCAGTTAACTGAGAATAGAGTAGGGAGGAAAAGAAAGTTTAGCGCTTGACTGGTGGGAGGTAGAGGGGCCTGGCATAAGAGTGATGGGAAGTAAAATGGAGTTTTGTAATAAAGTTACACGGGAGGATGGGTGACACACTCCGCCTGGTTGACAAGGTCTAGTATCTAATAAGGTAACACAGCATTGTTTAATTTTTATTTAACTGAGTACTTTGTGTTCTCCTTCTTTCACCACTTAAAAAAACTCTGGTACTTTGGCCTTCTTGGTTTTTTTCCGGGCTTCAGGGATGCAGTAAGAGTTTCCCACGTATGTTCCACAAAGTATGGATAAACTGATAATGTTAAATTATCAAGCTATAGATTTATGAAGATAATGAATAATGTAAAACTGAGGTAAATAAACTGTTGAAGACGTGCTATTTATGCTTCCTAAATTTGGATCTTGCATAATCTGAGTTGATACAGAGCAAAAATAATTGGATTATGAATAGAAAGAGCAGAATATAGAGTAAATTGCAAAATACACATGGTAAAATTATATTGTTGTTTAAAAAGTCATGCGTATTGGAAAAGACTATAGGAACTGGAATGCAACTTATTATAATACATAACTGAAACTGAGACCACCATCCATACCATCCTGTGCAGGGTTGTAAAGGGGCTGAAGCACATCCCAGCAATCTAAGGGCACTAGGCAAGAACAATCCTCTGGGCAGGGTGCCATCACACACACACATACACACACACTACATTACACACACACTCTATGGTCAAGTTAGTTCTACTAATCCATATAATACTTATGTCTTTGGATATGGGATAAAACCAGAGCACATAGAAGAAACCCAAATGGACACAAGGACAACATGCAGACTTAAAACCTGGTCTCCTTACTGCAAAGCAGTAGTGCTACAACTGCACCACTGCAGCATCCCGAAGTCATTAATAGTAAATGGTTTTTTGTCATATATAACACAACCTTCTTTAAATGCACTTCATCCAATTCTGTGATGGGGGGTTCTAAAAGCAGCATTGGACAAAAAACAGGAAGCAATCCCGAATTGGGTGCCGGTACACCATAGGTTACACTCACAAACACATTGACACTCAAACACACTTGGAATAACCAGTCACCCTGAGAAGCATGTCTTTAGGAATGTGGGAGGAAAACCGGAATAACCATAGCAAGCCAGACATGAACATGTACAGACATCGACCGGGCATGCAAATTAAATATAGAAAGCTGGATCTATGAGGCTGTGTCACTCACCATTTTATCATCATGTATATAACATAGACAATTAAATTCTTACTCAGACTTTTTCTTCAAAATGTGGGTAGTATGGCGTCATGGTTAAGGCATTGTGGTTGTGGGTTCATATCCCGCTACTGACGCTGTGTGACTATGAGCAAGTCACTTGACGTGCCTGTGCTCCAATTGGAAAACCAAAAGAAATGTAACCAATTGTATCATAAATGTTGTAAATTGCCTTGGATTAAGGCGTCAGCCAAATAAGTAAATATAAATTTTGAAATATAAAGAACAATTAAAATTAGAAAGGCTATGAAAAAAAATGTAACCACTACAAGAAGTCAATTCAAACTGCACACAGACAGTGACTAGGCTGGAATTCAAAGTCAGGTCCCTGGAGTTGTAAAGTAGCAGTGCTATCTGCTGTGCCACTCGATATTATGCTTTTTAGTGTTTGGTATGAGAAATTTTTAAATATTAAATTGTTTTACTTACATAAATCTTTAATTAACATTCTGCTATCTGTATTGATATATGATTATACATTATAATATTCTGAGGCTCTTTACTGTAAAAATGCAAATTAGTGTTTAAATATTTAAATCACATTTAGTAAAACTTTTGTTGAATTTTTCATTTCCATAAACTTCACTTCAGTGTTCATTTTTTTTTTAACATTTATATATGCCTTAGTTCCTAAATTTCAAATATTGCAATTCAAAATCAATACAATCATTTAGACTATAATAAAAATAAACTTAGCAACTTATAATCTATTCTTGTTATCAAATAAAAATTAATGTCAAGCTATTACTATATTATCTTAGGCTGTTGGGATATTTGTGGGTTTATTCATCAAACGACAATCAATCCCACCAGATTAATGTCAATATGGTGTGACGTTCAGTTCATTTTATTCTGGTGTGGTGCTCATCACTGGATAGCAAGTTCCTGAATGAAACATTTACATACATAAACTCACCTTCAACGCATAAAAAACAGACATAACTAACATAAATAAACCATGGCAATCTATAATTACCATATACTGAAAGGATCTTCATTTACACAAGCAAATGCAACACATGTTGAAATGCTACAGCAATCTGTTTACTGGGTCAGGTTTTCTCTTTTACATGGTTGCCGAGAGTCAAATCCTTTCCTAATAAACTGTAAGGGATGCCAGTACATTGTAGCCCATTAACCTCACATGCAAATCTGTGGAATGTCACAGAAAAACTGTCATGGGTGGAAAAGCCGTGCTGACACTTGGAGAATATACAAGCTCCACACAGGCATCGACTTACCTAGGATTCAAACCCAGGTCCCTGCATTTGGGAAGCAGCAGCATCAGTTAATGGGTCTGTATTTAATACACATCCCCTTTTTATAGGATAATCTAGTGAAGACAAGATGAGAATTCTGCTCTTGAATGCCGCTTTTCCATTTGTAGTATAAGCACATATAAAGAGCTTCAGAGCTGCTAACGTCAAATAATTTCAGTACGGATCAAACTGTATTTGCAGAGATTTATACTGATGTACTGGTGACTTGTATGGAATGGTACACTGATCACAGGCATGACGGCCAAAAAGTCTTTTTATATTACTGACTTCCTTTTGGCCAATATAATTTACAGCACAAATTACGGTGTAGAAAGATCTACAAAAGAAATTCAACAACACATTTTTTTATGTTTTGTATTTAAATATTACAATTTAATTTTAATTTAAGGAGCGCAAACACAAGAATTACTGGTAGCGCTAACTATGTCTCATCTAAATGAGTTACTGTATATTAGTGGTATTCCTGAGGGAAATCATGGTGATAGAGTAGCTAGCATTGTTGCCTCAAAGACTAGGGATTTGAATACCCACCTAGTCACTTTCTGTGTTAAATTTCTGCATAGTTTTGCCTCCAATTTTCAAAAAAGAAAATGAAAGTTAGGTTAATTTGTAAACCTGTACTACTTTCGGTTGGAATGTATCTGAATGTGCCCTGCAATGAACTGGCATCCTGTCCAGGGTGGGCTCTGGCTTGGACTCCAGATCCTTCCAAGCCTAATATCTTGTATAGGGTGGCTTCCACACTGCAGATTCCCAGAAACCTGAGTTGAATGAATGAGAATGAATGGATGGATGGATGTGTTCAGTGTACAGACACTGTGATGTATGGTTCCAGGAGTGGACTGGGAAGCCCCAGTGGAACTTTATGGCAGGTTATCCTCCTTAAACGTAGTTGCGCACAGCAAGGGAAATGAGTTTGACAAATTGATAACACCAGATTGACAAATGACTTATTTGGTGAGCCATTCTTGCTTTGACACCCAGTGCACCTTAACTTGGTATAACAAAGGCACTTTGTTTTACTTATATATGTCTGCCAAAGAGGCTGTCTGCTGGAGGAGTGAACCACGAGTTTATTTGTAGATTCATGATGTCATAGGCATTAAATAAAATATAGTCATTTATTTTTAACTGTACAGTACCTCCTGACTATCTCCAAGATTGACCCAATTGAGCTCTTTCCAGTGCGTGACTAAAATACACTCCCATCCACACAGCTAAAAGTTTCGAATTCACGGCTGCCAAGAAGCTTTTTAGCATTTTTAGTTGGCAAGTGCCAGTTATAAACAAAGTTTTTTGAAAAACAGTTTAATTTTATTTATTTTTTTCCCTATAAGTGAGCTAATAGCAGAAAATGCCTAGTACTGTCAGCTTTTCAAGTTGAATCATATGAACCATCTGAAGCATTTCAATATCAATTTTAGTGAGTGTGCTAATGTTTGATTAAATGCTATAGAAATGTACATATAAAAACGCATCAAATATTTTAAACCAAATCATCATTTTAATATCCAACAGAAAACTGACTGCTCAACTGACTTCTGAATGAGAGCAGCATGTGTCACATGAGCAAAGCCAAATGCTTCACTGGGGGACAGACATACTGACATGAACGGCCGCCCTGCTGAGGTATCACACACAACAGTGTCCCAGGTGTATCAAGAATAAGGCACAACCAAGACAAAATATCCATCCTGTGCTCAGAAACAGATAAGTGATGTAAGGGGCCAGCAGAGGCTGACATGACTTGTGATGGACTGGTCACAGCCTGGTAAATCCCAGCCTCCCTTTATTCACAGTCATGGAATAACCAGATATGGAAAAATCCATGTGAGACCATGAAGATCATAAATACACAGTTCTTGGTGTCACCACAAAGGCAAGTAATGGCAGCATAATGGTGAGTGTTTCGCATTCATTGCATACACTGGATCCACTGATATAAGCAGACTGGTGCTTGAATATAAAAGAATACGTTGGCATATTTTTGTACATTTGTATAAGCCACTTTTATTAGTGGTTACTTCCCAGTATGGATGTTTTGAGGCACTGAATCAGAATTCTGAATTTAATTTTTTCATAAAAATTGTTATCAGTTATTAGGAATTATTATGTGGTATTTTATCACCATTTTCTTTTTCCTGGGTGACACCTTGTTGTGTTGCCATCGTAATAATGCAAAGACAGTTGTCCTGGTATGCAATTCCAGAAGTTATATGGTTGAAATCATCAGCTCACTGCTGCAAGAACTGGTGCATCACATGTGTCATTATCTAAGTTTGCTGATATCCAAGAAAAACGTATCATTGTGCATGTGTTAATGGTACTGTACTGTAATCTTGTACTGTTAAAGACTTCCTGGTTCTGACTTTTGCTTTGATTTGTCTTATTGCGATTATTAGGTTTAGATTTGGGTACTGATGCTCAATATGACTGATCTATAGTTTCGACTTTCTGTTCTTTTACATTTCCTCTCCTGTTCATCCCTTTAAACTTGGTAGCCTTTCCTGTGGAAGCATAACCATAAAAAAGAAGTGTAACATATTCAGACACTATTATGTATATCTCTAACATTATTATGCATATCTCTAATGCAACTAGATTACTACAGTCGAAAACCATCAAAATAGAAACAGCAATAAATAATAAATATTGTTAACACATAGATCCATAGTCCTATATCAGAATCAGAATATCAACAATAGTAAAACTTGGATGCCAGATTCATAATTTATCTTTGTCAAAAAAAAATGCACTTTAATGCATTAATCATGTCCTAACAAATTAACTTAATACCCCAAATATCAGAAAGTCAGAGTTTAGGGAGATTCACTAAGCAGACACGACATACATCAAACTCAACCGTGTAAGGTGAAATGAATAAATAAAAATATCAGGTATATATCAGCACCATGCACTAATGTCTGGAGGAAAATGACAACTGTCAGAGCAATCCACATTACTAACCGAGAATGCTAAACCGGATGGACGCAGGGACATCCGGCAATGGGTTGTGGACGCAAAAGACGTACTGCGCAGGCGCCCCACAAATCTCTCCCCCCCCCCCCCCCCCCCCCGCAAGCAACAGGAACCGGATGGAAGGCAACGTAAAATAAGAATTGAGGCGTCGCGCACAGAAAAAAGGAGTCAGACCCCAGAAAAAAGGAGCACGAAACCCATTGCACATGAAACAGGACACACACAAAGGGGGGATTCAAAAAGCCCCTAGCACACAAAAAAAAGAAGCCGCGAGCACCACACAAAGCCCATTGGACACGAAACGGGACAGACAACGGACATAGCACACGAAACGTACACAAAAACGACGATTCAGACCCACGACCACAGTAACATAAATAACAAATGACACACAAAGCCCCATTTCTAAATGAACCGTCCGTATTAAACATACGTCATCTCAACACGTTCACACTATGCAGCATAGGTAGATCTCATTACAATGAGGCACTATTAACCGTTCAACCGCAGAAAAGGCTCCATATTAACAGTAAGTGCGATCCTCCTTATTACTTATCCATATTTCTCACGCTCAAGAACAAACAAGTCATGAATTCACGATCACGGGTACAAAATGATACCGCTCAGATAACGGAACCAAACACAATTCACACTATGCAGCATAGGTGGATCTCATTACAATGAGGCACTATTAACCGTTCAACCGCAGAAAAGGCTCCATATTAACAGTGAGTGCGATCCTCCTTATTACTTATCCATATTTCTAGAAGAAAAAATGTCTCGGCTCCAAAAACGCAAAGCTCAACTAACACAGTTACAGAAACGAACCCAAATGGACAGACACACTGAACATAGACACATGCAGGGCGCGTCTCACAGTGCTGCATCGAAACAGGCAAGGCTTCAAAACGAAACACCTCCCGTCTCAGACATACAGAAACGGCAGCGAGGGGACAAAATAAATAAACGCAGATGTCTGGAAAATTCATTGGGATTAATGAATGTCATTTGCAATCATTGTCATTCACTTAACTTCCCTGAAAAAACAACTAGCAATACAAGTAATGAATTTACACGTTGTTCTCAAATGGGTCAAATTAGACTGCCTCCTTTACATTCATATCCTGAATATCCACAGAACCTTCTAACGATGTACCTGAAAGTAAAAACTTTATGAACTACATTAGATCCTACAAATCGCTATCCACTATGAACATGAACAGTAGCACTGCACGTGACATCCGTCTTGCAAAACTGTTAATTATTGATGAATGTACAATGTCATCCAGTCACTTACTCAACACCATTCATAAACTTCTACAAACGTTGATGAATAATAATATTCCCTTTGGAGGAAAGGTACTTTTATTAGGAGGAGATTTTAGACAGTGCTTAGCTATTGTTCCACATGCCATGCGCTCAGCTATTGTTCAGTGCACCTTAAAATACGCAGACAATTGGCATTGCTTTCAAAAGATACAGTTAGTACAAAACATGCAATGTCCAGATCCAGATCATAACAATTGGTTATTACAACTGGCAGATGGTACACTCACCAATACAGATAGACTTCACCCAGATATTATTACAATTCCTCAAGCCTTTATCTGCGATGACTTAGTTATAGAGAAGCAATCTCATTAGACCAAATGCCCCTTTTAACACAACGCACTATATTATGTCCAAAAAATATTAATGTGGAAAACATAAATACCCAAGTCATTGCATTACTTCCTGGAGAGACACAACTCTTTCTAAGCTCTGACAAAGTTGACTCGGATCACGACAATGACCATCTTCATTGACCTTACAAGTTCTGACCTGGAATTACCTTTTACACTTAAACGGCGTGTACAAAGAAATTTTCCAATAAACCTTTACACTATGCCACACACTTTATTGTTTGCTTTCTATTTGAATCATCTACACCTTCACACTATTTTATATCTCATTCATACATCACGCTCTTTGTCATTTCCCAACACCAGGGGTTGGCGAGCGAAGCGAGCAGGGGGCAGAGCCCCCTAGTAACTCACATAAACCTTGAGCATCCATTCCAATGAAGACCAGCCAGGTCATCATTATCTACTAAAAATCAACATGAATAGGTTTCCTCAGATATAAAATTATACAAACTTCTTTTGTTCAGTTTTATCCTTTTTTAGAAACTATTTTTTACAAACAGTGGACTATCCTGCCAGGATCTAATCCTATCAAAAAGAGGCAGACTGAGAAAGTTGAGGCTCCAATCACAAACATTTCCACACTACCGCTTTCTGATTTGGAAAAAGCATTTAATGAAACAGTTTGTTCCTACACCAAGATATAGGCTTTTAAATAATAGGCTCAAGTTGTTTACATTTTTTTAGAAAACTAGGGGACTCTGCCCCCTGCTCACTTCGTTCGGCAACACCTGTGCGGGCACTGCGCACTAGTCATTTCCCCAATCTGCTGCTTGCCACAAGTCGTGCTGTGCTTTTGGATAAACACGACTATCAACTCTGTCTTTGATATCTCCATCTTTCTAAACTATTATCGCTGACAATTCGTCACATGTTGGTTTATTATATATGCAAGCATGATCTTTCGGATTCATATAGAAATCCAAGAAAACTTCTTTGTCCGTGTTTTTCAGATAAATTTCATATAAAGTATGATACTTTTGGATGTATAGATTTGTATCTATTATTGGCTGTAGAATTTCTAATACTTCAGATCGTTTAACTCTTTCAATTCTATGTTGCATCGTTTCTCAGTGATCATAAATTTAAAGCTGACCGAATTGTGGTTTCTTTGAATTTAAACTTGTAGTAGCTTTAATTGTTGCGGGACCACAGATTCTCATAGCATACAGTCCTGAATCGTGTAAATCTATGTTTTGAGCATTGAATGATGCGAACGCAAACAGATTATTGTAGATTCGGATATTTTGCCTGTAGTGTTTGTGGATTTCACTTTCTCCAAATAACAAATCTTTTATTTCTCATGGATACACCCCTTCATTGGGAAGAAACACTACTTTTCCCTGATGGCAACACGAAAGAGACGAACTACAAGTCTCCGACTTAAACTTTAAGGCTGAACAATATCTACATACTTCTGTCATATCACCTATTGTATGTCCATATATTCAATCTCTTTTCACTGTTCCATTATTTCATCGAGTAATAATTTCCGTTTGTTAGCACTAATGTGATCTTTTCTATCAGTTTTTGAGACTTTCAAATTTTACTACTTTCATAATCTCTAACCTGCTATGCATGTGTAACGTTTTTGAACCTCTTTATGACAGTTCACTTTGTCTGCTACTCTTTTTCTTTTATTTCCACCCCTTTATCTCCTTGGATCTGTTAAGTTTTCAATTCCACTTAGTCTGGGCTGATTATAACTTTCATTATTTTCCTAATTTGCACTTGGATTATTATTGGGTTTTTTTATTCTTTTCTCTCCCATGCTTTTGGGCCTCTTTTCAACACGCTTTCATTTCTTCTTCGCTTAATTGTTGACTAGAATGTATAAAATTATTGTCCAGAAAAGGACTACATCAAAGGAAACAAATAGATTGTATGTCTTGTATTAAAATGAGGAAAACATAAAAATTTATAAGAGCTGAGAGCACAGGAACTGTGTCTGACAATAGCATTCACACAAATGAGAGGTGAGTGGACTGTGGGTGAGGTTAAATCTCTTGGCACAAAGTCTCGCCTCGCGTGACTTGAAATTATCTCTCTAAAAAAGTCTCATCTCGTTCCAGGATTTTTTAAAATAATACAGAGATTATGATTACATGTTTTCTGACTGTGAATTTCCCATTGGGATTAATAAAGTATCTATCTATCTATCTATCTATCTATCTTTATAAAGAGTAGGAAGAAATGGAAAACTCGCCCTTCCATTTAAATCCACCTTCCTTCTGTCCGGCCTGATTCATCCTGAGTTAGATATGTTTATCTGATTAGTAAAGAGAGATATTGAGGAGATAGATTCACAGCGACCTAGATGGTTTATAATATTACAAGAGAAGTGAATGTTTTATTACAAATGTTAATTAATGATTCCTCAATTATTATTAGTCCTGCATGATTAGTGAGCGTGCCTAACCTCTGATTTTCTGGGATTTCGGGTATTAGGTTAATTTGTGAGGGCGTGATTACTGAATGAATGTGTGTATTTTTGACAAAGATAAATGATGAATCTGGCACATACGTTTTAAGACTGTTGAGGTGCAGTTCTGATATAGGTCTATGGGTCTATGTATTAATGATATTTATTATATATTGCACAGTATGACCACAAAGGGAGCACCACTGAGCCCCAAACCCAAGACACAGTAATACAACACACGTTTTTAGAATAAAATAAGATATTTATTCTTACAAAGCAGTTCTTCACAATCCTCTCCTGCAATCAGCCACAATAACAAGACAAATTAAACAATTATTCCTCCTTTTCTACCTCAATCGAGTGTTGCCTGCTGCCTCCCGACTCTGACTCTCTGATGTGAAGCAGCGGATTCCTTTTAAGTCAGAGCAGGGAATGCGTTCGAGGAAGTACTTCTGAGTCTTAGAAAAAGTCCGGAGGTCCTCCCCCAACAACACCCTCTATCAATACGCAGGGATCCCGACAGGGTTGCACTTCTGGATTCCAACCCCCAAGCACCCTTGTGGGTGTCCCACTGGACTACAATACAAGGACCAGTGCATCTAGCATATTGGGGTGGAACAACTCCTGATCCTCTGCTTTTATCATTAAAACATACAGGCCGGGTAGAAATTTATTTCCTTGCCCCACCAGCCAATTTGCTTGCATCATCACACTGGCCTCCTGTCCGGGTAATGAATCATCCTTCAAACTGGCTGGGATGCCCGTTCTCCTCCTATAATTGGTATTTCTATTTTGATGGGTTTCAGCTGTTCTAATCTAGCACTTTAGAGATACATAAAAGTGTTTTAATAAAGTGTTACACTTTTTATTAACGATTATGATTTCTTTCCGTGTAAGGATATTTAGATATTCTTAATGGTTTAGTCTAAGACAAATCTGTGGAAGCTCATCACTATATATACAGTAACTATTCACCCATGCAATATCCAAAATGGTGTCAGAACCTATTACAGCAGCACTGGGCATAAAACTAGAACCAAACTTAGAAGCGTGCCCATCCATCACAGGGCATATTGATACACACTCCCTTATGTATATCTGCAAATGTATTTTCATTGGTGCAAGTGTCTGGTTAGAGAGAAGAAGAGGAACGTCCACACAAAAGAGACAATCCAGGCTGTAGTAGGCAGGGACCAACAGTCAGTGGCCAGAACAAGTGACACCAGAGGTACACTCCAGTTTGATGTGAACTCATACTCGGGCTGACTGAATAATTACTGTAGTTTTCCCCATATCATATATAGCCCACCATCTAGTGAACCAGCATAAGTGAGCTTATGCTTTAAGATGCTTGGGGCAATTGAAGGCAGAGCCTATAAAAGGTGGGTGTTTGTGTTACTTTTGCATTCCACCTTGGGCAATCAATGTATAAGTAAAACAATCGCCCTGGTGCCCCTAAGAATATTGCCTACTATAAAAAAAATATGATATCTACAGCTGGAGGGGAAATACAAGAAGGAAACACTGTGGCAAAGAAGTGAGAGGTGTAATGCAGTAACAAGAAGGAAATGTTCTGCATTTTTAGGTAAAGGGCTTAACCATCTCAGTGAGAACCATGTCAGACAGAGCCTGGTTATGCTGGTGGGGATTAGTGCTTCCATTCATCTGGCACAGACTCTGCTTTTCCCTCTTCTCCACATCTTTTGTGACTTATAGCAGCATTAATAATTCTTCTATATGTCTGCACACTGTTGTGCACCTTATACATGGCAGACGCCGTTTTAACTTTCTTTGCAACCTCTTCCAAGGGGTAAGATCCACTGGGAGCCTAATAACATATGCATGGAGTACTTAGATAATGGGCAGTGAAGCTTTGATGGAAAAGCTAAATAGCAGGTCTGAGTGGAGAAATCAGTTAATTTATGTTCTATATCAGAAAGAACATCAAACGTTGAAACTGGGCCTGCTTCCAAGTCCAGCTTCGGAGTTACGTAAGTTTACTTTATATGTTTACCACAGCCAGCCTCAAAATGTGCTCTCAAATGCGGCCTACACATTTCTTAATGCACATGTAAAGAAGATGATGCACATTTGACCATGACAAGAGATCTGACTCCTCTTTTCCAAGCCACCATTGAGTCTTCAACAGCCAATTGTATGGTAGATGAAATGGGTAATAGTTTCAAAATTAAGTAACTCTCAAAAAAAAAAAAAAATAAAAGCATATCTTAAAATTATGAATAAAGTATTATGTGTGTCACTCATCAGATATTACTGGCCAAAGCCGGAAAACAATTCCTAACTGCCTGTTAATCAAGCCCCGTTATTCGTAGCTGAAAGAAAAACATTCACATGCACAGGAACTGGAAAGTTAAAAAGAGTCCTCACATCTTATAACCTTCTTCTTATCCAATTCAGAGTCCACCAACACTGAGCACAAGACAGGAACCAACCCTGGATGGGACTCCAATCAATCAGAGGGCACACTCACTCATGCTGGCCTCAATGTTTTTTGATTTCCTCAATGCCTTACATACCACCCAGCTGTCACTGTTAAGGGGTAAGCTCAGGGATATCCAGGTGGATGAGCCTCTGATGTCCTGGATAATGGACTGTCCGTCAGGCAGACAGCAGTTTGTGAGACTCAAGGACTGTGTGTCTGATATGGATATTAGCAACACTGGAGCACCACAAGGAACAGTCCTGCCACTTTCCCCCTTGACCCTGTACACCTCAGACTATAAAAATAACACAAGTTCATGGTATATTCAGAAATGTTGAAATGATGCTGGGGTGTCTTGATAAGGAGTATGTGTAGCAGTCAGTTGGAGAACTTTGTTGGTGCAGAAAGAATCAGCAAAACCAAGGAGATGCTACAAGTACGTTTAGGGGTCTACATCAATGACAGGCTGGACTGGTTTTGTAACACAGAAGAAAAACATAAGAAAGGACAGAGAAGACACTTTTGTTTCTTAGTTGACTGTATTCCTTTAATGTATGTAGTGACATCCTTTACATATGTAATAACTTTGTGGTGGCCAATGCAGTCTTCTACACTGTGGTTTTCTGTTCCGGTAACATCACCTCAAGAGTGGCCCTTCAAATCAAGTGCCATTATGAACAATGCTGCAAATCCTCTCCATGATGTAATGACACTGAGGACTTTCAGCCAGTGAATTATTCAGCAAAAGTGTGTCAAGAAATCCTACTGGGTGTCTATTATAGCAACAGCAATACACCTGTATAATGCCTGGCTGTGACTGTAACAGCCAATTAGACTTTTTCTTTTTCTTTCCTTTTAGTTTTTTTAGTCATTTTAGCATATACAGTATTTGGGAGGGATTTTCATAACTGTGGTGAAGAGAGAGCTGAGCCAAAAGGAAAAGCTCTCCATTTACTGTTCAGTCGATGTCCCTGTCCTCATCTACGGTAATGAGCTTCAGGTAGTGACTGAAAGAACTAGATTGCAGATACATATGGCAGAAATGAGCTTTTTTCGCAGGGTTTCTGGGCTCAGCCTTACAGATAAGGTGAGGCTTGTTGACATTCGGGAGTAGCTCAAAGTAGGAGCCAGTTAAAGGAGCCAGTAGTGGTGGTTTGAGCAATTGATTAGGATACCTCTTGGACACCTCCCTGGTCAGGGGTTTCAGACTTGTCCAACTGGGATTAGACCCTGAGGCAGATGCAGGACATGCTTAGAGAGATTACATCTCTCATTTGGCCTGTGAATGACTCAGTATCCCCTCAGAGGAGATGGAGGAGCTGCCGAGGAGAAGAGATGTCTGAGCATCTTTGATTATGCTACTGCCCCTGAGACCTGTACCCAGAGAAGCAGCTTAAAATGAATGGATGGGATGGATATTTATTTACTGGGCTTCTGTAAAAAGCTAAATTTCCCCCTGGGAACAAATAAAGATCTATCTATCTATCTATCTATCTATCTATCTATCTATCTATCTATCTATCTATCTATCTATCTATCTATCTATCTATCTATCTATCTATCTATCTATCTATCTATCTATCTATCTATCTATCTATCTATCTATGTGGTGAAACAGACAGGACAATTTTATTTGTAAGAGATATTCAGCCCAAGAGGCAGCATGTTAGTGCAGTGATTAGTGCTGCTACCCCACAGATCCGTTCTCCTGGGTTCAAATCCACCATCTAGTCACCGTCAGTGTAAAACTCAGAGAGCTTAGCCATATTTCTAACAGGATTTCTCCCACATGCCAAAGACATGCATGTTAAGCTAACTGGAAATTCTAAACATGTCTGTACTGTGCGACAGACTGGGGTTCTGTCCAGGGTGTTTTCAGGCTTGCATTCAGTGCTGCCAGGAAAAGCTCCAACTCTGGACGGAATTAAGTGGGTTTCAGAATGAAGGTATGTATTTGATCTAATAGACTCTGGTTTCTATGACTGCAATATAATAGGAAAGATGAATGTTTGACCCAGACACAAACACATCCCATTTTTTCATTGTGCTGTAGAGTGCAGTAATGATGTATCATGTGCCAAATGATCTGTACCTAAATTGACCAATAAACTTACTATCCTGTGATTCACACCACTGGGATCTTGTGAGCATTATGAAGAACTCCAGGGAGGGCCGCACTGCCATACACCGCATTCACAATGAAGGAAATGACATACACACACACACACACGCACACACACACACACACACAAAGTAGAAACTGATAATTAGTGAGATTGCTCATTAGGCTATTTCAAAATACCTTTGTGTGTGGAAAATTCAATGCGCTTCAAAACAATGAGCTTTTTAGAAGTTCATTACAGAAAGGGGACGCATGAAAGACAGATAAACACTCTTTATGAAAGACGTGTCATCTTCAGCTGCTGAATTCAAAATGTGTGGCTTTTTTATTTATTTATTTGCTAGTTGACAAATTTTTATATTGTGAGAAATATGAAAACCGGCAATTCAAGCCACTCTTCAGACTAATGTGCAGCTTCTTTTCAAAAGGGACTTCTTTAACGACGTTAACACACCAACAAAACAGCACCTGCTCTTTAGAAAACTGCAAGATGGCAAAAAAAAAAAAAAAAAAAAACAAACCCAGAAGCAAATTATTGTACAGCTTGCTGATGTCTTTACCATACATCAGATCTCTGAAATGAGGGGGGCTGTTGGTTCAAATTAAGAGATGAAATTGGCCATCAGATTATTAATGCATGTATTCGTCCATTCATTTTCATGTCAGGTTGTCCTGCAGACGGTCATGAAGAGATTGGCTTAACTCAGCAGCAGTGAATGCAAGGCTGTAACCCACCATTTACAAAGGGTGTAGATTATAAGGCACCGCTGATTCACTGTGCTACCCTGAGCAAGTCACTTAACCTTCCATGTGCTCCAACTTAAAAAAAAACGACACAATTCTCTTGTAACATGATGTAAATGTAAGTCACCTTGGATAAATGGGTAAGCCAAATATATAATTAATAGTAAAAGGAAGCAGGTGCGCCTAATGCAGCTATACAGCACATGATTGCTGTGATACCTTACAGTTTGTGTGTTCATTTTGTTGCTATGATCCTTATTATTTTACACACAAAACACCTCAGTAAGGTTATGCAATAGTTGGCGGTGCTGCCTAAAGAGTCTTTAGTTTGAGTGCTGAATCTGGATGCTCTCCCTCTGAACAGAAGGGTGCTCTGGTAACGTGATCAGGTTCATTGGTGGAGCGGGAGTTTGCATGCTCTTCTGATATCTGTGTGGGTTTTGTCTGAGAGCTCCAGTTTGCTCGCAAATATCAGTGACACGCAAAGGTATCCAGCAGGGGGCACTAGCTCCCTGGAATTTGGTTCTTTATTGACTTCTATCTGGCCTGGATATGTATGTACTGTATAAATGAATTATGCATTGCATTGTTTGGGGCAGAAATTACATTTTAAAGCAAGCTAAATACATATAACTCCTTTTATACCATACCAGTAATGGCGGACTGCACGATAACATGCAGTGAATACACGTGACTTATAGTTTTCATCCTCTTTCTCTGTATGTTTATCATTCGTTTGCTCAGAGGGAGATGCACTTTCTGCTTCTTCAGAAGCTCTTCTTTTCTCCACCCTAGCGGCCCACTTCTTCTCTTCTTCCTTTGACATCTTTTCGCATTAAAACTGATTAAGCCAGTGTTTGTGTTGCAATTGCTTAGTACGTTTTTCTTAATTTTTCACTTAAGCTGGCACTTAAGTCTTCAATCTGCCTCAAGAATGATTTAACATATGAAGAGGTACAGGAAGTGACGGCGAAGGTGGATGAGAACGGCGCCCGTACACATGCACCAGATGGCTGCCCTGCTGCCCGCTGCTGGGAGTTGATTCTGCAATAAAATAAAATAAAAATAACGAGAGTACTAAAAATCATCACCCAAACACGGACAATAGAGGTCACGTAGTATATGTGTACCAGATTTCAGGTCAATAGCTCAAACGGTTTGCGAGCTACAGGTGATTTAAAATCCTGGACAGACAAAAGGACTGCCACAGCAGCACAGTATATAAGAAGATTGTTCTTTTCTGATTATTTCCACCATGGTTAATAAAGGGATGTGCATGGCTCCAGTGTGTTCTGCATCAATAAAGAACAGAATTCCATGGAGTGAGCGCCCCCTGCTGGATACAACATATGATTTTCATTTGGCACCGCGTGGGTGTCTGTCCTACAATGAAAGCAGCATCACACCATACACTCTTGATAATAAAGGTGCCAAAGTGGTTCTTCATAGCAGTGTCACAGGGAAACCATTTTCATTCCCAGAAGAACTATCCACATGAAAGTACTAGAAAGCACTTTTATATGTTTAGACCAGTAACAAGCGAAATAGCAGATAGATGATAATACAGTAAAATAAAAATGGGTTCATGATTTTATAAGTGTCGCAAAATATATATGTAAATTTGATACTTGATTTTGTGGAATATATTTGTTAATTATATTGTATGTTATAATAGTTGTGGTGCAACTAAAAAAAAAGTTAAAGTGCAACTTTATTTTATTTATTTTTGATCTCAATGTCTTTGGACATAAGTATACAAAGTTGGTCTGAACGAAAGGGTGCTGTGGTCACGTGATCAGGTTCATCGGTGGAGCGGAAATGTGCATATCGAGACACTTAATGGATGCTAAGCTGAAGAAAGGTGTTTTTCTCTAATAAGATGGACATGAGGTCGGCATCAGAGACACAGTAATAAAGACTCCTGAACTTCTGGTCAGAAGGTGCCCACGGTATGTTTTAATTTGTTATCCCTACACCTGGGTAACTCATTTATTGTTTAATTGACTAGATTTATTTTATTTTAGTTTTTCATGGTGTTTGAGAGCTCTAAAAGAGAGAGAAAGCAAATCAGTACTCTTCAAACATCAGTCAGAGCGTGGTCTCATCTGTACCAGGAGAAAACTTTCAGGAGAAGCTACACATCCTGTTTATTAAAACAGACCAAGTTCTGGTTTTCTTGATCTATCAGTATAGTAGGTGGCCTACTATATATTAAAGATTTCTGTTTTGTTCACATTTTAGGAACATTTTTAAAGCTCAAAGTACCAATTTCATATGCAAAAAACCCATCAAAGAATGAAATTTTTCTCTGTCAAGCTATGTGGTTATAGAAGGAACTATTCAACCCTGCAAAGTGCCATTAAAGAACCATTATTACTAACTGTGTAGCTGGTTCCTGCCTTGTGTTTGATACCACTGGTCAAACATCTCCAGGCTCCAGCAACTACTTAAAAGCAACCTTTAAATGCCTTCACACATCTCCTAGTGAACATTCATTTAGCTGTATGACTCCAACTCCGATTTCTCTCTGCTGAGGTTTGTTTCATCAGTTTCAACATTTTCATTATGACTCTTGACCCACCTTTTTGACTCCAAGTTCCTCTGTTTCCCCAAAATTAAGTCTCTGAATTAGACTTTACCATTCAGTTAAGAGGTACAGTTTCTCAAATGTGAGCTTATTTCTCTGTTCCCATAATATATTTTTCCCAATACTAGACATAATCTCATTTTCATGCACATTCATATGCATTCACTGATATGCATTCTTCTTCATGTGCTTGCTATGGTTCATTTCACAAGTTTCTGTCTAACAATGAATTATAATTTTTTGTGTCGCATAGCACCTGTGATAGTGTAGGCTTTTAAGGTGACATAAAGCGTATGGATTGATTGATTCATTTGGTTGATCTAAACAGTTATTTCTTCACGCACTGAATAACAGAAACATGGAATAAAATACCAAATAATGAAACTGAGGGTGGCACAGTGGTCAGCATTACTTTCAAGTCCTGGGTTTGAATTTGGACATTCTCCTCATGCAAGTTTTGTCTCGATTTTTAAAATGTTTCTCCCAGCACTCTATTTTTTTTTCTTTCCAGTTGGTGAGTTTAAATTGCACTTCTGAGGTTAGAATAAGGTCACTGTCCCTCTTGCATGTTGCTCAAGGTGACTAAAGGAGGCTGGATCAGAAAGGGCATTCAGCTATAAAAACTTCTGCTCCAATAGCCCCACAATTTGGGTGGCAGCTGGCAAAGCAGAAAAAATCCAATAAAAGAGCAGAGAGAGAATGTGTATGTATCAGTGTGGCCTGTGTCCTAATCTGGACCTTATTTATATTTTTTTTTCATCTTTTCCTTGGCCTCTAATAATAATGCATATATAATTCTAAGGGCTTTAGAGGCAAAGGAATTTAATGGTCAGGTTGTTTTTCTGATTTGGACCATGGAAGACGTTGTTTGAAATACAGTGCATCCGGAAAGTATTCACAGCGCATCACTTTTTCCACATTTTGTTATGTTACAGTCTTATTCCAAAATGGATTCAATTCATTTTTTTCCTCAGAATTCTACACACAATACCCCATAATGACAACGTGAAAAAAGTTTACTTGAGATTTTTAAATTTACAAATTTATTAAAAATAAAAAAATTGAGAAAGCACATGTACATAAGTATTCACAACCTTTACCATGAAGCTCAAAATTGAGCTCAGGTGCATCCTGTTTCCCCTGATCATCCTTGAGATGTTTCTGCAGCTTCATTGGAGTCCACCTGTGGTAAATTCAGTTGATTGGACATGATTTGGAAAGGCACACACCTGTCTATATAAGGTCCCACAGTAGACAGTTCATGTCAGAGCACAAACCAAGCATGAAGTCAAAGGAATTGTCTGTAGACCGCTGAGACAGGATTGTCTCGAGGCACAAATCTGGGGAAGGTTACAGAAAACTTTCTGCTGCTTTGATGGCCCCAATGAGCACAGTGGCCTCCATCATCCGTAAGTGGAAGAAGTTCGAAACCACCAGGACTCTTCCATCTAAACTGAGCGATCGGGGGAGAAGGGCCTTAGTCAGGGAGGTGACCAAGAACCCGATGGTCACTCTGTCAGAGCTCCAGAGGTCATCTGTGGAGAGAGGAGAACCTTCCAGAAGGACAACCATCTCTGAAGCAATCCACCAATCAGGCCTGTATGGTAGAGTGGCCAGACGGAAGCCACTCCTTAGTAAAAGGCACATGGCAGCCCACCTGGAGTTTGCCAAAAGGCACCTGAAGGATTCTCAGACCATGAGAAAGAAAATTCTCTGGTCTGATGAGACAAAGATTGAACTCTTTGGTGTGAATGCCAGGCATCACGTTTGGAGGAAACCAGGCACCGCTCATCACCAGGCCAATACCATTCCTACAGTGAAGCATGGTGGTGGCAGCATCATGCTGTGGGGATGTTTTTCAGTGGCAGGGACTGGGAGACTAGTCAGGATAAAGGGAAAGATGACTGCAGCAATGTACAGACACATCCTGGATGAAAACCAGCTCCAGAGCGCTCTTGACCTCAGACTGCGGCGACAGTTCATCTTTCAGCAGAACAACGACCCTAAGCACACAGCCAAGATATCAAAGGAGTGGCTTCAGGACAACTCTGTGAATGTCCTTGAGTGGCCCAGCCAGAGCCCAGACTTGAATCCAACTGAACATCTCTGGAGAGATCTTAAAATGGCTGTGCACCGACACTTCCCATCCAACCTGATGGAGCTTGAGAGGTGCTGCAAAGAGGAATGGGCGAAACTGGCCAAGGATAGGTGTGCCAAGCTTGTGGCATCATATTCAACAAGACTTGAGGCTGTAATTGCTGCCAAAGGTGCATCAACAAAGTATTGAGCAAAGGCTGTGAATACTTATGTACATGTGATTTCTCAGTTTTTTTATTTTTAATAAATTTGCAAAAACCTCAAGTAAACTTTTTTCACGTTGTCATTATGGGGTGTTATGTGTAGAATTCTGAGAAAAAAAATGAATTTAATCCGTTCTGGAATAAGGCTGTAACAACAAAATGTGGAAAAAGTGATGTGCTGTGAATACTTTCCGAATGCACTGTATGTCTTGCTGCAGCATGATTTTGTTTTTATTACAGGGGCTGCCAAGGTTTGCTGTTTGCAATAGAAGGTTGATCAGGCTGTTGGTGGGCAGAACGAACAAACGAGAGATAATTTAGCATGTGACATCATTACCTTGACCATATAAAGGTCAGCATTAAACACTTCCTCATTGTCCAAGTTTGTGGAAATCAAATCAAAGCTAAATAAAACCCTTGTAATAATTGTTCAAAACTCTTTCTGGTTATGCATTCCTTCTTGTTCTTCAACTGATTCTCATCTTGTGTTTTGGCTTTGGCTGCAAGAAATATTCTAATTGGATAGCTTTTGCTACATTTCTTTACCTTCATTTGTATCTCACATCTTAGCCTTTGTGTATTTCATTTCTGTGCTCCCAGTTACTACCTTGGCTAGTTATTACACGTATGATGCCCCTTCAGAGTCCATTTTACTTTAAACTGCTGTTGCCCTGCATAGTCAGTACACCCTATCATTTATTCAGGGTGGGCTTCTACCTTTTGTTTGATACTCCCAGGGTAGTCTTCAACCATCAACTGCATTAAGCAAGTCTGATATTTGATTGATGGATAGTGAAGTCGATCAAAGTATACGGTGAACCTTCAGACTTCAACTTGATGACTTGATGATATTGGTTAGTGACCTGATCACACTGGATGAGGTATGCATGTTTCCCCAAGTATTCTGTTTGTTCCCTCAATTATGCCAAAGACATGTATTTGATGATTATTGAAAATTATAAATTAGCTTAGTGTGAGTGACTATGCATGTGCTTGAGTGTGAATTGCGATGGATTGGCACCACATGCAGGATTGCTTCCTGTCTTGTGTTACATGTTTCTGTGGTAGGACTTGGCCTCTAACAGCACATAAATTGGATTAAAAATGTTGTGCAAATGATTGGACAGATTTAGTTGCATCACTGAGGGGCATAGTGGCACAACTCCTGCATTTTGATCCCACCCTGATCCATGTCTATGTGGAGTTTACATGTTTGCCTCACGCCCATGAGGTTTTATCTTCAGTAATTTCAGTTTTCCCCATTCCATATGCATACAACTCTAGTTGAAATGGTGACTCTATATTCTCATGGCATGGATGAATGTGCTCTCCTATGAACTGGAGGTTTCCGGAATTCAGTAATGCCAAGATAGACCCCAGCCCTAAAACTTGATTAGGCGGGTTCAGAAAGTGACAGATGAGTTAAAGGGCATCACTGAGTTGTGCAGTAGCACAGTCGTTAGCATCAATTTTGCTTTGTAATTTAATCTGTGAGTGTATTTCTACAAATATAATTTATTTCAAAACCACCCATTTTAGTGAAAACACAAAGGATATTGTAGGTACTTTATGTAAAAGCTAAAATTTCATGAAGTAAAAGTAAAAATGTCAAACAAAAAAGTGTAACTACTTTTTTGGCTGTTATCTTTCATATTAACCTAGAGGCACAGCATTGAGTCCTAGATTTCCACAACTTTTGAGAGCTCAGCTCTATGGCATGTCTAGCTTGGTCAACATCTGTCGTTAAGTCTGTGTGAGTTTTCTTTGGAAATTTAAACTTCATGCCACATCACAAAAAATTGCAAATTTGGTGACTCTGAATGGGCCTGGCATCACAGTATGGCTTCCACTTTGCTTCTAATACACCCAGGACAGTCTCTGGCTTTACGTGATGCTGTAATGTAAAGGGCAATTACAAAAATGGCACAATGAATTTGGTTGCATTGTATTCAATGCACGTTTTATATTTGCACAAAACTGAAATATTCTTTTCATAATTTCCATGACGACTACAGGATTGAGTTGCCTAATCAGTAGCGCAGCACATGAATGTTACTTAGTCAGACTGTGAAAGCACAAAACCAGAATTCCTTTGGTGCTTCCTATCTATGAGTATCCCACCTGTAGTAAAGGTGGAGTGTAGGAAAGTAGCTCTCAGACTACACCCTGGGGGACCTGCAGCTTTTCTTTCAGGGGCCAGTCCCTCGATTTAGTTGCACCCCTTGCTTAATTAGATAGCAGTTTCTCTTTTATTAAATGCTCCTCAGTGTGTGATTAAATTTGCAAAAGCTGCTGTGGCCCTCATTTGAAATAGCAGAATGAAAATAAATGGATGTCTTTAGACATAGTTTGTGTTTTTATCTCAGGATTTAGCAAGCTGGGCTCTGTTCATTTTTCTTCATTTAGCTACCATCTTCATTTTAATTCTCTTGCTTGTTACCATTTCCTCAATTAATTGACCCAATTAGTAAAATGTACCCACAGATGCCAATGCTGCACCAAGTTTGCTTACCACTACATAGCATATTCCAAGTCCATTACACCTAGGTGTATGTCACAGAAAGGCCTGCTTTCAAGAATATTCACAAAGAAATCAGAAAGAATAGAGTGACTGCCAACAAAAAGTGCTTGGGGCTAATAAAGGGACATCTATTAAACAGGCACAGACTGTACTTGAATTTACATCAAAAATATTTTCAGCCAGAGAAAAGAAAAATATCAACCCAATTTTTTATGGTATCACAGTTTAAAGCAGCATGTCTGTCCTTGTTTCAGAGAAACTAAAAGTGGAGAAATGTGCAATAAAGTAACTTTGTAAGAGTTACACAGTGGTTTGGATTTTTAACATTAACATTTATACTGTGTCACAGGCAACCACTCACAGTGACCACTGAGTGGCACACCAGCCACATACACACACACACACACACCTCATACACACCAAGACCTATTGAGTTTCACCCCTGCAAGTGTTAGAGATGTCAGAAATAAGAACCACACAAATGCAGGGACCCCAACCCTTCAGCTGGGAAGCATCAGCCCTAACCTCCATGACACCATCTCACCTATAAAAAAATCAAATGACAACTTTTAATTGTAACATGTTAATTGTAACAAACTGTAATGCTTCTTCTTCACAGGGAACTCAAACTAGTACACTAAAACAGTTTTTTCACATATCCACATATTCTCCCAGCTTTTTTCAAAGACTATTGCGGCTGATGAAATAAATAATATGTGCATGCAGACAAATTTGTACACATTAAATTACAAAGTGAAGTATGCGTAAATTAAAAATGTGAGTACTCCTCATAGTGCTGATTAAATTCGGGTTCATTTTAGTCCATTTAGCACAATTTTCTTAAATTTTCACTTCAGAGTTATTTATTTAAACAGCTGTCGGTCCTTCCCACTTTCTAAATGGTGGCAGGCGCTGCTCTGCCTCAGTATTGTGCTCCATTAACCGTACAGTTGTGTAGCTGTCAATGAATTCAATGCAAGCTCCTTTAGAGGTAATGAGCAAAGCAAAGGAAAAAACAACAGGGTTTGTTGTGTGGTCTACACAGGTACTTACTAGTGAAACATGAAGCCAGGCAAGGGTTTCCTTATAAATTGTATGAAAGCTAATTAACAAGAAAGGTTTACTTCTAGGCACAGTGGGTAGCACTGTTGCCTCGCAGTTGGGAGACCTGGGGACCTGGGTTCGCCTCCCTGGTCCTCCCTGTGTGGAGTTTGCATGTTCTCCCCGTGTCTGCGTGGGTTTCCTCCGGGCGCTCCGGTTTCCTCCCACAGTCCAAAGACATGCAGGTTAGGTGGATTGGCGATTCTAAATTGGCCCTAGTGTGTGCTTGGTGTGTGGGTGTGTTTGTGTGTGTCCTGCGGTGGGTTGGCACCCTGCCCAGGATTGGTTCCCTGTCTTGTGCCCTGTGTTGGCTGGGATTGGCTCCAGCAGACCCCCGTGACCCTGTGTTTGGATGCAGTGGGTTGGATAATGGATGGATGGATGGTTTACTTCTAAGGTGGGCTGGCGCCCTGCCCAGGGTTTGTTTCCTGCCTTGCGCCCTGTGTTGGCTGGGATTGGCTCCAGCAGACCCCCGTGACCCTGTAGTTAGGATATAGTGGGTTGGATAATGCATGGATGGATGGATGGATGGATGGGTTTACTTCTTTTCACAATTAGCTGATGCTGGCTTCTGTTGAAGTGTTTGGTGAGTAAACTCTTTTTCTTATGATTACACTTTTGGAGTTTTAACTTCAATGAGCTCCAATGAATGTACTTGCTCCTGCAATTAGCTCACCCAGACATCCGGTGAGTTCTGTCAAACTGTTAATAATGTTGTACATGCCCAGTAGTCAAATAACTCTCTGTAACAATATATTGTATATGATCATGCACTGAAATCTCATTCACTGCATAGCTATCCCAAGTTAACCCAGTCACAATTTTAAACTACTATATGCTGTTTGTGTAAAGCTGTCTACCTAGACGCCTTCCTTGAAATAATGTGAAGGCCATTTTAGAGTCAAAATTACAAAATGATTCCATTGTAGGAACCCAATGATGTTAAGAAGTTGATGTCCGGGAGCCCTTAGCATTGTGCCTGGTGATGAAATCTGGCTCCTTGTGAATCCAAAATTGACTTCAGTGGGTTAACAGTATGGATGGACAGATGGATGGATGAATAATATAAAAAATATATAGAAATACTCATTTCAGATTGTGTTTACACAGCAGGTGCTTATCATAACAGCTCCAGGCCTGCCAGTCCTCAAATGCACATGTCTTTAAATACCTAATCTAATTTTACTCTTTAAAACAGCACAGGAGAAGCAAGAAAATAGATGGATTGGTCAAGTTATTTCAACATCCATTTTAACCATTCCAGAACAAGGTCTAATTCCATATATTAGAAGGAGATAACAATTGATCCAATAAACGTTCCAATGTGGCCAACAGCTCCACCTAATACACAGTTTATAAAGCAGGCTCAGAGTGCTCAACCGTCCACCACGCGCAAAACTGTCAGTCAGTATGTAAGGTCCAATACACACAGCAAAATGACTTGTGTTAAGTTAATACTTGAAAACAGGAACAATGATCCCATGCTATTAAGTGTTAATTTAATTCTGGTCAGTTTGCTGTGCACAAAAGAAGTGATTTAAAAATGCACGGTGCATGGCAGAGGCTGGACGGCAGTGAAGAAGCGGAAAATCAAAACTCTCGGTTTAATCCATTTCAGAAGGCTGCAGCCATGTCTGACTTTATAAGCTTTTTGAAGCCTGCACTCAAGTTACCTAAATGTCTAATTCTGTGGGCTTTCACGAGACATTAATCACATCATGAGACTCCAAATTATGTATCTATTATTTATTCACAAATTTACAGGCATGTTACCTGGGAGATGGACCTCATCAGCTTGTAACTTGGAACATGACTTCTTCATCTTTCACAGAATTGCAGCCAAATAGCCTAAGTGTCTTATTTCTCTGCTTTCAATGGCTTAAAGACATGCATCCACATTAAACTACCTGTCTAGTTTTAAGAAACCTTATGTGCTACATTTCTTCTCTTTTATTACTATACTTTATTTTTATTACTACTTTTGTCATTTATTTGTCACAGGCAGGTTATGAGACTCCCACTGTGAGCCAAAAGTATGGTTTATCTGTTCTGTCATACCGCCTGCCCACTGATAGTCCAATCTCCTCAGCTTTCACTGGACGCCACTTTATCACCTACCTGATCTTGTCAGCATTCAGATCCCCTCAAACACATGACTTGAGACCTTCCTTTCAAAGTCTGCAGTCACACTGATCTCATGTCATCAGCTTTCAGGAGCTTGCAGCCATGTCACCTACCAGTTTGAGCATATCAGCTTTTTGATGCCTGCTGCTGCATTTCTTGATTATTTAATGTATTCAGCTTTTCATTAAGCAAATCACGACAATTGTTTTTAATCCATCTTTCAGAAATTTGCAGCCCATTTACTTTTACAGCATGATCTCATCAAATGTAGGTGTCCACATAACTTCAGAACCACACATCAGAGCACACTATATTCAATCTTCAGAGTTAAGCATCCACCTCATCTGCAAATCTTATCCAGCACTTAGTACATCAAAAATCATCACCTTTCAGAAACCTGCAATTTCATGATATGAAAGCCTGATCTCTTTAACTTCCAGAAGCCCGTGGCCGCATTAGTAGAGAACAAGGGGTCAACAGTCACCCTGCCAAAGATTCAGATCTCTTCATCATTCAAAGCTCTGCTGTCACATCACCTGGGGGCCAGATTTCTTCCATTTTCATAAACCCGCAGCCATGTTTTCTGGAAGTCTGACCTACTGTATTCTGCTTTTAGCTGCCTGTAGCCAACAGTAACTCAAGAGTCTGATCTCATCAGCATTCAGAGTCGGCAGTCTCACAGCACCTTGTTATCTGATCTCATCAGTTTTCATAGACACGCCAACTTGGGAGCCTGATCTCATCAGCTTTCAGATACCTGCACTCACAAACCTTGTCAGAGGCATTCAGATTTCACAGGTTTGCCATCATGCCACTTTGGTGCCTTTTAACTATTAAACATTGTGACAGAGAGATGTTTACTGTAGCTATAATTATTATTTTATAAATGTGGCATCTAAATTTCCACTCTGCTCTTTCTGTTTCAAAAAGTATTCATTTTTGCCAAAGGTTTGAATCCATCCATTTTCCAACCCGCTGAATCCGAACACAGGGTCACGGGGGTCTGCTGGAGCCAATCCCAGCCAACACAGGGCACAAGGCAGGGAACCAATCCTGGGCAGGGTACCAACCCACCGCAGGACACACACAAACACCAAGCACATACTAGGGCTAATTTAGAATCTCCAATCCACCTAACCTGCATGTCTTTGGACTGTGGGAGGAAACCGGAGCGCCCGGAGGAAACCCACACAGACACAGGGAGAACATGCAAACTCCACGCAGGGAGGACCCGGGAAGCGAACCCAGGTCCCCCAACTGTGAGGCAACAGCGCTACCACTGCACCACCGTGCCGCCCAAGGTTTGGATAATTATCCATTTTTCATTTCTGCTCATCAAATTCAGGATCATGGAGGGCCAGAGATTATTCTGGCATCATCAGTCCCAAGGCAAGAGCCAACACTAAATGGGGGATCTATTTACTGTGGAGTACACTCATGTGCTCATCCACCCTGACTCGGTTCAGATCCATCAGTTAACATGACCTGCATGTCTTTGGGATGTGGGAAGGAAAGTTGTGCACTCTGAGGCACAGGGAGAACATCCATAATACACAGAGATAGTGACTGGAAATCAGACTGAAAGCCCTGAAACGGTGAAGCAGCAGTCTTAACCATTGTGCCAGTGTCTTGCCCAATGTTATTATTTTTCCAAGTCTTTTTCTAGCACTAATCTAGGCAAAAAAACAAAACCTGCCTGATCCATCGCTGGAAAAAAAGCCCATCAAGTTGACCTGTGCATATTTGACAGAAAGGAGGAACTAAAATACTCGGAGACCATCCACAAAGACGTGTTTGAAACATTAAAACTACAAACAGTCAGGCTCAAATTTGATCCCACGAGTCTGAAGTTGTGACACAGCATTGCTAATCTCACGTCCTTATTACTAATTCAATTCATTTCAGATTTTTATTGTTCTAAGAGCAAGTTTGGCTTACTACGTTTCAAGTGGAACACACAAAAAACAAGGCTGAACTAATAGAATTAATAGTACTCCCCCTCTATTTTCTCACTTACTCAGTTTTAGCTAAAGATTTGCAAAAGGATCATTTTTTTCTTGCCAATATAGGCCCATATCAACCCAGTCACAGGGGATGCACAAACCAATGTGTTTCTTTGTGCCGGTCCCAAGCCCGGATAAACGGGGAGTGTTACGACAGGAAGGGCATCCGGTGTAATATTTTGCCAAATCAATATGCTGACAGATGATCTGCTGTGGCAACCCCTAACGGGAGCAGCCGAAAGAAGAAGAAGATAGGCCCATATCAGTCTATCAAAATATATGATTACTATTATTATTATTAGCCACTCATTTATGCATTCATTTACTTGAACTGTGTATCCAGTTTTAGGGCCTTGGGGAGATGAACTCTTTCCCAGAAGCATCAGGTACAAGGCCAGGTCCAACCATGGATGGAATATCAGTCCACCTTAGAGCACTTACAGTAAAATTATAACAAAAATATTAATTTAATCAATGCTTTACCTAGGATGGCTTACAGAAGTCTCAGTACAAACAAGTACAAGCACATTGCTGCTGAGGTGGCTGAGCAGCAGGGCAAACTACATTTCTTCCTACAGCAATCAATAGTAGATCAAATAAATAAAGTCTTTACCTCCAGATTACATGTAACAGTAAAGCAAACTATCAAACATTTATAAACAAGACAGTAATACAATTTGGCATATTGTTTTTTTTTACAGTGAACAACAGAAAGTAAGTACAAAAACTATAAAAGTAAGCATAATCTTAAATGTACATTAACTCTTTACATCTGTTATACCAGGTGTAGCTACACTAAGGCCATTACTGTCTATGGAGTCCAGACAAATTGATGAAATTTGTTAAGCAAGACACATCCAGACAGGCAATCAATATGGGCAGCTCACTGAAGCACAAATACCCCCACACCACACAAATGCATCATGAAGCATGCCACCTGAACCCCGATCATACACAAGGTGAAGGCTGCTAAAGACAATTTCAATAAACATTCTGAAAAACCGGTCCCTGGAGAACCGCAAACAGATTTGGCTGGATTCTCTTATAATTGCAAGTGTTATCCATCAAAACATCCCCTTATAACCCCTGCTGCCCTCTGCTTAGAACGTAAGACAGCCTCACAAGTCTAATCTTGGACTGCAGAAAAATTGTGAAATATATTTATCCTTCGTGAATCATTTAAAATCCTTTACTGTGCTTAATCAGGCTATCTTCTGCAAGCTTACTTCATCACTGAAAGCAGTAATTTCTTCTGTTGCTATATTGGCGCATGCTCCTAACCTCTAGATGACCAAAACTAAGTATAAGTTTCTTGTGACTGTATATTGTGTGGGTTTTTTTTTTGCTGTTTTTGAGCTCAGTCAATCAGCTGAAATAAATAAAAGACTATTTTATGCAAAATGTAATTATTTTGTCATTGCATTTTAGTTTCATTTAAAATTGCTTTTTAAGTTGGCTTAGGATCTCAGTAGTTCTTGTCTAATTAAAGATCCTTTGCCAGACTTGAGCCAAAGAAAAAGAAGCCATCATTCCTTTGAGCCTGGCAAATGCAAAATAATCTCTCAGGGACTGTTTCACAACGCATAAACACAACAACAAAAAGGGCTTCTTCTGTCGAGTAAAAACCGTGTGGTAACAGAGTGAAAAAACAGCACATGCAGTCAATATTACATGATAGGCACAAGAGAAAACTATTTCACTGGGCACGTTTTGGGTATCTCTCTGGGCATACACACCCATATTGAACAAAATAGCATTCCTTCAAGGAGAGCAACTCTTCAAATTTAGAATTAAGCGTAAATGTTTGTTATTTATTAAAAGTTATCAGCAAACACAAAACCTGCCGTGAACGTCCCGCACACTTTGTATCTTTTTTCATCAAGCCTAGTACTAAATTGTGCATCGTGAAATGGAAATTTTACAACATAGTAAAAGCAAACGTTCGCCGCCTGAGCATCACGTTAGACGGAACACATCTGCATAGGTGTGCAGAAAATCGCCGAGTGGCATAAATCAGATCTACGAAAAATCCCTGAAACACAAGCTTACCAGTCATGTGTCATTTTAAGAGGGAGCCGTCAGCACGCATCCTCGAGGGAAACAAACATGTTTTATTTAACCTTTAAATGCCGGTTCACCATTCACTGCCTGCATGCAACACAACGTATCGCTGTGACGAGAAACTGCTAACATGTAAAGTGGATCGCTCCGTTTAGATGCTGAAATCATAAAGGCTAAGCATCCAAACTAAGGTAGCGCTGACCATTTTATCCAGATGTGCCATCAAATTCGAGTGCAGCCGTACGCATCATACGCAGAAACAGGCACACACTATACATATATATATATATATATATATATATATATATATATATATATATATATATATATATATATATATATATATATAATTGGAATATAAAGAGAGGGAGAGAGAAAAATGAGACATGATTCTTTTAATCAAGTGTCAATGCGGAAAAAGCCAAATTAAGCGACTAAGGCAACTGCTGTTAAATCGGTTAAAAATAATAATAATAATAAAAGCACGAGGAAATTCCATAAAAATATTTGTAGCCCATGTGGAAATCGTCAAAAGAATCACTGCACACCTTCTTGCAAAGAAACAAAAAATAAAAACTTACCTTTGCTCCTTATTAATGAATTTGTTTAGGATGTCTAGTAAGAAAACAAATTAGTTGCAATATATCTATATAATCCACACGTCAAAGGGAGTAATGATCCTTTAGAGGAATAAATTACCACTGGAAATATGAATATTCTTGCAAATAAATATATGTATTTATATACATTACCGAACACATTAGGTAATAAAAGACTGCATAAACAGAATAATGAATCGTTACTGTTCAATGTGCTAGTTCCGACTATTAACAATAATAATCAAGCGGATAGTATTAAAGAACTCCAATTACCGTGCGGTGAAGAAAGGTACAGGACTACAGTATTGAACTTCCTGTTTTGGGTTGGGACAATCTCATAGTGATGCAGAAACGAATCTTCTCTCCTGGAAAATATTGGAGTGCATTTAAGGAGCAAAAGAAAAAAAAAGAAATGAAAAACGAAGAAACGAGGGAAGGAAGCTTGATTGTGGCACTGGTGCTGGAAAGCACAGCTCCTGGTTTCGGATACGTATACTCTATGTTGCTCAATAGGCAGGGCTCTAGAGGGTGGGAAGCGCAGTAAAGCGATAATCCGATCGGCGAGGGATGGAGTGATATTGCTGTAGCCTACGAGCCGGAGGTGCAAGAGCTCCGATCTGCTCCTCACCTCCCTCTCTTCTTCCTTCCCTCCCTCACTCCCTCCCTCTCCCTCTCCCTCTCTCTCTCCCTCGCTCGCTATCTCCCTCCACCAGTCTCTACAAACGCATGCGTGAGTGGATGTACACACTGGATTTACTCGTCCTGCTTATGTTCTCACACACCCTACAGGATTTATGTTTTGTTTATTAGACCATATAACTATATCCCGCTGCCTTGTATTTCTATATGAAATTCTAGCTTTGTTATTTGTCGTTCTACTCTCTTTAAGCTAAGATTAACTTTTTTTCTATACATTAAATTGTACCTTTCCCATCTATCAGTCTCTCTTTGCACGTCAGCCTCATGGCGAGTTTAGGCACGTTCAATTATACTTGCAGTTCTTTGTTACAAATAGGTCCAACAGAAAATTAACAGATAAGCAGTACTTATTTGATATATCGTGTTTCATAACGCGGCTAATGAATCAGCCAAGAATGCAGCACATTTGCCAAATAAAAACAAATTACAAATAAGCAACACCCCATTATAAAATGCAGAGGCACCCGGTATACCTTGTAATTATGTATTTCATTTTACTATAATGTTAAATTTGCATAATTTCTTGTATTCATTTTTAATTATAACCTTTATAAACCTGTCTTTATGTATTATATTATGGCACCCAGTAAACTATATGTGCAACTCCCGTTAATTTTTTTTTAGGGTCATATTTGCTAATGTCAATCGGAGCAAAAGTGCCTTTTTGGAACGACACGTTTGATTTGCTAACCTAGCGTGAGCGGCTGCTTTAGCTGTCCAGCAAGTCAGTGTCCCAGGTGTTCCCAGATGTGCTCAACTGCTATAGCTGCAGTTAACACCTTTGGCATCAACGGGGAACTTCATCGGTGTACTGAATTCCTCTTATTCCTAAACTCGAACTATAAATCTTTGATCACATTTGCAAGTTACAAATGCATTTACATACGCTTCTCCCCCATAAAACATCTCTGACAAGATATTTTAACGTAGCACGCTCATGAAATAAGCGCCAGTACGTGTCAGTAGAGGACTATGCACTAGAAAGGCTTATCTTAATGACCATCCATGTGTTAAACGGGAAGGGTGACGTTCAAATAAAGCTTGTGCACCTTTTCTACTTCCTTGACCAGAATTACGCAAACGCACATCACTGCAGCTCAGTTGCGTTATTTTGGAGTTTAAAATGCGGTGTACATCAGGACCCTGAAGGCTTTGCACCTTGCTCCCAGCCCTCCTTCTCCTCCCTCTTGACTCACTCCCTCCTCTTCTCCTTCCCCTAATTATCGAGATTAGACCTCTTGTAACCGGCTAATGACAGTGCGATTGCACCGAGAGACACCAAACTGTCAGCAGTTAGCTCTGCAGACATGTGACCGCTAGTCAGTGGCGACCTCATCCCACGTGACTATAAAGCAGGTTGGATGGCGCTGGAGATGGGGCGGGGCTAGTCGTAATCACGTGTGCCGTCGGACCGCTATTCTCGGAACGAAACAATGCACTGCACTAATACATGTGAGCACCGGTAACAGCAAAGTTAACACAAATAATTGTAAAGAAAGTATTACAAAGATGCAATGATCTACTTTAATATTCTTATACAAGCTCAATAAGGATGTTTAATAAAGATTATTTTTAGTTACATAAACGTTTAATACTTGGCACAGACCCGCTATTCTTTTTAGTAACAGGTGTTTTACAATGTTCAGTTTTTCTTTTTCATAATGTACCTTTCATGATAAGAACCAAGAAGTTTGCGCTTCACTAATGCAGAAGATACGATTTTCTTTTATTCATTCACTAAATCATTCTCGCATTCATTAAGTTATTCATTGAATTTTTCACACTCTTACTCCAGGACAGTGTTGCAGGAGTCTGAGCAACACTAGGCATAAGGCAGGTGCCAACTCTGGACAGGACGCCAGTCCATTATAGTACAAGATTCCACTGTGTACTGTTAAGATGCCGATAAAGTTAAGGAATTTTAAGATTGCATCATCAAACGTTGTGAATGGAAACAGCTTTACCTAAACGCAAGTAAATAATACCTGCCACTTCTAGTAAAACTACATTTTCAACGTATTCATTTGCTTTTCCTCATCCACAGTGCCCATAACCAGCAATTCATAGTCTTGTCTGTTAAAGGTTTCTGCTCATGTTTCTCATAGTATGGGGACCACACCTTTGTAAATTACTGTACTTCACTGGACTGTATACAGAAAGTATTCAAACCCCTTCACTTTCTGCACATTTTATTGTGTTTGTAAATTTAACTTTAATTGGACAAATGTGCCATGTTCACCCATCAATCTACAATCAATAACCCTTAATGACAAAGTGAAAATATGTTTTCACATAAATCCTGTTTCCTTTAATTCTCCTTGAAATGTGTCTAGAAGTTGATTGGAGTCCACCTGTGGCAGACTGAATGGATTGGATATTGTTTAGAAAGGCAGACACCTGTGTACATACTGTAAGATCTCACAATTCACACTGTGTGTGAGGATGAAAACCAACTCATGAAGTCCAAGGAACCATCTGAAGACCTCCATGATAACATTTTGGTGAGGCACAGATCAAAGCAAAAGTGTAAAACTATTTTCTAAAGCTTTGAGTGTTGCCAGCAGCACAGTTGCCTGAATAACTGTGTAATGAAAACAGTTTGGGACCACCTGGACTCTTCCTAGAGTAACACAGCAAGAAGGGCCTTGGTCGGGGAGATGATCAATAACCCAAATGTCACTCAAGTTGGGCTTCTACTTTGACTTGGGAGCACCTGCTGAAAGGACGACCATCTTACCAGCACTCTGTCAATCAGGAGTTTATAGTTGAGTGGCAACACAAAAGTCCTTCTTGAATAAAAGGCATATGACAGCCCACTTGGACACTGAGAGCATGAGGAGAAAGATTCTCTGGTCTGACAAGTGAAAAACTGAACTCTCTGTGCAGACCTCCAGGCATTATGCTATGGGGGTGCTTCCCAGTGGCAGGGACAGGGAGACTGGTCAGAATTGAAGGAAGGATGAATTCAGCCAAATACAGAGAGGTCCTTCAATAAAACCTGCTCCAGAGTGTATGTGAGCTCATGCTGGGTTAACAGTTCACCTTTGAGCATGAAGATGACTCAAAGTATGCAGCTAAGACTGGAGTGGCTTTGTGACAAGTCTCTCACAGTCATCCCAGCCAAAGCCCAAACTTCAACCCTACAGAACAGCTGTTCAGAGACCCAAAAATGGCAGATCACAGATGTTTCCCATCCAATCTAATGAAGTTTAAGAGTATCTGCCAGGAAGAATGGGATAAACTGCATAAACCCAGGTGTGCAAAGCTCGTAGAGACTTAACCAAGAAGACTCGAGGGTGGAATTGCTGCCAGAAGGGCTTTTACAAAGCACTCATATGAATGAGAAATTTAAATTTTCGATTTTTAATAAATTGGCAAAAACTGAAACTGAAAACATGTTTTACATGGAGAGTATTGGGTAGTGAGAACAGAGTTATATTTTTTGGTAGGCAAGGTCTGACACAAATAATGCAAGTATATTTTTTTGTCTTCTGCTTTTTACCCCTTATGTTTTGTAGTGACCCAGGGGTGCGAGAGATGAAGCAATTGAATCAGTCTTCCTCTTTAGTGCGGTGGTAAATAATCTGTGGTAAAATGCATCATCTCTTTATCTGATGCCCAGCTCTGCCTTACTCCGCTCACCCAGGTATGCAGCACTAGCCCGTGCCTTCCGGAGCCGACTCAAGGCCAGGGTCCACATCAAAGGCTCACCACTGGCCACATTTCAGGGCTGATGAATTCTAGCATCTTGGAGATGTGGCTGAAGTGTTCTCTCAGTACTGTGTCTGCTCCTCCGCTCCCTGTTGCTCAGAGAGCTGCTTTATAGTCGATTTCTCCAGGTTTACCTGCGCCCTCAGACAGTGGACTCAGGGGTAATACATTATTATAGTTTATAACAAACTCACTGTTCTTGTATATTTTGTCCTCCTGGAAGTCATTCAGATCACTTTAGAATTTTAAACCAAGGATGTTGCTTACCACGCTATTGCTTCAATTAAAAAAAAACATGAAAATACTTCTGTATCTTGTAAAGTGCCTTGGGATGGTGTTTACGATAGAAAGGTACTGTATTAATTTTTAGTGATGCCAGTCAGCCTAAGTGAGTATTTTTATAGCTGCTGAGAAGACTCTACAGCTCCTAGAGGAAGCCCTGAGGACACAGGGAACTTGTTGGTCCAAACGCAGTGTGGCAGCAATTTGCTGCTGTCTGTAACTGACAAAATGGAAATAAACTATATAGAATCCTGTTAATTATAATAATGGAAACATGCATGTGTAAATTCTGCTTTTGTGAATTATAACACACCCTATTTATTAACCCTTAATTACACTAACAAAAGACACAGTATATTAATTGTGTATTATATGCATCAGATATATTGCACGTATCATTCCTTATTTCTATTCTTTAATTACATAGAATTATGTTTCTTAATACAATATACCAAAAGACACATAAACCCCGATAGTGCAACAATCTCCCACAGCTGCAATAACGTCCAAATCCCTAATCCTTTAACTATATAAACCACGCATATTACACTTCAGACGTGCTCTGCCATGGGTTAAGAAGATACCGCCTCGGGTCTAATGTGCTTAAAAATTATATACGCTTCGATTAAAGAAAATCTCACCTTTTTGCAGTGAAGTACACAGGAAAATAATTAATAAAGTAATGTCATTCAATCTGTACGTTGGGGAATGAATCCCAATAAGAACTCAATAATCTTCGAATCGTATTATTAACTCAAATTCATTCCATTGCATAGTTCTTCATTAATTAGAAACATACAATTTCGAATGCACTTTGATTAAATGTAATACATGAAGACACCTGTCATATTGCATCTTCCACATTTGTACTTGAGGAAAGTGCGCCGTGACGTTTTTTTCTTCCAGAGGGCTGTGCGTGAGCGCGCGCACGCAGTGCCAGTGTGTGTTCATGTGTGTGTCTGTTTGCGTGCGCCTGACTTGAGTGTTTGTGCGCGCGCTCAGTTGGATGCGCGCCCCTAGTTTGTGTGTTTGTCGCGCTGCGTGCTGTGATTCGGAACAGCGGTGACAGATAATATGATGGCTTCACGGCTACAGGATCTGCGCGGGGAGATCACTGAATTATTATATGAGACACAGCGCAGCTCACCGACGGGGCCACATCACCAGACCGTATTTTTTTCTGCTCACCGACAACAAATACAATTAGATTAATAGCGTCGTATCTAGTTGCACAATAATTTTACTCAAAACGCTATATTTCTAATAAACATGTAATCAGTAACATTTCTTTCTTTTCTGTTTTTTCTTTCGATATGTAGCACACTAATTGAACTCAAAACTTTTTAAGACACTTTAGATACAGATTTATTCAGTGGTAAATTAACTATTATCACGAAGAATGATTTGACATGGCGAAAAAGTTAATCCCAGACAGATAACTTACTTACATGTGAAGAGTTAGCAAGCGATTTCTGTAATGTTTGATTTCAAATAATCTGATGTACAGTATAACTGATATTCCTCGGCACCTGTGTATTAATTTATCTGTCCATTTTCTGAACATGCATGCAACACCTCAAGGAGTTTATCCCAGCATTAACTGAATCATATCTAGAGCCTAAGACACATTATTTCAATTTAGAGGTGCCAATTAACCTAACAAATTAGTTTAGGAATTAAAGGAACTTCCCAAAAACAGAGGAAGGATGAGAAGGCAATGGATGATGGTTGATGCAAAGGGCTGGTATCAGGAAATATTCTGTGAGGGGGGCATCATTACTGCAGGCGATTTCAATCTCTGCAACTTCAGAACTGTAATCCCCAAGTTTCATCAAAATGTCTCCTGCCCCACCCAAGGAGAATGAAATCTTAGATCAAGCGTATACAAAAATTGCTGAAGTATAAAGGAACTTACTGCTCCCCTACTGTGGACAATCAGATCACCTTTCTGTGCTCCTCCTCCCTAAATACACACTGCTTATCAAATGCATGAGACCTTCAGTGAGGACAGTGAAAGTTTGGCCTGAAGTTTCAATACACAGACTGGAGCTTGTCTGTCACTAACGCCTCTCGGGAGTTGGAAGTGGACATTGAAAGGTATCCCTATTCTGTTACATCAATACAGGCATTAATGATATCACAACGCACAAGCAGATTAAGGCCTTCCCTTACTAGAAGCCTTGGATGAATAGAGAGGTTAGACTCCAGCTAAAAGCACACAACACTGCTTTCAGATCTGGCGATGCTCAAAGCTAAAGAACATCCAGGACCAACCAGAAAATGGTCATCAGGAGAGCCAAACAGAAATACAAGCAACAAATTGAGAGTCATTTCAAAAACTTCAACCCCAGACGTATGTGGCAAGGCATCCAGACCATCACAGAATACAGGAAGGAAATACAACCTCAACAACTAGTGATGTCTCTCTTCCAGATGAGCTAAACAACTTTTATGCTCATTTTGATTGTGACAATAAAACATTTGCATTCTGCTATTTGCACTTTCTGGTTAGATGCTAAACTGCATTTTGTTGTACTTGTACAATGACAATAAAGTTTAATCTAATCTAATCCAATCCAATTTGGGGCTTCTCACTGTAGACCAAAAAGTAAAGGAAGCTGAGCTGGATTAGAAATAAGAAATACTCCTCCAAAATGATCGTTTTTTTGTTTTTTTTTTACTTTCTGGTATACAAAGTATAGGGGAAATATTGTAATCGTCAAAAATTTGACCTCAAAATTTTGATGAATCTCCACGTTTTAGACATCCCTGAGTATGATTTACTTTCTCGTAGGAAAAGTATTGTAATCATCCAAAAATTCGATTTCAAGATTTTGATGAATCTCAATGTTTCAGATCTCCCCGACTCCAAAAAATACCATTTTTGGAATTGTGTGTGTTTGTGTGTAAACACGATAACTCGAGTACACTTTCACTTAAGTCAACCAAATTTTGCATACAAGAATTAGGTACAAAATGTAGATTTCTATCAACTTTTGAGACTATTTCCACTAACCGGGAGTGGTATTTTTTTATTCATGCATCTGCAGAGTCTGATTTATTCAACTTTACTTTAATAATAATTGTTCAATATATTATTAATTTGACTTGATTTGTTGTTGATGGTTCTTTAATGTACGTAATATAAAAATGTAATCATTGTCTTGAGGTTTACTCCTCAAATATCAATCCCCATATCTGAAGCAGAGAAAATGTTTAATAAGATGTCTTTGTGGTGAACGCATCTCACACAATCATAATACAGTGCACTTCAATGGAGACCCAGTTTGAACTTCAGCAAAGGATATGAAACCGTCCATAAAAATCTCACATCACTCGTGTTACCTAATTCAAATATCAGGTATCCATTATGTACTCGCAACATACCAAACATGAATTTTGTCTAAAATATTGTTAAAATAAATAGCATCTGAAAAATGGTTTTGTGCATGAGAGAGGAGCACATTGAAACGGGATTGATCATTTGCATTGAAGACTCATCTCCCTTCATCAAGTCGCAATACAACATGTCGGGCAGTCTCATCAGCAGTTCATGAATTGACCTTCTGCTTATTGAAGTATCGAAAAAATGCACAAATAGCCACCTGATAATGTTTTCAATCAGTTTTATTTAACTTTTAATCTGTAATTGTACACCTCTGTTTGTAAAGTTGATGTCACATGAAGTCACATGTTAGCCAATAAATGAGCTATTACTGGATGGGACTCCTGGCCAAAGAATGAGGGGAGGGGAGAAGAGGGACGGGTCTTCAATTCAAATATCTGACACTGTCAGAATGTGCTGCCTGTAGCCAAACTGGAATGTTTCAAACATGACTAACACTTGATTTATGCAAGACAAGTAATTTGATTTTTTTTGTGGACATTGATATTTTTTACTGTTGTTCAGCCCCACTGTATCAGCAATTTGGTGATATTCATTCCCCTTGAAAACATGAGATTAGGATGTTTTCTCGGCCATCTCTGAAAATTTGTGGTACGTAACCAATTGAAAAATGATCATTTTTGGGTAAAGTATTTCTTTAGTAATAATAAAGAATTGTACTTGTACAACATAGAGTGAGTTTGTATTTGGAAAAGGAGGCTGCTATTCAGGTTTTAAAAAAAAGCCCAGAAAATGGATAGAAGCTAGAATAATTATATATTTACATATGATTTCATAGTCGTATAGGAAAAGTAATGTCATTCCTTTAAGTGTAAGGTTGATCTCATTCTATAAAATTGTGTGAAACAGAGACAAAGCAGTGTCACCAATGATCCAAAAAAAAAAAACAACAAAATTCCGCATTGTCGTAGAAACTACGTATCTTTGTAAGAAATGTACATGAACACAAGAAGCATATCCAAACTTCCCAAAGAAGACACCTCAGCAAAGAAGCATTATGAGGTCCAAGCAGCCCGAGGCAGTGTCAATATCTGCTGTGTCACTATGCTGTTTTCAAACAGACTGATTGATCAACCTAAGTAACAACTACTGTTTATTGTGTGACAAGTCAGGGTCCACTAGAGACTACAGCAGCTGGCTGAGTGCTTATGGCAGATACCAGGATTAAATTTTGACTCGTGGCGCTTAAATACATCTATCAAGGACAAATTTGATATCCCTTAACAACTTTATAGGATGATAGATGGAGGAACTTGGAGCATCTGATGAAAAAGTGGTGAAACACATGAAAAGGAAATGCCTAATCCATCCAAGCTGCATGAGTACAGACTTGTGTTTAGTATTATTTAATTCATGCTGTGCCAAAGCATTTAAATATGCAGCATATTTTCACTAGACAAAAACATCTACCACATGACTGATATGAGACTATACTTTTCTTTCTATGAATTAATTCACAAAGTCTGTTTCTTGTTTTTTTAAGTACAATTCATTGGCTGGATAGGCTCCAGCCCCCTATGAAGTGGACTAAAAGAATGTTACCTCATGCTATTATTTAAGTTGTCCTAGTAGCTAGCAGTTTTATGTTTTTAAGCATATATTTCAACCTACCAAATACAATTTTGATATATCTGATTTAATCAGATATTTCCCCTCCTGTCTAAACAGAAAACAAAAAACTATGGAAGCCGATTAAAGATCTACATTTGGATCTGAAACCTGAAATGATCTTGATTTCAGGGATGAGACAAGTGTGACAAAGCCAAATGATTTTTTTCACGTTTCGTTTTGTGTGACACTGGCATCATCACCTAGGGCATTAAAGTGAACATCAACATATTAAAAGTGATTTATAATTAAAGGTTGCTGAACTACAAGGAGGTGGCTCTGTAAAGGCAAACCTAGATGAATATTACAGAAATAAAACAGTATTTGAAGAAATATCTCCTGGTTTGGTGGTTCAGAGCTTCAAGCACTCTTAACATATCTGCAGTGTCAATACAAAATTAAAAGCCTTAAGGAGAAGAAAAAAAAATGCTGCTTCCGTTTGCTAACATATATCATTACTTCATATGACTGCCCAAAAAAATCCATTATGTTGCACTACATACTATTTTTAAAAGAGTGTATCCTCTTTAAACACAGAAATTATATTTGGACGAACAATCAGAAATGAAACTTTTTGCTGTTAGTCCTGATCTATAAACCCAGACTAAGACAAGTGTATCGATTTCCAAATTGTAATCCTTTTGTGTGGACATGCGGTTTCCTGCCCTGAAAAATACTGAATGATTAGCTGGAAGAATTTTGTTCATTTCAGTTCACCAGATGATTTTGGGACATTTGAAAAGATGGAACAGACCACAACATCTTTTCTTCTGTTCAGGAAAAGGGTCATTTCTCTTAGTATGTCTAAAGGAGCACATTCCCTTCAGTCTGAGGTGTCAAGGTGAAAGAAAGTTATTGATTAACTCATTTATGTACAGGATCATGAGAAGCTGGAGCTTACCCCAACAGTTTTTCAAATATAGGAGGAAGTAACCTTTTAAAGGGTGTCAATCCATCACTCTTGCAGCAACATAAGCTCACACCCGGATAATTTGGATTTGCCAATCAGTCTAACATGCATATCTTTTGGATGTGGGAGGTAACCCAAAAAATCCCAAACTGACACAACCTAAGTCATTGCATTTCAAAATAAATACTCAGGATAAGCCCTGCGGTGGGCTGGCACCCTGCCCGGGCTTTGTTTCCTGCCTTGCACCCAGTGTTGGCTGGGATTGGCTCCAGCAGACCCCCGTGACCCTGTAGTTAGGATATAGGGGGTTGGATAATGGATGAATGGATGGATAGTCAGGATAATGAAACAAGTGTTGAGAAAATCAGCAGCTAGGCATTGCCCTCAAAATACATATTATATGTAAAAAGTGATCATCTTTACATGTAGCCATTTCCTAGCCAGTAATTTAGCCATAACGTTTTAAAGAAGTCTTAGTGTGGTCTCAAATTGTTTCAGCAAGTCAGAACAATGAAGAATAATATCGATGCTGAGAAGTAAAGCATGCACACAAGGTCAGCTCTGAGGTACAGTATCCGCTTTGCATAGATAGCAAGCGCATAAATAATTTAAAAGGGGAGAAACAGTCCAGCTCCGAAACACATACCGTCTGCCCAAAGCAAGACCTAATTAGAAGAAGAGCTGCATTTAAATTATTTTTAGTTAAAGTTATAAGCTACATACCATATACTATATAAAGTGCATTCTATGAAAAGGCACAAAGTAGTGTAGACCTCCGTCCTGGAGGGTCTCTTAATAAGGAGCTGATTCCCACCTTGAGCTGCATTCATAGACCTTTTTTGTGATATTTCAGCATAAAACCTTAAAAAGATCTGGCTATTGATTAGCTTTTCTAATGCACAGATTAGACATGGATTGAATTCACACCTCCTTCTGGTGCTTGACCTGAGTTCTGTTTCTGTCAGTATTATTTTTTAAAAAGGTTTGATTTAAGGGTACAAATGAAAAGTGTTGTGCAGACTTGTAGATTAATTATTTGGCAACTGTTTTTCTAAATAGTTGTTAAAAACAAAGAGCAAACTCTAAGGAGGGACTGGTGAAAATTCTCACCTTCATGTTACAACTGTAATCCACTTCTTTTCTTAATTTAGCACAGCATCATGTAGACCCCACTGAGCAGTGTCCATGAAACCAAAAGTAGGCAGTGCAGCTTAGTGTCTATGGAGACAGATTAGGAGGCACATGATTACCGGGTCAACCCCATCCCTGGCTCACAGTGTGAATCTGAGCAAATCCATTACTCTCTTTGAGTCCCTTTTAGATACAAAGATATTTTGGTGCAAAGTGTACTGTGTTTTGTTACATGAAATAAAGACTGAATGGTAACATTTGGAATAATGACCATAACAATCTCCACATCTACTTTTTGTTATTGCATTATAGCTTCCACCATTTGGCCACCACATGAGGCTAGGGCATTTTTTCACCATTTAGGCCTGAAGAAAAAAAATCAAAAATCCTAGCTAGACACAAAAAGGGTCTCACAGAATTTTATAAAATAAAAGATTTATTTTTCACAAAAACTGCTCTGTAATACTGTGAAGCTCCAAAGAGAATAAAAGGCACTTCCTGTTAATGGCAATTCCAAAAGCAAACAAAGTCCCAATACAGAATCCAAAGAGAGGTCAAAAGAATAAAGCAGGAGGTCAAAAAATCCAATAATATAAAAAAAAAGCACCAAGCACAGCAAACCACAACTTATCTCACCAACTCCAAAGTGCATTAACATTGAACCGCCAGGAATTGTGGGAGATCCTTCAGATTTACTGGACAGAGGGCAGTTTCTGACAGTGATTGGAAGGTGGGGGGACCACTCACACAACACATGGAGCATGACACAGGCTTAGATACAGATACATAAAATATAACTATAATCATAAAGAAAAGAAATACTAACAAATACAAATAAATCAAAACTTTACAACAAAGACACAAAACAAGCATTTGAATCCCAGCTAGGACAGAAAACCCGGCTGAGATATAACATTTAAACATTTATCAAAAAGTTCAGTCCCTAATCAAATTTGCGGATTCAAAAAACAACCCTTTAATGCCTTATAATGCAAATTATCTCTACTCTAATCTGATTTTCAACTCATGCTTTTATTATTTGACTTTGAATTTTGTCTCTCGATTTGGCTTTGGTAGTGGTGTGGGTTTTGACTTCTTTTTTGGTTTCTGACTACACCTTTTCTTCTGGTTACTTTTCAAGTACCTTGCTAGTTTTCCTAGCCTAATACTTATGTTGAAGTAATGAGTACAATTTGGTCTCCATATTATAAAAAATACATAGCAGTGTTTGAGAAAGACCACACAAGAGTGACTGAGAGGGATGAGTTATGATAAAAGATTGAAGGATTTGGACCCTTTCAATTTAAGCAAACACATATTAAGACTTAACATAATGGAATTGTTACAAATTATGAATGGAATTCATTTGGTGAACCTGGCTGTTACTTTACAATAAATTCTTCAACAAAAACATCAGGACACAGATGGAAACTTGTTCAGCATAGACATGGCACAAACTCAAATACGTGTTTTCTTCATACACAGAATCATCGATACTTGGAATAAGTTACCAAGTAGTGTTGTAAATAGTGGACCAAAATCTGACTTGATGTCATTCTGAAGAAATTAGTGGAATCATCTTGACAAGCTAGTTAGGCAGAATGACCTATTTTCATCAAAATGTTAACGTTGTAAATTTAAGTCTTTTATTGAGCCACTGTCTTTTATATGTAATCAAGAGAAATGCTTGTTTTGATTGAATGATCATCTATATATAAAAGTCAATGTGTGTATGTCTGTATGTTCCAGCTTCACATCCGAACAAACAGCTGGAGCGATTTTCATTAAACTTGGTACACATGTTTCTCATTGGTCGATTAAAAATACTGTAGGATGAAATCAACCCTAACCCACCCCCTTCTGGGTAGGGTGGGGTGATCTTATGTTCTTGTATGCATGTTATCATCCAGTTGACACTCGGAACATCCACCGGAGTGCGAACTGGAGGTGACTGCCAGCATTATTAAGGTTTGAACACCGTCACACCCCTGTTGCTTTTGAAATTAAATAGAGTTGGCCGGTTCTGAGCAACAACTGGATGATAACATACATACAAGACTGCAAGACAAACACATTAGTGAGTCTTCATTGTTTGTTAATTTATTTTTTATTTTCAAAGTTGTGTTTTTTTAATTATATATTTCTCAAACAATAAAAAAAAAAAAAAAACACTTTATTTTCCTCCCGGGCAACGCTGGGTATTTCAGCCATATATATATATATATATATATATATATATATATATATAAAAGTCAATGTATGTGTGTGTATATGTATGTATGTTCCAGTATCACTTACGAATGGCTAGAGTGATTTTCATGAAACTTGGTACACATGTTTCTCATTGGTCGACAAAAAATACTGTAGGGTGAAATCAGCCCTAACCCACCCTCTTCTGGGTAGGGTGGGGGTGATCTTGCAGTCATGTATGCATGTTATCATCCAGTTGACACTTGGAATGACCACCAGAGGGCAAACTGGAGGTGACTGCCAGCATTCTTTATGTCTGAGCACCACCGCGCCCCTGTTGCTTTTGAACTTAAATAGAGTTGGCCGGTTCTGAGCGTCAACTGGATGATAACATAGATACAAAACTGACAAAAAAAAAAATACAAGCACAATAGTTAGTCTTCATTGTTTGTAGTTGTATATAATACATCACAGGCTTTCAAACTAAATAAATTCTATTCATTCAAATCAACCTATGCCTTATTCTTTATTTTGTCCTATCGATCATGTTGTTTCTCAGGCATTTGCAATAATTTGGCTATCACCTTTTCAATACTCCAGTACCACCTCTGGTTGTGACCTGTGTTTTTGGATTCTTGCTATGTTAAATATTTTAACTTTTTGATTACTGTAACTAGAGAGATAAAACTATGACGACTTAATAGCACATAATAAGTACTTTCATTAACAAAACAAAAAGCATTTCTCTAGCTCTCTTAGCTCTGCCCAGATTGATGGCTTAGTCCCTCTACATCCAGTGAAGTGCCTTGCCTTTGTGCCCATCTCATCATGCAATTTTCCCTTTTATCTGTCTCATTTTGCCCTACTGTATTGCTGTCTTGATTCTACTACTCGCTCCAATTCACATGAGCCTCCATAGTTTCACCTCCTGGAAGCCACTAAGCCACACTAAACTTCAGTACTCCATAAATTACGTCTTCTTGTGTAACGCCAGTGCAAAATTTCTGACTGGCAATTCAAACTAATGGTTTGTTAGACCCTGTCTTATGATTCTCCTTGTTATGATCTGCTTTCATTTTTTCATTTACCTGTTGTTATTCTGTGCTATTTTAAATTTTGTCCCCTTTGGGAGTTTGTTAAATGAACAATCTAATTTGTTCAAATTCACATAGAAAAGTGAAATAAAGTCACATTTTCATGTGCTTTCCAATGCCATTTTGTTTAGTTATGCACTCTGCCAATTCGTCAATGTTCTTACAGCACTATTAAACACTGATAACTGGAACTTCACAGTGCATGACATCACGACCATCAGCGGCATGTAAATTCTGGGTTTTTCAACAAGATTGTGGATAAAAACCTTAGTGCTTTCAAACTTTGCTTTAAAATTTTTACTGAGTCTCTGGTTACTGATATTTGGCTTTGGCGAAAGATAGGATATATTTCTACATATCAAACTTCAGCTTGGCTTATGGTTCCCCTTTTTTTCTGGTCTCATACAAACTTTCTTCTCTCTATTTTGGGAAGAATACGTTTGTTCTTTCTGCAGATGGACATAGGTTTTTTAAACAATGAAAAGGACAGGAAGAGGAAATGTTTAGAAAAACAGTGCTTGGGTCATAACGTAAAGTTCAAAAGCACAGCTGTCAAAACCAAAATATAAGACAAGAAGTTGTATTAAAAAAAATTCATAGTTTAAAATCAGGAACCAAGAAGATCTGCTTTTTAAAGGTGGTGCAATCAAAGAAGAGTTATCCTCAGTCACAATAGCGACCTTTTAACTTGTTGCGCTAATGACACAAAAGTTGCCATCTCCAAAATTAACTCCCCTCAGAAACCTGGAGTAGTACGTGAAACAATAACGCCTACATACAAAACAAGATCGCCTTGGGAGTTGAGCAAATAATTTCAACAACTGTAAATAACAGTAAACATCCATAAATCAAAAGTTGAAATAGGCAAAAACAGAGGGAGACAAACATACTTAAGGTTTAGCAAATAATTTCATAAAGAATCATTTGACAACCTCTTCTTCTTCTTCTTTCAGCTGCTCCCATTAGGGGTCACCACAGTGGATCATCTTGTTCCATATCTTCCTGTCCTCTACATCTTGCTCTGTCACACCCATCACCTGCATGTCCTCTCTCATCACATTCATAAACCTCCTCTTAGGCCTTCCTCTTTTCATCTTTCCTGGCAGCTCTATCTTTAACATCCTTCTCCCAATATACCCAACATCTCTCCTTTGCACATGTCCAAACCAACGCAATCTCGCCTGTCTGACTTTGTCTCCCAACCGTCCAACCTGAGCTGACCCTCTAATGTACTCATGTCTAATCCTATCCATCCTTGTCACACCCAATGCAAATCTTAGCATCTTTAACTCTGCTACCTCCAGCTCTGTCTCCTGCTTTCTGGTCAGTGCCACCGTCTTTCCAACCCATATAACATAGCTGGGCTCACTACCGTCCTGTAGACCTTCCCTTTCACTCTTGCTGATACCCATCTGTCACAAATTACTCTTGACACTCTTCTCCACCCATTCCATCCTGCCTGCACTCTCTTTTTCACCTCTCTTCCACAATCCCAGTTACTCTGTACTGTTGATCCCAAGTATCTAAACTCGTCCACCTTCACCAACTCTACTCCCTAAATCCTCACCATTCCACTGACCTCCCTCTCATTTACACATATGTATTCTGTCTTGTTCTTACTGACCTTCATTCCTCTCCTCTCTAGAGCATATCTCTACCTCTCCAGGGTCTCCTCAACCTGCTCCCTACTATCGCTACAGATCACAATGTCATCAGTAAACATCATAGTCCACGGGGACTCCTGTCTAATCTCATCTGTTAACCTGTCCGTCACCATTGCAAATAAGAAAGGGCTCAGAGCCGATCCCTGATGTAATCTCACCTCCATGTTGAATGCATCCGTCAATCTTACTGCAGACCTCACCACTGTCACACTTATACAATACAATACAATATAATTTATTTTTGTATAGCCCAAATTCACACAAGAAGTGTTTCAATGGGCTTTAACAGACCCTGCCTCTTGACAGTCCCCCAGCCATGACTCTGTAAGAAGACAAGGAAATACTCCCAAAAAAACCCTTGTAGGGAAAAAATGGAAGAAACCTTGGGAAAGGCAGTTGAAAAAGAGACCCCTTTCCAGATAGATTGGGTGTGCAGTGGGTGTCAAAAAGAAGGGGGTCAATACAATACAATACAATACACAGAACAGAACACAAGTAATCCTCAATACAGTATAAAAATAAAAATTTTACAAATACGGAGCAGAATTTAACAGTAAATGATATCACATAATATGATTTGGATTTGTTTAGAGTCCTGGAGACCTCAGCCATCAAGCTTCCTCCCCCATTAAGCCATTCCACAGCTAAAACAGTGCTGGGCCATCCAATGAAAGGACCACTCTAGCCCACGATTCCTGTGATCCTCCATCAGGGATGACTTTACCTTAGGCAGACAAAACAACTTGGCAGGTGGGCCGTGGCACCAAATGCCACATTTGAGTACCGAGAAGAGAAACAGAATAGGTGAGGGTTAGTGACAAATTATAACAATCATGTTACTTATGTTTTAGTGCTAATGACTAACAACAGAGATGCAGTCTGCACAGTTAATCAGCAGCTCTAGTCAGGATATGCTAAACTGAAGTAGTGAATCTTCAGCCAGGATTTAAAAGCTGAGACCGATGGGGCATTCCTTATAGTAGCAGGCAGACCATTCCACAGTTTATGGGCCCTGTGACTAAAAGCTCGACCTCCCACTGTTATTTTATTAATCCTTGGAATCATAAGCAGAGCAGCATCTTGAGATCTTAATGTGCGCTCTGGTTTGTAAGTCATGATAATTTCAGACAAGTAAGCCGGACCTTGGCCATTTAATGCTTTATATGTTAAAAGGAGGATTTTGAAATCTGCCCTAAACTTAACCGGGAGCCAGTGTAAGGATTTAAGAACTGGAGTTATGTGTTCGTATTTTCTTGTTCTTCTAATAATTCTTACAGCAGCACTTTGGATTAACTGGAGGCTGTATAAAGAACAGTTTGAACATCTGGTGAACACCGCATTGCAGTAGTCAATCCTACTAGAAATAAATACATGAATTCATTTCTCAGAATCCTGTTAATTTAGAAAGCACCTTAATTTCCCAACAGTTTTAAGATGGAAGAAACATGATTTGGACATCTTTGTAATGTGTGCATTAAATGACATGCTAGAGTAAAAGATAACTCCTAGACTGTGGGCTGATTCAGTAAAATTAATGGTGATTCCAACTGAGTTAAACAATGACAAAATATTGTTGTGATCAGCGTCATTCCCTCCAACAATTAACATCTCTGATTTATCAGTGTCTAAAGACAAGTAGTTATCATCCATCCACTCGTTTAATTCACTAACACAACTAATTAAAGACAACATCGGAGAAACTTCATTTGATCTAAATGAAATGTATAACTGGGTGTCATCTGCATACTAGTGAAAATTAACATGTTTCCTAATGATAGATCCCAGTGGAAGCATGTAAAGTGAAAACAGTAAAGGTCCCAGTACTGAGCCCTGCGGGACACCATATCTCACTTCTGTCTATAATGATGGAGTACTGTCAGCACATTTCTGTACATATTGGAATCAATTTGATAAATAAGAACTAAACCAAGCAAGCACAGTGCCTGTAAGCCCAACATCATTTTCTAGCCTGTGCAGTAAAATAGAATGGTCAATGGTGTCAAATGCTGCGCTTCAGTCTAACAACATAATTACAGTGGAGTTGCCTTCATCAGACGATATCAGAATGTCGTTTACAACCCGCGTTAGTGCCATTTCTATACTATGACCAGTGCGGAAACCAGACTGGAATTTCTCAAATAAATTGTAATGCGTAAGGTGTGACTGAAGCACTTCCCTTGTACATATCCTGTACAACTCTTACATACTTCTCTGCCACTCCCGATTTCATAATACAATACCAGAAACTCCTCTCAAGGCACCCTGTCATATGCTTTCTCCAGGTCCACAAAGACACAATGGCCTTCTCTGTACTTCTCCATCAACACCCTCAGAGCAAACATTGTATCTGTGGTGCTCTTTCTTGGCAGGAAACCATACTGCTGCTCACTAATCATCACCTCCCTTCTTAATCTAGCTTCCACTACTCTTTCCCATAACTTCATGCTTCACACTGGTTTGCCTACTTCCTGCTCAATGTTTTTGGTCAGCTGGTTTACTAACCTCTTTCCATGTTCAACTCTCCTGCCATCTACAACTCTTACTCAAAGTCATATCTAGACCACACCAGTAGTAACATTTCTGTCACACAAAAGCCTCTATATCAAGTTAATTTTGGGAAATGAATGATAGAGTAGGAGTGCATACACAATGAGTTTGAATACCCAGTGTAGGATGTCTGCCCATGGAGGTTTAATAGAAGCTGCAGGAACCCAAGTACATTATGCAGAGGGCTATGAAAAATACACCAAAAGAGAGTCTACGAAGCTAGTGGAAAAACCAAGAAATCACTTCTCTACACCTTTAAGAGCCAAACACATGAAAACTGTTTGTACAAGAAACACCATCAATTGCATAAACAGGTAAAAGAGGCCATTTATGAATTTGACATTCGGAACCCAAGAAGGCAAGGCCTTCAAGATCACGATTATGTAAAATGATCATAAGTTTCACATTACAGAACTACAAAACAACAAGCACAAAAAAGAGTTTTAAGAGATAAATTGCCATGAGTGTCTGTTACATGAGAAATGAAAAGCAACTGACTGACCAAGGCTGAACCAAAGAAAATCAAGACTACTTATATAAAAGATAGAGGTTTATAAGAGCCGAAGGAAAAAAAAAATTAGAGAGAAGCAGCAGCTGTCTTGGCTGCACAAGCAGCAAAGTGAGTGATGAGCGTAAAGTAACATAGTGATAGACTGCTGAAAGTGAAGACAGAAGCAGAGCCAAGAAATCTATCAAAGTGTGCATGCTAGCATCAGCGTATGAAGACAACAAAGTAGAGGGTGTCTACTAGAAAATGAAAAAGATAATCGGCTCAGCAAAAGCAAAAATCAATTGCTGGTGAGGAGAGACTTGAAAGCAGTAGTTGGAATAGGACAAATGGCAAAGAGATGGATGGGTATGGTTTACTAAGACAAAGTGACAGGGGGCAAAGATGGGTAGAATTATAAAAAAAGACAACTGGTAGCAGCAAACAGAGTTTCAAGAAGAGAAGATACTGTACAATTGGCACGGACTACTATAGTTGAAGAATAAACTGGGGCACTGTAAAAAGGTTATTAATTCATCACAGGGTGCTATGATGGCTATCATTTTCCTATTTTCTGTTCTTTCTTAGCCCTTAGTGTTTGGTTTATATTTGCATTCATGTGTATATTTTGATATTTGTACAACTGATCATGTAAGAGTTTAGTTTTCTGCTCTTTGTTTTGAATACTTTCAAGAGCATTTTATAAAAATAAAATGGGTGCTGTTGTAGTGATAAAAAAGGGCTAAGATTAAGTGAACAAAGTCAAATTTCAGAATGCTTCAAAGAGAAACTAAATACACAAAGAAATAACTACAGAAAACTGGGGATAGGAAGCAGGCATCAAGTCAAAAGAACTGATGGAAAAAATGATGGAAGAAGCAATCAGATGTCTACGATATAAGAAAGGAATTAGAAGAGTGCAACCATGGATAATGAATGAAATGGTCCAGAAAATGGAAGAGATTAAGGAAGCAAAAAGCTTAAAGTTCATGGAAGGCAGAAGGAAGTACCACTCACTGAGAAGAATAACATAGAAGGCACTGAAGGATTGGGGAGAGAATGAATGTGCTCATATCAAGTTTTTATAAGAAAATTAAAATGTAGAATAAATGATCACTCACCGCATGTAACAAACTGAAATAGCTTGAAAACAGACAAACATAAAATCTCATGTACACTAATGATGAAAAACAAGACTTACTTAAGAATTCAGAAACCAAGTAATATATTAAAAGGGTGCATCAACAATTCATTACAAAGGTACAGTACATGAGCAAGATGTATTACAAGAAAATTAGGCTAGACAAGTTTGATTTGGAAAACCAAAAACTGTAGGAGCTGAAGCCTAAAACCCAGGGTGTTGAGTTATAGCCAGGAACTGTTCCCTGGTTTATGTTTATCTTGCTCTTTATTGTTTTTTTTAATTAGTATTTTTATGCTTGTTGTTATTATGTAATATTGTAAACATTATTGTGTTTATTTACTATTTAGTATTTAATACTTATGCACTGTGTATTTTCTTATGTTTCTTGTGTTTTGCAGGTGGAATCTGAAGAAGTGGGTTCATTCTTATGTCACTGCTGAGTCTCTCAGATGTTCATTAAAGCTGGCAAGTGAATGGTTTTGATTTTTCAGTTTTTCTGAATTTTCCTGTTGTGTTGGGATTTTGTTACTGGATTGGGGATTTGGACTGGTTTGCTTTGGATTGATTTTTAGGCAAGTCCTTTGATCTTATTTTGCTTGTTTTCCATTTTTTATTCTCTTTTTGTTTATTCAAGTAAATTCTTCATTTACAGATACAGTGGAACCTCGGTTTGTGAGCATAATTCATTCCAGAAACGTGTTTGTAATCCAAAGCACTCATATATCAAAGCGAATTTCCCCATAAGAAATAAGGAAACTCAGATAATTAATTTCACAACTCACAAATATTTATAAAAAAATGATTAGTACAAAATATAAAGTAAAAATACATAAAGCAAATTAACCTGCACTTTAACTTTGAAAAGAACCGTGGCTGGTGTGAGGGAGACGAGAGAGAAGAGGGGGAGGAGGGTTATTGCGTAGGACAACTTTCACTCTAACTAACGGAATCCTTGCTATCTGTTGGCTCACTGGAATCATTGTCTTTTTTTGCGACTTTAACAAGGAACCTATCCAATGACAGTTGCTTTTGCCTGAAGAGTCACTACACTTGGACACAAACTTAAAAAAATGCTTTACGCACTGTAAGGTTTCTAAACTCTTTTGGGACATCCCCTCCCCACACACTCCCCCCTTTCCCACCCCTACCCCAGGGTCCCAGCACTGTAGCAGTTCGCTGTTAAAGTGAATCAGAAAAGATCGCGGTCAAGCTATAAGCGCCTGCCATTGATGGGTGATGCAAGGAACATTATGAATGCAAGACCACAGTATTACTTAGCTACTAACCTGGTCACGGCCCTACCTGACTGCTGTGTCTGTGTTTAGGAGAGTGAGTTTAGTGCCAGGCTGCCTGGAGAGAGGCCTATCTCTAAGCAGGCCAGTGAAGGTCCTGTCCTGGTTTTATATCTTCTAGAATGCATTCCATGCCTTTTACTATGTTTGTTCCTTACTGGAAGTTGAGAGGGAGGGAAGGAAGAAGTGAAACAGTGAAAGATAGAAATGGCAGACACTATAGGTAAATTGTTATTAAAATTCATAAAGGGCACTTGTTGAAAAGAGTTGAAAGGACTTGGAAGCACAAAGAAGAGCTAAGTAGATGTAACAAGACAGAAAATGAATGCATGAAGTAATATTATGGGGAGTTTTAGGGAGCTTTGCACATTGTGGAAAATGATCTGTATTCCTGCTCCTGAAGTTGTTGTTAGTTAAACATAAATACCGAGTTCAGTTTTGTTCACTAAATGCATAATTGCTTACAGAACCATGCTTAGGGAGTATCTTCTTCCCTTCATTTCTAGACTTTTGTTTTCTTTGCTTGCATTTTTTACTTTTAGGGTTATTAAGATTATTTAATCTACCTTACTACCTTACTGTGTGTGTGTGTGTGTGTGTGTGTGTGTGGAAATAACTTATGATAAATCTGAAACAGTAAATTAATCAGTAATTGAAGTTGCACAGAATGGTTCTCTGTGTTCTGACGAAGACTATAAATAATATGAGAGGCCATAAGGGCTGGAAAGTTAGGGACTAATGTTAATCATTATAAAAAAAATCATAGTTGTAATAGAAGAAAAACAAATTTTGCTCTAAGTCAAAGTTTAACAAAGAAGGCACTGTAGAGGTTTTTTAGAGGTGTATTCACAATCTTGAACAATAGTAACTTGCTTTGCCATCTTAGAAATCGTCACTTTGATGATGTCGCTACATGGAACCACACCAATCAGCCACTGGCTGTCATGTAATTGGCATGGCAGCAACCATAGAATATTTCAAAATATAGTGTTAAACAAAGTAAATAATAGCATATACAAAAGAAACAAACATACTGTATATTTAGTATCTTCAGTGATCACAACCACTAAGAAAAGTAATCCTGATGTTACAAAAATTTTTTTACATTTAAAAAAAATTGCTTATGCACTTGTGTTTCCTATATATTTCAACACTCTGCTTTAAGATAGATGATATCATAGATACTGTACCTCAAGAAATTTATTGTTTGTTTTTCTTTTCTATTCTACAATGTACTGTTTTACCATTTTTGTAATACCATTTTGCTTTGTTGCAGGCACTACCATTTTATAATGTTTGCTCATGGTTGTGGCATTCTTGTTTAACATTGACATAATTTCCTGAAGACATAAAAGATGGCAATTTACAGCAATCTTCATTCATGTTTTTGGATTAATGAGAAAACAGTTTAGTGTTTAGGGAAAAAAACTTTTAATATTGTTTAGGACCTTTAGGTTTGTTTTTTGACAGTCACTTTGTGCCTTGCTTCTTGGTTTGGTCTTTTTGGACCTTGAATCTTCTAGTAACAAGCCTCTTACCATCTTTTGTCCCTTTTATTATTCCCTTCAATTTCAAGTCTTCTTTAGCTTAAGGCTCAAGAGACCATTTTGATAATTTGCAAATGCTTTTTAAATGAAAACAACAATATTGTTCTTGGCATGTAATGCAAGGACACCTAAAAAAGTGGTGATTAGGACAGAGACAAAAATCAATATTAGCAACACTTGAAAAGAAAGTAAATGTGAAGATCATCAGTTTTTGGTTTATATCAAGGACAATGCTTATTATTCTGCTTAAAAAATTACAGAGACAGACAATGTAGTTAATTACAAATAAAATTGAGATTCAGTAAACATTGTTGAACAAGAAAAGTAATTATTGTAATGGAGATTATTTTGTGAAACAAGAGTAGAATTCAACGAGAAGCTGTCTATATGCTTCAATTATTTTGAGAAAAATTTCAACACCATAAATTGTTAAATATAATAAAAATAGAGCTCCAATGACTCTCACATCTCAGTTTCAGTCAAGACCTTAACCATTTGCATAACTTTACCAGATTGAATGCCTTAGAGGTAGAGAATTTACACTCAGTTTTGTGCAATGGCTTTAAAAATAAATAACCTTCAACTACTATATAGGTAGCAGAATTAAATGAAACAGTCTTACAAGTAATAACTTTAAAGTGAAAATCAGAGAGCTATTCCTAGTAGTCTTATACAACAAAACTGCAAACTATTGAGTTCTTTAGGAGTATCCCTGATCACACACTGTGAATCACATGATGGTAAAATCTCATGTAATATAATAAAAATGGGGACCACCATAAGAACCAAAATAATGTAACCATGTTTTTAAATAATCAAAATAAGACAAAAAATGAAAGGTACTAAAATGCTCAAAATAAGTAAATAATAATTAAAAACATGGAACTGTAACAGTAGTCATGAGAGCAATAGTTAGTAACCTGAAATTTTTAAACAATTACTTTTAATCATTTTGTGAGAATAGGTGTTACCATTATGAGAAACATATCTATGCTGCTTTTTATGCACTTTCATATGAACGATTCTTCAGGCAATGGTAACTTTATGCCCTTTAATTAATTAAAAGAAATAGAAGCAAGTAAGATAATAAATTGTTTATTAACATACTGAAAAACCGTTGAAAACAACAACAAACATGACGAGAACATCCAGAATTTATTGATTTCTGTTCATGTACAAATTTAAGGGGTTTAATTATCTTAATGTGATGAAATGCTTAAGTTCTGAATGCACAGGTGCCAAACCACTTTTAAAAGGGGGTTGGATACACTGTTAAATACCCTGACTAGATATCCAAAGGGCAGAGGCAAACCTTTATAAAAATAAAAAGGTTTATTTTATAAAGGCTTTGTATGCCCCAAAGCTCTGAAAAGCACAAAGGAAATGACTCAAGAATCAAGGAAGACACAGCAAATAAGTCCCTAAACAGAATCCAAAGATGGTGGTCAAGACAGAAGAGAGGTTCAAAATTATCAATAAGCACAGTCCCAATATGAAATAACGCAGGCGAAGTCAAAAATAGAGCAGGAGTTGAAAACTTTAGAAAATCAGAAACAATAACAAAGTCACAGCACACTCACAGTAACTCTCCACTCCCAAGCTCATTCAATAAACTGCAAGGAACTATGGGAGGTTCTCCCTTAAATAGGGTGAAGGGCCGTTCCTGGCAGTGATTGTCTGGTGGTGCCGCCCCTTGGGGAACCACCCTCAAAACACAAGGGCGATGTCCTGGGCCATGCCCCTTTCCCCTCACACACGTGCATGCACACACACAAAGTAAAATGTATATATTATAAAGAAAAGAAACATTAATACAAATAAATGATAAAACAGACAAGAAACACAGCTGTGAACACCAGCCAGGGGGAAATGCTGACTGAAACATGACTACAGCAACAACATTTATTTCTATAGCACAGTTTCATGCCCAGGATGCAGAGCAAAGTACTTTACAAGTTGTCAAAGAAAACTTTATGTGAAAAGAAAAACAAATAAAAATTACATAAGAAAACTGATGAATAAAAAAATACAAAAATAAATCAATACACACACATAAATTTAAAAGATATATAGATAATAAAATAGATATATGGATAATAGAAAAGTGGAGTCCCTTACGTATAGAATCGTTTTTGAAAATTTCTAAAGATGAGTCCGATGATAAGGTCAGATGGCTTGGAGGGACAGAAAAAATAATGAAAAAACTCCAGATAAGCTGGAGAAAAAAAAAACCTGCAAGAGTTACATGGTGTGATAGATAGAGGTCTCCGTGACCCCTTGAACCCTCAGACTAGACGTCAGACACCAGGTAAAAGTCCAAATATAATATTTATTATTATAAATAAGTGCACAAAGCACCCTCCTCTCCACAATACTCAATAATAATAATAATAACAACAACAACAATAAACAATAACCAATCCTCCACTCCCAGACGCGTTGCCACCCTTCCACCCAGCTCAGCTCGCCATCTGGGATTTCCCATAGTCCTTTTATAGTCCTGATCCGGAAGTGTTTCGCCCTCTCTGTCCACGTGACTAGGAACACTTCCGGGTCATATAAAAACTCTTCTTTACCCCGGAGGCACGTCGTTTCTTCCTGTCATGTGATCATGACGCACCTCCGGGTTATAGGGCACATAAGAGTCCGACAACCTCCCTACAGCGACTCCTGGAGGCCCCCATGGTATCCAGCAGGGCTGTGCATATAAACTACAGAGTCCATGATGCCCTGCTGGAATTCGGGGCACATTCATGCTGTCGGGAGAGCTCCTCCTGGCGGCCTGGGGGTGAGGGCCGGAGTAGAAAGCCGGCAATCCTTCACAATACCCCCCCCCCTTAGCGAAGCCAACTGGGGCGAAGCGACCAGCCCCGCGAGGGACGTCCTCCTCCAGGAGAACGCGTCAGCCGGGCCTCGGCTATGCTGTCTAGGTCCCCCAGAGAACCTTGGGGGAACGGTGTAGCGGTTATTCCTCCATTCCCCTGTCCTCCGGGGACAACTTTGCCAAACGTGGCCCGGTTGCCGACAGTTGTAGCACCGCCGTCGTCGTCCTGGTTGTCTCTCTTCCCGAGACCTGAAACATCTCAGGAATTCTGTCAGTTCCACCCTCTCCTCCGCTAAGGAGGGTTTTTCGGCCGCTTTGCTGCTCTCTGCCCGTTTCTTTACTTTGTCAGGAGACCCGCTTTTTATTTCGGGGATCTCCTGCTTACTCTGGGGCTTGTGCACAGCGTGAGGCTCTCTATGGAGAAGAGAGAGCCTCTTTGCTGTTTGCACGCCCGTTGTCCTATGTATTATAGGAGGCGGCCTCATTAGCACCACATCGTTCCGGGTAACAGCACTTTCCAGCTGCCCTGGTTTGATTGGCACTTCCTCCGCCCCTCCAATAACTAATGACAACTCCCTTATCACTTTATCAGGAGACTCCCGTTTCTCTTTTAGGATCTCCTTTTTAATCTGGGGCTTGTCCGCAGTTTGGATCTCTTTATTAACAGAAAAGAGTCCTTTTACTGTCTGAACGCCCTTTGACTTTACATTAACCCGAGGCGGCGTCTTCAGCACCTTATCGCCCCTAGAGACAGTACCTTCCAACTGCTCCGGTTTGATTGGCGCTTCCTCCGCCCCTTCTGTCCTTATCCCACACTCTCGTGTAGGGCTCGCAGTGGTTTGGCACCCGCTACTTATCAAACGCAGGCCCATTTCATACTGCGTCCCTATTTCATTATATACGGTACCGGTATTTCCTACTTGTACCGCCAAATCATATAACACGGGACGCTCTTGACCAAACCGCCGCAGGTACTCGTCTACCTTTCTTAACGGCGCTTCAGCCGCAGCTCCCAGCTCTCCAACGATCTTCTTTATAGATGCCACAATCTGCAAGAAACTGTGCACGGGCTGAAGCAACTTTTCCAGCTCGCACATATCAAAAAAGTTATTTAATTCAGCTGGAGGCAGGCATAAGCCATCACTAGCCAAACCTCCCGGCTGGGAGCCAATGAGCACGCCCTCTCTGTCCACATGACTAGGAACACTTCCGGGTCATATAAAAACTCTTCTTTACCCCGGAGGCACGTCGTTTCTTCCTGTCATGTGATCATGACGCACCTCCGGGTTATAGGGCACATAAGAGTCCGACAACCTCCCTACAGCGACTCCTGGAGGCCCCCATGGTATCCAGCAGGGCTGTGCATATAAACTACAGAGTCCATGATGCCCTGATGGAATTCGGGGCACGTTCATGCTGTCGGGAGAGCTCCTCCTGGCGGCCTGGGGGTGAGGGCCGGAGTAGAAAGCCGGCAATCCTTCACAATGGCTTAAAGACCACCCATTCCCCCATTTGGCAATCTACCTAACATAAATGTTCTTTAATCAGTTTATTGTTCTTAGGTGTCATCCTATAGGATATGATGCAGTAAGTCTGATGGAAAGTTTGAGTATCATCTTTCATTCAAGCATCACAGTGCTTTGACTAGGTGGCGGTGGTGGTGCAAAATGCCACCAGAAAAGAAAGCAGCAAAAAGTAAAGATTAATAAAGATTGTAAATTTATTGAGGAATATGATAAATCTATGCATGTGCAGTCTATTAGGAGTAGAACTAAAATGTACCTATAAAGAAACCAATTATTTTAAAAGTTAGTCTTAGGAGTTTTTTAAACTGTTCCGCAGTATTACCCTGGCATATCTCTTGTTGGTAAAATATTCCAGATTTTTGGTACATAACAGGAAAAGGCCACCTCACCACCGCTTTCACACTTAGCTCTTGGAATAATAAGTAGACCTCTACTGGAAGATCTAAGGTTCTGACTTGGAATGTAGGGGGACCAGCATTCCAAAATATAGGAAGGAACAAGATTATTTAAAGCTTTATATATGCATATGAAAAGTGGTATTTTAAAGTCAGTTCTAAAGAACATGAGTAACCAATGTATGTTGCTGAGACTGGTGAGATTCGTTCAGATTTTCTTTTTTTGGTTAAGAGTAAGGAAATGTAATACATCTTTATAGTTTATTTTTAATTTAAAAAGTATCATGCTTTTATCTTAAAGAAAATTAAGAAAAAACTAGTGTCATAAAACACTACTTCATGTTAAAATGCAGGCTTTTAATGAGGGCTCATGTATGAAATGTGTTGTGTGGTCAACTAAGCCAATTAGAGTACCCTTGTATAGGTGTTAGTGCCTTGTTGACATAAGTACTCTCAGAAACTAATACTGTAGGAAAATAGGAGAACTGTTAATTTTAAAACATGCAGCATTTGCTAAATAACATATTGAATTTAAGAATCATAAAAATTTTCAATTAAGAACTGACAGGTGGGTGGGACCAGTGGACAGTGGGCATACGAGTTGCCACTGAGGCAGAGAGGACACTGGGGAAAGGGACACAGCAGCTGGGAGATGCCAGCAAAATATCTGCACACACTGATCTCGAAGCGGCTTTTTTAGCAGCTTCTTTGGTAGTCCCAACTCTTCATACAGTTGAGCGCATGTATCATATACAATGTGTTTGTGGTTAGTAAAATAGTGACTTGGGATTTTATTGGTTAGAAAATGTTTGCCACCAAAGGAAAAAGGTTGGGACTCACTAATCTACACAATAGTATGAGGTTAAATTGTTTCTGCAGGCTTAGTGAAATGGCTCATTTTAAATCAGAAATTAAAGGTGGGGATAAAATGTATATTCAAGGAAATATGTGTATCCTGATCATAAAGTCAGAATATGATTTAAGTTGGACTTGTACTGTGGGTGTAGTACAAGATAGTTTGGGGTGCGAGTTATGTTTTAAGATGTGGGGGGTCTGTGGATCTTACAATGTGATTTCGTTCCCAGCCTGGCAAACTTGCATCGGACTTGGCAGACTAGCAGCAAGTGCAGAATAAAATTAGGGTGGGAATGACTCTGGTTTTGTTAAATGATAAACTAGGATTCAGAAAAATCAGAGGACTAGTGATTGTATGATGTGGAGCTATGGAATACAGTGGAAATGGCCAAGGACTGGGCACTCTGTTAGCAGAAGCAGAATAAGATTTGGATTGGACTTATGCTATTGATATGTTAAAGGACAGACGGAAGTGCATGTTTTTGGAAGATTACAGAGATGGGGGTGCGGACATTATGGTGTGGGCTTTGGTAGAATGTAAACTGGGCAATTTCGCAAAGGATTGGGCAATGTAGAGACAGGTGTAGTATAAAATTTGGGTGGCAGGTGCACCTGTTCCTTTCCGCATCAATAGGGCACGTTATGGGAAAAATAAGGGGACTGTGGATGTCATGGACTGAAGTTTTGGAGCACAGTAGAAATGGGAACTCCGCCCCTTTCTCACTACAGAGGCTACTCAGCTTCTCGCCCAGACCTTGGTCATCTCTAAGCTGGACTACTGCAACTCTCTGATGTCTGGACTTTCACTAAAGGCAACACGACCACTTCAATTGATCCAGAATGCAGCTGCAAGACTAATTTTTAATATTCCCAAATTCTCACACACTACACCTCTGCTGCGGAACCTGCACTGGCTCCCTGTGGCTGCCCGCATCAGGTTCAAAACCCTAATACTTGCCTTTAAGGCCAAAACTGGAACTGCACCACCTTACATATCAGCACTGGTTAAGCAGCGTGTCACTTCTCGCTCTCTCAGAACATCAAGCACTGCTCGTCTCGAACCACCCTTACTTAAAAGAAGAGGACGACATGCATCAAGACTCTTTGCAGTGTTGGCTCCTTAGTGGTGGAACGAACTTCCTCTTGCTGTACGAACAGCGGAGACCCTCACGGTCTTCAAACGTCGTCTGAAGACACACTTCTTTAAACAGCACTATGGGGACTAAAGTCCCCATACTTTTTTTCTACCCTTTTCTCAAAAAAAAAAAAAAAAAAATTTGTACTAACAACTTACTATTTTCTTCTAGCATGGTTTTGTGTACAACTTGGTCAGCGGTAACTTGGTTAATGACAGTAGATTTAATCCTAGCCTTAAAGACTGAAGAACAGTCGTAGATTACTAAGCACTGTTGTAAGTCACTCTGGATAAGAGCGTCTGCTAAATGTTGTAAATGGAAATGGAAATGGAAATGGAAATCTGGTATCACACCGGGCAGTATGGTGGAAAGGGTGCAATACATTTTAGCCTTGACTTGTCCTATGGATTATGTTTTAAGATGTGGGGGTCTGTGAACCTTACAATGTGAATCTGTGCCCAGGTGAGGTGAGGTAAGCCTGGCAGACTTGCATATGGCTGTGCAGACTAGAGTAATGGGTCTCATAGTGGACAGGCCAAGGTTTGCATTGACACTGTGATGAAGACCACAAGAGCATTAGGGATGACCAGACAGATAGATATAAAAGGCACTGTACCATTGACAAATGTGAAAGACACTGTATAAGAGGTAAGAGCTGATTCAGTTTATCCCCTCAAAAACTGCGCCCCCACCCTAATTTTTTTCACCAGCTGTCACTGTGTCTGTCACTATCAGTTAGGATGATACAGTCACAGTCAATGTGAGGCTACAAGAATGGGCAGCTACATCAGTGAAAACTGAACTGTAAAGTATGTATTTGAAGTAAATGGTGTGCCATCATACCCAATAATAAAAAAGGGGGAAAAGAACTACAGCTAAGCTAACAGTTAAAGAAGAGCCACCGAAGGTGTCATTTCCAGTACTCAGTACAGTACACCCGAAGCAGTAAAGGTGCCTAGTGAGAATGACACAATTCCAGCAGGACCACAGACAAGACTTCACAACACCCAGCGTCTCACTGAGCGCCTAAATGAATAACTGAAGTAAGTTCACAGTTTACTCTCTAAATGGAAATGCCAAACATGCCATTTCAGAATATAGTTGCAGTGTTTAAACACACGGTTTATACATATAGACCACAATGCTTCTCTAAAACACTGTTTGCTGCTATTATGACATGCTGTGATGCAACAGTCAAAATGACAGCAAGATATGTAAATTAATCATTAAGCTTCAGTTACCTTGTGTTCACTGAATTGATAACGGCAATTTCACTTTTTTGTCACTCTCTGTCTTTTCTACAATTTCTTATTCTCTCTCCATGTCTTCCATAATTTTTCTCCTATTTGTCTAATACCTGCAAGAGAAATACAACACTGCAACCCTAATTCAGAGAAAGGGTTTTAGAAACAAATCCTGTGGATGTTGCCTTTTATTTGTGGCAGATTTTACTGCTGTTCACTACAGACTTTTTACAGAACTGTTCCCAGTCATGAATTCTCAAACTGAGTATACAGGTAGAAAGAGGTGAAGTGACAGAATGGAGACTTCCAATCATTCTTGTTATGTTTATTTTCCACTTTTAATTTTGAAGTAGGGATATGATTCTTTGGATGCAAAACATCCCTATATATCCAGATATTTATTTTAAAACATTTGTGGTGCTAAACTATACATCATGATATTTACAAGAGCAACAATATTTATTTATATAGCACATTTTCATACAAATGATGTATCTCAAAGATGAAGAAAGAGAAAAAAGACAATAATTAAAATAAAAATAAAATTAGGCAATATTAATTAACACAAGTAAGGTGCAATGGCCAGGGAGCACAGAAAAAACAAACAAAAAAAACTCCAAACAGCTGGAGAAAAGTTGTATTTAGTTTTATTTAAAAGCTTGAATCCACCAGGTGGGTGTTGAATTCGGTTTTGTTGCTTTCCTTTTTTTTTTTTTAACTTTCTGATATATACATACTGTATATCTTATTTTTATTTTTTTAGTTTTATGTTTCTTGTGTTCATATGCTCACTGTGAAGACATTTGTTGCATAAGTTCAACTTGATTACAAGCAATATTATTTTCCTCAAATAAAATTAAAAAAGAAAGCTTGAATCCAATATTATACATTTCAGACTTACTAATTAACTCTAATATTACATGATACTAGTTACTTTTTTACTAAAATTCTAGTAGTAGGTGATAGATTTATTAAGTCTGTACACTTTATTCCTATTAAGTAATTATCTTGAGCCACAGCTCTAGCTGATATCTTTACTCATTATGCATTTACGTTTCAGGGATTTCCTATCTGTAATAGTTTCAGATAGAGCATTTTAGTTGTGCCCCAGTTTTGAAAAGCTTTTCATCAGTATACTGACATTTCTATTCATTACACACACGATTATCTGCCTGAATGCAACAATCAGACAGAGAAAGTCAATCAAGACTCAAAGTGTCATTACTTCTTTGGAGCAGAATATTCAAAATGTTTTTAAATCTCTTGTGACTAGAATTTTGTGTTTTGACTGACTTTAAATTCATATTATATTATATTCATATTTTATTATAATATAATAAACCTTACTTTTTATTATAATCCCTCACATATTGCACATGATTAATGTTAATCAGTTTATGTATGATTTAAGGAGCCCACACAATACACAGGAGCCTTAGGAAAGCCACTGACATCTGCAGCACCTTCAGCATCAGCCCCCGTTGCCAGAGGGACTGAGCAACAGAGAAACATGGACAATCAGGGCATACTATGGCATGAGTGCAGACCAAGACAAGCAGTTGAGGACTGAAAAGTCACAGCCATTAAACATAACAAGCATCCTAAGACACACTGTATCCAATTCAGAGTTACAAGGTGTCCAAGACAGAAAATCGGTCCATCACAGGGCCCATTCATGTACACATCTATACTTATACAGGACCAATAAACCTACAGTACATTTCACGTGTTTGTGTTTTTGGTAAAAAAATACCTGAATGCCTGGAGGAAAACCCATGCAAACTCTACATGAACAATGACCAGGCTTCAGATTCAAAACTAGGAGACTGGATCCATGAAGCAACAGGGTTGCATAATGCACCATGAAGGGTATATGAGAATGGTGTGATTTGCTTTCTTACTTTACATATAATATTTTGATAAAGCATGTACGTGTTCTATTGTGTATGTGTGCTACTCAGAGAATGCTAGATCGGCATCAGTTCAAACTTAACATGCAAGGAAAAAAAAACAAGTTTGCCCTAGCACAAGAACTACAGTGAATAGGTCTGGTCAATGGGCATGAGGCCTAAAAATGGCAGGTGAGTCATCCCTACACTACGACATTCCATTGGTCCAAGAGGTGCATCACGGAAGAACACAACTGACATAAATTCAGGTAATTAGAGAACCCAGGAGTCTCTGTCTTTCCATCCATCCAGAGACTAATCAGTTTACTAAGACAAAGAGCGACATGGTAATCTAGGCATATTAGATGCCTAGACTCCTAGCAAAAAGAGCTGCTATCCATCCAGGTTGTATTTGGTATTATTTGTTACACTCATTACTATGCTTCTGTTTGGGGCACATTAGAAATCATAAGTTTAGAGAATGTCACTCTATAATGTATGAATACAAGTTCTTTCCTGCTTCTTTCCTGCTTGTTTTTGCTTGTGACAAACTGGTAAACATAAACATATGAGGGCTATTGTGGGGATTTGGGACTCTCTGTTCAGGTCCATATACTGTATATACTCACGTATAAGTCTGGTCTTGAAACCCGAAAAAAATTGATCATAAAATCAGACCTCGATTTATACTCCCGTTCAAAAATGTGACACAATTTTTTTTTTTTAACATCTTCTTGCTTCCTCCAATCTCGCATCAGTTTCTCAGACACATCCAATTTTGTTGTGAGATACAAAAAACATAGAGCAGTGCAAACAGCACTTCGGAATAGTGCGGGTATTACCGTGTGGTCACATAGGCCCAATACATAGAAAAAAAAAGCAGTGTGCTCCGAGGTTACTCTCACAGGTGGACGTTAGCATATCATAACCTCTTGGACCAATAGCGTGATCAAAAATCAAGCCCTGACTTATCTGTGGGAGAACTTAAACGCGAGTATTGTGATCATGGATGCTAGGTGGCACTATTGCTCACCTTTTCGCCAACAGACAACCACACTGGACACAGGTTAAAAGTGCTAAGAATACTTTTTACTTTCTTCGCAATAGTGTCCCAAAGCACTTCCACCACGAGAAACAGGCAATAACTATAATAATAACACAATAATTAAACAATTCTCTCCTCTCAGCAGCTCTGTCACACTCCCTCCCGACTCCGGCTCTCTTGTTGGGTCTACACTAGTCCTTTATATAGTCCTTGACCTGCAAGGGCTTCTGTCCTTCCGTCCATGTGATTCACCAGCACTTCCGGGTCAGATGGAGACTTGTATTTTCTTCAGCCCAAAAGTACTTCTGTCCTTCCGTCCCCACGACTTGGGAGTACTTCCGGGCTATATTGGAAACAGAAGTCCCTGTGTCGCCCTGCAGCGTCCCCTGGCGGCACCCATGGTACCCAGCATGGCTGTGAAGCTGAACTCCATCTCCCATAGTGCCCTGCGGGAATCTGGGGCACCGCTAAGCTGCAGGGAAGTCACCATCTAGCATCCTGAGGGTTTTGGCCGGGTTGAGCTGCCGGCTGTTCATCACAGTATATACGGTAATAAAGTGCCTGAAAGTGAGAATACGGTCATCCTAGGGCCTCTCCATTATAAAACAGAAGTTAAAAGGAAATTTATTTATCCAAAAATAATGTTTGCAAAAATGGCAGGCATGAATGTCCATAGTAGATAGATAGATAGATAGATAGATAGATAGATAGATAGATAGATAGATAGATAGATAGATAGATAGATAGATAGATAGATAGATAGATAGATAGATAGATAGATAGATAGATAGATAGATAGATAGATAGATAGATAGATACTTTATTAATCCCAAGGGGAAATTCACATATACAGTGTATTTGTTTAATGGTCCTAACAAGATTATTCACTTTAGTTTTTTTTGTTTTTTTTTGTAGAATGCTCTTCACTGAAAGAACTATCACAGTACTTGTAAGTTTCCAGTTATAATGCAATGAAAGAAATAGTTAAACCATATATTGTTGACAGGCATGATGACAACATTAATTTGACCACAAAGAGGAATTTCAACTTAACATACTAAAATTATGGTAACATAAGTACATTAACATTATAATTGAGGTACTGCCTGTTGATAATAGAAGAGAGGGAAGAAAACAAGTCTCCATTCAACAGTCTTAAAAAAAAAACCTCTGGGCAGTCAACAGTCAGTTTGAGAAATTTAGAGGAGATTGTCATCTAACTAGTATACTCTTTTTGATTACTGTGCTGGTTTTGCCCTTTGGTTATTGTTAAGAAAGGAATGGTTTCTATTTGAAGTAACTTTAAGATACTGTATCTTTCAGCCAAACCCCAGACACCTTACAGTATCACAAAACATTAGTACATGTATTGCAGAACATTCTTGTTATAGAAGGAATTTTCACTTCAGACGTAACTTGCACTTCGGTAGAGACTACAGCACTAAGGCTACTATAAAACTGCATACAACAGAAATTGAAACCTGAGCAATGTGCCAGGAAAGCACTTGAAAAACAAAAATAGCAACAAGATCACTTTAAGAAACTAGAATATGGTTGGAAGCAAACAATCAGTATATTTAATACACAGCTAAGCAGTGAAGCACCTATTCCTTTAAAGAGGCAAAGGGGCAACAATACTTGTGAGATGGGAAATAATGAAAAATGATGAGGTCTGAGTAAACAAAAAATTCAAGATCTAATGTTGGGAAAAAAAAACCTTGTCCTTAAAGAGTAGAAAATCACAGCAGGTGTGGAGCCACCATTACAGTATCACCTGGTACACAGTGACAGCAACAAATAAACACAATCTGATCCTTCCACATCAAATGTTGTGTGTTTGCCTTCTTTTCTTTATACAGTTCCTGCAAGCAGGTTCTCATGGAAAAAGTCTGCTGCTTTATTTGTTTTTTTTTCAATGTGTCAGTAATTTGCAGTGAACTGTCTAGATTGCAACTTGGGATTCCTCATTCAACTGAGTGGCATTGCTAGGACTGAAAACCCAGCCTGATTGCTATTTATGTTTGTTTTGTGTCTAAGTGGCTTTTTGTCACTACTGCAGTTTTTCCCTGTATTCCAAAATTGCACGTGTTTGGCTGACGGGTGTCGTCTCTAATCTTGCCTGGTATATTGGAAGGTTTTCTTATTCAGCATTTCCTGTTGTAAAAGAACACCCCGTATATTATTCACAGCGTCTCAAAAACCAAGAGGAATAAACAGCAGTCTCAAATGACTTTGTTCAAGATGGAACTGACTGGGGAAAGGCGAGAGGTTGGCTTTATAGGCAGTGGGAAGGAAGAGGAGGGTCCAACGGGGAACAGGTGGAAGTGAGGTCAGTAGGAGGGTGCGGTCTGGAGACAGAAGAAGAACCTGGTGTGACATTGTTTTCTTTCCCCGGTTAGAGGGTTTTGAAGGCCACAGAATTAATTTCTACACTTGTATTTCATGTAAGAATAACATTTAGCAATGTTGATATGGGTTTGAGTCTGTTCTGATGCCCTCTTGCATTTCAAGGGAGCCACCATTTTCGGAGTGTTTTTTATACTGTTACGACCAAAGAATGCAAGCCAAACGATTGTCAAGTTCAAAACACAACGCAAAAATGAAAGGTCTAAAGAACAAAACAATTCAAATCTGGGGAAGTCTTTTAACAAAAAATAGATTTATCCAAACTTGGATATGGCAAGTCACCTTTTCCATTTCACCATAAAATGAAAAAGCAATGTTATATCAAGATTAGTTGAAGTTTAAAACACCTAAGACATACTTATTGAAAATCATTCCAGGAAAAGCTACAAAATATTAGTAAAGATTACTTATCATAATGATGATTATTTAATGTATCAACATAACATATGGGATGAAAATCAAACAAACGTAAAATAGAAGAGGCTGGGTTTTTACTTTGTTTAGAGGTTTCATGAAGTTTCTTCATGTTACAAGCTTTCTGCTTCATGTGTCACTTTTGTAACTGTAAATTGACATCATAGTCCGCTCTAATGCACACCCAAGGATAAGAAAGAGCTAAACCATTAAGCTGCAATTGTACCCTCTTTAATCTCCAAATTACTTAAAAAGCTAGAGGTTTATCTGATACACCTAATTGTGAGTTTGTTACACAGCAGAAGTCTAACATGAGAAAGCAGGTCTTAGCTGACTGTTAACTAGCTACTAAGAGTTCTAATTTATCTTGACCCAGGTAAATTTTACAATATAATGCCTTCACCGATGTATTGATTTGAGTGTTGTACCTCAAGGTCCAAGTGAAGGTCTTTGCGTTCAGGTGGAGTACAGTCATTATTGTTTTCCAAGTGGTCTTTCTGTATAGTATGCCGTTGTCTTCCTCAACTCACTGGGCATTTAACTCTTTGCCATGTCCTCTGCAACATCATTGGAAACAACTTCACTCTATCTAACGGAAGAGTTTAGGTGCTAAGATTTCCTTCTTAAAGAATGGCTTCTTCTACTAGGTTGGGTCACTGACACAGAGCTCAAGTCTGAAGGGGTGGATCTTACAGTCAGTGATCTTTACAAGGGGTTTAGAGCAATCTGAAAGTGTGGAGCTTTGAGAACTCTAAAGAAAGTAGATTTCAGGCCCAAGGAGAATGGTTTTGATCCCAAAAGAGACATTTGGGTGAACTTACTTACTCCAAATAGAGAGGATGACTTTACTAGATACAAAAACAGTGGATGTTCTTACTATCTCAAAAGTGAGTAGATGAGCTTAGTTCCCCAAAGACAACAGAGAGGTATGCAATTACTCTTTAACATCCTTGGCGTTAACTCAGAGTGTAGTTTGGACTTGGAATTCTATGCAATTGCCGTTAAACCCGTGACAGGCTTGGAGGGACATGCAACAATACCCTTTACAGTGTTAAGCCAAAATAACTCTATGGACAGTGTTCTGCTGACATCTAGTAGATGAAAAAACATGATTCTGTAAACAAACTTGGGTATTTCTATGTTTTTTGCCACTTTATGGTATGTCTAAGGTAACTCATTATTATTCATGAGTGGAATGGAGCCTCCAACAGAAAACATAATGGCAAACAAAAAGTTGCAAAGGTAGTTTCAAAATCATTGCTCAAATCGAGCGATAATGATAATGAAATGAATTGGTCATCAGACGTTGACATAAAAAGTGAAACTGATTCATTATATGGCACTGCACAACTGTGTCCTCACAGGTGGCGCAATGGTAGTGCTGCTGCTTTGCAGTAAGAAGATTGTGGGTTCGCTTCCCAGTTCCTCCCTGTGTGGATAGCGCTTTGAGTACTGAGAAAAGCGCTATATAAATGTAATGAATTATTATTATTATTATTACCGCTGTCATAAACTTCACAGTAACTGTGTGAGAAAAAGGCAAAGTAATTGTGAACAAGGGCAAGGACAAGCAAGACATTAAACCCTCTAAGCGCTTTTCACACTGTGTCAGCTGTCTGTGTCAGTCACTAAGTCTTGCATTGTGGTAGCCTGCAACAACACAAGGGGTCATGTTGATCATGCAGGTCAGACACTAACATTCTATTTTCTTGAGTGCAAGAAACAGAAAAAAATATAAGAAGAGTGCGCAAAGAAACACATTTCTACTGTCTCGATTGCAACATCGAGGTGTGCATTGGTTACTGTCTCTAAAGTGTCATACGTAGGACATGTACTAAATCTGCATCAGTATAGCAGTGGACACTAGACATACCTTTTCTACTGTATTTATGTTTTTTGGTATTTACATGTTTCTATTATATGTATAAACATTTTTTCAACATTTTGGCTTGTTTTCTTCTGGGCTAAATAACGCTAAGAAGGCTACAGGTCTGATATGAACAGCTAGTTTAAAATTTTTTGCGTTTATCCATTTACCTTTAGAAGAACATTTTTATTTTCTGTAATGGTTTTTGAAAATGCTGAAAATGATATTTGAATTTACTTGTTTATTGCATATCATTTTAAAGTTGTTAAAATATTTTTGCTTCGCCAGCTCAACGAGATTAAGGTCAGAGTCACGCATTTCGGGGTTATCCATGATTGTGGAGAATGTGTGTTAGTGAGTGAGAATCTCTTGTTTTGAATCTTTGTGTAAAGAATCTTCTGATTTGAATCTCAACTACAATTTAGCTTACTGATTAGAGCGAGAAGAAAAATAGCACCAATCTTTAATTAAGGAACCTGGCTTTTTCTCCACTACATTTCATTTTCTGGTCTCTTCACTAAAACAGTCTCTGTCCTCACCTTGGTGTGTATAGAACATAGTCCACTTCCGATTGATACAGCATGAGATTACTAGCTTAAAATGAATTGTCCTTTCGAGTGCAGAGTCTGCAGAGTCACTGTAAATATATCTACTTGCATCATTGATTGACACCTTTTGTTATCAGATGAAACTGAGCCCAGAGCTCATGTTATATTATTATAAAGGGAGATTCGCAACAATGCCATTCAAAAGTCAAGGCTGGTGTTTAAAAACTGGACACAGATTTAATTACCACAATGAGAGATGATTTGCAAAAGAGTGTTACGATTTCATTTTTGTTTATTCTGTTATTTATTACCCTAACTCAGTGTTATCTTAATCATTTTGAGAATTTTCTAAGAGTCTTTATAGTCAGAAAATTTATTGGAAATAATTATTTTGTGTTATAGTATGTGGCAGGTTATTATTGAAAAACTTTTCAAGATGTTCTTTTGTTTTGATTATGGTCTTGGCTATTTTATCGGCACTGCTATGCCCAAATGGCCAGTATAAAGGTCGGTGGCAAACATTTCCTGGCTATCTGACATTGCAGATAATTTGAAACAAAACTCTTTTCATTATAGTATAATTGTCTCAAGTGACCTTTATGTAAGGTATAACTTTAAGGAAGGTTGATAGAAAAGTATTTGTCAATCTCTCATGATGCACACCACAAAAAAAAAAAATCACAAAAATGTCTTAACCCTGCTTTAATAATTTTGCACTTGAGCATGGCAGCTAAAATCATTTGGATGAACATACAAGTACCTTCTTGTGCCCCATTGCAGCACTTATACTACAGTGATCCCTCGCTATATTGCGCTTCGCCTTTCGCGGCTTCACTCTATCGCGGATTTTATATGTAAGCATATTTAAATATATATCGCGGATTTTTTGCTGGTTTGCGGATTTCTGCGGACAATGGGTCTTTTAATTTCTGGTACATGCTTCCTAAGTTGGTTTGCCCAGTTGATTTCATACAAGGGACGCTATTGGCAGATGGCTGAGAAGCTACCCAGCTTACTTTTCTCTCTCTCTCTCTCTCTCTTGCGCTGACTTTTTCTGATCCTGACGTAGGGGGATTGAGCAGGGGGGCTGTTCGCACACCTAGACGATATGGACGCTCGTCTAAAAATGCTGAAAGATTATCTTCACGTTGGCTACCTTCTGTGCAGCTGCTTCGTGAAGTGACATGCTGCACGGTGCTTCGCATACTTAAAAGCACGAAGGGCACGTATTGATTTTTTTATCTGTCTCTCTCTCTCTCTCTCTGCTCCTGACGGAGGGGGTGTGAGCTGCCGCCTTCAACAGCTTTGTGCCGCGGTGCTTCGCATACTTAAAAGCCAAACAGCGCTATTGATTTGTTTGCTCCTTTGAAGAGGAAGATATGTTTGCATTCTTTTAATTGTGAGACTGAACTGTCATCTCTGTCTTGTAATGGAGCACAGTTTAAACTTTTGAAAAAGAGACAAATGTTTGTTTGCAGTGTTTGAATAACGTTCCTGTCTCTCTACAACCTCCTGTGTTTCTGCGCAAATCTGTGACCCAAGCATGACAATATAAAAATAACCATATAAACATATGGTTTCTACTTCGCGGATTTTCTTATTTCGCGTGTGGCTCTGGAACGCAACCCCCGCGATGGAGGAGGGATTACTGTATTTTCATTTTCAGATGCCAACATTATACACAGCACATACAGTATATATCTTGGACCAATAGCGTGAGTTTTCCACATTTGACTTTTTTGACCGACATTATAAAATACTGGAAATTATACGGTAAAATCAAGCCCTGACTTATCCGTGGGAGAACTTAAACACAAGTATTGTGATCGTGAACGCTAGGTGGCACTATTGCTCACCTTTTCGCCAACAGACAACCACACTGGACACAGGTTAAAAGTGCTAAGAATATTTTTTACTTTCTTCGCAATAGTGTCCCAAAGCACCTCCACCACAACAAACAGGCAATAACTATAATAATAACACAATAATTAAACAATTCTCTCCTCTCAGCAGCTCCGTCACACTCCCTCCCGACTCCGGCTCTCTTGTTGGGTCTACACTAGTCCTTTATACTTGCATATAAGTCGGGTTTCATGTATCATAAAATCAGACCCCAACTTATACACCCGTTCAAAATTACGACACTTAAATTTTTTTTTACACCTTCTTGCTTCCTCCAATCTCGCATCAGTTACATAGAAAATAAAAGGCAGTGTGCTCCGTGGTTACTCTCTCAGGTGGGCGTTAGCATATCATAATCTCTTGGACCAACAGAGTTTTCTGCATTCGACTTATTGGACTGATATTATAAAATACAGGAAATTGTACTGTAAAATCAAGCTCTGACTTATCCACGGGAGAACTTAAACGCAAGTATATACGATATTAGGAATAAAAGGTTTCTGCTAAGCAGGTTCTGAACCCAAATAATGGCAAGGAGACCAAAGTATGAGAAAAGTAATGGTTTATAATAATAACATTAATTAGTTACAGAATGCAGAAAGATAAAAACAGATCAGTCTATCATGCCCTGGTCCTACTTAGACACAAGTGCCCTCTCTCTTTCTGTCAATGTGTATCTCTCTCCCCTCTGGTAGGGTGGCTGGTCCACTTACCCAACATCTTCCTCAAGTACATACCCCCTATCCTGTCTCCTTTGTCTATCCTTGCCTCCTCCCATGAGGTGAGCCCTTATTTCCTTCCAAATCCAAGCCCACCCAGCTGGTAAACAGGTCTTCTGGACGCCAAGCAGCAAAATCTCCTGAGCATTTTGTGGGCTTTAGAGTGGTCCATGGAAGTTCCAGGTCCCCCAGACTAGAGTTCTTCCTAGCAGCCCCAGGTGTTTCTGTGTTTCAGACACCCAACACCCATTTAATGGGAGAGGCCAATGCCAGGTTCCCTGTCTACCATGTAAATGATCAGTATGCCATGTGTATAGTACTGAGTGTTCTTGCTGTCATCTATCTGTATAAGGGGTGATTAATATTTCCTCCCACTGAGTTGTGACCATGGAGTAAACTCCTGGGCTGTTAGTATAGAAATGGACCATAGTGCCCTTGTCATGATTTCAGAACAAGTGTAATTTTCTCTGAACGAAATTCAAACAAGATAAAGCTCTCCCTATGTATATTTTTTTTCAATATAGAGAACCTTCTGATAAACAAATTATCATACTGAGAAGACTTCATCAAAAGTACATATTTATTAGCGTCTTTATTTTTAATTATACCATGACAACATTTTTGTTCACATTGGTTTCCGTTATTTTGTGGCTTAGTTGCTAAGCATAACTCAGTTGCTAAAGGATGTGCTACAGGAAGTCACGGGGAATATCATCATCGACACAACAGTATAAATAGCTGCCACTGTGGTTATCTCGCCATCCAACTTGCTAAATTTCTGAATTGTTCTTATGTGTTATTACAAGTTTTCTTTTGATTACGGCCTGTTTTTTTTTTTTTACTATGATTTTAGCTCATCCCTTTATTTCTTAGAAGCTTGTCATCTTTTGCGCCTCCTTTTTTTGTGCATAATCTGACTCTCTCATATTCTGGTCCTCTCTGCCTCAGTCAGTTTCTTTTTAAATTTTGTAATAAATTATTTCAGTTCTTTAATCTTTTGCCATTTGTAGATTTTCTTTATTTAATCAATTAAAATTAAAGATTTAAGGAATTTAAGCTTTGTGTTTGGGCAAGATGTTTTAAATGATTTTGGCCTTCTCCTTTGGGGCAAACTCAACACAGTGGGACTGGAATGATTAAAAAGGTCAGCTTAAATGAATGACATCTTCTATAATTTATGTATTCTTTTTTTATCAGCCTTGCCAGTCATTTAGACTATTTCATGACATACAGAGAGCACTGTGTTTCAGTAGTCCTATTTGGACCAGTGTGTCATAGTAATAGCTACTTTGCTACAATTAAAAAAATGTACTACACAAAGCAGTTTGGCATGATGTTTTGAAAGGATGGTAGCATATATAATAATATTTGCTTTTAAATATTGTTGCACAGAGACCAACATCAATTAATAACTTTTCAAGGTGGCATGTCACTCCACAGATTGCTGGCCTGATTTTTTTTTATAACATCATACTAGACATTTCTAATGAATCTTATTTGGAGACCAATGTTCTCTCAGTCTCTTCCCCTGTTTCAGTTTATTTTCTGTTTCAACTGTGTCTTGATGCCAGGCTCACAGTTTATGTGAGAACTAAATGATATTTGACCCTTGTAAAATGCCCAGTCTGTGAGCTGCTGCAGGGAGTCAGAGCCTTACAGTGAATGCTAAATTGAAATCTTTCAGATTTCTGCACATTTTCTTTGAATGGGGGGAGTACCAGGGGTTCGTGGTATGCCTCACAATCTCCAGTGTTGTTGCACTGTACTTCATTGTGCGATACAGGTGAGTGAAGCAATTTGATCTGTGGCACCAGTATGGACATTGCATTACTAGCATTATCAGTTTTAAAAAGAAAGAAGGTGTATTGAAGGCAAAAATGTGCAATTGACTAACAATATAGGAAAATATCACGCACAAACAAGAAAATGAGATAAGATTGTAAAGTCCTCTCCTCACACAATTTGAAAGCTATTATGTCACAAAGAGGAAAATTGTTGTTATTGTAGAACCCTGAATATACTACATTTTCTTGTCCTCATACAACTAGATTTGCAAGTAACTTTAAATAAAAGCAGTTGTTTGTGAGTGTACAGTAAAGTGTGCAATTGTTTACATATTTTTTCAGCAGGAGCACAGGCAGATGTGGATAACATTAAAGCACTCATGAGGAGATGAACAATTGGAGTAACTCAAATTACATAACAAAGGCAAGAAAAAAAATAATAACTGGTTGTATTGGCACAAGCACCTGTCTTTATGTAGCCTCATCCCTAGGTGGCAAGTCCCCAACTACTAACAGCAGGTTTTGGCAGAGACAGGCCCACAATTGGGGAACTGACTTTTAAAGTTCAAAAAAGTAAAGAAAGTCCCAAAATATATCAAAAATGTATAATAAGGGAGACAGAACTGTAAAACTCTGGCTTGTTCAGACAAACCAAAACAAAAATCTTTGTTAAGGCAACAATCTATTATTATATGTACAAGGTGTAACTGATGCCATTGATGAAATTCAGTAAATCACCGAGCCAACTGCGCTTGAACTGGCTGCATGCAAGCACATAGAGGCCAACACTAATGCTTGCAGGCTAGTCTAGTGCAGCGGCTGAATCCCAGGGACAGTGATGCTGATTCGTTTGGGGTGAGACAGTAGTCATGTACGGCACTGACTGATTAGCTATGGCATGATGACAAATTGTACTGGGAACCAACTATAGCTGGTGACGGCGTTCAATTAATGTACATCGCTGAATATACTGGGCTCCTGCATGCTGGCAAATTGCACTGGGAAAACAACTATAGCCGGTTTTGGCATTCAACGAATATACATTACCGAATATACTCGGCTCTGGCATGCTGGTAAATTGCATTGGGAACCGACTGTAGCTGGTTCCAGCAGTTTAAGGGTTAATAAAGTATTTATTGTAGAAAAGCAAAATAAGTACAGGAAAATAGAAAAACAACGGCTTGCCTAAAAAGACAATTCAAGGTAAACAAGGCAAAATCCAAAGGCCAAAGTCCAAGAAGCAGAACAAAATAACCCAGAAACCAGAAAATAAATCAAAGACAAGCAATACTCACAAAACTCCTACTCAGACTAAATGATCCACTCCTGGGTGACTCGCTCTGACTGAATATAAAAGCAGCTGGATTATCCATCAATATTGACGTCAGAGTGGGCCCACCTCCTATGGCTCCATCCACAAAGTACAGGGAATGGACAAACTTTTAAAGAGACTGTAATTAAATATTAAATAAACAAGCATAACAGGAATTACATAAAAAACATGAAATTATCATTCAAATATAACAAAAAAAAAAAGCAATATGAAAGAAAATAAATACAATCCAGGAAAAAAATCCCTGGCTGTAACACAACACGGTTGAGCACTTGCCCCAACTCACCACCTGATGGTAAAGCTCATAAGGTCCTTATGAAAGAGACAGGTTTAAACTTATGTTGGAATTACATTCAGGGCCATCTCCAGGAATGTTTCCAAGGTCAAACATGTTCTCTGAAAGCCACAGAGCTTTCTCAAGTGTCCCCAGTTGCTCCTACAGTCCTGAGCCCAGGCTATTATTTAATGTGTTATACAACCCAAAGTAGCTTGTTCTCCCCTGTGTGCATTTGGGGTTCACATATAATGCAGAGAACCAGCCTGTACCCATCTAACAAACTTTAAAATTTCTAGTAGGTTACTTTTTCACCCCTACTGCAAATTTCCTATGTTTGTTTGTTCCCTGGAGTTATTTCTCACAGCAGCCTTGTTATAAATTAAAAGTGCTATCTCTTGCCCAAGCATGCCAATAAACACTCGTTTTACCAGGGACTGCTATCCTGTAGGTGACCCCCTACTCTGCAATCTTAGTCCTGTCTAGTAACATCTCGGCACATGATAAATAATTCAATAAGGGTCAGACAATGAGTCCATTATACAGACTGAGTAAACCACCTTATGGTTCATGGTCCAGTGCGTTGGCCACTTGGCTTGTCTGCCTGCTCACACTGGAACAGAATTACACAGAGTTTGAAACAGAGAAAAAGACTTTTTTAGTCTGAAATGTAGGTGATTTTAGATGATGATTTTATTTTGTTTATTTAAAATGTTCCTGAGAAAATAACCTACTTCTAAGGACACCGTTGTAAGAATTTCTGTGTTAGTAAATGTGTCCTGAAATGGTCTGGTATTCCATCCACGGTTGGTTCTTGCTTTGCACCCAGTGCTTAGGCCTCAGTGCCAATGACATAGCAACCTCATTCAAAACATAAAATAATATTGAATTCACAGGCAGACTGTTATTATTTGGGCTGTGTGAACATGATTGCAGAAAGACCATTGCTAGCTGTGTAGAATGATCTTTCCAGGAGGACTGTGTCAGCCTCCCATAGTGATTGTTTCCTGAGATCAGCTGTCACTGTAGTGATGACATTGAGGATCTAAAAGGATGAGTGTGAATGTTGAGGTTGGACAGACTGGAGGGACTGACCAAGGAGAAGCCCGTGTGTCAGGCTAGACACTGAGTGAGAGGAGCGGATAATGCACTGTGGGAATGACAGGAAATAGTATGGAGATAGAAATACTCCAAAATAGAGAAAGAGAAAGTGAGAGAGAGAGTGCAACCGCCATATATAAATATGAGTAGACTGGGAGAAGTAGCTGTGAGCTTGTTCTGTGTGATGTACCTCTTTTTGTCTCAGTACTTGTTACAACATTTTATGCAGAGAAATGCAAATATTTAGTTGACACAGTTTCAGATTTTATCCGGTGTTCAAGGTGTGCATAGTGGAAAGCCCAAAAATTGTTGTGAAGGGTAAATAAACCAGGGAATTAATTCAAAAAGGAATGCGAGTAAGAATAGTCAAAGCCATGCAAAGGTTTTAGCCAGAAAATCAAAGAAACTACATTCAAAAAGGCAAAAGTCATAGTAAAGGCACAAGGCCAAAAACAAGCAAACACTTTGATTCTTGATTCTAGCAGATGTTGAGATACTTTTTAGAGCTTTTGGTCCTACAGTGGGATGCTGAATATTGTTGGCCTGCCATTACATTATACCGGAACAAATGAATGATGTTACAACTGCACCAGGCGGTAAATGTGTTAGTAATGTGGTAGTGTCTTATCAACTGATTCTCGAAATCGCTGCATCCTCAAAATTAAAACGAAAGCCTAATGCTAATATAATTCTATCCACATCCAAGCCACAATAAAAAATTACCAAAATAAAAGTGATACTGAAAACCACAGAGCCCTTAGAGAAAAATCACCAATTCTGAAATAAAAATTTAAAGACCTGAAAAAAACATAAACAAATGTACACAATCATAACATGATTTCAACTCAACTGTACCTATTTTGCAGTATGTTTTAAATTAAATATGCAAATTCATATACATTGTTACGATCTACTCTAGATCTCTGCGGTGGGCTGGTGCCCTGCCCAGGGATTTGTTCCTGCCTTGTGCCCTGTGTTGGCTGGGATTGGCTCCAGCGGACTCCCATGACCCTGTGTTAGAATATAGCGGGTTGGACAATGACTGACTGACTGACTAACTCTAGATCTACTCTAATTTGGTGCTGATGTCTTAATTGAGACCTCCCCTAATTACCCACCTATTGAGTTGCCCATTGTTAATAAATCACCTGGGTTGTGGGTGGGGTGTAGATTATAAAAGAAGTTTCTTTGAGTTTTAGGTTAGAGAGAGTGTGAGAGGTGAAGGACAGAACAAGGTATGGAGAGTTAGGGTTAAATGGCCTGGCTTTGGGTTTTTGTTGCCTATTAAAGAAATGTAATTGTTGTAAGCTAGAAATTTATGTGATAAATGTGGATATATATGTATATAAATGTGGTATATATCTTGCTGTGTAAACTTTGTGAAGCTAGACAGCTATGTTTGTGTTGTCCTCCCGCCTTGTATCTGTTTTGTGTAACTTTCTCCATATTTTGTGACTTTTTTCCTTTTTGACAATACATGGAGTCTGTTTTTATTTAGCTGGTTTAGTTTTTTTCTGTGTTTTGTCTCCCTCTCACTTGTGTGCGGCCTATTTATATACTCCAAGGCCTTCTGGTAGGCCGTAACAGCTTACAAATTTTGGTTAGTGCCTCCCTCAGCCAAAATGAGCTAATGTGGCATTGGAGGTGGTCACAGGACTTTGACCTATATATATTACTCTAATTGTCATTCATCCCTTCATGTTCTGAACTTTAGTTTTTCATTGCAGGGTCCTGTGAAGCCAAAATCTTGGCAGCATTATAAGAGGCAAGGCAAGCCACCACCATGGACAGGGACACTAACACACACACAGTAACTCAATGACTGCAGGTTAATTTATATTTGGTAATCAAATGAGTATGTATTACATGTACAATTTAGTGCTAAGATTCTGGGGCCTCATGTATAAACGGTGCGTACGCACAGAAATGTTGCGTAAGAACGTTTCCACATTCAAATCGCGATGTATAAAACGAAACTACGCCTAAACTTGGCATAAAGCCACACACATTTCCATGGTACCTCATACCCTGTCGTACGCAAGTTCTCCGCTCGGTTTTGCAGACTGGCGGCACCCAGCATCAAAGCAGTGCTACTGTTCCTGTGTGGTTTATCATTCTTTTTCAGATCCACGTCCCTGATGCGGCTTTATAAATACACTGAAATTAACCGCATATTGTTTATTAGTTTAATGCATCTGATTGTAATTAACCAATAACAATATAATGGTCCACAGAATGGTCAAACTATTCCAAATACCATAACTGCTTTAGCGTTGTTACTCTCACTGCACCTTCTTCTTCTTCTTTCAGCTGCTCCCGTTAGGGGTTGCCACAGCAGATCATCTTTATCCATATTACTCTCCCAACACCACTTGGAGCAGACTGATCAAAAACAGAATTATCGGTATACAGCATCAAGCACACGCTGCCTCAGCCATGCTTCCTATTTGAACTGCTTCTCACACGGCAAACGCTTCAAACCTTTTCTGTACAGACCTTGTGGTTCAGAAAGAGTTTCATCCCAAGAACTCTAAACGCACTCAATCAGTCCATCAACTGCTCCTTGAAGAACTGTTTGGACTTTTAGCCACTTTATAGATGGCGTATTTACATATAATAACGATATCATTTTTAAGATGAAATGCAGCAAAATATGTTTATTATATTATACAGATAAAAGCACTGTATGCTTCATTGGGACAGGCGTGAACGATAGAATAATTAAACATGTACTACGAAGATATTTCAATGTTCCTTAAAAGTTTTGAAAAATCAGCGTTATAAGCTTACAGATGGCTTAACGTCTATTACAGAGCTGATTGTGTGGCGATTGGTTACTTGGAGAAAGAAAAGGAAGGACAGGAATTGGAGGTTAGTACGTTTGAAAGAGACAGTACTGCAGGGGCGGCCTTAGGCATGTGCAAATTGTGCACCTGCACAGGGCCGCCAAATCCCAGGGGCCGTCACGCCAATATATATTGAATATAAAACAGAAAGAGAAAATAACGACACAGCTAAAAACGCAGTGGCAAATTTTGGCAAAAGTTAAACGCTTGTGTCATGAGCACGAGGCGGCTATGCAGTGTCCGCAACGGACGTGGCCATCCGCCGTGCATAAGATACCATAAACACATTGGTGGGCGAAGGGGCCACCGATTCTTTCTCTGCCCAGGGCCGCCACAAGCCTAGAACCGCCCCTGAGTACTGCTGCAATAAATTATTTCATCGAAAGTCGCGCACAATCACTGCACCACCGTGTTCCCATGTTTAATAACTTGCTTTAACTTCCATCATCATGAAAATGATATCATATATACATCTCAGTATTTTAATTATTCAGAGAGCTGTAATATCATGAATGTAATGGATTCTGTGTCCTGTCAGAGGAAGAGAAAGCCCGGAAGCACGTAGTGATTCACACACAGAGCACATAGAAGAACACATACAAAACAAAGCATTTAACATGCTACTTTAATTACGATGTGATTTGAGAAATGGGTTAATTAAATGATATTAAGATGAAGTTTATGATGTTCTACTTTAATGACAAAATAAACTACGTATTTAAAGTGGAAGGGGCGGCACGGTGGCACAGTGGTAGCACTGCTGCCTCGCAGTGAGGAGACCCGGGTTTGCCTCCAGGGTCCTCCCTGTGTGGAGTTTGCATGTTCTCCCCGTGTCTGCGTGGGTTTTCTTCAGGCGCTCCAGTTTCCTCCCACAGTCCAAAGCCATGCAGGTCAGGTGGATTGACAATTCTAAATTGGCCCTAGTGTGTGCTTGGTGTGTGGGTGTGTTTGTGTGTGTCCTGCGGTGGGTTGGCACCCTGCCCGGGATTGGTTCCTGCTTTGTGCCCCGTGTTGGCTGGGATTGGCTCCAGCAGACTCCCGTGACCCTGTGTTCGCATTCAGTGGGTTGGAAAATGGATGGATGGATGGATGAGCCAAAATGAGTCCTCCGGATAAAAATGTCCAATAGTCCAATAGTTGTTGGGTTTCTCAGCAACACTGACAAAAATTTCTGTTCGTGGAAGACATAAGTGTTCTTCCACTATCCCTTCTTTACCTAAAACCTATTCACTGTGGTTTGCAATGGTGATGAACGTTTTTTTTTTTTTTGCTTTGAAGTTGTGTCTTGGATGGCAGCTGTGATAGGGGATAATTATTGCAGCTTAGCACATCCGAAGAACAGCACTGACTGGTTTACTAAACCCAAAACCACAAATATGCAACATTTGCTAGCATATTTTTCTTTATGAATTCTGCACAGAGGTCGAGATAGATAGATAGATAGATAGATAGATAGATAGATAGATACTTTATTAATCGAGATGCTGCATACTATTAACACAATACACCACAGTGAGGTCAGTGCTGTTTTTTTTATCTAATATCGCCATAATTTTCAACTTCATACATGAACAAACTTGTATATACTTTAGTTCAGTTTATGTTTGCATAGCATTCTTCACCTAGTGTATGTGCAGAGTGCTATGACAAAATCACAGACAGATACAAATACAAACTTTACAAATTATTTAAACAGACAAAGTAGTTCAAAAGTTATTAACATAAATGAAGCACAGCGAGATCTGTTTATTTATATTATTGGTGAACTGTACTGTAGCCAACGGAGGAGTCATCTGGACAGTTAACATCATCCCATCATAGGCAAAGTTAGACTCAGTCATAGCTCTGGAGTCCTTAGCCACCAGGCTGCCCAGTCTATTGTGGGCATTCTACAGTGTAAATCTATGCTGGGCCATCTAATCTAATGAGAGAATCCTTACATTTATTGATTGTAATGCTCCTAGTATCTCAGATGTCTTTCCAGGGCCATTAATATATACATACAGTATATATTGTGGAACTGCCATAGAAAATGTATCAAAGTAATTCACATTGTTGGTCACAACTCAAAATGTGCATAATGTTAAACAAAAAAAATGTATAAGATTATATTAAATGGGCAAGGATAACAAAAATGGAGAAATGCAATTAACAGGTCATGAGTCTGAAGGTAGAACCTGAAACAACTTCTGAAAAGTAAACACATTAAAATTGAATGAGCATTTACATGGGAAAGCATAACATGCCTTTAAGTATAGCTGATCATTTATAAATTTGAACTGTTTTAGTAATTCAACTAAAAAATCTGACTCCTTTTCACCAGATCTCAGTTCCTGTATTCTTTCCAGATTGTCCAGTTGTCATTGGCCTTAGAGTCATAATCAATAGTACTTTGAAAATCAAAATTTTGCAGCCGGTTGAGGTGTTTTTCCATTAGACTTCTGGTCTTTGTATCCTGGAGAAAGACTCATAGGCCTGCGTAAACCCTACTGGTGTGGGGAATTGTCATTCTGGAATCTGTACAATCGTGTCATCTTGAAAACTCTTCCCCTTGACCTTGTTATTTGCCTCATACAGACCTTCCAGATGCTTGCCTTTTCCTAATTACGAAGACTTATTATTCATAATTTGTGTAGAGCACTCACTTCCTATAGTTTTTTGGCTGTAATTATCTGAATTTCTCTATGAATGTGTATTCATAAAGCTCTTCCAATGTTCACATCAATCTGCGTTTTGCTCTTTCTAATTTAAGTTAGATTCATTTTTAGTCTTACATTTCTTGTTTTTTAATTTTTTTTAAATGTGATTTGCCGCCATGTTGTAAGGATCTTTGAATGACCGCAGCCATATTGTTTATTGCTGCTTAACCATTTCCAGTCACATGACACATTATGCAATCATGTTTTGTTTAAACTTTTGTACTTGCTACAAAACAATATACAACAATAACTGTTGTTAAGAATAAATAATACTAACAATTATTAGGACCTTGCTTCACATTTTTCTAATTACAGTTTTTTGTTTTGTGCTTCTGGCTTTGATGGTTGATTCTGCGTCTTTATATATTCTGACACCTTCATGGCCTAAGATTAATTTCACCTGCTCCAATTGCTTACTTCATCTCTTGGTCTTTCTTCCTCTTTCATACTTGCTCCGGACACTATTTTTCTCAAGGTGTCCATAACTCCTACCTTTTTAATTAGGTACAGTGTGTGTGTAACAGTTGTACTGTTTATGAATCTAATGCACTGTAAATGTATCCTTAAAATCTATTCTGCTCTTTCACTTCATTCAGTTCATTGTAGCTTTTCATCCATTAAATGACCCTGCATACTACCTACTTTGTTCCAATTTTACTTTTGTTTACTTTGTAAAATAACTTGTGATGGTTTATTATGCCAAGAGTTTACTGACTTTTCATTCTACTTTTTTTACAGTTGTAGCACAGGCCGGCTAAAACACTTTGTCAGGATCACATAATCAGCCAGAGGGTGGAAAAAGCTGGCTGTTTAATGAAACTAACACTAAAAATCGCTTAGCAGACAGTTTTTCTTTTCGGTGGCAAAGTTTTATTCTTTTTGTATTCTGTATTCTTTTCTGCAGCTGCATAAAGCATGTAATTCATAACATGCCAGTAAAATCAATTTGTATGTATGCCTCTCATTCATAATCATCACAGAGGAGCACATAGCACATAATTTTTTTTAATGTGATGTATTTGACCACACAGACACACCAAAACACACCATTGTGTACATTACTGTGTATTTTCTCCACTGTCGCCACTGACAACCATTCCCCTTTGTCTCTAGCAGTGAATATACAGTCGGCCCTTGATATACGACCGGCCTGACATGCGAACAACTTGGTTTACAACCAAAATTTGTGTTTTGAATTACAACCAACGTCTTGCGTTATGACCCGAATGCGGTCATGTGTATCCACTTGTGCGATTGTAAACAAACAGCCGAGAGCATTCATAAGCGTCAGTCAGAGCCCAGATACATGTGTTTGCGGACGTAATTTCGGTCAGTGCAGTGATTTATATAATTTATTTCGATAATTGCTAAGGAAGAAAGAGAAGATAATGAAGGTAAAAAAAGCGATCACATCAAAACGAAGAAGGAAATTGTGCGGAAATATAAGAGTGGTGTTCGTGTGACCGATCTCGCTAATATGTACAGCATGTCGAAATCCAACATCTCACAATTTTACAAAGAAAAGATTTGTATAAGGAGGCTCTTTCCAAACAATAACCACCTTCATTCTCCTCCTCCTCAACCCAAAGATGTCAAATTAAATGGTGAGTACAGTATGAAATTGTTGTTTCTGGTAGGCTAGGCGTTTTTTATAATTTTTTGGTTAGTACATTAGAAAAATTATTAGTGTTTTGGTAAATTATGCACATTATACAACCCTTTTTTATTATGAAAAGGTTAATTAAGTGTTGCTGTGGGAGGTTCGGAATGCATTATGGGTATTTCCATTATTTCTTATGGGAAAAATAGTCTTGACTTACAACCAACTTGAGTTACAACCAGCCCTCGTGAACGAATTGAGTTCGTAAGTCAAAGGTCCACTGTACACTGTTCTTTATTTAAATACTACATAACAGGCAGACACCTATCTAATTAACGGATAAAAATGCTTTCAAACAGAAACTAAACAGCTTTCTTTCGGTTGTGGGGAACAGCCCGGACACAGACAGGTAGTCATGGTTTAATCACCCAACACACGTTTATTTACACTATGTACAATACAGTGAACCACGCACAACCCCAATGCCGCAGCACCAATAACCCCAAAGTCCAGGCCCTTCACAATGCCTCTCTTTCTTCAGGCCGCCTCCACTCCTGTCCTCTCCTCTCCTCCTAGCTCTGTCTTTCTCCTCTCCCGACTCCAGCCATCGAATTGAGGGAGGCGGCCCCTTTTATATCCACCCGGATGTGCTCCAGGTGCCTCTCAATGAGTGACTGCCGACACTCCCCGGTGTGGCGGAAGTGCTGGCTGTGCACCCCGAAGCACTCCGGATGTCCCTGGTCATCTTCCCCCCAGTACTTCCGGGTGTGGCGGAAGTGCTGAAGACCAGGGCTCTCCAGGCATCGGGGCGCCCCCTGGCGGTGACCACGGGCCCCTATAGGGTTGAGCTTCTAAGCTCTGTTCCCGTGGTCCCCAAAGCCACCAGGGCGGTTGCCCCCTCGTGGTCTGGAGGAGGCATAAGCCCTCCTCCGGTCCTTCCAGGCAACCCGAATAGGTGCCACCCCCAGCTGCTTGCCACCTGGTGTAAATGGCACAAATTTTGCTGAAGGTGAAATTTTAATCTATTTTTGTAAATTTGATTTTTGCAAAGCAAAACACAGAGTTTTGCTGCAGATTCAAGTTTATGTGAATCACTTCATCACTAGTCACTATACTATACTTTCTGACTGTTTCAAATAAGTAGTTGACACCTTTGGGATAAGGGCTCAAAACACACATCTGAGTGAACTCGATCAAAGGCATATGTCTCTGCAATCTGGACATCACTCAAACATTATTTCTTTAGGCAGTCAGTGTCACCTCACACCAGTTTACACTTTTATTCAACCAGAATCTTCATTCATTCATTGCCAAATTAGTTGTTGTTTCCACATCTAAGATATATCGCAAGCAGTAAAATAAATGAAGACTGGACTTCAACAGTTACATTGAGAAAAAGATCAGTAAAGCAAGTTTTTTGCTTAAAACATATGAATAAGACACCCTACAGGCAAAAATAAACTTAATAACAAACTGGTTCCACTGATCTATTGTCAATAGCTAACTTTAAGTGTGGCCATGTTGGAAAGTTAGATTCAGAAATCCTGCATACATTTGATATTATGCCCATAGTCTGAGTCCTGTACCTCTATTACAGATTCCTCCATATCTCTATTTGAAGGCCTCCTGTAAAGTCAAAGAATGATCCAGATGATGTGTGAGCAGGATTACAGCTGACAAAGTAAAAACGTTTGGCTATCTGGGTCATTCACAAGCACTGCATAGTTTTAGTAAGACATATAAATTTATAAATAGATCGAGGGTTCTTAAAGTTTAATTTATAACTAGTTTTGAATTTAGATGCTTTTGATCGCAAGGCCATTCTCTTGGATGCTCATCTCTTGCTCTACCCATTGCTAAATTTAAACAACTATTTCATTTAGAAAGATTAAATCAGTAAATCCATCTGATGTTAAGGTTAAAATCTCTGGGGCACTTGCAATAGGGTGCTCTACTCTTTCAACCTTTGGTCTAGTTACAAACTATAATGTTTTATTATCTTCCACTCTGATCACTCTAGCTCCCATTAAATCACAAATTGTTAATTTTGCCCATTCTTCCCTTTGGTTTGATCATAATCTCCAATTCATAAAAACCCAGGGACATCAACTTGAGTGTCTCTGTAACAGAAAAAAAATAGATAGACCAACCATTGAGAGGCGCACATCTATGCAAGAAAATCCTATATTTCAGAATTAATTAATTTATTTATTTTTGTTTAAATTAATTTTATTATAATCATTCCGTACAAATAGATCAATTTTTACAAAAAATAGGATTGAAAACAAATCGAACCCCACCCCTGATTAGAATTAATTTAATCTGGTAATAGAAGCCCAGTGTAAATGCTTCGCGTTAAGCTTTAGCAAAGCTGAGAAAAATAAATTCTTCAACACCATTGCAGTTCAAGGATATGTTGATATTTGAAAGGACAGTGCAAATATTAACTTAATTTACTCACTTGACTCATGGGGCTGGATGAGGAAAAACATCGCATAAATAATTAATTGATTCTATTTAATTACTTTTTTTTAAATATTTTTTTTTCCAAATAATGTTTTGCAAAGGAGCTCCCGGTTGTAACAATGCATTTTTCTGAGTATGCAAATAGTTCCCAGTTTTAATTTAACAATTCAATAAACTTTTTTAAAAAATGAGATATGCAGCTAAATTATTACTAAAAAAATTGTGTTTGTTATTTGTATTTTATATGGGTAACAGGATAAATCTTCATAAATAATTTGGCAACCTGTTTATTTTGAAATGTTTAATCATATTGACTAACATTGTGCTGAATTACCTCAGCTCTAGTGCTGCTTCTCCAAAACATTTTTCACATCGAATATGCTTTGTTCACTAGTAACATTGTTTGGCAAATATTTTTTTGGAACTTTGCAGTGTTTTTCAAAGCCCACTATGATTCTTTTCGCTTGGCCATAACTGGGTCACAAACATAAGACAGGAAAAAAATGCCATTTCAAGTATCCCCACCAAAGCACTTGACTGTATTGTGTGATACGTTTCCTGGGCTCTGACCACACTGGTCCCTTTCACTTGTGGTCGTTTCAACCCCCAACGTTCTTGGATTGCTGTTTGTGTGTTGTCAGTGAACTTAAAAACTGAAGTGGGCTCCCCTAGACTTTCTTGTATACTCAGATATGGGGATGGATATTTGAGGAGTAAACCACAAGACAATGATTATATTTTTATATTATGTACATTAAAGACAATCAACAACAAATCAAATCAAATTAACAATATATTGAACAATTATTATAAAAGTAAAGTTAAATAAATCAGACTCTGCAGCTGCATGAATAAAAGGTTTTCTATTCAGCTCTTAGCTTGGGTGCCTTTTGTAAAATACACTAAAAAAAAAAAGAAATCGTTGAATAAGCATTGCAACACACGTGCGAGTAGGAGGCAGCTAAAGGGCTTGAGTAATTGTAACACCACATCAGACCAGGGGGTGGCAGGATGTACTGACTGTCTTTCTCAGTTCCTTGCAGACCATTCCTGGGAAATCCCACCAGGTCCCGGTGCCTTTTGATGATGTCACTTCCGGTTCCTGCCCCTATGACGTCACTTCCTCTATGGGCCTTTAAAGCCGCCATCTTACCTCCAGTCTGACAGTTCTGCTTTGGACTCAGTCTTGTGAACATCTCTGTTCAATTATTTAAACTTTTGCAGCCAAGATATGATATACGGGTGGCTGCCCCAAACCTTTATGATGTCTGGAGTGAATTACTTGTCACAAAATTTATCAATTGTGCCACACATTTCCATTCATTCAAGTAGTGTTGATTTAACACTTACAGAGGGCTTTGTGTCAACATACTGTAAGTGCAATTGTTGAAACAAAATTTAAACGTATCTACTCATTTTTCTTTTCTTTAATTGATCTAATCTGACTTACCTTTATTAGCCAAACACATTTACTAATTAAAAAAAAAAAGATTATCAATGCAATTCATTGAGATTATTTGAAGTCTATCCAGAGACGTCAATGTAATTACACATTTTTATACTTCATTTGCATCAACAAAAGAGAAGACTGTTCAGTTTACTGTTTATTTTAGATGATCGCATGTTCTGTGTAATCTTAGCATTACTCATTCTGTTGTATGAGAGGCAAAGAAAAAGTTGCTTTTGTGAGTAGGCTGGCAACAAATTTGCCAGTGTATGAAAAAAAAGTATCATAAATCAGTTTCCACAAGCACATGAAATTCACAGCAGTAACAACAATGAAACAAAAGGGACAAACATAGGATAATCACATACATAAAACTTTATTTATTTTAGTCTAAATTAAATAAATGTAACTGTGTATAGTGAAAATGGACAAACCATATTTTCAGTGTTAAAAAAAGAGTTAATTTTGACTCCAATTAATTTAAACTAGGTGAGTAAAGGCAACAATCTCCAAGGCTGTTACGGTTCTGTTAAAAGAAAACAATTTCACGGTTGCAATTCAACATGATTTAATTGTGTTAATGTGACATCTAACAGAATTATGTCAACATAACTAGAAAAAGCTAAGTAATGTCAACAAACATCATTATTTTAAGTTATATTCACTGAAATTAGATAAATAAAAGAGAAAAACCCTGTTGGTTAATTTTTTGAGTGCTTCATCTAGACACAGTTCTGCCCTAGGACAAAGCAATAAAAGAAAATGAACTAAATAACAGATACTGCTAATAGTCGATGAATGAATGTTGGCACACAACTACTGTATACCAACGTATAATTCAAAACCTGCAGCACCCCTTGGTGTTTTCATGCATCTAAAAGAAAGATTGGATGGCTGTCATCTTTTGACCTTGGCCAATTTAGCTTCTTTTTTTTTTTGGAAGTGTTGCCAGGGCCTTGCTAACACTGGACTCAAATTTCCAAAGAGACTCAGCCTGACAGAATTTTGCATTGTGTAACATGAAAGTGTCAGCACTTGCCAAAGAAAAAAAAAAGTAGGCAATCTTAATCACAATATCAGTCAGGACATTTATTTATACAGTGTCCCTGATAAGCTTAGGGCACATTTGACATGAAACCTGGTAAAACCTCACAGTAATGTAACACCCACTTAACAGAATACAGCCGGCAATTTGCAGAAACCCGCAACATGTGGAGAAGATAGAGAGGTGAAGACATACATTGCTAATTAGACTTCTTGATCAGATTTAGGTGATGATTGCTCTATAAAGAAAGAGCAGTCAGTTCTATAATCTCCAGATGGTTAGAAACTTGAGTGGGAGAGCAGGAAGTCCTGCACTTCACCTTAAGGTAATGCAGCAGCCGTCCAACTAAATCTGAATCATTAAAGCCTAGACAGCTGAAGGCCCATCTGATTGCACTGCTTAATTTGTAGGCGAGCGTGAAGCAGTTCACCTGTCTGCAAACCAGAAAGAGAAGCAGACATCGACGCTTACTTTCATGTCTGTGTGATGTGTCCTTTACATTAGATTAAATTGCCATGATCTTCTACTAGGGAAGCATTTCATTGATTAATTGAGTATGTTGCTCTCGGTGCTTTTCATTTTTCTAGTTATTTTTGTATTACAGCGGCCCAGTGGTTAGCTTTTCTCCATCTCAGTTCTTGTGTGGAGTTTTGACATTCGTTCTCAGTCTTCCTGATTGTTCTCCACCTTGCTCCAGTTTTGCTCCCAATCTAGCAGGAAATCTGAACTTGAACTTTGGCACACCAAAAAAATCGTATGTTAGGATCTTTGATGATTGTAACATGTGGGTGTGTGCATGAGTGTGTCTTGTGGTGGATAGGCACTATATCACAGGCTGGTTCCTGCTTTCAGCCTGAAGCTACCAGTAATAGAATCTGTAGGTTTTTGTAAGTCAATGGGTGGATTTTGGTGTTGCTCATAAGCAGATTGCTTGTTAGTAGAAAAAAAAAGGCACATGTATTTCATTATCTTGTAGTAGTTAACCAGCTAAGCCTCTCTGTTTTATTGGTACCAAAAATGGCATATATTTAAAGACTCCACCACCCCTAGATGCTTTATTTTTCCCTGAATAGTATGACCACGGTTTTCAAACTTTTTTGAACAAGTACCACTCCGCGAGGACCAGTACACTGAAGTACCACTGTCAATGAATCGTTAATTTACGCCCGTGTTGTTTTGAAGAAAAAGTCACTATAATCACTATAATGACTATAATTATGACGTTAAAGTGATATTAAACTAATTAAGGAAATGGGTGCCCGCGCTAATAAAAGCCGGCTTGGAGTCTTCCACGCATTTTACAGTAGTATATAGTACTTATACTATATATGATTATATGCAACATATTGGCATTCTAGCAACATCGATTCGTGGAAAATAAAGGACCACACGAGTACCACTTGGCATGACTTGAAGTACCACCAGTGGTACGCGTACCACAGTTTGAAAACCGTGGTAGTATGACACATCACATGCCTCAGCCTTTAAAGGATGGAGACAGTTCTCTGTCAGTTCTGAAATCAATTCTGATCTATTTTTGCTCATTTTGATTCAAAGTGTTGTCCCTCTGTGACTAACACATTCTTCTTTGCCAGATACTAACCACAATTTAACCAATACCAACTGCATTGTAACAAGTACACTAGGCAGCATTGTCTTTTTAAAATATTCATGCAGCTAAGTCAATTACAACAAGGCAGTGTTCTTGCTCCCTGTGTCTATCTCAGATGAACCTCATCCTGTATCAGTTATTCACGTGCTTGGCTGCCAGCCCTGCTGTTGTCTGCAGTGCTGGTAAACCACATGAATCTGCTTTGTTTAATGAGACTTGGCTTAGGTCCCTATGACCCTGTGCTGGATGCAATGGTTGGATGGATGACTGCATAGATCAGTCAGCTTACAACTAATGATGCTGCCAGCAATCTCATCCTCAAAACTCTGTTCTCTTTATCTCTTTGCCCACAGACCTGGCATGGTCATTCTCTTCATAACTGGCCCTTTCATACATATCCTGTTTCTACACTGCTGATACAGTGGCCTTCTTTAAATACTTCTACTGTTTTTTAATTAAATCAATAGCACCTCATGCATCTCTTTATTTTTCATGCTTTGTCAAAGAGACAAGATTTGGTTAAAAAAGATTATTACCCAAAGCCCTCCTGGACCAATAACCTTGAACTGATTTAAACAGGTTTAAAAAGAATGAATGAATTGAGGGAATTTTGTTAACTCACTAATTATTTTCCTGTGGTCATCAGTAGATTTCAAAACTGTGAAGCTTTGGCACAAACGATTCATTTTTCTTTCTTGAAAATAAGTAAATATCAATGTATATACAAAATCTAGCTTGTACCATGTTTTTCAATTACACTACAAATTTTGTCTTCTTCTTCTTCAAAAAAGTGATTGTCTATTTTATTAATTTTTTTTTGGAGAAATTAAACTTACATGCACAGTTATTTCCTGCCTTGCATTCTGTTTTGCTAGGATGGGCCTTCATGACTTTGAACTGGACTAAGTGGGTTTGAGAATGATATACCATATTCCTATAAAAAGTATTGCCCACATGGAACTTTTCACATTGTATTGTTATGCAACACTGAAATACAGTGGATATAATAATGCTTCAGAAAGTGTAGCTGCTATGGAAAACATCCTGCATTGTTCCTGTTCCAAAGAAGGCAGGTGCCTCTTCACCAAATGACTACAGACCAGGGATACTTGCATCTCACATCATGAAAACCTCTGAGAGACTGACCCTGGACTATATGAGCTCCTTTGTAGTAGACCACCTTGACCCATTGCAAAGACTGGAGTGGAGGATGCAATCATGTATTTGTTCCACAAGGCTTATTCTCACCTGGACAATGTTGCCAGCACTGTGAGGATTATGTTTGTTGATTTCTCCTACACCTTCAGTACCATCCACTCATCCCTGTTAAGAGGTAAACTCAGAGATATGCATGTGGATGAGCCTGTGGTGTCCTGGATAATGGATTATATGTTGGGCAGACTGCACTTTGTGAGACTCAAAAATTGTGTTTCAGATACGGATGTGGTCAAAAACTGGAGCACCACAGGGAACAGTCTTGTCTCCTTTTCTCTTCAACCCGACTATAAATATAACACCAGGTCACGTCATTTGCAGAAATTCTCAGATGATTCTGCACTTAAGGGGGTGCATTGATAAAGTGGAGAACACAGGGTATGGGAGTCAGGTACAGAAGTTTGTTTCTTTGGTTCAAAGAGAATTGTCTGCACCTTAACATCAGCAAAACCAAGATACTGGTTACTGACTTTCACCACACCAAAGAGCTTCTGCTGTATGTCTGGTCACTATTCGAGGAGTGGATGTAAATGTGGGCCACATTGTGGTGCCCGGCGGGCACCCATGCACGGCCGGGACGCCCAGGAGGAGTGGAGGAGGGCTTGTGCCTCCTCCAGGACACGAGGGGGCATCCTCCCTGGTTGTATTGGGGGCCACGGGTACAGAGCTTGGAAGCTCTACCCTGTAGGGGCCCGTGGCCACCGCCAGGGGGTGCCCTGATGCCAGGAGGACCCCAATACCTGGAGGACCCTGGACCACAGCACTTCCACCACACCAGGAAGTGCTGGGGGGAAGAGGAACAAGGAAACCCGGAGTGCTTCCGGGGAAACAGCCGGCACTTCCGCCACACTGGGGCGTGTCGGTGGGAGATTGCCGGGAACACACCTGGAGCACATCCGGGTGCTTATTTAAAGGGGCCGCCTCCCTTCAGAGATGGACTTGAGTCGGATGGAAGAGAGGACAAGGTTGCTGAAGGAGAGAAGGAGGCGGTCTGAAGAAAGAGTGGCATTATTGATTGGCCTGGACTGTGGGGTATTGGGGGCTTGTGAGTAACTTGTGCATATTTGGACTTTGTGTATGGTAATCCATCCATCCATTTTCCAACCCGCTGAATCCGAACACAGGGTCACGGGAGGTCTGCTGGAGCCAATCCCAGCCAACACAGAGCACAAGGCAGGAAACAATCCTGGGCAGGGTGCCAACCCACTGCAGGACACACACAAACACACCCACACACCAAGCACACACTAGGGCCAATTTAGAATCGCCAATCCACCTAACCTGCATGTCTTTGGACTGTGGGAGGAAATCGGAGCGCCCGGAGGAAACCCACACAGACACGGGGAGAACAGGCAAACTCCACGCAGGGAGGACCCGGGAATCGAACCCAGGTCCCCAGATCTCCCAACTGCGAGGCAGCAGCGCTACCCACTGCGCCACCGTGCCGCCCTGTGTATGGTAATGGAGACCCAAAATAAATATGTGTGGGGTATTTTAAAGGTGTCTGCCTGTCTGTGTCCGGGTCATATTCCACAACATCTACAAGTACTTGGGGGTCCATATTAATGACAGATTGGACTGGTCACGGAACACAGAGGAACTAAGACTTTATATTTGTTCATTTTTGTTTTCTTCATGGTTTAAGTTTTATTGTACTTTGTTATTGAAACTTTGGTGACGTCATTGTCTCTTTTGCGTAGAGTCACTTTGAAAATAGAAACATAGCATGTTGCCAAGTACGCCATGTCATTGCTGCATGCAGTAAGGAGCTTGAGAATTTAAAGAGATGACTTACTTAGAGTAGCCCACTCAGGAAAAACAGAAAAAGATTCTGCTTTCAACTTTTGTTACATTTTTTAACTTTGACTCCTGATGACTTGTATGTTCAAACCACTGGTAACATCCTTTACTATGCTTTTGAAAATATCCGTTACAGCAAATTTTACCTGTTTTTTTACCACTTTTTAGAGCATGAATCCTAGGTGCCAGGGAGCATGGTGTCAAAAGTTGTGACTTCTAGCATCAATGGAAAAAAGAGAGTTCCTGTTAGACAGTCACGGATAACAATGGAGGATTCGAAATGCCACAAGGACGGAGGAAATGGAAAGGTAGCCAGGACCAGACTGGATGAAGGATGAAGGCCCTGTGGTAGTGCTCCATATGAGGCATGTTCAAAATTAGGTCTTTTGATATTCCATAAAAAATTGGAAATAATGGATCTAACTTCCAACCAGTAACCTGCAGGAAGAGAAAGTGGAATCTTGGACATTACATAATCATTATCTTATCAGGTTGAAAACTCACCACTGACATGTATTTCTCATCTAAGATTGCAGATAATCAGTAGCATTCCATGCAATTCCACTTCTGGTTATTAATGTTTGACTAGGATTCCTTGTTTTGCGTTTTGATTTTGACAGTGTTTTTTTGTTTTTTTTTACTCGCTGGTTAAACAACCAAAATTTGTTTTTAACTGTTTCTTCATGTTGTCCTTTTTGCTTGTTGTGCTATTTTGTTATTCCAAAGCACAACACAGAGATGAAAAAGTCACAGGTAGTCCTGACGACAAGTGCTACTATCTGGAGATCTTCAGACTAACAGAAATACATTTAATGAAATTAAGATTTTTGTAGAAAAGTAAAAGGTACATAGATTTTAGTGACAATTAATAATGTTCTGGTCAAATTGAATCCTAAAATTTATATGTTCTTATAATTTTGATACAGCCCTTTTTTGTGTTTTTAACAACTATATTTAAATTCATTGTCGTAGAAAACAAGGGTTGGCTGGCACTGGGATGCTTTAGTAATGGAAGGGTGGAAGTAGACCACCACTCAGGGCCATCTGCTCCCCCAGTATGACAGGTGGCAGCAGGTCTGTGGTCGGTCTCCCATATGCACACCTGCAGGGCTTCAAAGGTACTTGTGGGGACAAGGTTTCCTCATTTTAAGGAGGTTCTGCCCAACCAAAAAAGTGCCTCCTGAATTCAGTGTGGTAACACCTGAAGTACTCCCAGGCCTGGTATAAAGGAAGCCACTCCTCCTCGCACGGTGAGTCAAAGTCGGAGGGAACAGGACTTGTGTTTGTAATGTTGTGTCTTGGGTTTGTGGTGCTGGTATCCCCCCTATTGGTCAAACAGAATTTCTTACCCGACCTTACTATATGAAACCCTTTTACTCACTAATGCCTAATTGTAAAGAATGGAGACTGCATACAATCATATTCACACTGAGTTGGATCTTAAATTTGTATATTGTTGGAGAAGCATCAGTTTGTAGTCTGGGTCATAATGATATACAGGTAAAATTCCGTTACAACGAATATCTTTATAACAAAATTTTCATTACAACGAAATATTTTTATGGTCCCAACAGTTTCCCCATATGACACGAGTCTATAGAAATCTCATTACTACGAAATACATTCAGCAGATACTTTCATTACAACGAAGTTACCAAAAGACCTTGAAATGCCTGAATGAATCATCCACAGAGCAGTTAGTTCTGTGGTTGCAGCTCATTTGTGCACAACGCTCCCCAAATAGAGACATTGTACATTTTTTTTCTTTCTTCAAGCTTTGCTTGTACTGTTTTTTTTTTCTTTTGCTGTTTTTGTTTTCTGTGGTTTTCAGTGATACCTTTTGCTTATTGCTCGTCAACATTTGAAAAACATCAATTGGAATTTAAGTCAATGTCACCCTCCTATAGAAATGGCAGACACGAAAAAATGACAATAGTTCATATTAGAAAAAAAAACTTTAAATTTTGGCAGGTCTCAATTCCAGCAAAAATAAAAAAGACGTTGCCAGTGAATTCAGAATTTTGCCATCGACACTGTCACCTTTCTTGAAAGACCGATCCAAAAAAAAAGAAAAATGTCAGGTTGCAAATGTATGCAAACTTCTGCATTTGAAGATGCAGATAAACCCATTTTTATGTGGTTCAGTGATGCTCATTTAAGAAACATTCCTATTAATATGGCACTCATTCAAGAAAATGTGAGGTTTCTAAACTCTCTTGGGACCTTCCACAACTGGACAACACGCCGAAGAGCATCCTGAAGTGTGATCACCATGTCTGTGGAAGACTGTTTATCTGTTGCCGGGGCAACAGCAGGCTCACAGCTCTGCTGCGTCTTTCTGCCAAAGCAAACCGAAAAGATCTCGATGGGTGATCCAAGGAACATTGTAAATGCAGGGAACAGTATTACATGACCACTAACCTGGCCACAGTCCTGCCTTACTGCTGTGTCTGTTTATAGGAAAGTGGCAGATCCCGCTACAATAAATAACCGAGCTATTCCTGTTTCAAGATAAAGTTGGTTTTGCTAAAGTACTGAGACTCAGCCTTGTGTTTTGGGGTGCAAGACAGGGATTTATAGCGCAACCCTGATCTTTTAGGATTTGCGCTTCACTGCAGCACTGTGAGCCTGTTGCTGCCCTGCCCCAGCAACAGACAAACAATCTTCCACAGACGCAGCAATTGTGCTTCGGGACACACTTCAGCGTGATGTTCCCATTGGGTGGGGAGTGGCAGTTTCCCAAAAGAGTTCAGAAACCTCACAATATGAAGAAGAAGAAAAGGATGATTCGGCTTCTGATTGATAACTGTGCTGCCCACAACATGCTTCCACATTTAGATAATGTTCGCGTTGAATTCCTCCAACCCAAGTGCACAGCAGTGCTTTAGCCATTGGGTTTGAGCATCATTCGCACCCTGAAAGTGTATTATCGCAAGGAAATGCAGAGAAAAAATCTCATCAGCATAACTTGTAGACAGGAGGAGATTAAAATTAACGCGAAAGAAGCTATTGAAATGATTGCAAACTCCTGGACACAAGTTAAAAGAAAGCACTATAGTGACAAATACAGAATCTCATTACTATGAAATTTTCATTACAACAAAATATTTTTTAGGTCCCTGGCACTTTGTTGTAATGGAATTTTACCTGTATTCAACTTCAACTCAAGTTATGAAATGCTTCCTAAATTTCTCCCAGTCCGAATTCATTAGCATAATGATCTTCTTGGAACACTGGATGCCATGATGCTTCACTTCAGGAGTCAACATAGTGACCACTCAACCTAGACAGACTTGATTATTTATTCATAAAGAATAGATTCAACTGACTTATAACTAATCCTGTACTGTCAGTTGTCTTATACACCATCACATTTCAGATCTAAATTATGTTTTGCTCAATGATAGCAACCTTTCCCTCCATTATGAACATCAAGAATTTACCAGATCTTGAGTCATTCCATGATGTAATTCTATAGCAAATATCTTCACTTTGGCATATGGCGAGGACTGGTCCTGGTACAAGTTGACTAAGCAAAAATGGTCTAAACCAAAGAATGGTTTGCTGGAATGGGCTCCAGCTTCCCTGCCACCCTGCTGAGGATAAGCTGGTTTGAAAATGAAATAATGAAAGGATGGAAGGGCATTTTCTTCTCTTTTGTTATAAATTAAATGATGGAATGATACTTGATTTTGCTGGGGTTTTTGTTTTGCATCCATGCTTATTTAGCGCTGAAATGAGAAATTTTCAGAAATGCTAGACACTTGTAAATCCCATGTTTACCTGCAAAGAAGCTAATCCTTCACTATTTGCAAAATCAGCCATGTAGAATACCCTATTCGGTTCCAGGATCAAATCATTTAGATCACCCCTCATATCTGGTAGACACATTTACACAAAGCAGCCTAGTGAATCAGATTACTTCTTACATATACTTGTTTTTTTCAAAACTGGAACACAGATATTTTACATGACCTACTCAGGGTCACACAGTGACTGTCATGAAGATTAAACGTGTGAACTTGTTGTTTAAAGTCCATTGCCCTAGCCATTATGCCACACTTCCTACTATATAGCAGTAAAGACACACACACATACATTCTCATTTTCTGTTCCTGGTGAGTGTAATGCTATTTTAACTTCTTCTTTTAGTAAAGGCTAAATCAAATGACCACATGGGATGCCCACAAGGCCCACAGACATAAGATCTCATTTTTATCATTAATATTTTTCTCTTCCTTCCCCCAACCCAATTTCTATTATTATTTTTTTACTAGAATTCCACTTCATGGCTGCTTTATTTCTGGCATAATGATTTTTTTTATAATTTCCACCTCCAGGGGCGCACTGTGAAGACGTGCCCTTGTGGATGAATGGGCTATCACTTTGTCAAGCTGCATTAAATGAGATGAAAATATGAAAGATAAAGACAGAAATCTGCCTGTCTGTAGGAAGAAGAACCTTGCTATCTAGGCACTGGCTAATACAGATGTGCTATGGGGCTCAAACATGACTTTCAACAAAATCAGAGCATCCGAAGGGGTGCAGATGTCTCAGTGAAGGCAACAAGCTAGGAGAAGAGCTCAGCACTGCAGCCGATATGCACACGGATCATTTACTGCTTTTTTTTTTTTTTTAAGAAGCTTGTTGTCTTTAATGAGCATGCACAGCTACAGTATTACTGTAGAGATTAAAGAGCCATCACTCAAGCAGCAATCGATACGTCTCTGTAGTGCGGTAGGGGGGATGTATTGAAGGGATGAAGACAGAGTGAGAAAAAGAGCAATCCGTCCCTGCACCTCCTGCCAAAGGTACTGCCTTTTCAGTGCAGAGTGCCCCTCTGTGACATTTACTTTCTGAGCAAGACTCTAACATTGCTGCTCCACTGCACTCTGGAGAGCTTATAACATATTATGCGGCTGACTGAGTTGCCGCTATCTCTTTACGCACGTACATGGACATGGCCATGCGGTTATCTGGAAAACACCATCGCAGTTTTCTTATTATCATCCCAAAGCTAAAAAAAAAATGCAAAGTGAATAAACTAGCTTCTTTGCTGCATGTTACTATTTCATTTCCTTCATTTTCTCCTTCACTTACTAGTGTGCTTTATTATAGATATGGCAAGAAAAAAAATTTTGAAAAGTATTGCTTTTATCCAGTCATCTCATTTCTCTTACTATATTACCATAGTTACTGTTAATTTTTCATAACAATAAGAAGATAGAAAGAAAGATAATTATGGACATAATGCTAAATTAAACTTAAAGCATAATATATCCAATTTGCAATCACACTCACACCAGACTCCATGCATTCATCATACCTAAGCTTTCAGAATCACTGACGATGACACAAGTTCACTCATATTAGCCTAAAACAGACAAAATAAGATTAACTATAATCTGCACAAAATACTTCGGCTACATTTGATCTTTGAAGGTTCATCAGATGCTGATAATCGTAATAATCGAGCATGCATATCAAGTTTCAATTGGTATGGTTTGGCTAGGGTTCCGTCCCTGATTCAGTTGCCTTTTCTTTTTCTTGTTTATATACGTTGTATTACATCACAAATCAGGTTATTATGAATAGTTCTGTTTAATTATTTCATATTATTTTGTTTAATTATTTAATATTATTTTGTTTTGAGTGTAGTATGTTTTGTTGTTCTTTAAATTATGTACTCTCTGTTCTTTTTTTCAAGTAAACCAAGGTGGGGCCTCCCAACACTGTAACTGGAGGACTGTTCACAGTGATATTTAAGAGCCAGCAGCCCATGTAATGACTTCTTCAGTATTGCATTTGATTTGGCATTTGCGATAGGATTTCCTTGCTTTTAGACCTCTCATTTTTGTTTAATGGGACTATTACTGCATTTGTTTTATTCAGTATTAGATACAGCAAGCCTTTTTTTTCATTTTCTTTTCTCCTGTTGTAATGCTTGCTACAACAAAGCTCACAAATGAGTGAAGGCCTCTGGAAAAATCACATAAAGCCAAATCTGTCCTCTTAATAGTGCTAGACCAGTGTTTCCCAACCTCTGTCCTTGGGACCTGCTGTGCCTGCAGGTTTTTGTTCCAACCAGATTCCTAATCAGTGACAACACCTGATAGCACTGACCTCATTTAATTAGCTGGTATTTTTTTCTCTTATTCTACATTCAGAAAAGCACAACAGGATGATTTTTATGTTTATAAGACATTTAGAAATATTTCTAATTTTGCCATTAATTTAAATGCTTAACTCTCTTTTGTTGATTTCATTATATTTTGCCCTTTCTCTGTGCATTTTTCCCCTTCGTTGTATCTTATTAATGACAATTAAAAATGAGCAGAGCAGACACGCTGGCAAACAACACGGAATAATCAAAGGCTGCAACTACTTTAGCATCAGACCCACTAATTAGTAAATAATGGATTAATTCAACAATTAGAACACCTAGAAAAGTAGAATGAAAATCAAGATGAAAATATTGTTAAAAAGAAAAACATACATTAATCCCATATAACTATTTGGTACATTTTAATATATTATATATATATATATATATATATATATATATATATATATATATATATATATATATATATATATATATATATATATATATATATATATATACAGTCATATGAAAAAGTTTGGGAACCCCTCTTAATTCTTTGGATTTTGTTTATCATTGGCTGTGCTTTCAAAGTAGCAGCTTCCTTTTAATATATGACATGCCTTATGGAAACACTAGTATTTCAGCAGTGACATTAAGTTTATTGGACTAATAGAAAATATGCAATATGCATCATAGCAAAATTAGACAGGTGCATAAATTTGGGCACCCCAATAGAGATGTTACATCAATACTTACTTGAGCCTCCTTTTGCAAATATAACAGCCTCTAGATGCCTCCTATAGCCTTTGATGAGTGTCTGGATTCTGGATGGAGGTATTTCTGACCATTCTTCCATACAAAATCTCTCCAGTTCAGTTAAATTTGATGGCTGCCGAGCATGGACAGCCTGCTTCAAATCATCCCATAGATTTTCGATGATATTCAAGTCAGGGGACTGTGACGGCCATTCCAGAACATTGTACTTCTCTCTCTGCATGAATGCCTTTGTAGATTTTGAACTGGGTCATTGCCTTGTTGGAATATCCAATCCCTGCATAACTTCAACTTTGTGACTGATGCTTGAAAATTATCCTGAAGAATTTGTTGATATTGGATTGAATTCATCCAACCCTTGACTTTAACAAGGGCCCCAGTCCCTGAACTAGCCACACAGCCCCACAGCATGATGGAACCTCCACCAAATTTGACAGTAGGTACCAGGTGTTTTTCTTGGAATGCGGTGTTCTTCTTCTGCCATGCAAAGTGTTTTTTGTTATGACCAAATAACTCAATTTTTGTCTCATCAGCCCAAAGCACTTTGTTCCAAAATGAATCTGGTTTGTCTAAATGAGTATTTGCATACAACAAGCGACTCTGTTTGTGGCGTGAGTGCAGAAAGGGCTTCTTTGTCATCACCCTGCCATACAGATGTTCTTTGTGCAAATTATGCTGAATTGTTGAATGATGTACAGATACACCATCTGCAGCAAGATGTCCTTACAGGTCTTTGGAGGTGATCTGTGGGTTGTCTGTAACCATTCTCACAATCCTGCACATGTGCCGCTCCTGGATTTTTCTTGCCCTGCCAGACCTGGGTTTAACAGCAATTGTGCCTGTGGCCTTCCATTTCCTGATTACATTCCTTACAGTTGAAACTGACAGTTTAAACCTCTGAGATAGCTTTTTGTATCCTTCCCCTAAACCATGATACTGAACAATCTTTGTTCTCAGATCTTTTGAGAGTTGCTTTGAGGATCCCATGCTTTCACTCTTCAGAGGAGAATCAAAGGGAAGCACAACTTGCAATTGACCACCTTAAATATCTTTTCTCACAATTGGACACACCTGTCTATGAAGTTCAAGGCTTAACGAGCTAATCCAACCAATTTGGTGTTGCAAGTAATCAGCATTGAGCAGTGACTTGCATTCAAATCAGCAGAATTACAAGGAGACCCAAATTTTTGTGCAGCCAGTTTTTCACATTTAATTTAATTTCATATAACTAAATACTGCTCCACTAAAAATCATTTTTCGGAAAACACCCCAATACTCAGATGTTCCTAGGAAATGAAAGACATACCACTGTTATCTATTTTGTTGAAAGTAGAGTAAATTATTATGCAGGCTGAGAGGGATTCCCAAACTTTTTCATATGACTGTATATATATATATATATATATATATATATATATATATATATATATATATTTTTTTTTTTACCAAACTTAGTTTTCTAATTTCTATATTGTTCCCAAAAAACGGAACTTGGGAAATAACACATCACTTAATTAGCCCCAGAGTCCAATTAAAAACAGAAGATGGTTGGAACAAAAACCTGCAGCCACAGGAGATCCCCAGGACCGAGATAGGGAAACACTGTGCTACACCTACTGGAAAGGCCTCACCTCAGGCAACCTAGCACAAAAACTCAAAGACAGGCCTCCAGCTTGCACAGGCCAAAAAATAGTGTGACACATAGACACACTCAATGTATAAAAAAAACACTTTTTCTTTTAATACTGGTACAGTTGTACATTCAAGTAACATGATGACTTATAAACAGCACAAACTCAACTTCAGCACACCACCAAAAGATATAACCCAACATTAAACACAAGAACTATTTTAAAATACATCATAAATTAAGTCATAATTAACTATTTAATTTTAGCTGCAGAGCCTCCTGGGAAGTCAGTGCCATCCGTCGCTAAATCAGCCTTGAGGATTATAAATTGCAACAGATCTGAAAACAACCCAAAATTGGAGGAAAGGGAAAAAAATAAAAGACAATTTTATTTATTTAAAGGTTCAAAAGAATACAAAAAGACAAAGCAAGAAACGAGTTAAAACAGATTATGCCATTTAAACAAATCCAATAAACAGCAAGGCAAAAACAGCACCTTTAAATGAATGAAGGAGTAAAAGCCAGAAAATCCAATAGTCAAAAAACAATAATCACTAACAGAATTGTTGGACTGCATGATCATCAGGTAGCCCTGTCTCCTTGGGTTCAACATAAAGGAGACAAGACAGATAACAGAAAAGCACAAACTTATTTGTAAGTAACAAAAATACTAAATAAAAAAAAAATAAACTTTTGCCAAGGAAAATATCTTCTGCCTGTTTTTTTTTTGTATAATTCTTGAATTTGGAATAAATCTTTAAATATTAAAGAACTTTGATTGATATCAGTGGACTTTCCTTTTTTTGACATTAGAGCCTATACCCCACTATTGGGCTAAGCAGGCCATTAGGCTGCATTGTGAGTTTGGGTCTAGGCTGCTTTGAAGTGAATGTGGGCTACACTTTTGGATCAGACATATGCAAGTCAGTTTATTTTTTGAAGTTGTTCTTCTTTTTGTAATAAACTATTTATTGAATATTTCCAGTATAGTATATAACATTTATTATAGAATCCATACACTGATGACTACCACACAAACACCAACCCCTTCCTGAGTCGTCAAGCACTGAATTAACAGTAGCATTAATTAGCAGCAGACATCCAGGATTTAAAGGAGTGAACAGTGGTAGAACAGCCTTCAATAGTTTTAATGGATGCTTTGTTAATATGAGATGCAGATAACTCCATATGTAATAAACTGTGAAATGTAAATACCCAATTATCATTAGTGGCAGTCTCAGGAGATTTCCACCGTGAAGCAGAGAAATTTAGCAGCAAGAGTGCCTAAAGAGATAAGGTTCTCCTGGTAAGAGGAGAGATGCAGGGAGGACAGTAAAACAGGATTAGAGTTTCAGGCAATATTGCAATATCAACAGCGAGAGAAGAAAACAAGGAATGAGATAAAAAGATCCAAAGAGAATAAAAAAGGAGGGCAGAACCAGAACATGTGGTGAAAAAGTGCCTGTGACACCCAATGTGCAAAAGTGGCATTGAAGATCAGGTTCAAGACCCATCAGATATCACTTAAGGGGAATAGGGTAAAATCTAGATTTGTTGGTAATTAGGATTTTGGGAACAACGTTTTACATTATGAAATGTGGTCATCCAGGCAGGAGCAGAAGGAGGAGAGATGTCTCAAAGCCAAACTAAAATTAAGGAAAGAGGTATATAAGCTGACTTACACAGTACAGTATAGAGGCTGGACACTTGATGTTTATAGGGGGAGAAAGAGTGATACGCAGTCAAATGAATAAGCAGGCAAAGTAGAGAAAAGAGAGATACTGCATGTTCTTAAAAATGAATGAATTTCTAAAATAATAAAGAAGCAAGATAAAAAATGTGGAACAAACAGGGCTGCAGCCTCATTAAATAGGTTACCAAGTTTACTAGTTTCTGCACTTTGCCAAATAGGTTGTTGTGGTGTGAAATGAGGGTGCAGATCAAAGTTGGGTACCTGGAGTACCAATCAGGCAAAAACCCTGTTTAATCTGAACAAAAGGCAGAACGATAAACAAAGAATACAAACAAAAAATATGTGCTTCAATGCATCTTGTATCAATAAGGAAGTCCTCTTTCTGGGACATCACATAAATGTTTCTGGCTTGGCTGAGCACAGAAGCAGGGCCAGAATAGAAATGCGACACCACCTTCTGGGAGTGTTCTCCTGTAATATATCATTAGGACTGAAAGGGATGGGGCTTCCTTCACTTAGGTGCCTTCAAGGGGCAGTTTCTTGAGGCTGTGAGGCTGTGAAGAAGTAGACAAGACTGTTAGTGATAGCACCCCCTTCTCATCCCAGGGTGGTACCTACTTACTTTAGGCGAACCTGGAAGGTGACCTTCTGGTGTGCATGCGTGACAAGGTAAACACATGAGTGGCCACCAATGTTAAGAGCATTGTTATGAAAAATGCAGGTGAGAATATGCCATTTCATTGCACCAATATGATTTGGAACCCACGTGATGCCAAATGTGGAGGGGATTTGAGATGATAGAACCAAAGAAAAGCATATAAAATTTAGGAATCAACAGAACAATGAGATTGCCTGCTAGACAGTGAGGAGAGATGATGGAGGATTCGATATGCAACCACTATAGAGCAGGAGAGGGAAGGGATAACCAGGACCAGATTGGACAAAGGATGGAGGTCCAGTAGTAGTACACTATACCAGACAGAGACATCCCTCCATTAAACCTACTTCTAATTAATGTCGCATGTTTTGTGACTTCACAAAATTTAACTGAAGTGCTACATTGATTTTAATCTCAGCCTGGCAGGATTGAAAGGACAGAGAGGGCATGCTGGCCTAGGAGTGAATAGAAGCACTTACTTATATGCATCAATTATATATGCATCAATAATTAGAGGAAGCTATTGCACTATTAGATGCAGAAATGTCCGTCCATCCCCCCTAGGTCCTAAAGCAGTTAGCAACGGGTATTAATGGAGGTATATAGGCTTGCTGGAATACATTATTAAGTGGCAAGGGGGAGGATTTTGTCCAGTTAATTTTATAACCTGAGAAGATTTCACAAGTTTTAAACAGGTCAAAAATAAGAGATATTTCTGAAGACACCTTACCTAAGTAAAATAGAACATCATTAGCATACAAGAAAATCCTGTGAGAAGACTTGTGACAAAATATAGGCATATATTTTGCTGCAATATATATAGCTGCAAGTTATGACAATGGTTCAAGGAATAGATTGAAGAGTAGAGGGGAAGTCAACATCCCTGTCTAGCCACTTTATTAATGGGGACGTGATTGGAGACTGAACAGATTGTGAAGACAGCTGCTGAGGGGGAACAATATAACATTTTGATCAAATCCATTACGTGCCACAAGAAAGGCAAGAGAAAAGTGCTGCAGTAGTCTTGAGATTCTGGGCGGAAACAATTAGTTATATAGTCCTTTGAAAATTACCTACAGCTAGCCAGGAGCTAGTGAAGCCAGTCTATTTAGGTTGAAGCAATTTGTGAATAACTTTCTAACCAACGAGAAAGGAACTTAACTAAAAGCTTAGTGTCTGAATTCATTACTGAGAGGGGTCTGAAATTTTGACATAACACAGGATCCTTATCTTGTTTTAAGAACAATCTTAAGTCTTAAATTTAGATGATCAGATAAGGTTTCCTCTTGAATAATATCAAAAAGGTGAACAGTTCATTTCTTCCAAAACTAGGCAATTACTTGAGATTGAGTCTCATCCAAACCCAGAGCCTTACATGCTGCCATGAAGTCCAAGGTCTCCTTGAGTTTAGCTAAGGTGAAAGAAATGCTTCATCATCTGTGAGGTGTGAAAAAGTAACTTGTCAAGAAATGCTTTCAGGTCAGGAAGACAGTGGCTATGGGCATCAGAAATTCCTTTTTAGTAATTTGAGGATCAGATAGATGTTGAACCTGATTTAGTCTTCATAGTAGGGATTGTGGAAAAAACACTGCACTTTCTATGTCTTAGTGTAAGTAATTTCCTGGGCATGGCACCTGCTATATAATAATGGGTCATGGTGCAGTGAATCAGAAACTCTGCTCCTTAGTCAACAAGACATTGAGCTAATTTCTAACCTTAGCAATCTCCAGCTTATGATTTTTATCAACCAGGAGTGGGCAAGGTCCTTTGAATACCTAAAGTTTGGATTCCAAATCAGAGATTGCCCAGAGATTAACACGGGTGTGGTGAAATGTAACTTATTTTTTATATAGCATTTGCTGAGTGCAGGTACAGAGCACTATGAGTAATTCTCAGTTAAAATATAAGTATAGATTATACTATACTACTAAGTATAGATTATACTATACTATTACTAAATATAGAACTGGTACGCATATTAATGCAGATTTATTAACAAACACAAAGAACAAGGTAGACACTGATTAATTAATTGATGAACTATGGCCAGTTGACAACGGAGGAGATTAAAATAATACAAGAAAAAGACATAAACAAAGTCACAGTCCTGGAGACCTCGACCAATGGACCACCTGCCCCCTCCTAGGATTTCTATAGTGTAGTCTGATCGGATGAGAGAATCTTTCCATCCAATGATTCCAACTCTCCTTTATCCAAGATTAAATGATTATGCATTAGTGAAGTCCCAGATAACCTTTGAACTGCCTCCCAAACTACACTAGGATCATCTACTGACCCTTGGTTAAAACCCAGAAATTCAGTTAGCTTGTTTCCAACTGCTCACAAAAGCCTTCTAATTTAAAAAGGTGTGTGGAATTGCCAGCGAGGAGAATGGTAAAGGGAATGAAGTTGCTCCAGCTACATAAAATAGACAAGATGATCTGAAAGACACAATGAAACTAAAGACAGGTTTAAAACTGATGAGGCTAAAGAATGGGAGACTAGTAAATAATCAGTGCAAGATTGGACTTTTTGGCGAGAGAAAAAAAGATAATTTTATTAGTAAAAGATTTACTAGGCAAAAAACATCAACTAAGTTAAGGTCAGCACAAAGTTTACATAAAGAAATGGCTGAATGAGGACTGTGCTGAAAAAATGGAGAGAGCTTTGTCTAATAAGAATTAATTACTGCATTCGCATCAATTCTGACTATCAGCTCATATATATTGAATTTAAGAAGTCAACTAGCTAGATCAGGAATATAAATAACAGTAAGGAGTATGAGCATATTCGGGATACAATTGCCAGTTTTTAGCTCCCCAGCTAGGACATAACAGAACTGACCAATGTTATCAATTCCTACTTTGATGATATTGATCTGCAAGCTCCTTTTGAAAAAAATTAGCACAATGCATTTTTTGGAGGAAGCTGATGAAGATGCTTCAACAAGATAGTGTTTGTTTTGATAGTGATGAACATCAGTGGTCAATAAGTGCAATTCCAAATTTAGAGTTATATCTATACAAAGACGGTGAAGAAACTCCAGTACACTCGACACCATGAGGGGCAGAGTTCAGGGCCCTGATATTCCAAGAAACAACATCCAAAATAAGAAAAGAATGACAGAAGATATGCAAGCAGAAAAAAATAGTATTCAGCAATCTGCAATCTCACAATATCATTGAACTTATTACAAGTTTTTCCTGCCTGACTCAGGATCCCACCCACAAACCCTCAAACTCCTTCTCTCAAACAGAAAACACGCCATCAACCACTGTAGATTCCCTTCCAATGATGTAAACATACAAATTAAAACAGCAATAGGATGGCAGGGAATCGGCTCAGCCTCTACCTAATCTGGTTTCTCTGAGAATAAAACTGATACAAGGCCCAGGATTATGGAAAACTGGGTCCCTTGTTGATAAATGTTACAAAGCACAATACAAAGGAGATGAATATGAAACAGAACCCAGCAGTTCAAGAAGATTTTGTGGAAATCCAGGTGCCTCAATCCCTAGCTCCCCAGAACCCATTCCCTTGTTTGAGCAAGGAAGACAGTCCATACTCTGAAATCAGCAATGACGTAAAAATTAATTGCCAGATCTAAATAGTTAAAGTCAATGCATATGAATATAATAAACAGAACAACACAAAATATAATGTCCGAATGAACTAAAAACAGTACATGAACGGCAAATAGGCTATAATAAAACAGGCAAATATCTTCACTCAGGAAGAAATTAACAAACTAAGGCTTAGTATAAAAAAACAGGAGAACAAAGTAGCCTGCATGACTGCAAGAAGGTACCATTAGTGACAAATTTATCTATTGCTGTGAACAGTGGCTTTACTTCAAGGTTGCTGGGTAAGGACCTTTTTTGTCATCCTAAGTTCAGGGTCCATCAATCATCTGTGTTGTGCCATAACAGGACTAAAAGTCAGTGCAAAAGCAAGGACTTGAACCTTCATATAAAACATCCTGAACACGACAAGCTTCTTTCAGCATATGCTACAAATCTGTGAACCTTAAAATGTAATGATGATGAATGGGGCCTGGTTGAGTCCATGCAGCTGGAGTATATCCTGTTTGCCTAATTATCTCAGGGACAAAATCAAAAAGGTTTGGAAACCATTTTGGCCACATCCTGGATAGGAAGGAACTGAAATTATCACTTTCTGTGCCTCTGCTAAGTCCTACAAACTGAATGTTGTCTCATCTTACCCTGTCTTCTTGGTCAGCCATTTTCATTTAAAGGGCACAGAGTTCAAGCCAGAGAATATGTAATTCTGAGTCAAAATATGTCAGACCAAAAACAAATTAAGTTCTCTGGTAATTTTCTCCTGTTCTGCCTTAATACCAGAGATTTCAGTTCTAAGTTTAGTGAAGTTAGTTTGCGTGTTTGCATTCTGGGTCTTTGTATACATCTTCAGAATGTTGTTCATGGCTGCTCAGTAGGACTCTTCAATAGAATTAAAGGCAGCTGAATGAGTTCTGTGACCGGAAGAGAACAAGGCCTTAGACTGTAAGGTAAGTAAAAAGTTCTAGCAACTTTTCTAGTAGTTAAGGTAGAGATTAATATTTTTAGGTGGATTCTAATGGGAATGAGATGAAAGCACCCAGGGTTTAGACAGGCATTACCAGGGAGCATCACACGACTCCAGGTCTTTCTTTTTTGGTGAGCTGGCAGAATCACAAAACAAATCAACTAATCTTTTCATATCACCGCATGTGCACTCGGGCTAAGTCTTGCGTAAGATAATAGGAAAAAAATAATTAGCATTTATTAAAATCAATTAACATGCAAAGCCAATATGAAATCCAGTGAATGTATAAAAGAGCAACTTCTAAGCCTCTAACATCCACTACAGTCTTGATAATCCTCCTGAGCATGTTTATTTCATTGCAACATGAGAACATTCTGCCTGATGGAGAAAAGGCAAAGCTCAGCTGATAAAAGAACAGGTTTAATAGTAATTGGAAGATTGAAATCTTTCAATTAGAAAATTATAATCAAAATCTTGGATCAGGCCAACCAAAAATGAACATAAAATAAAAAGAGTATATAAAAGGCAAATAAAAGGCCAAAAAAGTCAAAGTAACACTCCCAAAGTAATGTCATCCTTTCTTTGACCAAGGTTATGGTTTGGCAGTTCAGATTTGGATGCATCTCCATGCCTGCCATCTTCCCAAATAGCCACAACCTGATGATGTAATATGCTACAGCCATGAATGGTACATGCCACTTCCATATGACAGATGTGGTTGCAATAAGCAATATGGCTGCACCCATACCAAACACTAGAAAATTGCACTGTTCCTAATAATAAACAGAAAACAAGATTGCATTAAATGATAACAATTATACATTATACATTACTAAATAATAAAATAATTAGAACAATAATCCTACACACTGACATGTGTCCTTGCCAAGAAATAATAACATAAAATATGGGATTCACGCTTCATTTTGTCCAGTACAAAAAAGTTAAAAAGTACATGGGACCCTTTTTGAATGCTAATCTATTTACAAGGATAGATCATGTCACTGGCAGAAATTCTCCAGTGATTCTGTACCAATGGGGTGTATGATGAGGAACTTTGTTTCTTGATGCAAAGATGTCTGCAACTCAACTTCATCAAAGTCAAGGATATTGATTATTGATTTTCGCTGCACCAAAAAGCTTCAATGCCTCATTCCCATCAGTGGGGCTCTCATATTCAGTGCGTTCAGTGAGCCCAGTCTAATACAAGATACTTGTAGTGTATTACTCAAATGAATTCATACATTTTGCACCATTTTTTAAAAAATGCTCATGAGAACAAGGGATAATTAGCATAGCATTTTCAACACATCATGAGAAAAATGACAAAAAATATAGGATCCACAGTCAGGTGAATCCAAAACAAAAAAGTCATAAAGCACAAGGGTGATTATTTTCTTTTCAAACAAATTTCCCATTTACAGGAATTGGTGGAGTAATAATCATATTTGTGACTCCTTTTAAAGACCTTCTTGATTTTTAACAACTTTTAAAAATGTGCTTGTTATTACACAACGCATATTTGGAATGAGACTAAAAAGTAAATATACTTTGAATGGCATAAAACACGCTACTGAACCACAACATGGTATCTCATGGTTTAAAGCCCGTAATAAACTGTAGCATTTATCAAAAAAAGCAGCAGTAGTGAGTATCTTATTGTGAAATATGCAAGGACTTGCATCACTCAGTTAACCCAAAATAGTCAGACATGAGTGCCTGTCCACAAAAACTAGCTCCTGAAGAGTTGAAAAATACCACAATGCTGTAAGAAAGAAAGAAAGAAAGAAAGAAAGAAAGAAAGAAAGAAAGAAAGAAAGAAAGAAAGCACTTTGAAAACAAAAGTAAGAAGAAACAGGACACCGCAAAATGAACAGGTCTATATATAAAATGACAAGATGTCTGACTGTGCCCAGGTGTAACATAGCACTGTTTATATAAATCAGCATTGCTCATGTCATCCAGCTTCCAAAAGAACATCTTTTTAAAAGTGGTTACATTGAATTAATCCCCTTGGGAATAAATATAACCTAAAATTAATTCTTCAGATAATGACTGAGTAGAAAATAAGAAAGAGGTTAAAAATGAAGGGCAGAACAAGAAAAAGAAAGACAGGCTAGACAGTTTAATGAGTAGAGACAGCAAGAAGCACAAAGAAAGAGGGATGTAAATTCTAGCGACAGTTAACATCTGAACTATATACATACATATGTTTTCAAAAAATTATAGTAAACATCACAATTACTCTGTAATCATTTGCATCTTTTGTTGCTAGAAATGCATCTCCACCAGTATTTCGCCCATATTGTTTTAGGAGTAATGTTGTGATCTCATTGTTACAGTGCATTACATCCAGCTAGTAGAAAAATTAGACAGTTTATCAAAAACATTGTAAACAAATACATTTTCAGTCTTTATTATCAATACTAAAGACTACAGATGTTGTATTATGCTACTCCAATCCATACAATAAAGAAGTTAGTAACAATAAAATTTAAATATACTAAAAAGAAATTTTCACTTGACATTTCCAATAACATCGGCACAATTTCTACTCTATCAGACAATTCTGTCTTTAATAGAAATGGTACTTTCTGCAAACCTAATAAAACAATATGCTATAGATTCCCTTTTTCTAGTTTTTACTCTACTAAACAGGCTTTTTTGCTAGTTCTCAAAATAAATAAATTATATAAATAGGAGAAGGACTTAAAAAATTACACACAAATGACGCCTTGCTCACTGATAAAGATCAAAAAACCTGATGATGTCTTTGAGTTCTTGTTATAGGAATATGGGTCTGGTTGGCATCACACCCTACACAAAGTTCATGAGCATGTGCAGTCATGTCCTACTAAAAGCCAGTTATTATAACAACATCTTGATGGTACAGCCATATTGGATCCCGGAAAACAATGGAAAATATATAGAAATAAAACCAAGAAAAGAAAGAAATGATGATAATAGAGCACATTAGCAATTTCAAATGATTAATGAACACATCATTATGATAATTAGCTTTAAGTCACAGCCATAAAAAAGGAGTATATGTCATGCTTTGGTAAGTTTCAGCCTCTCAAATTTAAAATGAAAGTTAGATCCCTGCCAACATTCGGCTCTGATGGACATTATCAACAAATCACAGTGTAATAGGTAGATGTTCAGTGTGTAAAAATGCTGTTTATGAGCCATTTAATTAAAAATTCTCTGGTGTTAACTATTCTGTGTATCCATTTTCATAACTGTATAATTAGAATCAGGATTAGATGAAAGCAGGACCTCAGTTGTGCAGCAGTAAGTGCTTGGCCAGATCTCACTTTGGTTGTCCCTTTGAACAGTACATGCAAAAGCACATTCTCATATTTACTGGAGCAATTTAGTGCCATCTGTCAGCCTGAAAGTATAAAGTAGACTACCAGGCCATAAAAACTGAACAGCATCCACTCTTTCCTCTGAACTTGCTTATTGAGCTAGAAGCTGCAGGGAGCTGAAGACTCACTGAGCAGTTAAAAGCACAAGGCACCAGAGGCTGAACAGAAACACAGCCGTTGAAAGGGGAATTAGTGGAAGAATTTCTAAAGACAGCAGGAGGTTAACTGGAAACTTTATAGCAGAAGTGCATATCATATGGCACTTGAGCAGTTTAAGAAAATCTTTTAGCCTGGCACAATAGCCCATCCAAATTTTCATTAGAATAAATTTCTTTCCACAGCTGCAGTAAATGGTGTAACTTGCATTGTTATCTGATAACAAGGAAGCATTCACATTTTTCACACATGCTGTTTATAATAGGAATTTACCAGTCAACACAGAGTGACAGCCTCTATCCTGGAATACCGGCCTAGTAATATACCAATTTACCTTGATTTCAGCTTAGTTCAACTGAAATATTTGTATGTGTCTTTAATATAAATTGTTATTATTAATAGTGGGAGAGGGAAGTCTGGGCATCTCTGCTCAAGCTGCTGCCCCCGTGACCCGACCTCGGATAAGCGGAAGAGGATGGATGGATGGATGGATGGATGGATGGATGGATGGATGGATGGATGGATGGATTATTAATAGTCTTCTACTAGTCCAGGTTTGACTGCCTACTTGCTGATCACAGTTCCAGACAGCGGTGATGTTACTCGGACATGCAGAGTAAGAAGTTCACTGTACTAATAATGAACAGGAATGTAAACTTGAACTTGGGTTTCCAAGACTTTCAATCACCCTCTTTATTCCCTATATTTTCACGTCTGATTTGTGAGAAGTGGCCATATGCCCAAGAATATTTAGACAAACAAGGGACCTTTGAATTGCACTTGGTGTTACCATATCATGTAGTGGGTAGCGCTGATTCTCGTAGAGTGTTTGGACTCTTCATTTTAATTGACATATTAAAATAAATTTTCCTATTGCCTCAAATTCAGTTCAATTGAATACAGTTTAATTTTGTATAGTGTTGCTCACTGAGAAATTTCTATTACAGAGATGCCTGACCCTATTCCCAATCACTTCTTTCTTACCTCACTTAATGCTGCCAGTCGAGCTGTTGCCCACTCATTAGGTAATCAGAATCACCTTTTTAGGCTCAGCCAGGGATAACTTTCGGAGTAAATTCCACTTCACTATGTAAAGTAGGAATCAACCCCCTCTAAATAGGAGCTCCCTCCCTACTGTAAAACTATAACAAGAAGGCAGTGGAAATAAAGGGAAGTATCAAAAGATAAAAAGGGAAACGAATTGTTGGTAAACAGGCAAAAGTCAAAACTGGGAAAGCACAAAAATATCAAAATACTGACGTCCCAAATGTTAATAAAAAGTAGAAAAAAACAGTCCTGAAACTATATACCTCACTATTTTGGAGTAGTTGTCATCATTATTATGAAACATGTCCATTACTTATGGACGGTATGATATACAACTTGGTCCATCTCATGAAAGAAGTCAAAAACTACCCATGGAAAACAAAATAGCAATGCGATAAATAAAAAAAAAAAAAAAGATAAAAAAACAGGCCAACCAGAAAATTACCAAAATGATTCCAAAAAAGTAACAAAACTAATAACCACAGTAAGCAAAGCCCCAGTGGCTACTGTTTTCTTTAGTAGGATTTGTGCTGAGGGCAATGGAGTGCAAAAACTGAATAAATAGTAAACTCTCCTGTAGGAATGGAAAGTGAATTTTAACATGTCTACTCAGGGACAGTAATCATCAGGTGGAAAGGAGGAGAGATTTCATTCTGTTAAACAATTACCAGTTTTGCCTTCGGCAATGCCAGTAACTGAATAAATAATATGGCAAGTGTCCTACTTTATTTACCTTACCTTTCTCTGTAGATGTTGGGTCTCCAGCCTTGAGAATTGCATCAAGGTAACAAAGGCAAACTCATTTTAAGAAACAGAATAACACAATCTTATATATAAACGTCTACGTGTGGAGGTGTGTGTGTGTGTGCATTTGTCCGGCCTGAAAGTGCAAGGTGGAGTCGAGTTAAAGGGCTCCACCTCCGAGGATACGCAAGTGAGCCCAGTCGGCAACACGAAACATCCGAAGAGAGAGTCACTCGCTTATCGGCTATTACAGAAGTGAGGCGAGCACATCGGCAAAACGGTGTCCCTTTTACTTTTCTTCCCACCGCTAATACATGAGCGATGCGAGCATGTCGGCAAATCGAAACCTCCGAAGAAAGACAGTTGCTTAGCCGCTAATGCACAATGATGCGAGCATGTTGGCAAAACGAATCCTCCTAGGAGAGAGATGCCCAGAGTAGTTCCTTTCAATTTTTTTCTGACAATTTCAATAGTTTCTAGGACCCCGTGCTTTTTACAGCACGGGCTTACACAGCTAGTTTATTAGTAAACACAAGGATTACAGAAATTTGATAACTGCATATATATGTTAATATATAAGACTGGTCGCAGACAGACTAGACTGACAAACATATAATATAGAGAGGCTGGCTGTTTACTGGTTATTTACAGTTCTACTTTATCTTGGCACAGAAAATATAGTTTTACGATACTAAGTCTTTGAAGATGATGCCCAATGCTTTGTGGAGTTGTTGCTTTGTTATTGCTTCAGATTCAGGTGGAGGAATCTTCTTGCATTGAAGTGCACTCTTTCATTGCTACATAATCCTCTGTTTATGGTGTGCAGTGCTTTCCTAAGTTAGGCCCTTTGCCATATAATCTGCAGCTTCGCAGGAAAAAACAGTACCCTTTCTGATATAAGAATTTAGGTACTTAAGGTCCCTTCTTGAAGTGATGGCTTCTTCTGAATTTTCAGACGGTCTCACTGTTTAGCTTGGTAAACTAGATCTCAGCTCTAAGGTTCATAAAGAGAAAAAGATTATCAGTTCCAACTCTCCAAAGTGAGAAAGAGTGGCTCATCAACTTTTAGTTTCAGAGAGAGAGGTTGTTTCACAGATTTTCAGTCTTTTTTGGAGAGTGTGCTCAGGTGTGACACTGGGAGAGTGCCCTAGGGAATCCCTCAAGAGTTTGCTCAGAATTCCCTTGAGTAAGCCACCTGAGAGAGCCAGAGAGCATCCCAAGAGAATCCTGAAAATGATACAGTTTTAAGGGAATTTATGACTTTTTTGATTGATTAAAATCACGTCCAGCTACAAAATCAGCATCTCCTCATAAGTGAGTTCTTCTGTCCATCAGAGTTGTAATTCATTGATTTACAGGTCTTTGCACTGGCCTGAGTTCATTCTCTGCCTTCTGGCTCACAGATTCTCTGCAAAGTGGCCTCTGCAAAGATGTCAGTGCAACACTGACTTACACCTTTGTTGTCAGATGAACTACAGGCTTGTTATGGTACAAAGAGTTCAGCCACTTACTCTGGAATGCAAATGGGGAAGGCACATCTGGATGTCTGCTAAATCTGCTACCTTAACTGGCCTGGTGTGCCACTAAAGTCTAGCGTAATGGAAAATACCCACTTTGTCCTACACTCCCAAAAAATTTCAAATGTTTACAGCAAACTCAATTTAGTAGTTAAAACATATTTTACAGTTTTCCTTAATTGCTCAATTCAATTTCTAGTCTAGAAAAATATTTTTCTTTGGAGAATGTGAAATGTTATTTGTGTCAGGCACTGTTATCTTGTTTCGGTTGCTTGGTCACGTCCTTGGAATACGTTTGTACAAGTATGTGTCCGTGTAGCCTGAAATTTTCAGTTCTACCTTGGGGCTTGAAGGTTAGAGCTGTTCTAACCGACTCATTGGTTGATTGAGACACAATTTAAAGCATTCCTGAAACTGTACATCTCACTATTTTAGTTGTCATCATTATTATGAAACATGTTAATTACTTATGGACAATATGATATACAACTTGGTCCATTCAATAAAAATTGGAATGTTTATGATATTCTTCTATGTTTCTGCTTCCAGTATTGAGAATTTCATGTTTATATTAAGATATATCTTAATATTGTTATTGTGTGGCTATACTTTATGTCAAAATAATTTGCTGATGGATGTAATTTTGATGCATTTTTTTAGTACATTATTTTAGGTGATATTTCATTATCATGGGTGCTGATAGTCTAATCCATTGTGAAAATGTAACTCCATCACTCAGTAATGTGACTTATCTTTTACAGCTCTTTCTTTGCAGCACCAATGATCTTTATTTCTCCTGCATCTCCTGCCACCACATGCATGCCAATGACTGCACCTCACACCACTCACTGTTTAAGATCAGTAACAACAACATCTTCATTTTTTCCATCTCAGTGAGTACAGCTGTTACATGCCAGGATCCTTCCCGATAAAACATACAAATACAAAGGCCAATGGATTAAAGACGTGGATCTCTTAAGTTGTGCTCTCTCTCACTCTATGACACACATACACACCCACACATATTCACACAATGACACACCTTCTACATGGCATCATAGGATAGCTCCACTCCTGACAGCATCTCTCCCCTTCCTGCAGTGAAATCCCTTGTCCCTGCCATAGTTCTGCAAGGTATCTGTTGAGCCATGCGCTTATTCTTTAAGGGTCAAGCAATGTTTGTCCCTACCAGAGCAACCACCACAACACACTCAAATATACAGTATTTGACCAAATATCAGACAAAAGGAATCAGAGTATACTTTTAAAGTGTAGTGCAATATTACCTTTTTATATGAGCTCCAAAATTTCTCATTTAAAATAGCAACAAATGTTCCTCATTTAAAGCTTTACACAAGCTTCTGTCACACTTCTTTTCTATATCTGCTTCACCTAGCCCAATAGAATATAAGTGGGTGGACTGAAATTGGCATATTTAACTAAACATCAGCCAGAAAATCATTTTTTTATCTTGAGAAACTCTCCTCATGCTTGTGCACATTTAGAATGCATTGTTTCTATTTTAGTCTTTGTGCATCTCAACTATGTTTAATCCATTTGAATAATTCAGCGATTCTGATTTCAGAAGAAGGTGCTCTCCATTCCTGAGCAGGCAACATTTCCTCAGTCTGCCAACATGCACTGCAGCCTCTGCTCACCAAACTCAACCTATTATGTTATGCTTGGAGAGTGTAAATATTTCATCACTGTGTGCTGTATCTGTCACACAAAAGTATAAGATTGGCTATATCAACACAAATTCCTGGAGGATATTCAGAGTGCATAGGCTATATTTGGGGGAAAATGATTATCAGGTTTAAATACTGCATATGGCAGCACGAGTTTCATCTTAACACCCCTATGGCTTTATTTTCCTCACCACCATAGCTGCATTCTTTTGTCCACCCCCTGGAAATAAAATTTATTGTCATTTTGTTTTGCTTACTCTCCCTTTTCACTTTTTAGCTACCAAATCTCTCTTGTATTACTGTTTTCTGCATCAGGTAAAACATCAGTTTAGAGTCTTCTAATTAGGACATTTTTAATGAATGAGTGCCGTAAATTGAATTGTATAAAAGTAAATCAGAAGTCATAATGTCTGAACACTTTAAGATTTCAGTTTAAAGCAAACGGTAAAACATAAATGCTTCAGGGATTAATTACAGCTTTAAACAGTATAAAACACTCCTCATTCCCCCGTTTTCCCTCAAACCTCCCATCATGCTGAAATATTCTGCAAATGAAAACTTTTCCTTTAGATAGATATTTGCCATTCTCATGTGACATACTTAGACAGGAACACATTTAATACAAAGTAAAACCATTTGTTAATACACTTTAGTATACACAAAACATATTATAACTTTAGGTTTCTGTGTCTGTGAGTGAAGGTATTAGCCCTAAGTGATCAAATGATCATCATTAAAAAAAAAACAAAATCCATTAGCTCCTCATTAACACAACCCCAAAAACTTCAGAAGCACTAGCAGTGTGTTTAGTCAAAAGGAACTTAACAGGAACAGTTCGTAACAAGAAAAGCAAAGATATTGCACTGATTGAAATATTTTGTTCTGTACTTGTCCTAGATCAGGGGTCTCCAACACGTTGCTCGTGAGCGACCGGTATCTCGCAACCCCTTTCCAAGTAGCTCGCCAAAGTGTTAATGAATCCTACATAAATTTGAAAACTTGATTAGTCTAATGAGGGGTGGGCGATCTTTCCAAAAAAAATCATATCACGATCCACAATCTGAATTGAAATCTATCTTTTCAATGTGCCATACACTTAAGAGAATATCCGGACTCAGACTCATCAAGACCTAAATAACACTTTATTTTAAATATCAAAGTTGAATTCAATTGTTCTCTCGTTCGCTAGCTAATCGGAGTTAAGGAACACGCCCCGAAGCTGGCGAGTGAGTGAGGAAGGCCCCTCCCCTCAGTCCGCTGCCTTTTTCTCGGATTCACGCAAATAAATCAGTACCACAAGCGAAATATGATGCATAGCGAAATGAGAGAAGTCACAAAATCAACCAGAATGTTTAAGCAAATTATGGAAAAAAAAACCTGATCTAAATCCGTTAAGTAGTTCTCTTGTGAAAAGTGGACAGACATACAGACAGACAGAAATTGGATTTTATATATTATATATTAGTAAACCTTCAAAATAATGTGCAGTTAAAGTCTCAACAGCATTCTCAGCATTTCTGGAGCTTAGTATAGCCAGATAACTATAAGAATCATCACCAAGCAACTTTGAAAATGTCTGCTTTGTTTGGGTCTCCATACCTCTGTGAGTCTGCCTTTTGTGACATGAATGTCATGAAATCAAAGTTCAGATCAAGACTGACAGATGAACATTTAAATGACTCCATAAGAGTGAACCTAAGTGGCTGCACTCCACCATACACCTCTCTTGTTGACTCCATGCAGTGCCAGTCATCTGACTAACTAAAAAACACATCACACATACAACTGGACATGTGAATACTCTTGTGAAGTGAAACAGTGACATGTAACAAAATAACAAATGAATAAGTAATATCTGTGCATTTGTAATTGCATTGTTTTGTTTTGACAGTATTCATGTTTTAATTCAATAGTGTGAGATACACTAAAAATGCATACAGACATACAAAATGTCCTTGCAGGTGAACTAAATTTTTTTTTGTGATGTTTTAATGCAAAATGTGAGTTGTGGACACCAACATTTTGTAAATGTTCAGGCAAAACAAGCTTATTTAGTTTGTTTGGGCTGTAAATAAGTTATGCGAATAAACGTTAGAAAACAGGAGTAGTTCTCGGCCATTTTCATTTTGTAAAAGTAGCTCTCAGGAGAAAAAAGGTTGGAGACCCCTGTCCTAGATGCATAATGATGACCATTAAGGCTACATCCACACTAGTATATTTTCATTTAAAAAGGGCATTTCTAAACAAACGTGTTCTCTGTCCACACTAGTGTTTTCACATCGTATACAAAAGTATCTCCATTTACACTAAAATGGACGAAAATACATGTGAAGTAGCCATTCACCTACTGTGGGCATTCTCTCATCGGGGGAAAGAGGAAAACAAAATATGTTGCCCTGGTTCACATTTATTCTTTCTTTATTTGACAATTTTGTTATCTTTTTAAATATTATTTTTCATGTTATGTTATTAATTCTGTTTGTTGTATTTATGTAACATTATGCTTTTGTATGTTATTAATTGTGTGTTGATTATTAATTAATTTAATAATACTAATATAAGTAGTAGTTCTATTTGTTATCTGCCCTGTCTCCTGTATGTAGTGCCTAGGAAGATGGTGTGACCTAATCATGCAACTGAAGCCTGTGCTGCTAGAACGAGAAAGGAAGCAACTGTTTTAGAAAATAAACATGAAATAAAATGATAACTGTGGAACAGAAGAGATTCATAACCATGAAGTCAGCAACATGATTGTCAAAGCCAAAACAAAACCCTAAATAAAAGTCAAGAAATCATAGCACAAAATTCGTTAGCCAGGAAATGTCTGTCAAAAATAAACATATGATAAATACCTTATTTCTTTTTCTCCATAAACTTGAATAAACAGGAAGTGCTCATTGCGACCTTTATATTCATGACCCCATGATGTCACCACTGCTAATTACTGGGTCACTTCCCTAGCTGTGTGGCAACAACTGCTTTACAAAATGGTGCTATCTGCAATCAATAAAATCTTGTCTTTGAAAAGATGGTAAAATAAATCAACATTCAAATAACCATTTCTGGGCACAAACTAAGGTCAAATCCAGAATCCAGGTCAAAAAATTCCTAAACATTTTTAAATACTTTTAGAAAACACCATAAAGAAGCCACAAAAAGCTTAGAAAAAATGCAAATCACAGCATAATACTGGCCCCAGCCATTTTTGAGATGATTTCTGTTTTGCGATTTCTGATTCTAATATGCGATTCTTTAGTTACTTGACTTTTCTGGCTTTGTCTCCTGTTTCATTATAAGGTATTGTCTTTTAGTTTAATATCCTTTAATTAGTTTGCCTTCGAATCGCTAAAACATTGCAAATGTTTATCACACATGATTGAACCAATGATTATGTGACCGCCACGCTTAACCATTGTTGAGCACAAAACAGCTGTGGCTAACAGGAACAAGCCCAAAATGTCAGCAGACACTACCCCAAATGAATAATAACATGGTGACATGGAACTGTAAAAAACAATGACAATAAAATGTTTTCACAACTATAAAACAATGACCAAATTAACAAATAGTATTGACCAGTTTCGAAGCATTTACATAATTAGTGATTGCTTGCACATAAAAATTGATGTCATTTATAGACATTTAAAATACACTGTTGCGCTAACAAATGCAAGATCCTATCCAACCCCTTCCTAGATTCAAATAAAAATTATATTGGAATCAAAGAGTAAAAATATGTAAATGTCTGCCTTGTTCATAAACTGAAATTATTAAGAAAAGTTGCTACAATGATGAATATTTTATATCTTTGTGATTTTGTTCAGAGAGCCATAGACTACTTAAGGTCCCAAAGTGCTTTTCTTTCTCAACCAAACAGAGCATCTCTTCAGCGGGTGGGTGGGTGAGGCTTAAATAAAAAAATTACAAACCAATGGTAGTGTAATCTGGTAACCATTACAAAACTCTACTCAACATTAAATGGTTTTTCTCAAAGAGTATGACGATTGTTTTCCAATTATTATTTTTTCATTACATATTGTACTTCTATTAACAAAGTCAGCACTGCTCATATTTGCAAATAAAATACAGTGAAAAAAACACACACACATACACGATAAAACAAAACATCATAAGGTGGTTTTAAACACAATTGCAAGGAACTATAATCAGCCTTAGCACTATCAATCACCATCATTGATGTCTCTGGACCTTTGATCCTGCTGTCACCCTTGAAGGATAGAGTCTCCCAGTCTGCCCCAATGATCCCTGCCTGATTAGAGAGTCAAAGAATGTATGTTTCTTTCTGGAAGATTTATTTGTGACATTTTCTCCATGTCCTTACCAGTAGCGCCATTATGGGGTTTCTCAAGATAAGTTCCTGATCTTAGGCACCCAACTCCGTCTCATGGTCTCTGGCATCCAGCTCCTGAACTTTGAGAGTCTAGACCCACTATCATCCCTTTATGCATTCTGACGTGCAGGGATGACTCGTGCAAAACTTCACATGCAAACACATGCCCCTTGCCCGCCAGACTGCTCCATGACTAGCAGCAATGCCAGAGAGAGGACTAAGCCCCTAATTAGTGTTAAAGCTAGAGACACCCCTGGTCTTTGCTCCCTTTTCAGTCAAATAGTCAGGTATTCCTATGCACAGCTTGGTTACCCAGTCCCTAGTGTCTTGAATTAATACTGACTGTTTCTCCTAACTCCTGTCTCCTTCACGCTTAGGCAAGTGTCTAATTGTGCCCACAAGGCACCCCTGCATTTCCACCCTAGCAACAGCTTGACTTCTGCTTGTGTGAAACTTTCTCATACCCGGAGTTCTATCTGTTTCATCCTTAGTAGTTCTTTTTCCCCTAGCAACCTCACATACCCAGCAACTTCATATCAATAATAAACCCAAATTATTCATGGTTTTGGGAAATCAAATAAAACTATTATATTTGTCTTATCTGAGTCCCATTTTTCAATTACTGATTTGGCTGACAACATAAAAACTCTTGAGCAAGTAGCATTTTCATTTAAACCTTATACTTTTAGTAATAACATGCATTTAACAACATTAATTTAAAATCTAAACATAAAAAGTCACATTTGTTTTGCTTCAGAGTCAGTGATTACTGTTATATTAACTTTATCACCTCCCTGTTAATTGCTCCAGTCACTAACTGTGCAGCTGAACCACCACGAAAGCCACTTATGATACTGATCATTAGAAAGTGGGGGGCCTCCAGTCTTCAATAACCCTTGATGATTTCCTGCACAAAACTACAAGCAAAGATCTAATAGCACTGGCCTCATTATTTGACATTCCACATCCCTCACCCATGTAGGTCATTCTCAAAGTCATATCATGTTTAAGTCATTGTTGAAAGTGAGCATTTTAATTCCTCCGTAAATTAATATATGAAAACATCATTATGGTCCAATTTTATATTTGATATGTTTTTGAGAAGCTGAGGTGTTTCAATCTGGAGCATCAAACACTGCAGAATTCAACAACTAAGAAAATGTACACATGGCATAGCAATCAGGTACCTACAAAAACTTAATTTGAACGTTGGGGCATTTTTAGTGTTCTAGTCACTTTATCAAAGAGCTTGGTTATTTTTTCTAACTGTGAGTCATATTCAGAAATAACAGTTGTACTAAAATGTAATTACATGCATTAGCAGTGTACATAAAATAAATTTATAATACCATTTTGCAATGTCTTGTGGCTGAAATTGCTTTCATAGACAGCAGATTGATGAAAAGATCCATGTGTGATTGTTAGTTTTTGTTAAATGTCGAGGGTCTGTGGCTAGTTGTAGTTCAAATTTGTTAAACATAACATTTTTCAAAGCAGTCGAAGAAGTCCCCGATGGAGATTTAAAATCTGTGCTGAAGGTTCCAGCTAAAACTTCCACCAAATACTACCTCAAACATTTCGACAAGCATTAATCACCGTCTTTCCTAAACAAAATAAGGACTTGTTACAATGTGCATCATATAGACCAATTTCACTCCTGAATAATGATGTTAAGATACTCTCAAAAATCCTACCTAGAAGGATGGAGAAAGTGCTGCCCTCGGTAATATCACAAGATCAAACTGGATTTATTAAAGGCCGACATCTATCTTCAAATCTCCGACGCTTGTTTAATGTTATATATTCACCAGCAAAATCAAACACCCCAGAGATATTACTATCATTAGACGCAGAAAAGGCATTTGACATGATCGAATGGAATTACCTTTTCACTGCATTGGAGAAATTTGGGTTTGGCCCGAATATTTGTGCTTGGATTAAACTACTGTATACCAGTCCAGAAGCTTCAGTTTGTATTAATAAAATTTGCTCAGACTACTTTAAACTAGAACGTGGTACCAGACAAGGATGTCCCTTGTCGCCACTGTTGTTTGCAATCGCTATTGAACCACTGGCGGTTCACTGCCGAAATTCTCATCAGATAAAGGGGATTGTCAGAGAAGGACTGGAACAGAAAATTTCTTTATATGCAGATGATATGGTCTTATATATATCGGACCCAGAAAACACTGTCCCTGCTGTTTTAACAGCACTAACAGAATTTCAAAAGATATCTGGTCTTAGAATTAATCTGATAAAAGTATACTCTTTCCAGTGAATTCACAAGCATAATATAGATTAGACCCCTACCTTTTACCTTAGCAGATCAGTTTAAATACCTAGGGGTAAATATCACAAGTAAACATAAAGCTCTTTATCAACAAAATTTTGGCGTCTGTATGGAAAAAAAAAAAGACTTGCATAGATGGTCAACCCTTCATTCACTCTAGCCGGAAGAATTAACATTGTTAAGATGAATATCCTTCCTAAACTTCTCTTTTTATTTCAAAACATTTCAATATATATCAATAAATCGTTTTTTAAACAGTTAGATTCAATAATAACCTCATTCATTGGAACTCAAAACACCCGTATCCGAAGAGCGACCCTACAAAGACTCAGGCAGAAGGTGGCATGGCTTTACCTAATTTTCAGTTTTATTATGGGCAGCAAACATACAAGCCATAAAAACCTGGACACAAATAAATGACACACACAGGCTTGGTCCGCAATAGAAGTAAAATCCTGTAGTACTTCTTATATTCCCTGCTCTGCTCTCCAATAATGAAAGTTATCGCAAATATACTAATAACCCAATTGTGCTTTACTCACTCAGAATATGGAACCAAATTAGGAAGCATTTTAAGATGGAAAATCTTTTATCAGTGGCAACCTCTGCAAGAGAACCACCTCTTTCAACCTTCGCAAGTATATCCAGTTTTTAATACCTGGAAAAGTTTTGGGATTAAAATGCTCAGAGATCTTTATATAGACAACATATTTACATCTTTTGAACAATTACGTTCAAATTTAACTTCCCAGCTACACATTTCTTTTACTATCTTCAAATTAGAATTTGTAAACAGAAATTGCCCGATTTCCCCCACCTTGCACCTCCACAATGCTGGAAAAAATACTGCTCAATTCCAAGGAAAACATCTATCTTCTATCTATCTATCTATCATCTATCTATCTCTTTATCTATCTATCTATCTATCTTCTATCTATCTATTCCGCAATATATAAAATCTTATTAGAGTCCCTACTTTCAAAGATCCAAGAGGACATTGGGAAGAAGATCTCTTAATCAATATATCAGAAAAGGAGTGGAAGGTAGCAAGCAGAGAATTCACTCGAGTTCTATATGCGCAAAGCATAGAATTATTCAACTAAAAATTATATATCGAGCTCATCTGTCTCGCTTAAAACTGTCCAAAATGTTTCCAGGCCAGGATCCAACCTGCGAGCGCTGCAACCAAGCTCCTGCCTCACTGGGTCACATGTTCTGGGCCTGCACCAAACTAACATCATTTTGGACAAAAATTTTTAAGTGCCTCTCAGACAGCCTTAGTATTACAATCCCTCCTAACCCACTAACAGCTGTGTTTGGTGTCCTTCCAGATGGACTTGAATTGGAGAAGGACAAGCAAACGGTGATTGCATTCACTACACTCTTGGCACGCAGACTTATTTTGTTAAATTGGAAGAATCCTAATTCTCCTCTTATAAGTCAGTGGGAAACTGATGTTTTATATTATTTGAAATTGGAAAAATCAAATTTTCAGTTAGAGGATCTGTACAAAATTTTTTCAAAACTTGGCAGGATTTAATCAATATTATTTTAGAATAAGAGAATTAACTATTATTGCATTTAACTCCCTTCTCCATCTCTTATTTATATAGATATTTACTTCTCCCCTTCTTTTGTCTAATGTTGCCTTATTAAAAAGCTTAAAGCAATTTTCCTTTAGCTAAGCTCTCCTTCTCAGGGGTGGGGTTTGATTTGTCTTCAAATTTGTTGGGTTATAAATTGATTTTCTGCCTTTGAACATGATAAAAAGCGAATCATTGTGGCACTTTCTTGATAAATACTGAGTTACTGTAACATAAAGTGTCACCAAGCCATCTTTCATACATTTTAACATAAGTTGCTTTTATTTTTTACTTTTACTGACATGAACATCATGTCACTTTGATTTTAAATAGCAGGACATGTGAGCCACTGTGACTAAGATTTGCACAATACATTGCACAGACACAGAGGTGGAATGGGGCAAAGTTAATCTTGCTCAGCCGGAGATGATTCTCAAATGAGAATACACGTTTAGGGACAACCCGTTAAAAAGTGTGTTGTGAATAGCAGCAAAATCCTGCACTGCAAAGGCTACACCCACAGGGCATCTTCCTAAAACCCTGGCCCCTAATTCCTCCACTCCAACTCGCAGTAGGGGATTGAAGGAAACAGCAAAAGAAACTGAAAAGACTTGACCCTGAGAGAAAATAAAAAGCTAAAATTGCTGTTATCCATTCAGGAGCTCAGTAGCACAAGGTAACTGAGGCTTAATAATGAATTTGCATGTTGTAATGATCACTGTGACAGTGGAGACAAACATGTAGACCACTGCAGCTACTGCGGTCCACACATTTGAGAAGTGCTTCTATCTGCTATGATATCTTTCTGTCATTTTAACTATTTCATCACTATATGACATGACAACAGCAAATACTGCTTTCATTATGGATATTTAATGTGTTAAAATGTAGCAGCTATTTTGTCATGGCATGTTTGCGTTTCCAGTTATACAGTAATGTTAAATTTCTTTAGTTTTTCGTTTAGATGTGCATTCAGAAGGTGGTTGCTATGTAGCCTTGTCTGTGCTTTAGTGGTATTGTTAGGCAGATTTGTTTATTCAGGTATTTTGAGTACTGAAATCTGCACCTCCTGTGGCTGTTGGTTATCAGCTCTTTTAACGGCAGTCCTTTTGATGGAGTGTGACACACCATTTATTTCAAATGCATATTTTGCAGTTCATTTTTTGTCAAGCTGTCAATTCTTTCAAGATTACATCGACTCCTGCACCATTGTTGTTAAACACTAGAGAGCACACACAGAGCCTGCAACAAGGTACCATTCATATTTACCATTCATCCATTTTTGACGTCGAATGCCAATGTTTAATCTGATGCTATAGAAAGTTTTTTTCCCTTGCGTGTGGTTGTGATTATTTTTAAAACATGTAGTGTGCTCTCTGCACACTTGACACACATTTATATGTCTAATTAGGAGGCTTTTCAGCTGTAGATGGTTCATCATAAACAGAAGCTTGCTTGTCTCTCCAGACATATGTATTATACGTCTGACTTCAGCAAGACTAGGACAAAAGCAGAAGCCAGACTGTTAGCCTAAAATGGGACCGACGTACCGCTGCATTATGGTACAGAAAGAGATGGTGTGGAAAAAATAAAAAATATCGTTACTGCCGAATTTAACAAATTAAAAATATAGCATTATTAGCTAATTGATACTTTTTATTGGCTAACTAAACAAGATTACTATATGCAAGCTTTCTAGGCAACTCAGGCAAGAAGGGGCCTGAATTGCCTTGAAAGCATATATATTGTAATCTTTTAGTTAGACAATAAAAAGTGTCATTTTACTTGACTTCTCACTAAATTCATAATGGCTAACACGGTATGACACCCTAGTACTAGCAAATTGACTAAATTCTTACACACATAATGTCATACCTTTCTTTTAAAGTCATCCAATCTGCCTACATCTGTCCCTTGACCTGCTGTGAGGTGTGCTTGCTTCAGTAAGCACAACTTCAGGTGTTTTACAGTTTTGCTGTCAGGAGTAGCTGTCAAATGAGCAAAATAAAAAAATAATAAATATATACAGTTTGAAGTAACCGCTCTCAAGGTAAAATTGAAACGGTAAACTAATATATAGTTGAAGTCACACAGAATGTTAAGATAGACAAATTCACATTTTCATCAATGCTTTTCACTGTGAGATTTTGAAATTTCAGAAAAGCATACAGCATCTCAACAAAAACTGAACTGTCCTGACAAATTTCCCTTGAAGAATCCGAGTGTCATATTTCAACAACATCAGTCCACTGGGAGGCTAATTATTTTATGTAGATCAATGTACAGAAAGACAGACAGCCAGACAGACATAGCTATCATAGTAGGTGCTTTTCATGTTGTACACAAATGCCACTGAAAATGAACGCATGATCTGATAGTAGATATGACCACAAAATAATTGACTTGATATTGAAATTGATTACCTTAATACATCAAAATTTCTTATTCTTTTTTCAGAAAAAGAAAAAAAATTCCCATAGAGAAATTTCTCTTAACTTTCTGCATTATAAACATATGCTAATTAATTTGCTAATGAGATTTTTTAAGAATTGACTGATGTGACATACTTTTTTAATTGTAAATTCTTCATATAATTGATACACGTATCTCTAGAACAGAATAATAATTTTTATCCTGTTTGCCCGTATGTCTTTATTTTTTAAGGAGGTTATACCTCCCATGAACACTGATTTTGATTAATTGTTTTTTTGCCTTACAAAGTCAGTATCAGCTCTAATTTTCTCCAGATAAAATAAAGGGAGAGTCATTCAGCCAGTTGGAAGCTGAAATTGAGCTTAATATTCAATAGTCTAATCATTACAGTTTCTTTCTGTTTGCATTTTGTACACATGGGCTTGACTAGACATTAAAGCTTAAAAAATAAAAATACTCCTTCAGCTGTGAATGAATAGCAGCTTTCAACAAGCGATTAGATAGGGAGGATCTTGTGTTCAGATACAAGATATTACAGTGGAGGGCAATATAAGGCATGATTTGATCTTGTGACCTTTTGTTTGCTTTTCAAACCCATGAATGGCATCAGCATTTACGTTATGCTTCCTCTTTGTTAAATTATCAGACATGGCTTACTTTCATCATTACCACAACAATCTGTGAGTTTCTGGAGAATGAGGTCTATCGCTGTCATGTCCAGTTAGGCTAGGATCATCTGACAGTTTGACAATGTGAGACAAGAGACAAACAAAACAGTTAAATATTAGGACACACAACAGTATATACAGTACTAACAATACTATACTAACAATATACTAAACTAAGATACAGGTCTATTGTTTCGTATATAAAAGACAGAAGATACTCTGACTCGTTTCATTGCTACTCATTTTCCTTACTAGCTCTGCACAAAGCATTTCTTCTTTAATGATTAATACAACATGATCTTATGGTTTGACAAGATGGAATAAAAGCATTGGTTAAATCCACATACTGCGGGACTTTTCAGTTTGAAGTTCCTCTCTACTATTCTGAAACTGAAAAGTCTTGTCCATTTTGCCCCTACAGAATAGAGATTAGCAGCAGCAGCAAAACATCAAAGCCTGATTTTGTAACAAGTGTATTTGGCCTTAGTTAATGCTGTCCAAAATCAGTTTCATTCGGAGCTAAAGCTAAATGTATTTCCCCAGAGCTAAGATGCTTTTGTGTATTCTCGCTGCTACTGCTCCATTTTTAAATGCATTTTGAAGCAATTCTGAAAGCTTTGTCATTTTCCTGAAATTTCTAATGTTTTTCTATCTCATTTGGAAGCTTTCAATTGATTAAAATACATTGTCATTGCTCAGTTATTGATCTTCTTCACAGATGAAGTGTGGGGATGGAATAAACTGAGAAATTGTAGCTCTACATATGATAAACTGTAAAAAAGTATAGTGATCCACCTAAATGTGAAAGTGAGGGCAATTGCAATGTGAGTCATTGTCTGAAAACTGCCTTATCCTTTAATACACAGTGGATTCTATGGATTAATCTGTGTTTTCTTGTTGTTTTTGTTGCCTTTGTTTAATTTTGCATGCCTTTTATGTTATTTATGTTAATTTTGTTTATTATTGTATAATTGTTCCTTGGGAGTGGAGCCACAGGAGGTGGGTCCACCCTGTCATTATGGCTTCTGAGCCCTCCCTTTGGTTATATAAATCTTCTGGGATGGCTCAAGAGCTAAAGATTATTCATTTATAGTGGAGTTTCAGTAAATATTGTATTTCTTTGTTGGATTCTTCTGATATTTTGGACTGTGTATTGGGATTTGTTTGCTGTGGATCTTCTTTTAGGCAAATCCTTTTTTGCCTTTTTGCTCTGTTAGCATTTTTGCCTTATTTGCTGAATAAATCCTTTATTCATAAAAATTCTTTGTTTGCAATTTTTTACACAAGCCAAGAGTTTATGATCCCCCCTCTCTTGTCAGGATTTATTATATTTTTGGGAAACTTAAGCTATTTAATCCCCATTCTGGGCCTGTGAAGGCTGTGGTAGACCAGTGGAGTTGGAATTAAGTCCATTGAAATCAGGCCTTTTCTTGGCAGACTATAGAACTGCACATTGTCTTTTGATGGTTTTTTTGGGATTCATTTTTATTATTCATTTTACTTTCATACAGTCTATTTCTGAAACATGGAGTTGTGTCATGTGACTAGCGCATCAGTTAAGTTAGTGGAAGCTCCGCTATAAATATGGCAAAAATTCCAAGTAGCATTACCCCTTGGTTGGATAGCTCTCAAATTCTTTATTGGTAGTTAAAGGAGGTCACCCCTATTACATTTATACTGGTTCTTCCTTCACATTCATTTCATACTAGTCATGTTCATTCTTTTTCTGTCCATCCACCTCTGAATTCAAGGTCCATAAGATACCGGACTCCAAAAAGCATGGGTCTAGAGTGGAATATTTAGTTGACTGGAAAGGTTATGGGCCACTAGAATGCTATTGAATTTCCACTCACAATATACATGCTCCTAAGCTATTAACTAAATTCCAGCAATTATTTTCCATGAAGCCTGATTGTCATGCCTGGAGTGCACACCTTAGGGATGGAGTGACACAGCATTACATATTGTCTTTAGTGCTTGTTTGGGATTTATTTTTATTTATTTTACTTTCATGCCATCTGTTGATACAAACCAAAGTTTTGTCACATGTCCATGATTGACATATCGATAACATTTGTGGAATTTTCCTCAATAAATATGGAAATGACTCCATGTAGCGTTATCCTTCAGTTCGGTAGATCTCAACTTCTTTAGCAGTAGTTAGTTTGCTTATCAGGTAGGAGGCTAAGTGCTAGGTTTCATTATGGGGTTTTGAACTCTGTTTTGACTTAATTTTAGGTTTGCCCCAGTTCTTTTTCATCTCCTGGTTTTGACACTACCTTGCTTGACTGCGATTCTCTTCTTGCTTTATTATCTCCTAGTCCAATTCTTTCTCTTGCAATAATCAGTGGAGGCCATATCTCATAACAAAGGCAAAGGAGGCCTGGCCCATGACTTGCACCCAATTCGCCATGTGGAAGACTCCATTTCATAACAGTATGTGTTCAAACTATTTAAATAGTTTCATATGCAGTAATCATTGAAGACTTCATAGTCTACTGAGAGCAGTCAGAGGTGCAAGGAACCGTTTTTTCGCGGATATCATTTTAAAAAACTCTGGCAATCAACGTGTCTTATATAAAAAACTAAATGCTGCTCTTTCTCCAGTTGCAACTGTTTTTTCTTCTGCTTCCACTGCTGTTTGTGATCAGATCCTTACGTTTTTTTCTGGATAAGGTCACGAACATTAGATCCCAGATCTCCATTTCTTCTTCTGGCTCTGTTGACTTAGCCGTTCCTGCACACGGCTCTTTCACCAGCTTTGAACCCATTTCGCTCTTCCATCTGGAAAAAATCGTCGCCTCAATGAAGCCTTCGGGCTCTCCGGACGATGTGGTGCCGCCCAGACTCCTGAAAGATGTGTTTCCTGCGATTCGATACGACGTCCTAAAGATCATAACTAGTAGTCTATCTTCGGCTATAGTTCCTCGTGCTTTCAAACACGCAGTTGTACATCCAATTCTGAAAAAACCTGATTTTAGACCCTGCCGTTCTTTCCAATCTTCGCCCAATTTCCAAACTACCTTTCTTGTCAAAAATACTAGAAAAAGTAGTTCATGAGCAATTAACTCATCACTTACAGGACCATCAGGTAATGGACCTTTTTCAGTCAGGCTTTAGGCCCCAACATAGCACAGAAACCGTGCATTTACGTGTCCTAAATGACGTCCTTTTGGCATTGGACTCAGGACTTCATGTGATTATGGTTCTTCTCGACCTATCTGCTGCGTTTGACACAATCGATCATGGCATCATGATCTCCCGACTCGAATCCTGGGCTGGTGTATCTGGCTCAGCCCTCGACTGGTTCAGGTCATATTTCTGCAACAGGACTCTTAGAGTCATGTTGGACGATTTTTCATCTGAATCAGTCCTACTCCCATGTGGGGTCCCCCAGGGTTCCATTTTAGGGCCACTACTTTTTTCAATCTACATTCTGCCTTTAGGTGCAATTTTTAGAAAACATGCAATTTCATATCATCTATATGCTGACGACTGCCAAATTTATTTTTCCCTTAAGCCAACTGACTCCACCAAACCTCTCCTCGACTGCCTATCTGACATTAAGGATTGGCTGGCTGTAAATTTCCTTCACCTGAATGATTCAAAAACCGAGGTCATTGTTTTTAGTCCCGACTACAAACAGATTCCATCTTTTGGCCTCGACTCTCTTCCCACTCCAGTAACTTCATCTGTCTTTAATCTCGGAATCAAAATGGATTTGTTCCTGAAAATGGATGCTCAAGTCAACAGCACAGTAAAATCCTGTTTATTCCAGCTGAGGCGTATCGCCAAACTCAAGCCTATTCTGTCTAATCATCTCCTGGAATCAGTAATCCATGCATTTATTACGTCCCGGCTTGGTTACACTAATTCCTGCCTTTATGGTATCAACAAAGCCACTCTTTCTAGACTACAACTGGTTCAAAATGCGGCTGCAAGGCTTCTAACAGGGAGTGGCAGAGGCCAACATATTACTCCAATTTTAAAAACCTTACATTGGCTGCCGGTTAGATTCAGAATCGATTTTAAGATACTCCTCCTAACTTATAAGGCATTAAATGGTCTAGCCCCCGCCTATTTGAGTGTTTTGCTCCATCGATACAATCCCCCTCGCGTTCTTAGATCCGCAGATCAGCTGCTTCTAACCGTTCCCAAGGCACATTTCAAAGCTCGTGGTGAAAGGGCTTTCTCCGTCGGTGCACCCAGGCTCTGGAACTCCCTACGCTTAGTGGTTAGGCAAGCCACTTCAGTTGCCACATTCAAATTACGCTTAAAAACGTACTTCTTCACATTGGCTTTTAATTCTTAACTTGTTTCATTTTCTACTTGTTTTTCGCTATTTTCTCTATTTTATTGGATCCTCTGACCTGTTTTTAGTTCTTAGTTCAAATTCTCTCTTAATGTTTGCTTTAATATTTTGTTTTTAGTCCTGTTTGTTTTAACTGTACAGCGCTTTGGTCGGTTGTAATGCTGTGTTTTTAAGCGCTCAACAAATAAATATGGTATGGTATGGTATGGTACTGACACAGCAAAATATATTGTCAACAGTAGTCTTACCAATTATGGCAAAAAATGGAGCAACACTTTACTTTAAGTGTCTCATAATACAATGTATGATGGGGAAAGGAGGTTATAATAAAAATAAGCCAACCATTGTTTTTTATGAAATTACTCATGTTTATTCTGACAACCTAAACAATAAGACAGTACGTCTAAGTAAGTTTAAGTGCCTGTTGTCAGAGTTCACTTTCTTTTCTTGATAAGGCAACAAAGATACATACAACATCCCCTCTAAATAGATATATGTTAATTATTGGAGCCAAACAGATTATTCTATAAGCATATTCTACATGGCTAGGTATCATCTAAAAGTGACCCTGGTAGAATTACTTTCTGTGAGAACATTGGAAGTGAATTGCCTGTCATTATCCTTCATTTATCTCATCTTAGGGGCACGTAACAGGAAATGACTTTATGGAGCATGGTTCCTTCCCTTCCTGTTCTATGGACCTTCTTGCGTCTAGCCCTCCCCTGAAAGGAAAGAAGATGTTTTAAGACATCTGGAGTTTCTTGAGGTTTTTCCTATGCTTTTGTCTCAGATTTCTCTCCATAATATAGCCCATTAATTACTAGTCTAATGACAGCATAACAGGCATTATTACTGGATGTCACAGATTTTAGCTTTGAAGTCTGGTTTTTCTATTTCTTATGAATTTAATGGAACATTTTTCTGTTTTGAAGTTTAAAACTTTAGTTGAAATGATTTGGATACCATGTTGTTCATGCGTGCCACCACATGGCTTTAACTACCAAGACCCAGTGGAAAAATATTAACTTTTGTTTTAAAATGTGAAAAATTACAATATATTTCTGTCTACTAATACTAGCGTAAAAAAACAAGAACATGCTGCTTTACTGCTGTAACACAATACCAATTGTTTAAAAAATGGAAAAGCAGGATATATGGACTCAGCACATGCCATCCTGTTTTTTCCAATTTTGTTACTTATCTAATACTATATCATTTGATTAATTGGTGTAATAAATTAAATACTTCCTCTTATTAATTATTACTGTGACTCATTTTTTTTTCCACAGCCCAATGCCATGGCATTACCAACATCGGCATTATAAAATGGTGGCTTCCCAGCATTTCAGATATCCCTCAGTTAATCAACATAACTTCCAAAAATACCTTTCTAGAGTAGTCAGGAGAAAGGTTGTTTTGGTTTCTGAAACTTCATCTGTTTTTTAACAAGTTTTGTTTGATTTTTTAGTTTTGTTGTTGGAATTTTGTTATGTGTTTGTTTCTGTTTTATGTGGTTATGACCCATACCTGTGCACTCAGAGAAATTGTGCTTTGCCTTCATAGTAATTCGGAAAACACTTAAATTTTCCACACACTATGTAAAATATATATATATAACTACTCATTTCTCATTTGTATTCCAAACCTGATTGTGTACTTACATATAATGGTACTTGAGTTACATGCTAACACATTAATGCCAGTTACACTATAATTTGCAAGTAGCAGACTCCTAATGTAAACTGTAAATGGTTTGGCCCTGTAAAATTCCAAACAAAGGAAAATTTCAAGACTGATATCATAATGGAATGTTTTGGTGATTGCCTTTAATTTACCATATGATCTACTCCCTGGAACCTCTTTTGTGAATAATGACCTTCTACCAACACCCTACTGCTGAATACTAGAAGGTTATTCTCATACTAAGTAAACACATATAATAATGTCAGTGATATTAAATTGGGTCTCAAACATAGCAAAAACAAGTTAAGGATTTCAAAAGCTCCAGAAGAGCTTCACTGGCCAGCCCAGAACAGGTTCACTCAGCATAGCTTATCCCAACTACAACAGTAGGCTTCAGCCTGGTTAGGCCCCAAAATTGGGAAGTTGTTTAGCAAAGTTCAAAATCTACTTGTCTCAAACTGCCTCACAAGAGGGAGAAGCCAAGCAAAAATTCCAGCTTGTGACCAAAAAGGCCCCAAAGAATCTTTATAAATGAAAGATAAACAGTAAGCGCTCCTCGAATTATAATATTACCTTAAGAGATCTGGACATAGTGGCTCCCCTTAAAACAAAAGTGATCAAAGCACATAGAAACTTGCCAAGTTGCTTGCCTGCTTAAGGTAAAGTCATCTCTGATAGAGGAGCACTGGAATCATTGGGTAGAAGGGTCCTTTCATCAGATTGGCTGGTCCAGCCCTGACACAGCTGTGGAATAGCCAGTAGTGGGGAGTTAGCTTGATGGCCAAGGTTTCCAAGACACTGAACAAATCAGAATCCTATTATGTGATATAATCTACTCTTGCATTTTGTTCTTGTACTATTACTATTGTACTGTTATATTGTAATGAGGATCAATTAATTAATTAAGAATTAATCTGATTCATGAAGAATGTAGCAAGTGGATCAAGATTCAGGAAGATAAGAACTATTTATAAGTCATTTCAAGAGACAAGAATCAATGTCAGTAAACCAAAACAAGTCAAAGCCAAGAGAACAAATTAATATAATAAGCAGCATGCCAAGCTCTTTGAAGAAATCTGAATACTTGCACAATTCGGAAATGCATGAAGCCAACCTTTATACTGTTATACCGTTAATGTAGCCCTTTAAAAACTGAGCTAAGTCAAAGGTTGTAGAGAAAAGGCATACAGGAAGGAGAAAGGGTAGTACAGACAAGGAAAGAGAGAGAAAAAAAGAAGTTTCTACTTGGGTAGCACATGCATTTTGAAATTATGTGAGGAAATGTTTATGTTGTTAACCAAATAACTAAAGTTAAGCTACAGGAAAAGGAACTTGGTTAATTTTGTTATGAACTTCTACCAGAAGTAATTTAGCGATAAATCTTTTCCAATGTGAAGCTAAATGGTTGCATACACTACATTTTTGTCAAGGACTCTACCGAGTGAGCCAACCTGATAAACTATGGAAGTGCTGTATCTTAGGGGCTGGACAGACAATGAATATTTTTATGACTTTTATGTATATTTCTTTTTGAATTCTTTCACCCACAATGCCATATTGTTTTTGTTCAAATACCGCCATTGTTGTTGTGTAGTTGCTAGGTTTAATGTTGTTAAAGTTCAGAAGTGTGTCAGACTTACCTGCGGCTGACTGTCAATGGGAGATGAGAATATCATTAACACAGCAGATCATCTTTTCTCCGCTGCAGACAGTGGAGCAGAATTTCTTGTTGATTTTATAGGTGCAAAGGAGACACTTATTTCGGCTGTACCGCTCACAAGTATTAACAAGGCCTGCAATGTTTTACAGTATTTGCAGTACCAGTTTTCTTTTTGTTACTATTAGTTTAAAGGAGGACTTTTATATTAATTATTTAATTGTGTTTTCAACAAGGACATTTTTTTTCAGGTAATATATGTAAAGAAGTTTTGGGTCACATTTAATCTGCCTCAAAGACTTCAATATAATATTTCCAAGTTACATTTTTGAGTGTTTTTGATACTGTATATATAATTGTAAATGTCCTATTGATATATTAGACATTGTGATCGATAAGAAAGTCACAAATACAAAATAAAGATTTGGGGACCGTCCCCGTATATTGTCTTACAGACAATATTGAAAAAATGAAGCGATTCAAAGTCTTAAAAGTACAATGAACAATCAACTGAAAACAAAATGGTGGTTTTATAGAGCAGAAAAACATGTGACAGGAAATGGTTGGCAAAATGGTGATGTGGCAACAGGAACTGGAAGTGATGTGGTTTGTGGGTGCCGGAAGTGATGTCGTCAATAATGACCGGACGTGACGTCATCGCGGCCATTTTGAAAACCCGGAAGTTGCGGGATTAATTCTCTTCTTGTGTCCTGTTGGAAAAAAGAGTTCAGGTAAGTACCACGTGATATCCCTTTATCTCGCGATGTTTCACTCACCTTTAGGCTCTTTGACTGCTTCCTAATCGTACATGTGTGACATGACCCCCCCCCCTCAGCCCAGACCCGTCGGGTCGGGCGACCTGCACCGCGAGGTCATGGACACGAGAGAGAGCATCTGCGTTGGCTTGCAAGGAACCCCTACGATAAACGACACTAAAACAATATGGTTGTAAATCCAAAAACCACCTAGTGATGCGTGGGTTAGACTCACGATGGAGAGACATCCACTGTAAAGCGGCATGATCTGTCACAAGAGTAAACTCGCATCCCAGTAGGTAGTACCGTAGAGATGTAATAGCCCATTTGATCGCCAAGGCTTCTCGCTCCACCGCAGCATACTTGGTCTCTTGTTACAACAATTTCCGGCTGAGGTACATAACGGGGTGTTCAGCACCGTCGACACATTGGCTCAGCACGGCACCCAATCCTGTGGCCGATGCGTCGGTCTGGAGAATAAAAGGAATAAAAAAATCAGGAGATTTCAACACCGGTGCTGATGTAAGGGCCAATTTCAAGTCACTGAATGCTTTTTCCACCGCATCATCCCACACCACTTTTAAAGGTGCTCGTTTCTTTGTTAAGTTCGATAAGGGCGTAGCAATTTCAGAGAAGTGCGGTACAAAACGACGATAGTAACCCGCCAGCCCTAAAAATGCTTGAACCTGCCTCTTATTCATCGGACGGGGCCAATTCAAGATGACATCAATTTTATCACATTGTGGTTTAACAGTACCCCCACCCACCACGTAGCCTAAATATTTGGCTTCCCTCAATCCGAAGAAACATTTCTTCGGGTTGATGTGAAGTCCGGCTGATGCTAGTGTGGAGAGAACTGCTTTAACCTGCAATACATGATCCTTCCATGTGCCGGAATAAATGACAACGTCATCCAAGTAGGCGGCACTATAGGAATTGTGGGGCCGAAGCAGTGTATCCACCTGACGTTGAAAAGTAGCTGGTGCCCCGTGCAAACCAAAAGGAAGCACCCTATATTGCCAATGTCCGCTGGGCGTACTAAAAGCGTTTTTTTCTTTAGCGGAGTCCGTTAAGGGAACCTGCCAATACCCTTTAGTCATGTCAAGAGTAGTTAGGAATCGAGCGTTCCCTAACCGATCAAGTAAATCATCCACTCGCGGCATGGGATACGCATCAAATTTAGAGACCTGATTTAGTCGTCGGAAGTTGTTACAAAACCTCCACGAACTATCAGGTTTAGAAACTAGGACAATTGGACTAGACCAAGGGCTATAACTTTCTTCAATAACCCCTAGTTCCAGCATTCGTCTAATTTCCAGCTCTACTTCCGCTTTCTTTGCCTCCGGGAGCCTATAAGGTCTCTCTCTGACAATCACCCCTGGTTCCGTAATGATGTCATGAACAACCAACGCAGTACGTCCAGGGGTCTCGTCCACAACTTTAGGGACAGACAAGATAGCCCGTTCGAGATCTTGTCGTTGTTCAGATGTCAAATCAGGACCAAAATTCAGATATGCACATGACATAAAAAAGGAACTAGAGTGTCCGGAGGAGGGATCAACGTCCCTGTCCTTCCATGGTTTCAGTAGATTTATATGATACACTCTTTCACTCTGTCGACGATTAGGTTGTTTAACCAAATAGTCAACGAGTCCTTTTCGTTCCTTTATCTCATAAGGACCTTGCCAGTGTGCCAACAATTTTGAATGGGAGGTTGGGACGAGCACCATTACACGATCACCCGGGACAAACTCCCGAATGGTGGTGTTTCTATTATAATAACGAGACTGCGCTGCTTGTGCTTTTTCTAAATTATCTTTTAGAATAGGTCTAATTTTCTCAAGTCTATCGAGTAATTGCGCGATATATTCGAGAACATTTGAAGTAGGGAGGACCTCCTCTTCCCATCCTTCTTTTAACATATCCAAAAGCCCTCGGGGTTGTCTTCCATACAATAATTCAAAAGGAGAGAAACCTGTAGAGGTCTGTGGGACTTCCCGATATGCAAACAACACGAGGGGAAGCAACTGATCCCAGTTTCTTCCATCCTCGCTAACTACCTTACGCAACATCTGTTTTAATGTTTGATTAAAACGTTCCACCAACCCGTCAGTTTGGGGATGATAGACTGACGTTTTCAGATGTTTTATACAGAGTAATTTAGCAATTTCCCTGAACGTCTCCGAAGTGAAAGGAGTCCCTTGGTCTGTTAAAACCTCTTTGGGGATCCCAACACGAGCGAATATCCCTACTAATTCCTGTGCGATGGTTTTTGTATTAGCTGAGCGCAAAGGAACAGCTTCTGGAAAGCGAGTGGCATAATCAACTAATACTAAAATATATTTAAATCCTTTTAGTGAGGGTTCTAATGGTCCTATGAGGTCTATTCTGACTCTTTCAAATGGAATATCAATAAGGGTAAGGGGAACAAGAGGAGCTCGAGTCCGCCTGGGAATCTGGCGAAGTTGACACTCCGGACAGGAAGCGCAAAATCGCCTGACCTCCTCATTAATTCCCAGCCAATAAAATCGGAGTTTTATCCTCTCTAAAGTTTTATCGAAGCCCAAATGGGCTCCCAGAAGGTGAGCATGTGCTAATTCACACACTTTTCGCCGAAAAGTGCGTGGGATTAGCAATGTTGCTCGCACTTCACCCCCGTGTTCTGCCACTCGGTATAACAGATCATTATTAATAACAAAGAACGGCGTGGGTGGCATGGGATTCAGAGTTGTATAACCCTCGGTGGACACTATAGTATTCCTAGCAAATTTTAGGGAATCATCGTTCCATTGCTCTCTTTTAAAGGATGAGGGTGTTAGAAGGAATTGGGACGTTAACGCTTGTATTGGGTCTTGTGCGACCTCTATGGGAGGGGCTACTGCCTCCACGTCCTCCACGTTAACTGTATTAGCTCCCGTAGAGGACGATGGGACATCGATTTCTTCGCACTAGGTGCTAGTATCCGTCCGTGCTACTGAGGGACATGACGTGGAGGCAGTCGGATCAGTTTGTTCCATCATTAAGCCTAAATATTTCCTCAGTACAGTTACGTTTTTACCGCTAATAATTTCATTCCAGTCTCTACCTAGTATAACTGGAAAAGGAGGATCTGGTAACACAGCCATGGCCATACTTGTTAAATTTCCATTTACAGTCACAATACATCTGGCTGTTTTATAATACCGGATATCTCCGTGAATACATTTTAGACTGGTTTTTATTTTATTCCACTGTTGCGGTAAAACGAAACGGGTAGCAACAATAGAAATGTTACTCCCGGAATCAAACATTGCCCTTACCTTTCTGCCATTTATAATAACTGCACCTGTGTAGGGAAGAGACAAAGGGTTACTCACGGTGGCACAGTACCTTTCCCCCCCTTACCAACGAACAATCCATCGGTTCAAAGGAGCAGTTTGGAGACAGATGTCCAACCTCTCCACACTTGAAATAGCGGGGAAGATTAGGTGGTCTATCCCTTCTATGGACGGCAGGTTCGGGAGCTTGTCGGGGGGGCTCAGGAGCTGCCCCACGTGCCTGTTGGGTTCGGTGAGAGAACCGTTCTGATCTACCCGATTTGCAAGCCGCCCAGTGACGCTCCGCAATTTTTATAAGAGAATCCATGTTCTCGTAATTGTGTTTCCGGACTTGCTGGGCTATGTTTTCGGGGAGAGCATGAACAAAGGTCTCACACACCAGAATTTCGGCCATTTTATGAGAGTCATTGACGTCAGGCCGTAGCCAACGACAGACCTTTCCCCAGGCTTCAAAGCCCTGGGTTCTCAATGGCCTCTCAGGGTCAAATCGCCACTCCCTCCACTCTCTTGCCTGCTGCTCCGGAGATACGCTGTAGCGTTTAAAGACCTCTAGTTTGAGAGCGTCATAATCAGCAGCCTGCTCCTCAGTTAAATCATAATAGGCTCTCTGTGCCGTTCCCTTCAGGTAGGGAGCCAGTTGGTACGCCCACTCCGACCTCGGCCATGCGTTCCGCTTAGCGGTACGCTCGAAGATCAAAAAATATGTTTCAATGTCATCCGACTCAGTAAGGGTAGTGTAAAAACATAAAATGATGTAATTGAACAAAATGTATGTGTGTACAGAAAATAGGACAGAATGATCAAACTTGTTTGTGTTTTGCGTACGTGACAAAAAGCATGTATACTTTCTGGAAGTTTTCTTTTGATGATGTGTGTGACAAGAAAATATACCTTTAGGGTAATGACTTTACAAAATTGGAAAAATACAATGAGTCAGGACGCTATTTTTATTGCTTACGTGGTCAACGATCAGGAGATTAGAAAGGTATAAAAGAGCAAGGACATCTGCGCTCGAGGCAGATGAAGTGCGATGTCCTAGGACTGTGTTTCTCTGTCATTTTACCCTTGTCTGGTATGTATTAATAAAAGGTTTTGACTAATTTTAATTTTCTTCTCTGTCTTCAGTCACAAAAAGTGTCAGCAGTTTTTGGCGCCCGGACGTGGGGCAAGAGACGGCCGGTCGACTCCTCCGGCGAGACCATTTCAGTGATCCGTCTTACCAGCGGACTGCCGTCAACTTGAGTACTCCGGCAGCAGAGCATGCAGCTCCGGCAAAAGTTAGGACTGCCCTGTCCTGAAACAGTTCTTGCGTGAGGAGCCCCTGGTCTCCTCTTTGCTACATCCACGGTGACTGAACGGATTTCCAGACAGAGCTTGCACACTTCCAGGCTGGGGTAAGCACCGGGGGATTTCCGAACATTTTTTATTTTCTAAATAACGGGAGGGCGAGTTTCCTGTTGACCGTCTAGTCATACTCATATCTCAACGGGTTGCTTAAGGTGATGGAGACTTGACCCAAGCAGTTTGACGCATACGAAAGGTCTGACGAAAGGATACTGGCCTCACCCATATCCTAGACTCGGCTGGACGTATTGATGTAGTATTCTGCTGAACCGAATCGGACACGAAGTCACCTGAGCTGGAATCCGGGGATGTGAGCGGACAGGCTAACGGGACGAGTAACGGGGTGGTATATATATGTATGGAAATATAAACCGAAAAAGAGCACAGATTGCAGGATTGCTGTTAGGACGGAATAAATAAATCTACATACGGAATAAGCAACAATACCGTGTTCTCCTGGGAACTGGGACAGGACCGATAGTTAGGTGTCTCCCCTTGGGAAAAAAGAAGGGAACAGTAAGGGAACAGTGAGTGGCACACTTAATACCTCGCTGATTCATACGGACAAGGGATTAGGCGAATCAGTATATAGTTGGAAAATTAAATACAGAACCCGGGAGAGCAAGGGGACATAATGGGAACTTATAACAGTAAGCCTGTTAATCGCCGCACAGGGGGATCAAAATCATTAATGCTGGAAGAATTATTTTCGGAGGATCAACAGACGCCCCGTAAAAATGGGTCTCCTAGGAAATTTATAGAAAAGAAGACAGGTTTAGATTTCAAGAAGGCATGTAAGAAATGGAATAGACAGAGTGGTGGGCGTTGGCCGATAGAGGGGACAGGAGATGTAAGTGAAATACAGGAAGTCAGGAAGATCCTGTGTAGGAATAAGCAGGGTTGTTATAATAGTGGACCGTATCGAATGGATATGTTCGATAGATGGGAATTAGTAATAAAAGACAGAAATTTAGAAGCAGTACAGAAACAGAATGATTTGTTGCGGGCAAATGAGGGAAAGGCTAAAAAGGAGAAAGAGGAATTACTAATTACATTACAGAAAGTTCAGATAGGCACTGAACCACAGGCAGATGGGAGGAAAAGGAAGAATAATCCAAATAAAGACCCCCTTTATCCTATTATTTTTTCCCCTCCTCAGTACCAACCTCAGGCACCTCCATTATCCCCTCCTCTATCCCCCATTCCGACTGCCCCCCCCTGCACTACAACCAGCAGAAGTTTCCCCTGATGATTCCCCAGGCACAGATCACTATGACCCCTCTACCCATCGTGATGACCCACCCTGTACTAGACAAACCCCCGTCTCCAAATGCACTCGAAGTCAAACCTCCACTCACAAACCAGCTCCAACTTTTTTCTCTTCTGATCCTTCACCTTCACTTACTTGCCCTTTAATAGAAGTTCCCAATCCCCATTATAACCCTGCCCATCCAGCTGGACCCCAAAATCCCACAACAGTTATGATAAATCGGAACTGGGACATCCAAGAACTAAAAGATGTCGTGAATGCACTTCCAGATCCAAAGGAAGTAGGAGGACTAAAATTTGTTGAACAACTTGATCAGTTAGATAGCATGTATAAGCCTAACGCTGCTGAATGGACCCGGGTACTTCGTCGAAAGCTTGGGACCACATGGGCCACTGTTAGCAGGGGTGTCCGCAATGACGTTCCATGGGTATGGAACCCAGCTTTAACTCGAGGACAGGGGATAGGTGGAGAAGGCGAATTTAACCCACAATGGGAGGCGTTGAGACAAAATATTGCAGAAAAATATAAAAAAGGAACGGACTGGTCCCTTATTTCTGCTGCAAAACAAAAAAGAGACGAGACGGTTGATGAATGGGCACATAGGATTCAAGACCTTATGGCTAATCACTCGGGCTTGGAAAATGTTGATGACCGCACCCGAGCTGCAGTTCCACCTTTTGTTTCCGGTTTGCGCCTTGATATACAAAACAAGGTCCGCACTTCCTGTATTGAGTGGGAAAGTGCCACGTTTGATGAAGTCAAACGACATGCTGAACATGCCGAAAAACAAACTAAGCAGAAGGAATCGGACTCTCATGCCAAATTATTGGCAGCACAGATGAACTATTATACCAGGAATGCTCCTGACCAAGGTCGAGGATATGGCTTTAGAGGAAGGGGACGAGGACGAGGAAGAGGACGAGGTGGTTTTAGAGCTCCTCCTGTTGACCACAATAAGAATCCTTTTATTCCCTCTCCCTTAAATTCCAATGCTAATTCCTTCTCTTGCTACGCCTGTGGTGAAACTGGACATTTTCGTCGGGAGTGCCCTCACAGACAGCAACAGCCCCCACCTCCCCTTATTCCACCTGTTTTTTCTGACACCCCTGACCAACAATACTGGCCATAGGAAAGCGCAGGGACCTCCAGCCACTCTTTTCAACTACCTTTGCTCACCCATAATTCAGAGACTGATCCTTTACTGACATTGTTCGTTGATGGCACTGAGACTATTTTCTTAATCGACACTGGTGCCACTCGATCTACCCTCTCGCTGGCAAAGGTCCCTGCCTCGAACGAAACTGTTACTGTGCTTACTGCTTCTGGACAACCTCACCTTCTTCAAGTATCAAAACCTCTTCAAGTCCAGTCACGTCCTGGCGGACATACCTTACTGCATCGTTTTCTTTTGAATCAGCTTTGTCCAGTTAACCTTTTAGGAAGAGATCTCATGACAAAACTTTCTCTTTCTATTTCTATGACTGACAAAGGTTTTTTTCTGTTCTACCCCCAAGTTGTTGTGTCAAATTACCCCTTACCCCAAACCCTCTTTTGCAGCATGGACTTTAGATATTTCCCCACACACCATTCTCCTCAAAGCCCTACACTCTTTTTCCCCTTGTCTCTTTCCCAATTTACAGGCCCCTGACATTTTACACTGTACTGCCCAATACTTCCCTATAGAAGTAGACACCCCCTGGCTAGAATCTTTCCTTACTTCTGGTACTTGCCCCGAAACCCTTCACATCTCCTGTGTTTTTATTTCATCCACAAAGGCAGCTGCTTCTGTTCATCTTACATGCTCACAGCACATATATTATCTTGGCGGCACAGTGCCTCATATTTCCTTAGCTAAATCACACACTGTTAAATGGGGGGAAATAGGACCATGGGTAGAAAAATGCCTTGAAAGAACAGACTGGTTACAAGTTACTCCAGGTATTTTTGATACTCCTGACCGTTTAATAACTAAAGTGGTGTTTCAAACTGATTTTTTAGTACATCGCGCTTTGTGCCGTCCTTCTTCTTTTGCTTGTTCATTACAAACCACTTTCCCTTCTTGGCTCTCTATGCTCCCTGATTCACTATGGTCCCAGGGAAAGAATGATTATGGAAGGATAGCCCATTGTGAGCCTCTGGTGATCCACCCGAAATCCTCCTTCCGCCCGCACCGTGCCCAATATCCTCTGTCTCCCGAAGCAGAGGCTGGCATCTCCGCCGTACATTCCGATCTCGTCAAACGCGGTGCCATTATTCCAATTGAATACTCTCCAGTCAATTCCCCCATTCTACCTGTAAAAAAGGCTGACGGTTCATGGCGTTTCGTACAAGATTTGCGACAAGTAAATTCTGCCATCTTCCCTAGGGCCCCTATCGTCCCTAATCCTTCCACTATCCTCTCTACTATTCCTCCTTCCGCTCGGTACTTCTCCGTTATTGACCTAGCTAATGCTTTCTTTTCTATCCCTGTTCACCCTGATTCTCAATTTTGGTTTGCTTTTACATTCCAAAACCGCTGTTGGACATGGACCGTCATGCCTCAGGGATACACTGAAGCCCCTTGTGTTTATGGACAAGCTCTTGCCCAAAATTTAGAAGGCTTTTGGCCGGAAAGAGGTAGTACATTGATACAGTATGTAGATGACATAATGATATGTAGCGCTACGGAAGAAGATTGTACAAAAGATACCCAGAAATTGTTGCTGTTTCTGGGGGAAAATGGCCATAAAGTTTCTAAAGTTAAGCTGCAGCTAATCAAAACAACTGTAAAATATCTAGGTCATGACATTACGTATGGAACAAGAGCTCTCTCTAGCGATCGCATTACAGCCATCCAAAATCTTCCTAGACCGGTCACAAAACAACAGGTTATGTCTGTTTTAGGTATTCTGGGCTACTGCAGACAGTGGGTTCTAAATTTTACTGAAAGAGCACAGCCGTTGCAACAATTGGCTAATACTCCTGGCATCCCCCTTTCTGGCCAGGTCCAATGGAATGAACAGGCTGAGAAGGCTCTCTGTAACCTCAAAACTGCTCTTCTATCTGCGCCCGCGCTAGGTTTGCCTGATCATTCTCGTCCATTCACTTTGTTCGTGGACGAAAAGCAGGGATTTATGAATGCAGTACTGACGCAACAACATGGAGATAAACAAAGACCGGTGGCTTATTTTTCTAAAAAAACTGGATCCAGTGGCCGCAGCACTTCCTCCGTGTCTTCGTGCTGTGGCTGCAACAACAGAAGCTGTATTAGCAAGCACGGATGTAGTTCTCATGAGCCCCCTAACAGTTAAAGTGCCTCACGCTGTACATTCTATCCTAGTACAAGCCAAAACTTCACATCTCACTACTGCTAGGGCAATACACTATCAGAATGTACTCTGTACTTTGTCAAATGTTACAATTGAAAGATGCTCCACTTTAAATCCAGCCACTCTTCTCCCAACTAACATCGAAGGAGAACCACATAATTGCCATGACGAAATAGCAAAGGTTGTAAAACCTAGAGTAGATCTACAGGAAACACCTTTAGAAACTGGAGAAATGATTTTTGTGGATGGATGTTCCTTGCGATTGAAAAATGGAGCACCCTCAACCAGTTACGCAGTGGTCCAAGGGGACCGCCTGCTGGAAGCAAATCGAATTTCATCAAGCTTGAGTGCACAGGCAGCTGAACTCGTAGCACTCACTCGAGCATGTCAGCTGTCCGAAGGGAAGATCGTAACAATTTATACGGATTCCAGGTATGCTTTTGGAGTCTGCCATGATCATGGAGCACTATGGAAACTAAGGGGATTTAAGACCAGTACTGGCAAACCCATCCAACATCAGAAATTGATCGAATCCCTTTTAGAAGCTATAACCAAACCATCGAAGCTAGCGATTGTTAAATGTCAAGCTCACACAGGAAAACAGGATCCTGTTAGCAAAGGAAATGAATTAGCTGACCACTTTGCTAAAGAGGCTGCATATAATAACACACCAATTTCTTTATTCCAACAGAGAAATGACCAGGACCCTGATAATCAAATTATTTCTTTACAGAGTGCAGCCACGGATATCGAAAGGAGAAAATGGTCCAAAGAAGGGTCCCTCTCTGATGGAGTCTGGACTCATAAACACACTAACAAACCTTTTCTCCCAAAAGCCTCTTTCCCAGGAATGGCAAAAATCGCCCATGGCCTCGATCACGCAGGTAGAGATGCCATGGTTCGAGATGTTGAAAAACATTGGGAAGCTGTAGGTTTCTCTACATATGCAGAGCAATTTTGCAGACGCTGTGCAATATGTCAAAAGTTTAATGTGGGAAAAGGTACCCAGGTAAGTCCCGCCGTTACCCCTAATCCAATGGGTCCGTTTGAACACCTCCAAATGGATTTCATTGAACTAACCCCGTCTAAAGGGTACCGATATTGTCTTGTGATTGTCGATGTGTTCTCCCGATGGGTAGAGGCTTTCCCTTCAAAACACAACGATGCCAAAACAGTAGCTAAAGCACTAATTAAAGAGATTATTCCAAGATGGGGTATCCCTCAAAAGTTACAAACAGATAATGGCACTCATTTTGTGAACTCCGTTATAAATGAATTAACCACCTGGCTCCAAATTAATGTGCACCATTATTGTAAATACCATCCCCAAAGCGGAGGCATCGTAGAACGATGCAATGGCACTTTAAAAGCTAAACTCGCAAAAATTTGTGAACAAACTAATTTATCATGGCCGGATGCACTACCCTTAGCTTTAATGGGACTAAGGGGACGGACACACCGACAACTGGGACTATCGCCGTTTCAGATTCTGACCGGACGTCCCATGCCCGTTGGCATGGTTGTAGGAAATGTGAATTTGCATACTGTGGACAATGATCTTCTCTCTAGTCTTGCAGGTTTACGAACCTCGTTGAAGGAAATCCACCAGCAGGTTAATCAAGCCTGGAGGACCAGTCCCCTTTCCAAGGATTTACCAATTCCCTTGGGCACCTGGATCCTGGTTCGAGATACTCGGAGGAAACACTGGCATCAGCCTAGGTGGAGAGGACCATTCCAAATTCTTCTATCCACACCACACGCCGTGAAAGTTGAAGGACTGCCTGCTTGGATCCACGCATCGCATTGCAAGAAATGGCTATCTTAAAAATACTTTTTCTGTTGGCTGTTACCCGCACCCTCTCGGGCTACCCAAGGATGGGTGGTGATCTTTATCTTTATAAGTTAAAACAGAACCAGAATCAGAAATACCTGAATATCACAGTCACACAGGGACTCACCACTTCAGTGCAAATTGATTTCTGCTCTATTGTGGACTGTGGAGTCGGACGACAAGAACAATGGACCTGGTCTGATAAATATGTTTGTGTTTCAGCTCCTACGGATTACGAAGACTGGTGCAGTCGGTGGGGTTTAGTCTTTGCAAATACAGGGTCAGATGACTGGGGATATTCTCCTTATAAAAGCCTGCAATACGGTTTGAAGACCCGATTCTCTATAATTAAGGGGCATGCCGTTACTAAATGTGATGAGAATCAATGTAACCCTCTAATTATTACGCTTAAAAACCCTACTGTTCATGATACTGGCACTTATATTCTTGGGGCTTATGTCTCAGGAATTGACCCCTTAGGAAAATTTAATATTAGAGTACAGGACCCCCTTCTTTCGCCCTCCAATGTTTCCTTTGAAACCTCCACCCCCACCACCATTCCTTTACCTGACGTTTCGGCCCCTATAGTTCGCGTGTTAAATCTAAACACTTTAACAAGCACCTTTTCAGTAGAAACTGCTTATGGGGATCAGAATAGATGGTTGCAGTGGGTTCTCTATTCAGCTAAGCAAGTTAATCGTTCTCATTGTTACGCGTGCGCTGCAGCCCGTTCCCATTTAGCTACAGTCCCTTTCCCATTATCTAACATTACTGACCCCGCGGGGTTGCCCTGCCTTCTGTACTTATTCACTACTTCCAAGAAACCCCTCTCTGGTTCAAAGTGTTCTAATCTATCTATTCTTTTTCCCCCCACCCGTCACATGACTACCCCTATGTTTCAAACTCACGAAGGAAATTATACATGTTTCAAATCTAATGGAACGACATGGGTAGGAGAATTACCATTTTCTTTCTGTTCTCAAACTTTTCAGGTCAACTTTTCTCTGAACACCGTTCTGTCTTCCTTTCTTCTCTCCCAAACCACTCCTAGATCAGATATTTGGTGGATGTGCTGTAGGTCCAAATTATTTGCCACCCTTCCCCCTAACTGGTCTGGTACCTGTGCTCCAATCCAATTAGTTATGCCTTTTAGACTTCTATCCTTACCTCCCTCTCACTCCCCATATTATTCCACACCTCCTTTTTATTTCCGACATACCCGCTCCCTTTTCCATATGCCTACTAATATCTCCTTACATGGCCCTGGAGTATACATAGATGCTATTGGAGTCCCTAGGGGTGTCCCAGACAGATTTAAAGCTAGGGATCAAGTTGCTGCCGGTTTTGAATCTATTATACCCCAAATTACTATTAATAAGAATGTTGACTGGATTAATTACCTTTATTATAACCAACAACGTTTCCTTAACTTCACCAAAGACGCTATTGAAGGCATACATGAACAGCTTGACCGTACTTCTCTGATGACTTGGCAAAATCGTCTAGCCTTGGGCATGTTACTTGCGGAAAAGGGAGGTGTCTGTGCTATGTTTGGTGATGCTTGTTGTACATATATTCCAAATAATACCGCGCCAGATGGATCAATAACTCGTGCATTGGCAGGCCTCACTGCTCTCTCTAATGAACTTTCCACTAATTCTGGCATTACAAATCCCTGGGATCAGTGGTTTGCATCCTCCTTCGGATCCTGGGGACAATGGATAAGATCTGTTTTCATTTCTTTGGTTGTGGCATTTTGCCTCCTCCTCCTGGTTGGTTGTTGTATTATCCCTTTGTTTCGCTATATAATATCTAAGTACTTTACCGCCTCAATGGAAAGGGCATATATGCTACACGAGGAGCACATGTCTCGTATAGCTTCTTCCATTTTCTCCTCCCCATCCCCTTCCCCCCCCCCTTCCCCTTCATCAACCATTTCAATTTAATTATATTGCCCACATCATTTTGTTCAAAAAGGGAGGAGTGTAAAAACATAAAATGATGTAATTGAACAAAATGTATGTGTGTACAGAAAATAGGACAGAATGATCAAACTTGTTTGTGTTTTGCGTACGTGACAAAAAGCATGTATACTTTCTGGAAGTTTTCTTTTGATGATGTGTGTGACAAGAAAATATACCTTTAGGGTAATGACTTTACAAAATTGGAAAAATACAATGAGTCAGGACGCTATTTTTATTGCTTACGTGGTCAACGATCAGGAGATTAGAAAGGTATAAAAGAGCAAGGACATCTGCGCTCGAGGCAGATGAAGTGCGGTGTCCTAGGACTGTGTTTCTCTGTCATTTTACCCTTGTCTGGTATGTATTAATAAAAGGTTTTGACTAATTTTAATTTTCTTCTCTGTCTTCAGTCACAAAAAGTGTCCACAGTAGTCAAAGCAATGGGTGGTGCCCGAGCGACCTCCGTCCGTATCCTAGCGGCTGAACGAGCCTCTGATTCCGCCAATTGAGTCCTGGTTTCCCCCATCTGGATTTTCAGGGACTGTAAATCTCCCATGATCGTGGAGAGAACGCTATTCAGGTCTTGTTCTTCAGACATCTTGAACAATAAATCCTGCCGGCTACGCCAATTGTGATCGATAAGAAAGTCACAAATATAAAATAAAGATTTGGGGACCATCCCCGTATATTGTCTTACAGACAATATTGAAAAAATGAAGCAATTCAAAGTCTTAAAAGTACAATGAACAATCAACTGAAAACAAAATGGTGGTTTTATAGAGCAGAAAAACGTGACAGGAAATGGTTGGCAAAATGGTGATGTGGCAACAGGAACCGGAAGTGATGTGGTTTGTGGGTGCCGGAAGTGATGTCATCAATAATGACCGGAAATGACGTCATCGCGGCCATTTTGGAAACCCGGAAGTTGCAGGATTAATTCTCTTCTTGTGTCCTGTTGGAAAAAAGAGTTCAGGTAAGTGCCACATGATATCCCTTTATCTCGCGATGTTTCACTCACCTTTAGGCTCTTTGACTGCCTCCTAATCGTACATGTGTGACAACATATATAAATGAAAAACCTGTGTGTGTGTATGGAGCAGTCCACTCCGACTGCTGAACCACAGCCACTAAATGGCGCATACATGCATTTTTACATTTTTTTAGAACTTGCTACGAAAGACCTGTGTGCAGCAAATGTTGCTGCACAACAATGACATTCTGCTAATCATGCAGATGAATAGACACAATGTTGGCATGCAAGAGAAATACCTCAGCAACGGAGAGCAAGGCTTGAAGTTTTCACTAAAAACATCATCTATCTGGAGGTATTTTCTCAAGACAAAGATTAATAGGACTTATATGCCAGCGATATAGTTAAGATATGGTATTGCCAGTGTCTTCTTATGAAAGCCAGTGTGCAAGCAACCACAGGTGGGTCCACGTTGTCTGCACTAGGTAATTCTTAAGAGTTAGCTGACGCCTCTCCAAGGCATAAAACTGCTAGGGTGTCTTCGGGATTTTTTTTGTCCTGAAGACCACATGCAGCTAGTATTTATATATTTGTGAATAATAATTCATACATTTAAACTGACCGATTATATGTTTTTTGATATTAAATGGGCATATATATAAAAGGTGTCACACATGTGCAAGTAAGAGACAACTAAATGGTCTGAATAATGGTAATTCCACATCCGACCAGGGGGCGGCGGGGTGCGCTAACTGTCTTTCTCGATCTCTTGCAGACCATTCTCGGTTAATCTTGCAGGGTTCCGGTGCCTCCGATGACATCACTTCCAGGCTCACCTCCGATGGCATCACTTCTGGTCCCGCCTCTGATGATATCACTTCTGGTTCCGGCCCCGATGCCGTCATTTCCTACACTGACCTTTGTGAATTTCCCATTGGGATTAATAAAGTATCTATCTATCTATCTATCTATCTATCTATCTATCTATCTATCTATCTATCTATCTATCTATCTATCTATCTATCTATCTATCTATCTATCTATCTCTATCTATCTTTAAAGCTGCCATCTTGTCTCCATACTGGCAGTTACGTTGTGCAATATATTAACCTTTTGCAGCCAGAACGTAATATACGGGTGGCTGCCCCAAACCTTTCTTAGATGTCTTTTTGTGATTATTGTGACAGAGGTTAATAGGGCTTTAGTGTTTTGATAAGGTGTTAACGTGTTCAGATTTTAAGTTCATTTTACTATCAAGTATAGGGAAAAAATAATTAAAATACAGTGCTTAGATATATGTAGACTAAGTATATTCAATTTAAGTCAACATCCTTATTAAATGCCAAGGGACCAAGGGGATTCTACATTAAGCCTAGCAACTACACAACAATGGCAGTATGTAAACAAAAACAATACAGCATTGCAGGTGAAAGAATTAAAAAACAAACACTCATAAAAACACATTAGAAGAAAAAATAAATGAAACCACAAAATTTCTTAACCTCAGAAACCTCTGAACCAACAGCTTTACAATTTTTGAGGACATGAAATGACTACAAAAAAAATGAAAATAAAATCCAAATATGACACAATGAAGATGCTGCCTGAACGCCTTTCTTCTAGGCTTTAAATAGCCAGAGGGAGAGCTCAGAACAGTGACGTCAGAGTGGACCCGTTTCCTGGTGCTTCACTGATAAAGCACTCGAAACTTCACGACATTTAAAGAACGAGTACAAAACTACAAACATAACAAAAACTACACAAAAATGTCAAAAATAGTTAAAACATTACAAAAAACAACTTGAATTCAGACTTTTACATAACATTTAGCACATCGGGAGGCCTTGCCTATAGAAGACACCACACACATGACAAATCAATTGCTGCATTTTAGTTAGTGAAAATTCTAGCATCTGAAGTCATCTAGTTACAGTAATCTCCAGTCCATATCACACAGCTCTTTGCAGTCCAGTAAGGTGCAGACATTTTCTAACTACTCAAAATACAGTACCAAGTTCATAAAATTTTATGTAACTTAAACTCTATTCTTATACAAAGAAAATTTGCCAGATAATAAGAAAAAGTTGTTTTTTGCCTCTATGCCTACCTCAGCTCCATAATCCAGCTTTTTTGCACTTCACACAATCACAAGTGTACGCTTTTTGATTGCAGTTTACAAGCGTGGCTATTCCACAGTGAGATACCGTGGTCAGCAGTTTTACATTTAACATGTAATTTGTAAAACTTGTAACAGTAAATGAAGTGCCAGAATTGGACTTTATATTCACTCTAACACTGAGAACTTGTTATCACCATGTCACGTATAGCAAAAATACCTGCATTTTTTGGTATGTTTTAATTGTTTTACATCTTTTTAAAGAAACATTTACAGAGATACCAACATTTACACTCATCTCAGTAGTCCACCCAATTTAAAGCCAGCAATTCTCCATCTGTTGATTTGCTTGGCCTCCAGCTATTTTTTCACATTATAAATCTTTTTTTTTCTGTGATCACAGATACTTGGAGACTATTACAACAGCTATGAGAAGATTTTCCAATCCATCCCTCTATCCATCCATTTTTAAACCTTTCCCTGAGGCAAAAAGGCAACCAGCCCTGTATGTGACACAGGGCTCAAACACACACGTGCCTATTCTTGGTCCTATAAGTTCACTCCAGAGACCCCAGTAACGCTAACCAACTGATTTTTAGGAGCTGGGAGAAATCCAGACTCATACAAAAAACAAATGCAACATTGAAGCTGTACACAGATGGTAACCAGAATGTGAAACGAAAACAAGGCCTTGTGAAATACCAGAGCTAACTACTGTGTCTTCTAAAACCACTATATTCTTTTTTATTGTGATCAACTTTTTTCAATTGAAACAAAATGTATACGCAAGAAACCTGATGGCAAGCCAATTAAGAATGAACGATGTAACCCAACATCCATGAAGCTTCCCCTCATACCACTTTCCCCCATTACAGCCTAGGAACAAAAAAAAACAGACTGATGTATGTATAAAGGGTAGAAGGAAAAAAAATAACGGTAGGGAACTAATAGGAAACTAACCCCACCGCCTAGGCAGGCTAGAAGAATGAAAGAACAAATCAATGGGACCCAGACAACCAGGTTCTAATTGACTGAGCCAAGGTGGATCAATTCTCCAAGGATTTAATTGAAGCACAATTGATTCTGCATGAGGATAGTACAAGGCAGATTAAATTAAGAAAAGAGGAATGCCAATTGTTAAAAGTGACAAGCTCTGGGACTTTCCATTGAGAGGCAAGGATTAAAAATGATGGATTACTGTAAGCCACCCTATTAGGAATTTCATAAGAAATATAATGATTTACTTCTTGAGGTAGAAGTACATAGTAAATAAGAATAGTGGCGTCAAATATTTCAAATATTATCATGTGTGCTCCAAAATACATTTTCAAAGTCTTAATATTTGTGTTTGTAATAGTAAAAACAAAAATAATGTCCGTGGATGGGCAAATAAAGGCAGTGGGAGTCCCAAAAGTTTTGGGGTGCCAATGGGGACGCCTCTTTTAAAAATATAAATCAAAATCAGTATTCACGGGCAACACAGCCTTTTAGCTTTCCAAATCTCATTAGCTCTCATTCATGGGGAGCACAGTCCTTTATCAGGTTCAGGTCCATATGAGTCGCCAATGTCATAACTTTTATACCCTTTCGACTGGAAGGGTGTGGAGTTAATTTCCCTCAGGAGCTGCCTTGTCGCTGCTGCAGAGAAAAGAAAAGATGAGACTGTTAGCGACAGGTTTTTGCGTACCTGTGATGAGCTGGGAAGCTGTCTCACTGATGCGTATGTGTGCCACTCGTCCAAATCATAATATGTGATATCCATCCATTCATTATCCAACCCGCTATATCCAAACTACAGGGTCACGGGGGTCTGCTGGAGCCAATCCCAGCCAACACAGGGCACAAGGCAGGAAACAAACCCCGGGCAGGGCACCAGCCCACCGCAGGGTGTGCGCACACACACACACACACACACACACACACACACTAGGGACAATTTAGAATCGGCAATGCACCTAACCTGCATGTCTTTGGACTTTGGGAGGAAACTGGAGTACATGGAGGAAACCCACGCAGACAGGGGGAGAACATGCAAACTCCACGCAGGGAGGACCCGGGAAGCGAACCCAGGTCTCCTTACTGCGAGGCAGCAGTGCTACCCACTGCGCCACCGTGCCGCCTTAATATGTGATATCTACTGTTAAATTCTGCTCTGTACTTGTAATATTTTTATTTTACTGCTATACTGTATTGAGGATTACTTGTGTTCTGTTCTGTGTATTGTATTGTATTGTATTGACCCCCTTCTCTTTGACACCCACTGTACGCCCAACCTACCTGGAAAGGGGTCTCACTGTGAACTGCCTTTCCAAAGGTTTTTTCCATTTTTTCCCTACTAGGTTTTTTTTGGGAGTGTTCCTTGTCTTCTTAGAGAGTCAAGGCTGGGGGGCTGTCAAAACACAGGGCCTGTTAAATCCCATTGCGGCACTTCTTGTGTGATTTTGGGCTATACAAAAATAAACTGTATTGTATTGTATTCGTAATCACTGACCTTGAAACAGTCTGAAGTAACAGCCTACAATTAAGGGAGTTAAGGGAGCAAAGTACACCAGTAAAGAATCAAATATCAAAAAAGTTGACATATTCATGATCAGCAACTTCAAAATGGCATAAAATGACGTTCCTCATGCCTGTATTATTGATCCTCATTTTTTCAAAGTTTTCTGAAAAGGAGTAACTTTGAGCCTTTTTATTCCATTAGGGTTTGAACCCCTGGGGGCAGTTGGTTTACTCTTTATCATAAGGGCAGAATTTTCTGCCCAAAATATGGTCCATAAATGGCCTTAAAATATGGGGTTTTTAGATCTTGATGGCCAAAAATAGGGGGAATCCTGAAAAGCTTGAGGTCTTGCATTACTAGACATCAAGATGAGTTAAACGGTATTTCACGTGGTGTTTATTTTTTGTATCAGTGAGTCAAAAAATACTGAAGTGATTTCAAAGCATTCAAATGTAATTGCTATGAACCCAATTTAGCTGCTAAAGCGGCAAGGCAGAACAATTCGTGAAATAAAAGAAGTGAGAGTAGAGAGTCCAATAAAAGAAGGGTCTGGGGCAGACAGGTAATAATCACATGAAATAAAGAGAAAAATTGATAGGACTTGTATCCAAAATAGGGGAAAATGGCAGAACACGTGTAAAAAGGAACCAGGCAATCCAAGGGAACAGAAGTGGCAAAGCGGATCAGAGGAGACACCCATTGAAAAGCTTTTCTGAGGGGTGGGATAAAGTCTATAAAGTATTTTTAGTTGCATGAATTGATGATTGGGATTACTGGAGCAAAATTGAACATTCCTGAATATATCTGCTTAGAAATGGTGAAAGACAGTGGAGAGAGATGAAATTAGAGGGAGATGTTTGTAGGATGATTTGCAAATGGTGGATAATAAAATGAAATAAATAAAATGGTGGTTAAATACAGTAAGAAGGAAGTTCAGATAGAGCAAAACTACTGTATTCTTATGATATTAATTAAACATTTTTTTTTACAAAAGTGGTGAATGTGTGCTTGTTATCAAGCCAATCCAATTTCAGGGTGAAATGTTGCATAACATAAGATGTGCTACTGTCTAGCAAAGGATTGTATGCCAGTGTTTGGAACAACGCCATATATTACAAGAATTAATTGGTTGGTTAAATACAAAAGTATTGCATTTCAATCAGGCAGACATTTTGTTGAACTGACTAACAGCTCCACTCTTGAACAGACCAGAAAATACAGATGAGCCTGAAGCAAACAATTTCACTGATTGTTTTCAAGAAGGACAGTGGAGCAAGACAGTGCAGACAAGAAACAAAGAGGCAGCAATTTCCACTTTGTTCAGACAAGTTCTTATTGCATCTGGGCAATAAAAGTACATTACATAAAGTAGGAGACCCATCTCTCTTGTTGATGGACTGACCCATGAGAGCTCGCCCCAATCAAGTGCTGAAGTAGCTACTCCTCATTTTCAACCTGTGAACAACTCTTTTGATCGATGGATGGCTTACTTTATTTCTTTTCTCTCTCTTCTCAGTAAACTCATCAGGTCAGCGTGGGACGCAGGGCGGAGGTGGCATGCAATAAGACGGATAGTGTAATCTGTCAAGAAGAAAGAGAAGTGCTGAGGGGGAGAGGAGCAATGAACCTAATTGGTGACACGCTACATTTATTTTGCTTCAGTACAAATGAGGACAGGCTGGCAGAGCAGGTGACCAGTCTGTCTCTACAGCCATCTGTCTTTAGAAAAAAAAATGAACGAAACACGCTACCTGATTGACTGATGCTTCAGCCCCAGCATACGGCAGGCTCATATTTTCTAAATTTGTAACTTAGCTCTTAAAAGTTACAGATGGTTTCTTTCTTTTTAAAATACTTTAGTAAACAGGGGAATACATTTTCTTTCCTTGTGGATTAAAGACTCTATTAACTGTTCCTGACACCTCAATCTCTTTACTTTCCTCGTCTCAGAATAAAATCAAGTGCACTGAAAGTCAATTCTGTCCCTTCAAGCTTCTTCGGCAATGAGGAATCTGCACAGGCGGGGTTGCTGATTAAAAAAAGAGAAGGGGGGGCAGCACCCAGAGTTCAGCCTAATGTTTTCTAAGAAAAGCCCACTATTAAAATGATTGATGCAAACAGCTGTCGGTTCACTAGAAAATTGCAATTCAGAGGGTGATAAATTTGCACCTCATTTCAGAAATATACTGTCTCTCTCTTTTTCTCTCCATTTGATTCTCTCGTATCAGCCTGCCAATAGCTCCATCTTGGAGTAATTACCGCTTACTGTACAGCTTAATTTACCTTGTGACAGGTATCATCGTGAAAGCTATATATAAGACTTGGTGAGCTTTGCATTTCTCACAAACTATCTTCTGTTCCTTTGTTTGTCCTTCATTAAGATGTTTACAAACCAAGAGTTTACAACTTTTCACACCTTTTTGTCAAGCCGTGATGATATATCCATGGTTTGTTGATTTTTCTCACAATTGCTAATTGTTGTCAAATGTCACAGTGACTCCCAAATCTGTCAGATTACATTTAATCTCCATCAACAAATTAAATAAGGCAGCATCCTACCTTTTCCTGCTTCAGCTTTGTTGAGAAGACAAATATTTGCTGTCATTTCATACAGTGCTATGAAAAACGATTTGCGTTTTCCCCGATTTCCACTTCTTGCAAATTTCTGACACATGTTTTCATGTCTTCAACTAAAACCTGCTATTAGATAAAAGGCACCTAAGTCAACAAATGACTTTTTTTTACTTGTTTCATATATTGTGTGAACAAAATTATTCAACACTGTGTGAAAAAGTAATTGTCCCCTGCACTTAATACCTGCTTGTACCACCTTTAGCTGTAATGACTATGACCAAGCATTTCCTACAATTCAATATCTCTGTGGAGGCATTTTAGACAATTCCTCCTTGCAGAACCTCATTAATTAAGAAACATTGGTAGGTTTCCAAACTGCTTTAATTAAGAAGCATTGGTAGGTTTCCCAGGATTAATTGCTTGTTTCAGGGCACACCTCTGCATCTGCATCTCTACTGGGTTTAAGTCTATACTCTGATTAGAGAGTGGCATGGTGGTGCAGTGGTGGTGCTGCTGCACAAAAGTAGGGAGCCCAGGGTCTCCCTGCATGGAGTTTGCATGTTCTCTTTGTGTCTGCATGAGTTTCCTCTGGGTACTCTGGCTTCTTCTCACTGTCCAAAGACATGCAGGTTAGGGTGGATTGGCAGTACTAAATTGACCCTAGTGTGTGCATGGTGTGTGTGTGTTTGTCCTGCAATAGACTGGCACCCTGTCTAGTGTTTGTTTCTGCCTTGCTCTCCTATGCAAGATGGGATTGGCTCCAGCTCCCCCTATGACCATGTGTTGTGATGTCAAATTTTTCATACAACTTGTTAAATATTTTGTATGTCTTTATTTGTAACTTAGGCAAAGCAATGTAATATTAGTGTTACATTAGTGAGAAGCATTCATGTTTACAACCCCCACCCCCAGGACTAAGTCAGGAAAGTGAATTTTACGACAGGGTTGGGGGGAAGTGCCTCAAACAAGTTTGGTAAGTGTATCTCTGAAGTCTCTCAACCCCCATAGGAAAGCCAGGCTGCCTAACTGCCAAGCTTTACCTTAGCATATGGTTTTGGGGGCAGGTGTGAAGATGTTCTATTCCCCCATTGGTCTGAAGTATGGCTATTTGGAACTGGCTTGTATCAGAGGCCTTTAAGTATCATGACATCCTATTGGCTCTAGGGGTTGGACAGAAAATCTATACATTTGCTCACTCCCTCTCTTACCAAACTGATGCATGAACTGAAAAGGACAACACAATGAGAAGCTGACCACAAAATGATGCCTTAACTAGAGACATTTTAAGTAGCTAACAAGTCTGTGTTCCACCTGAAACTACACATCACCATTTATCAGGTTGTATGGTTGCCAATATTGAAATGTACTTTGCATATTATTATTATTTATGAATATTATCAATAATACATTGTTTAAATTGTAACTTAACTCCTGCTTGTCTTTTACTACACTTAATTGCCTGAGGTTATAAATGTAGAAGGAAAGGTGGGGAGAAGTTATATACTATAATACCTTAAAAACAGTGGTAAGTCTGGGAGATTTGAGGCATTCTGACAAAGGCTACATATTAATAATACAAAAGGGGAAAGTAGAGTAAAATATTACTCTACCAAGACAAAACACCACGTTCAGGACTAAGAGAGTTAGACTTTAGCGGACTAAAAAACCCAGCTAAGATTCACACCACCATTGACTGTGATTTATTTATTTTTTGGGTGGGGTTCCCAGGAACACACTCAGCCTTGGCCTGTCTCTCACACACTTCCTCACAGAGACAAAAAAACAACTGGTAATAAAACAGAAATTAAAGACTGTATTAAACAATAATAAACGAAATATAACTATACAAACTACAACAATCCTACCCAGTTCCCTTTACGGTAATATACAATAAACACAAATTCACCAATAACAAACAACTAACAAAAACCACACATGATGAAGTCCATGAAAAACGGAAACTGATGTAGTGAAATGATAGAGGTAGATAGTCCAGAGATCGACACACTGTATGTGAATGTAAAGATCAGTCCTTCCAGTATTTCCTGATGAGATGATGACGTGTGAATGGGATCAGAAGCACTCCTTTCTGTGCAGGTCGACAACAAATCCTCATACAGTCCTCATCAGAATCAGAATCAGAATCAGCTTTATTGGCCAAGTATATGTACACATACAAGGAATTGGACTCCGGTTTTACCTAGTATTGTCCCTGATGCTGTGAGATTGACTTAAGTGTTCATGAGAGTGATGGCCCGAGGAAAGAAACTGTTCACATGTCTGGTAGTTTTGGCGTACAGTGCTCTGTAGCGCCTACCAGAGGGAAGAAGTTGAAAAAGGTTGTAACCAGGGTGTGATGGGTCTGCAATGATGTTTTCTGCCCGTTTCCTGACTCGAGATCTGTATAAGTCTTGAATGGAGGGCAGATCAAAACCAATGATTTTTTCTGCAATCCTGACTGTCCGTTGAAGTCTGTTCCTGTCCTGTTTTGTGGCTGAGCCAAACCAGACTGTGATAGATGAACAGAGAACACACTGGATTACTGCAGAGTAAAATTGGATGAGCAGCTCCTGAGGCAGGTTGAACTTCCTGAGCTGGCGCAGGAAGTACAACCTCTGCTGGGCCTTTTTAACAATTGTGTTTATGTTTAGTTCCCACTTTAGGTCCTGGGAAATTGTGGATCCCAGAAACCTAAAGTTTTCCACAGCAGACACAATGCTGTTGAGTAGTGTGAGAGGGGGCAGCACTGGGGGGCTCCTCCTGAAGTCCACTGTCATCTCCACATTTTTAAGCTTGTTCAGCTCCAGGTTGTTTTGACCGCACCAGAGGACCAGCTGTTCGACCTCTCGTCTGTATACAGACTCGTCACTGTCCTTGATGAGGCCAATGACTGTCATATCATCTGCGAAGTTCAGGATTTTAACAGACGGGTCTCTTGAGGTGCAGTCATTTGTGTAGAGGGAGAAGAGCAGAGGAAAGAGGACACATCCCTGGGGGGCGCCAGTGCTGACTGTTCGTGTGCTGGATGTGATTTTTCCCAGTCTCACTTGCTGCTTCCTATCTGTCAGGAAGTTTGTGATCCACTGGGAGATGGGAGCTGGTACAGTGAGCCAAGTGAGTTTGGTGTGGAGGACTTCTGGAATGATAGTATTGAACGCCGAGCTGAAATCCACAAACAGGATCCTAGCATATGTCCCTGGAGGGTCGAGATGTTGCAGGATGTAGTGCAGTCCCATGTTGATTGCATCATCCACTGACCTGTTTGCTCGGTAAGCAAACTGTAGGGGGTCAAGCAGGGGGCCTGTAATGTCCTTCAGGTAGGTCAACACCAGTCTTTCAAAGGATTTCATGACCACAGACATCAGGGTGACTGGCCTGTAGTCATTTAACCCTGCGATGGAGGTTTTCTTTGGAACCGGGATAATTGTGGAATGCTTAAGGCAGGAAGGAACTTCACATAGCTCCAGGGATCTGTTGAAGATCTGTGTAAATATGGGGGCCAGCTGATCAGCACAGACTTTAAGACAGGAGGGTGACACACCATCTGGACCTGGTGCCTTCCTGATCTTCTGTCTCCTGAAGAGCTGACTCACGTCCCCTTCACAGATCCTGAGTGCAGGTATGGTGTCAGTGGGGAGGGGCAGGGGCTTGGTAGTGGGTGCTGGGAGTGTATTTTGATTGACGTGGGTGAGAGGTGTGAAAGAGGGATTATCAAACCTGCAGTAGAACAAATTCAGCTCGTTGGCCAGTTGATGGTTCTCTTCAGTATGGGGGGATGGTTTCCTGTAGTTGCTGATGTCTTTCAAACCTCTCCACACTGATGCAGGGTCGTTGGCTGTAAACCTATTTTCCAGCTTTTCAGTGTAGCACCTCTTTGCTACTCTGATCTCCTTTGTCAATGTGTTTCTGGCTTGATTATACAGGATTCTGTCCCCACTTCTGTAGGTCTTCTCCTTAGCCTGACGAAGCTGCCTGAGTTTTGTAGTAAACCAGGGTTTGTTGTTGTTGTATGTGCGAAAAGTTTTCATGGGCACACACATATCCTCACAAAAACTGACGTAGGATGTCACAGTGTCAGTAAGCTCATCCAGGTCTGTCGCTGCAGACTCAAAAACACTCCAATCAGTACAGTCAAAGCAGGCTTGTAGTTCCAGCTTTGCCTTGTTGGTCCATCTCTTCACCGTTTTTCCCACAGGCTTTGCAGATCTGCCTGTAAGTCGGGAGAAGATGAACCAAACAGTGGTCAGAGAGTCCCAGGGCAGCACGAGGGACAGAGCGATAAGCATCCTTTAATGTAGTGTAGCAGTGGTCCAGTGTGTTTTTGTCCCTGGTAGGACACTTAATATGCTGACTGAATTTTGGCAGTTCTTGCCTGAGGTTTGCTCTGTTAAAATCACCAAGAACAATGAGCAGGGAGTCCGAGAGTTTCTGCTCCATGTTAGCTATCTGGTCAGCCAGGTGTTGTAATGCTTCACTAACACAGGCCTGAGGTGGGATGTAAACACCAACCAGAATAAACAAGGAAAACTCCCGCGGTGAATAGAACGGTTTACAGTCAATGAAAAAAGACTCTAAGTGAGGGCTGCATGTTTTGATTAGTACTGTGACATCTGTACACCAACCTTCGTTTATGTAGAAACAGATTCTGCCTCCTTTCGTTTTCCCCGAGAGCTCCATGACGCGGTCCGCACGGAGAAGTTGGAAGCTCGGCAGGTATAATGCGCTATCGGGGATGTGCTCACCAAGCCAGGTTTCAGTGAAGCATAGGACGGCAGATCTGGAAAAGTCAGTGTTTATTCTGTTTAACAGTAGCAGTTCGTCCATCTTGTTGGCCAAAGAGCGGACGTTTGCCAGGTGTATTGAAGGGAGTGCAGTTCGAAATCCCCGGTGGCTCAGTTTAACAAGTGCTCCGGCTCACTTCCCTCGTCAGCGTCTCCTGCTAATTCCATAAAGGGCGGCTGCTCCTCCAACTAAAAGTTCTGTAAAGTATTCTGTTTGAGTGAAAGACAGTGAAAAAATTTCATGCAGCAGGAAGACACCAGACAGTCAATACACCCCAACCAGGAGACAAACCAGGACAAAACAAGAATCCACAGGTAGAAAATGGGAAGGCAAACAGACAGGCAACTTAAGACACGAAACAACAAAAGACTTTTTCCACTGTATAACTGACCTCCATTTAAATCTCGTGCCGGCCTCCATGTCGCCATCCGCCCCTGTGCCTTAAGCAGACAACCGATCAGAGCCACTGCAGGCACTGCTGGGAATTGAAGTTTTCACTCCCCAGTAGTGCTTCTACAAGACAGTGACTGACTGATTTTGATTAGGCCACTTCACATCTCTAATTTTGCTTCCTTCCAATCTCCCTTATCTGAACTTGCTTTTGAGTTTTGGATTATTGCATTGCTGCTTGACCAAACTACGCTTTATCTTCAGTTCACATACAGATGACTGAACATTCTCCTTATTAATTTATGGTTTCTTCAAGTACATCAAGTTGTTCAGGTTCTCAGGTAGCAATGCCCCTGATCGCAAACCCCATACGCCACCCCCAACCCCCCCCCCCTCCCCCATCCCATCACACAACAACTACAATCCTAAATTTTCTTTATACAGGTCATCATGGGATTAATGTTGTCCAAAAAGTTCTAATCTGTGATCTTCGGACATTCTTTCAAAAGGCATAGGGATTATCCATGCAATTCCTGGCAAATGAGAGAAGAGCCACTATTTTTCTTGGTTGGCAGTGGTTTTTAACTTGCTGCATCCTAGTGAAGCCCTTCTTTATGCATTGTGTTTATGACTCTTGAAGTCATGAATGCTTACCTTTGCAGACGCAAGAGAAGCCTGCGGTCCTTTGGATTCATTTACTGTTCCAGATAATTTTCATTTGACGATTATGACTTTCTCAGCAGTCTAGAGGAGTCCCAGAGCCTTAAAAACGGCTTTGTTTGCACATTTAAGACTGTTAGATACCGACATATTTTTTTTCTGCTCATTTCCAGAATTTTGTGTGATTGTGGCATTATGTGATGTTGAATCATTTTGCAGAAAACTTGACTCTAATGATAAAGGACAAAAGAGTGAGTTTCATGTTGAGTAGAGAAAGTAGTAATCAAGTCTGGCTGTGTTCATCCAGCTAACACTAATTATATCTTTAATTGGATTAATTTAACTAGGGGGTAATTCCTTTTTTACACAGTACCAGTTGGTGTTAGATAACTTAGTTCATTAGATAATGTAAATTAAATACGTTTTAAAGATGTGTTAATTGCTCATTCAGATTTTGATTGAAAAATCTGATTAACATTCAGTGTAAAAAATTGCAGTAGCAGGAGGAAATCAGGAAAGGGTACAAACTTTTTCTCTGCAATATACTGTAAACTAAATATTAGCAGTGAATGTTTATCAATGTGACATTGTAGTACAATGATTAATACTGCCACAGAGCAGGCCCCCAAAACATAAACAAAAAGGTCAGACATGCCTTTATTTCAGATCTGGCATCTGGATTAGGCCTCACCTCAGGCAGTCTTACCCTAAACTACACAGGCAGGCTTTGGCCTGCACAGACCCAAAATGGGGCTAAAGATTTTAAATAAAGAAAGTCTCTGTGTCATCCTTAGAATCAGACAGGTAATTGTTTACTGAGCTAAACTGGGAGAAGCACATAAAAAATTAAACCAAAACAAATAAAAATAAACCTAGCTATTAATTCCTAAAGAAAGACAAGAATCAAAGTCAAAAAACAGGCAAGAGATCAAACTAAATGAAACTCCCGAGAAGCAATACAAGAAAAGATGTGTTTTAAGTATTTGTTTATAGGATGTTTGTATCTGCAGATCAGATAACAAAAAGAACACCACCAGTCAACCTGTTGTGTTGATTACCCAGTGTCATGAACATAGAAGCTACACTCCTAGTGGCATGGGAAGAGATACTAAAGACAGCTTTCAAAAAGACAGTGAAGAAGGACAGAAAATATCAATCAAGACATTAAAAATTTCCAAGTTAATTCACCCACACCCTAATCATAACACTCTGAATTTTCACAAAAATTGTAAAAACTTTGATCCAACACAAAGTAAAGTACATTCCTAGAATTAGAAGAATTTAATAAAGAGTTTAAAAAATATCACAGTAAGGTGATACAAGCAAAAAAATGACCAAAAATAGGGTTTTCCCTAACAGCAAACAAAGTCAAGAAACACAATTCGGACTCTGTATTTTAAACAAAGCAAGAGCCAAAATCCAAAAAAATCTAAACCAGAATCATCAGTTGAAAAATCAGGAGTCAAAACCAAAATGCCAAAGCTGCCATGAGAACAGCAGCTTTTCGATGTCTACTGCTGGGACAGTCCCCCCGCTGCATAACTAGGTGGCCCCACCTCCTTAGCCTCCACTTTAAGCAGGCCTGGTGGATTAGTAAGTCAATATTAATAATATTAATTAAATTAACAATACAAAATGGCAATGTAATTAATAAACACAATATTAATAAAACCATAAAATGACATACTGTATATTCAAAGGCAAAAGCAGAATTAATAACATAATTTGAAAAATGATATTTATATAATAAGAAAAACACTAAAAAGCAACAAAGTTGAGCCAGGGCAGCAATCCTGGCTGTACCATAACAGAACCAAGGACAGTGGTGATGTTTTCTTCCTGGTCACTGTCTGAATCGACTTGGCACATTGTGTAAAAGTCCCCAATGATTTTTTTTCTGGGAGCTCACCACCACATGTCAAAGACACAAATCCTAAGAAGAATAAGGGCCAATTCACACCTAAGCTTTTTCCTAGCATTTTAGTACTAGACTTCAATGATTCTAAATCTCTTGTAAAATTATTTCACATTATTTTCAAAGACGTTATTTACACCAAAGCATTTTAGCAGCAAGCACTTTAGAAAACTCTTGCATGCAGCAGTTTTCAAGCATCTTCAGCCATACGCTTGCTCCATTGAAATCCGTAAAACACTGGTTAAAAAAAAATAAGAGAGCGCATTTTGAAACATTTTTACAACAAGTCACTGTCTCTTTCTGGTTGAAACAGAAGTGAAGCAACTCATTGTGACTAGAAAAAAAAAATGCCAGTTTTATCATGCACAAGTGTGCTTAGGCCGTCAGGACAGCCATTGAAGGAGAGGTAAAGTCCACACATAGTATGAAATCAAGTGACACAAACTGCATTAAAGTTATCGGCATTTACTTTTATATCAAGCTGAAGTTTAGTAAGTTTAGTAGAGATATTTTAGCCTATGGACAGAGTGGTGGCACATGTTCTGTTCATGAATTTCTGGATTGATCATTATTAGTGAGTGTGGCTACCAGCAGATGCCTACCTGTTTTAACCCAGAATACTAGAAATGTGTCAGTAATACTTCTTAATTAAGAAAATACATTTAGTCCTTGATGTGCTTTGAAGTAAATTACATTTATCCACTTATACAATCTCCAGCCTGAGACAATGAGTATGCACATTGGCTGCTGTTTCAAAATATCTACGGCAAATAACAAAATAACAGAATTAAAACTAAAAAGACACTTTATAGGTTTGTGTTACTGGATTGCACACAGCACACTGTTTTCTGATTGGCTGTGTGGTTGTGCCCTGTAAAGAACTGGTGTAAAGTCTAGGATGTTTGCTTTTTGCCTTACATCCAGTCCTGCTGTGATAATCACAGGCTCCCTGCAACCCTAAAATGGGTAAAATAAATTTACCCCTCCGCACGTGCAGGATTAAATGTAAGCAAATATAATGCCTGTTCAATTCTTGTCATATGTTACATGCTATGCACGTGCTTCCTCTCCCTAACTAACGGAGTGGTGGCTCTGAGACTAGGGATTTGCACTGGCAATCGGAAGGTTGCCAGTTCGAATCCCATAAATGCCAAAGTGACTCTGCTCTGTTGGGCCATTGAGCAAGGCCCTTAACCTGCAATTGCTGAGCACTTTGAGTAGTTAGAAAAGTGCTATACAAATGCAAAGAATTATTATTATTAACTAGCTGTTACTAGATGACCTGTTCACACATGTACACAATGCTGCAACTACAGCACCAGGCATTTTTTTTTTTGCGAAATATCACAATGATTTATTTTTTCACTTTAGAGTTTTGAGAATAAGCTTCCATAAGCAAGCAGCTACACCAAAGTGTTATACAAATTCAATCAGAAATAATACTACGGCATAAACACAAAATAAAACTAAACTAACGAAGACAAAACAAATTAGGTTTCCAATCTATCACATATCAGTGTGCTTATTGGCAATTGTATATAAGCCTGGAATTTTTCAGGATGCTGCCCAAGTTCTTCATTGAGAGTCTTAAGTTGTCATACAGACTCCCTTTGTTGCAAAACAGAGGAAAAAATATTGTTGTGTGCTTACAGTGTTGACAGCACCTCCACTTCAGCAGTGTGTTTACTAGGATTAAAAGCTTTATTGTCATAGAAGTCATTCTGGAGACACAATGATCACATCTCAACTCACAAAATAGTAAAAGGAAGTGATGTCAAACATATTTTCCCTGAAATACACCTTTTTGAAAACGTTTGAAATATGCATGAAAAACACTGGAAGATGCTTCAAAAAGACCTGAAATGTACCAGCAAAAAAGTGTGAATGGGTCCAAGAATTTTATATCAAAATCAGTTCACTAATGAATTTGTGTCCAATCTAGAGTCAGCTGATGCATTGCTTCCAAAATTGCCAGTAAGTTGAGGTACAGTATGTTGTCTCTAAATTGTCCCAGTATGTGTGAGGATGTCTTCTAATGGAGTGGCATCCCAGCTATAGGCAGGTACGCTATAAACAACAAAGTAGATTTAGAATATGGATGGATAGATGTTTATCCTCACCAATGGGAATTTAATTTGAGAACAGAAGCAAGTTCAGTTAGCTGTAGGATAAGGCCAGTATAAATTAGAAAAAGCCTACTAGAATCTATTTCTCTGTGTTGTGCTTGGGAGGCAACTGAAATGACCAAAACATCTACTCTTTCTGTTAACCCTTTAACCGCCAACTCCCTAAATATTCCCCAAGCCAGGCAAAATCTGAACAATTTTTGTTTTTTTTACTTTTTTACATTTTTTTTACATTTTTTACATTTATTCAAGCAGTATTGACCACTAAACGTTGTGCAAGTTGCCAGTGTATACACGAAATCTATAAATGTAACCTGAATTCTCAGCTAAGCAAAACATCTTGATACCAAACCGTGCCCTTTTCAATGGTAGATACTGTCGAAACTGTAAGCGGCCCTTCCACGACAATAAACTTTCATCAACTGCAACTGACGGTCCTGGCATGTAAGGCAACTGAAATGCTTCAAATAAATGATCAATCAAAGGACGTAGCTTGAACAAGTGGTCGCGGTTTGGATCTTTCTTATCTGGCTCGTTTCTGTTGTCATTCAAATGAAAGAATTTCAGCAGCAAAGAGAATCGGTTACGTGTCATGACAGCTGCAAAAATAGGTGTTGCATACATAGGATCTGTAGACCAGTACATCTCAATATCTGGTTTTCTGATTATTCCCATCAACATCAAAATCCCAATGAATTTTTTCATTTCGTTTTCATCAGTGTCAAACCAAGCACGAACACGGGAATGTGGAGGTAAATTGGGATTTTTCTCAATAAACTGTGCTGCATACAGATTTGTCTGATGAACAAAATGTCTAATCAAATCAGGTGACACAAACAGCTCATAAAACTGCTCAGCAGTGTAATTGTTTACATCAACAATAAAGCCACACGTTCCCTAAAACGAATGCAGAAAAGGTAGTTCACCACGGGCAGCAGCCCAGCTGAGATGCTGGGGATACACCCACTCAGCGCCGTCATCCGATGCGTCTTCATTCACAATATCATGCAGCGCACGTTGCTGCTCATCACTGTCACTAAAATCTTCTTCAGAACTGCTACAATCATGATCAGAACTGTCCAAAATCGCCTGCAAAGCCTCACTTGAAGTCAGTTTACGTTTCGCCATATTCACAGCTGTTACATGCGAATCACGTCACATGACCGGCCAAAACAACCACAGACTTGTCGAAATACAACGTAGTAATAATACCCACGCCAAACCGTCAGTTATACTACTTGCCAGGCATTCATATAACCACAGGCAAATGTGCCGGATAATTCCGGCAGTATGGCGTTAGCATTAAAACAGCGGTGCCGGATATATCCGGCAGAGGGCGGTGAAGGGGTTAATTAATTTCATTGGTAACATTTCTTTTGTTCTTAACTGTATTTTTGTGTAAAATAATTTAATAGTGCACAGCACTGTTGCTTCATGGAGCCAGCATCCAGGATTCAAATTCTGTCCATGTGGAGCCTGTGTATTCTGGCCGTGTCTGCATGGGGTCCCCTTGGAAACATTGAGATGTGTAAGTTAGGTTGACTGATGATCTTAGACTGACTCTATGTGAGTGTTGATGTGCTAGTCCTATGGCGGAGTGACAGCCAATCCAGGGCTATTTTCTGTCTTGTGCTTAATGTTCCTAGGATAGGCTCTGAATTGGAATTATAAACTTTGAGAATGTTACGTTATGTGTTTTAACACTAGAATTACCAGAGCCTACGAAAAAACTCGTAGATCCGGCCCACCTTAAATCGCTTTTTAAAACCGTTCTCACCTCTCCGCTAGCGTCTTTTGTCATCTAAATGTACTGATAAAGACATGCTGCAAACAGCCAGCTATTCCATCCCCCCACCGACTTAGAACGTGCACGAACTTCTCTTAGCTCATGCCTTGATTGATTATCTGGGAGTGAAGTGGGGTTTTAGAGTGGAAATAATAAATTGTTATTTGGAACACACGCATTTCATGTTTGTTGCATTTCTACAGTAATCGGTGTAAACACATTTTTAAAACAGAAACGCTTATTATATTCTAGTAGCAAATGACGAAATGTTAGCATAAACTATATAATGTTTGAAGCCTGAAGTCCAAATATCAAAGAAACACTTTCACAAAAGGTACAAAAAAAAAGCCGCCGCCAAAAAAAAGCTGCCTTAGTGTGCGACATTGACACTCATTTCCTACGACTGCCGCTGTGGCGCAATAGTATCAGTTGTTGACTAGGAATCAGAAGGTCACCAGTTCGACCCTGCATGATTTCATTTTGAGAAGTGTTCTTATTTTTTACTATTTTAGAATAAAAAGATACATTTGATTTCAGTCTGTAACAGCCGGTATAATTTATGATATTTGTAAAGGTTAGCTTTGTTTATTTTTTTTAATTCACTTTTCATTGTCTCAATCGCGTTCAGGATCCTTCTCAAACCCCCCCCCCCCCCCCACCCCATCTGACACTGCTGTTTTCACATAAAGACGCGCTATAGCTTTGCAGTGTATCATGATACATACAACCACGTGTTTTTTTCCCACAATCTTGCCAGTCTCCATATGTTGCTGTACATTCTATAGTTTATGCCTACATTTTGTAACATTTATTACTAAAATATGAAAAAGTTTCTGTTTTAACAATGTGTTTACACAAATTACTGTAGAAACGGAACACACATGAAATGCGTGTGTTCCAAATAACGATCTGTTATTTCCACTGTAAAACTCCAGCAGTTCAGTCACTCCCAGATAATCAAACAAGGCATGAGCTGGGAAAACTTAGTGAACATTCTGCGACGGTGGGGGATGGAATAGCTGGCTACTTGCTGCTCGTCTTAATCGGCACATTTAGAAGACAAAAGAGAGGTGAGAACGGTTTTAAGGTGGACCGGATCTACAAGTTTTTTCGTAGACTCTGGTAATTCTAGTGTTAAATAACAGTAATAACTGCATGCTTTGCCTTGTAGGAGCTTCTTCAGAAAACATGTTACAGAATACAAATTAAACACATTATTATTTCACATTAGTTAGTGTTATGTATTTTTCCATACTGTATTTGCACTGTGCTATAGTACAGGACAGTTGTTTGCAAGTTGTATTAACATCATTATGGCACTATGTTATTGTCCATTTTTCTTATAGGCACCACCATTTTAGAATTAATTTTCAGGCATGGCTATTTGTAGTGACAGCATGCAATGGAGGTCACAATGTTGCACGTGGTGCCTATTTAAGATGGTGGCCCACAGAATTGGTCATCCAAGCATTTAGATTTGTCAAAAACTTTAGTAAACTTCATTAAACTTTAGCATTACTTAGGGAAAAAAATATTATTTACAGCTAGGACCATTTTGCAGTTTTTTTCTGGTTTTGTGTTTGTCATGAGCAGAGGTAGATCCATGAGGTGTGCACCCAGGGGACCATGATGGCAAGGAGCCTTTACACCAAAATCTTGATGAAATGATTGAGTATCCGCTATTGAAGGGGATGGCATTTTGTTCCAGGTTTTGTCCTGAAACCAAAAGAGAGAAATATAGTGCTGCATTAAGTGACCTGGTACCCTTTTGCTGCATAGTTAAAAGTATGATCAACTCTCTGTTATGGAGCTAAGTCACTAAGAGGCCTGTGGGGGTCTTAATTTGACCCTGGTCATGAGTAGTTTTTAGGTAATTTCTGGTTTCAGACCCTTGACTTTTCTTTGTTTTTGTACCCTTAAAATGCCTTCTTTCTCTCCTGGTCTTTGTTTAACTAAAAATTATTACTTTTGGACTTCTCTGGATGTAATAGTTGCAAGTTTTTTAAATTGTTCAAACATTTACATTTACCAAAGGTCAGTATCCAGTGAGCACTAGCTCCCTGGAAATTTGTCTCTTTTTAAAACTAAGAATAGATGTTATTTGACTTGTCCAATTGTTTTAAAAGTGAGATCAGGAAATGCAGGGCTTTCTTTAGGGATATAGCAGTAGACGTGTAAGTGACAGACAAGAAGTCTAAACATGAAAGACATGACAGAAACAGAGTGTCATAGTTCAAAACAAAAAACAAAATTCAAAAGCTAGGAAACACATCAAAGTCCCTAACACTAGTCTGATCTCCTTTGCTTGACACCCGCTAATTTGTTTTGTTTGTTATTGCAGATCCAAAGCTTGGATGCCAGATTGTGCAAGTCACCATTTACACTCTTTAATAAACAATAGAACAGTTTTCACTACAGCTGATTTACAAAATAAGCAAGGAGTGAAATAGTTTTCTTTGTCAAATAATTATCTTAGTTTCTTTTGTCTGTTGGCAGGTTTTCAAGGTCTCTGGGGTACTGTATGACTAGTATTTTATAGCTTCTGAAGTCCATAGTATCAAACATATTATTAAGTTTTGGGGAGTACATGTGTTCAAAAAGATAAATATACACCACCTTACTTTTGCCTTTGGTAAAAGTGTTCAGTATCTTTTCTCTTGTGATTTAAAAGCTCCTCCAACTTCATTTCATGTTATTGTCAAAATTGCATGCTGTTTTCTAAGCTGAAGCCTAATTTTAGCTAATAAACACTCAGAAATGTTCACCATATATGTCTAGTTTTTGGCTATTGTGGTTTATTTCATAAGAAGACAAGTTTGTTTTATATACAAATAAATAAATACATGAAAATTATGTTAAAGACCACAGCGACACATAAATTAAGTACACCATTGACAGAATCCAAGGACTGCAAGGTTAAGTACAGATTCTGGCAGTTCACTTGTTTATGCAAGGTACAGTCCAAAATAAACTTGGCTTTGCATACTGCTCAGCAAACATGACAACCCTGATAATGCAAATGGCCCTGGATATTTGGTACGAGATGTCTAAAATTATTTACCATGCAAACTCAGAGGAGTAATAGAAGTAGTAGTAGTACACCTCCTCACTAGGCCCTATCATCATCTCCCACGGTTTTTCTTATCAGTGCTATACTGATGTTATACAGCTGTACTTGTAATTCCCTCCAGAGGACCACACGGTATCAGCTAAAATCTCTGCATTTCTCACTGATATTGCAACCCAAATTAAGAAACACCATCTTTACCTCAGTCTGGCCTTCTTGTTCATGACCCTATCTCTGTTCAGATTGCCTCATTATCACTAACACCTGCCAAGTTAATACAGAACAAGTTGATGCCCAGCTCTCCTTCAGCAACCATGTTGCTGTGGTCTCTTGGTATTACAGATCCACCCCACACAATATCCACATGATCATGCCATAACCCCTGGTCCTGGCTTTGGTCTTGTCGTGTCTGGACTACTACAACTCGCTGCTAACTGGAGTACAGGCATATGTCACCAAGCCATTGCAGATGATTCAAAATCAAGCAAAACATCTGGTATTCAACCAGCTGAGGCGAGCACATGTAACTCTTCTTTTCAGGTCATTACAATGACTTCCTGTAGCAGCAAGTGTTAAATTGAAATCCTTGATGCTTGCCTACAGATTAGGTCAGCATCTATATATATGGAGACACTTGTGAAGTCCTATACTATTTCTCGATGACTCAAATCTGGTGTTACCACCTCTGCATGATATTAAATCTCAGTCAAGACTCCTAACTTGTGTAATTCCACCTGGTGGAACAAGCTGCCCACCTCCATTCAAAATTCTGACTCCCTCAATGTGTTTAAGAAAAGACTATCTTGTTTGGTGAGTTCCTGTCTCACTGATATTAGTTGTTAGGTTTTTGTAACATAGAGGTTGTAGCTAGCTTGTATTTTTTTCTAAACTCTTTTACCTTGTCTGGTAAAAATTGTTCCCAAAGAGTCCCCCATACTGATGTTTACTTGATTATGGTGAACTCAGTGTCTGCTAACCAAATAAATGTAAATGTAGTATTGTCCTTTACACAGAGTACAAATAAATTCTTAGTTACATGTTCAAATATGCAGCATTTTTCCACCCTTCAGAATGTATTAGAATATTGACTTAGTAGAAGACGAGCTGTGTCAGTCTGCAGAATACAAAGAGCATTCAGAATTGTTAGAATCACCTGCTGTCTACCCCGGCCTTACCCAGCTGTGTGTGTTACTGGAAAATGCAGAAATGAAAGGTTTGTCTGAAACTGATCAGTTTGCCCTTCCTTTGTAGTCACTGTGAACGTCTTTAGTGTCTTGTATTTTTGTCATTTTATGTGACTTTTTATTGTATCTGCACCTTGGTTACCCTTAGCTGTTTCATGTTGCCTGTCTTGCACCTTGATCTTATGCTTGGGTTAAATCAGACTTTTCACAGTTTCAATCTTTTATTAAGCATTTTACCTGCTCATTATCACCTGATCTCTAAATCCAGCTGTCGAGTATGCCAAGGTAGAGATCTGCTCATAACCTCAAATGCCTTAGCCTGGAAATGCATGATTAACAGGTTTGTACTGTCAATTGTTGAAATTCCACATTGGGAGCAGAATAGTAAAAAATTGGGTAAATTTATAAATCTCATTAGTTCTCTTCCTGTAACTGAATGATCATCTTCTCTAGTGGCAGGTGATTCACTGATAAATATCCTTCTTTGAAGCATTTGTGCTTCAGATACTCTTTTATTACTCGACTCAACTTGAAACAGGTTAAAAGTCTCAAAAGATATTTTTACTTAAGCCTTAATGTGTATCTACTGATTGTTAAGCATAATTTTCCCTGTGGCCTCAAGACTGTGACTGCCATAATCAAATTCAGGTAGTTTAGGAGATCACGTGACAAGCGCTTCTAATGGCTGTTTAGCTCTGCTTCTGCTCACATCCTCTCCACTTTCTCATTCTTCACTTTCATAAATGAGCCAGAGAAAAGCACTTATAGAAAAAGAAATGATGAGGAACTACTGAACTTTCATTGTGTGCCAGAGGGGGGTTTTCAGGGTGGTTCCTCCTGACGGATGGTAAGAAAAAAGGCTCAGAAATTATGTTAATCAGCAGGTTTCTTTAATGATTTTAAAAAGCACTAGCAAAAAAAAAACAATCTCAGGTGCTGTTGGGGGGATATGCAGATGTGTTCCCAGTAGAAGTTTTAAGTGTAATGACATTCAGCTTGTTTGTTCACTTTTCTCCAGTGTAAGATTTTGTCTAAAAAGCATATTTATTTATATTTCTAAAAGACATGCATTGCAAGTCCAGAAGCAAGGTATCACATCTTCACAGTGGTCATGTTTACTGTGCAGTATTTATCTCACCTAAAAAAATTCATCCATCCATTTTCCAACCCTCTGAATCCGAACACGGGGTCACGGAGGTCTGTTGGAGCCAATCCCAGCCAACACAGGACACAAGGCAGGAACCAATCCTGGGCAGGGCGCCAACCCACCGCACACCTAAAAATGTGAACTAGGAAAATCATATTAGAATATTAACAGAAATCACACTGTAGAATAAGAAAACCATAATTGTTTAAAATAATCTCAATGAAATGTTAAAGAAGAAACTTAGACTACAGTGGATTCAGAAAGAATTCGGACCCCTTCACTTTCTGCATACTTTATCGGGTTGTACTTTTAATTTTAATTGGATTATTAATTTTGCCATTTTTGCCAACTAATCAGCGCTCAATAACCCAAAATGACAAAGTAAAATCATGTTTCAGAAAAGCTTGCAAATTTATTAAAAATTAAAAACTAAAATATCTCCTTCATATACTGTAAGTATCCAGACCCATAATTCAGTACTTTGCAGAAGCCCCTCTGGCAGCAATTACAGCTTTGAGTCTTCTTTGGCAAATCTTTACAAATTTTGCAAACCTGGATTTGGGAAGTTTATCCCATTCTTCCTGGCAGATACCCTCAAGCTCCATTTAGTTATATGGGAAGCATCTGTAAACTGCATTCGTCAGGTCTCTTACTGGATGATATTTGCCAGAGGCATCTTCCTCATGTGGCACCTATGTGATGGCAATACGCATCAAGATTGGTCAGTACAGAATTTGGGAAGATAGTTGCCCTAAAGGAGCTGTTTCACCACATACTGGAACATCATGATGAGTATGATGAGGACTCTGTATTTGTGCTGATGGATTGAATACATGCCTGGATGATTCTGAGTTTATTTTTTGCTTTGCACATTTTTGATTATTCAGATGTACTTTTTGCAATATTATAGAACAAAATATTGGATGTACAATTCTGTCTGGCAAGGGTGAAGGTGTTTTGTGACTCCATTGAGTGAGAGAGGGGCAGATTTGGTCAGATCTATGACACCACTTCACACATCTCAAGTACTTGGAGAGGCCCAGCACAAGGAGACCTGCATGTATGCTACCACCACCTCCACAGCAATATTCTGGACAACATTCTTTGCCAGATACACAATAGATTTCAATACCATGAAAAATTAATGTTTCTCTCCCTACGTAACCTTTAGCAGTTTTAAACATACCGGATAAAATTCCCGCACATAGCTTTCTCCAGCTTAACGCAGAGTCACAGAACAATATTCAATCTGTCCTAGCTGAAAACAGAACTGACTGTAACGTATGCCATGACTGATTTTAAAGGGAAAAGTCCTGCCGATCTTCTTGATTTCCTTCAGTAGAAAAATCTGGTTGAAAGCCTGGGGCAGCTGTACACATTGGCATGTTTGGCAGTGACTATCCCTGTGTCCAGTGCTTCTGTCGGGTGGACATTCTCAGCCCTAAAGCAAACTAAAACATATGCCAGGAATATGACTGGACAGATTCAACTTTCAGCATTAGCCTCCATGGTGATCAAAAAGGATTTATTGTTGGAAATGATAACCTGTACAACAGAGTGATTGAACTATTCTTGAGGAAAGAAAGGAGGATGGATTTTGCGTACAAAAAATCAGTATTTTTGGTGAGTTACAATACATTTTATTTATATTTTTGTCATTTTATTAGGTTGATATTGAATCTTCTGCTAGAGATAATATATGTTTTGCATCTGTGGCTGCAGTGAAAGGAGACTTGTTGAACTGTGCTAATTGGGTTTCTTGTTTTAGTAATGGCATTCATTCTCTCTACTGTCTGTGATGCAACACCCTGGTATTCTGTTTCTGTATAATATTGATGGTAGGATACCACTGGAGGCCTAGGTGTTAAATGCTTGGCCCGCTACTGCTTGAAGTAAAACTGTAGGCCATTAGCGGGCTGAAAGGTGTACCACCTCCCCAGTCTGAAGTGGTGTGCACTCTGGAGGAGGTTTTCTTCAAGGACCTCTCTGTATTTGGCAGAATTCATCTTTCCCTCAATTCAGATTAGTCTTCCTTTGCCTGCCACTGAGAAGTACCCCAATACATGATGTTGTCACTACTGTGCTTCACCATAAGGATGGTATTTAGGCAGGTAATGAGCAGTGGCTGGTCTTTGGCAGACACTGTGCTTGGAGTTCTGCCCAAACAGTTCAATTTGGGTCTCATCAGAGCATTGAATCTTTTTCCTAAAGTTCTCAGAGTCCTTTAAATGCCATCATATGTCTTTTATTCAAGAGTGGCTTTCGTCTAGAACCTCTACCATAAACGATCGACACAGTGCTGCTGAAATACACCACACCACAGTTTAATCGCAGGGGCCTACAGAGAGTTCCTTGGTCTTTATGATTTGGTTTTTGTCCTGACATGCAGTATGAATTGTGGACTTTATACACACAGGTTTGTGCCTTTTTAAACTATGTCCAATCAATTCAAATTGCCACAGATTGACTCCAATCAAACTCTAGGCATATCTCAAGAAGAATTAAAGGATACATCTGAGCACAATTTGAGTGCCAAGAAAAGCAAATAAATGCTTATAGAAATGACCGATTTCAGTTTTTGATTTTTAGTGCATTTGCAGACCTTTCTGAAAACATATTTTTACTTTGTCATTATGCGTTATTGGATGTAGATCGATGGACAAAAGTGGCAAAATTATCAATTTAAAATTAAATGCACAACTCAACTAAGTGTGCAGAAAGTGGAGGGGTCTGAATACTTACTGATCTTTTATTGGATCAGAAAAAGAATCAAAACCTCAACAAATTACTAGGCTTTGTGTATCATGTTACAGTCAAAAGCCTCAATTTATGAGGCCTGAAAGTAAAAAATAAAAACCATCAATCTTAAAGAAAAGTGAATGAAGTGAAACTGGCCAGTAGCTAGTTGTCTACATATTGCCTATTTCTGGTTTGGGAAAATCAATTATTTTTTGTTGTGCTCCATTTCTTAAAAATAATTTTGTGGACTACCACTCTTATATACAATCAGACTGTAAATACTCTAGCTGGAGCAATGTGCCATAACATTTGGTGACTTCTAAAAATGATTGAATTTGTGTGGAGAGTGGGTCTGGATACAAGAGCACAACATGGCCTGTCTCATGCTGATGGCACTTTAGACTGCTCAGTATTAAGAAGCCACTTCTGCTAATTCTTATGATAAAAATTTGAAGCAAGAACTTATTTTGGGGAGGTTCCCTTGTGATCATCCCTTCTCATTGTTGCAGAAATATACATGGTTTTAATAATTGATTGTGCCTCATGATGTGTTTCAGGGCAGATGGTATGGATGTTCTGTTGATATTATTGATACTGTAAGGGAAAACAGGATGTACAGTAGTTTAACACAGTGATTATTATCCAAGTGAATAGAATGTAGTGTACTCTTTATATTATAAAATAAAAATTAATGTGGTCATACTGAACAACTAACCTACAAGGTGGAAAAAGATGGGCCTTCTCTTGGTACTAACAAATGAATGTTGTTTTACTCCCCGTGCTTTGTGCCAGAAGCATACAACCACTCTCTTTGCCTTTCCCTATCTCTGGACCTTTTTTCACTAGTTTTTCCACCTAAAAAGGAAGCACCGAACCAGATACAGACAATTCATTTCCAGGATTGAATACCTTCCTTTTACCCTTGTTTTTATAATGATCTCATTTTATTAACTACTCATGAAAAGACATAGATGCCTGCACTTATTCTAAAGAAGGTTCAGAAATCAACAGTTTAGGAGGAAGTTACCTTTACAAAGTGACAGCCACAGGATGGCTCCCAGTAGTATGATCTATTAACATCCCAACAACCAAGCAGGGCTGAGAGTCATGAACCTCCAAGTAGTTTGCTGATAGAAGTGATGTTAGTGCCAATAGAGCACACTCTGTCCTGTGGGTCCCAAATCACATGCTAATACAGCAACACAGTGACAATGGACACTGGCCTGTAAGAGGTGCTACTTTTAGAGGGTAAAATAATGGTTTGAAATGTCTGCCATATGTCAAATACAAATAAGTTGTGGGGAGAAACAGGACAAGATAAAATGTTTGGGTCTCCCTGAGAGACAGCATGTATTATTAGCAATGCTAATAAAGGTAAGGCAAAAAAAAAAAAACCAGAAAGGTATGGTACTTGATCAGTGTTCCAGACTTTCTCAAACGCAGTGCTTCTAAGGGCTAGTGAGGCTACAGCAGCAGAATAAATGCTGTCTTCTGGCTGTCGTGGCATTTAAAAAGGGTGGGGCTTCAAGGGGATTCCAGATGTGAGGTCACAATTCTTCCAAGGGCTCCTCCTCCTTTCTCGAGCTAGAAGAGGAGGAGTTGTTAGTACATGCACTTCAGCATAACCTTTTCCTATTATGTTCTCCTGAAACGGAGCCAAAACGTGACAGAACATACCCAGGTCAAAAAGTAAGCAGTTTTCCCCTATTTGAACTTTAATCCTTCCTAAAGATTCATGGTGACCTCTTCATGTTGTTCCTTTTTATGGTCATTTAAACCCATTCCTTAATTTAGTTAATAACCATGAAGTCTTTGTGACAATGCGGGTTCTGCAACATGCTCCCATCTCCTGTTAGGGAGGTGTTTGTACCAACACCTAACACAAAAGGAGACCCACCCAAAGAATCAGACATCCTTTCCTGAGGCTGTCTTTTGTGGCATGACTGTAACAGACGTAGGTGAAAGTTGATCTCATGTAGAAAATAAGAAAAGCACGCTGAAATCTAATAACTAAAAGGATGTATCTATTTATTCCTTGACCCAGATTAATCCAATTCAGCCCACCCCAGCTACACTGGGCACAAAGCAGGACCTAATACCGGACAGGTAAGCCAATCCATCGCTGGGCAAATCTGAACATACTTGTAATTTAGAGCTGTTAATCAACATAACCTGCAAGTCTTTGGGATGTGGGAAGAAAATCACAGGTGGCAGCCAATTCAACCAGTTCCCTGCACTATTTTTAAGCAATAATTTACAGTAGGTAGCCTAAATAAAAAGGTGTCTCATACTTTAAGGCTGGCCCCACTCATTTAATAACACAGACTAGGTATGAGTCCAAAAGAGCTGTTTAATTGGATGCGTATACAATTCTTGACAGCTTGTCAGGATGATTTCTGAGGCGAGAATAATAATCAGGCTGGACGGGGCTGAATCATTCTTCTGAGATCCGGCCTGATGTAAAGCACAATCAACTTACAAGGTTCCTACTGCAATCCCACTATGAGGCTCTTGATAAATCCTGTGAAAAATCCTTCATTGGTGACACATCGAATCAGCTGCTTAGCCATGTGTGGAAGGCTGATCTGTGCAGCAAACGACTGTCGAACAAAGCAAACAAACAGCTGTAAATCTGTGCCTACCAAAAAGACAATCCTGCCAACCATTCTGTTATCTCTGCTACAACGCGCAGGTAATCGCTCTAATTAAAATGCAGAATGAGTCTTCCAGCGTCTCGAGCTGTCCCAGCTGTATCCTTCATCCTTTCGCTCTCAATGCTTCCATCTTTGCACTACTTGCATTCCAATTTGTTTTAAAGCCCCCCTCCAGAATCACTTCACCTTATTTTTTTCTCTCTTCCTCTGGTTCTCTTTCTCGTATCTCTTTCTCACTTTCTCTCCTTCTCTTGTCCTACAGAGCAGCTGCTGTTTTGCATAAGAAAGAAACCGAGCAGCCCTAAACCTCCATAGAGTGCCTTGGCGCATAAGACAGAGAGCAATTACAAGTGAATACATTTGTCAGTTTAACAAGCTTACCCAAGCTGATATGCCTCCTTGAATTTATCTGCTGATTTATCTCTGATTATTCGGTTTCCAGAAGACAGACAAAACACTCCTTACTGTATTGACCTCCCATGCAGCCCATCAATACTTCCTAAGAGTTAGAGTGATTGCTAAATACTGTATCTGACCTATTTTCACCATTAAAGGCTCTCAAATGGGGGATGAATATGAGCGAACATGATTTTTTGGTAAAGGTATGGCTTTTCTAAAATTCCACATGTTGTCTTACATTTCCCACCAGAACATTAAAAAAGGTAGTAATAAATATACTACAGCATGTTGCCCTAACTGGTTCATCTTTTCAAACTCAATATTTCTTTTTAGCACTTTTTGTGCTGATTTAACAAGCCTTGGACTAACTGAGGCTGCTTTGGTGTATATAAAGCAGCCAATGGTTATTCGGGGAAAAAACTCTGTAATGAAAGGAAAATCAATGCACAGTGCTTAGATGGGGTCATGGCCAGTCGGTTCGCCTTTAATGAGACCCAAGAAATTTTTTTGCTGAGGGAGCATATGATAAAAAGATAATGGGTACTTCTTAACATGTTTATAGCTGAAGGTTTATAATTTGAGGGCTTAGAAGAAAATTATGTTCAAGTGCCTAGAAGTTGTGATGCTCCAACCACAAATTCAAATTTATTTGTTGCTTTAAAGAAGTTTTAAGTCACTCTTTTAGTTAAAATATTCATTTTATGGTCTGTTGTTAGGATTGTGTTAAATATGTTCCTGTATTGTTTTATTTAAGTTATTTTAGTTCGTAGCATTGCAGTCAAAGTTTATTATTATTTTTGCGACATTTTCATTGAATTCCCATTTTCTTCAATATTTTTCTATGTCTGCTGCCATTTCATGCTGCCACCATATTCTTTATGACACAGTTTGTGATTTCATCAGTCCATCATAGCAGTGCATTTGAACAAGTATCTGAACTTTAAATGAAAAATAATGAAATGGCTCTACACCCTGCAATGGACTGGGGTTTCATCCCCTACTAAGAAATGAGGGGTGTAAAGCATGCTAGAGGATCACCTTCCAGGTTCATCTGAAGTATTTAACACCACTCCAGGATGAGAGGGGATGCTGTCCCTAACTGTGTTATCTTTTCTTCCATCACCAGTGCTGAGAAGACGCCTAGTGAGGGTAACTAACCCCACCCATCCAGTTTATGAAGCCTGGGTGCCCCTGGAAGGTGGCATCTACTTGGGGATTGAGTGCACCATCAGGACGAAGCTCCGACACGAAGCCACCAGCTCAAGAGAGACGATTGACAGCCACTCAAATGCTATGCGTAGTTATCTCCCACAAAATATTTTCTTTTATGTGCCAGTGAGGGCCTAGTTTTATTTTAAGTTGTTGAAAGGTTAATAGGACAATCTGGTTGGTGTCACAATCTTTCTTTTGTCTGTGGTGATTCCCTCGACCAGTGGTGTAATCGGCAAGATCTTTGCCTGATAAAATGTCAGACCCAGCTAACCTGGCAGACCTTGTACAGCAGCTGGTGGACCAGGTGAACCAGCTGAACTACTGGATACTCGATGCACACCACAATGTTGCATAAGCAAGGTAAAGAGGCCAAGGGCAAGCACAATAACATGTACAAACATAATTAATTATCTTCGAGTAAACAGTCACCCGCCAGTGCTGGCCTCAGTATGAATAGGCACATCTACTAGTTCCCTTTTGGACATGGGAGGGGCAGCAAACATATTATGACTTGGAGGAACAAACCGCCCTGGACTACACTACCGTTAAAAGGGAAATCCTGGCCTGTTACAGATTCGGTTCCGTGTGCTAGGATCAACACTGCAGGGAATGGCATTTTTCCCAGTATGGGCTCAGGCCTTTTGAACTTGAATGCAAGCTTGCTTACTAGTTGAGCTTTTTAACCAGACATTCAACCAGATGTTGAGGAAAATGGCATGAGTGGACGGGAAAGACTGGAACCAAATACTGCCTCTCATTCTGTTTGCCTTCCAGTAAGGTCCACAGGCCTTATAATGGCTCCTTCCCTTTTGAGCCTCTATATAGGAGACAGCCCAGAAATCTATACAGTCTAATCTGTGAGGGCTGTGAGGAAGGAGGAAGCAATGCAATCCTCCCTCAACTTAAATACATTGCAGACTTACAAGACTGCTTTTTGTATCTCCAACCTTTGGTGAGAGAATACCTTGAGTTTTACCTGGAGAATAGGGTCATGATTTTTGTCCAAACATCCCACTGTAAGCTCTGGACTCACTGGCAGGAACCGCAAAAGAAAAGGGATGGTAGACTATCTGGTCTACCAGCTTAACCAGTGAATGAGGGAGCATATTTTTCACATAAATGTCCTCAAGCCCTGGAAGGACCAAGACAGAAGTAATCTCACGGCTGCACCTATGGCACTACTTTTTGTGGACACCAAGAAATTAAATTTCAGGGACACCCTAAAGCCCCTGCAAAAGAAGGAACTGGGAACTGTAATTGCATATGTCACCATAAGCTGGGCCAGACAACACGGATTGCTCATGACATTGTGATCGATCTGGTAATTGTTGTCCAGGAACAGTCCTACTGAGTCCCAGAGTCTAAGAGAATGAAGCTTGATATATGGCCTTCAGGTCATAGAGGCGAGCCACAGCCCCGGTTCAGTCATTTTTGTATCAGTCCCCAAACAAGACGGGCACTTTTGCAATGACTTCTGTCGGCTTAACCAGGTTTCCTATTTTGATGCCTATCCTGTGCCTTCGACCTGACGAAGGCCTATTAGCAGATTCTCCTAACCAACCTGGTGAAAGAAAAGACTACGTTTAGCACCCTTAGTGGCCACTGGCAGTATTGTGTCCTCTCCTTTGGCCTGAACAGGGTCCCAGTGACCTTCCAGTATCTGGTGGTTAGGCAGACTGCTATGGCCTCATAATGCCTACAGTATTTAAATGATGTTATCATCTACTCTGGAACCTGGGAAAAGCATCACAGAAATCCACTGCACCATTTTCAATGCCAGCCTCTGGATCAACCCAAAAAAAATGTCACATCGGGTTGACCTAGGGTAAATATCTTGGCTGCATGGTGGGTAGAGGATGGGTTAAGCTGCAGTGGTCCAAAGTTGCTGCCATTCAGGACTGGCCCCAGTCTTAAACCAAAAGTCAAGTACAAGCCTTCCTATGACTTGTGGGGTACTACTTCAGGTTCATGCCACGGTTTTCTAAAAGGGATGTGCCTTTGACTGATCTCACAAGGAAGAAGGAACTCAATATGGTGACAAGGACTCTGAAAACTGGGGCTGCATTCTGGGACTTGAAAATGGTCCTAATGTTGGCTCCTGTATTACACACCCCTAACTTTTCTTTGCCGTTTCTCCTCCAGACCAATGCCTAGTAGCTGTACTGACCCAGGTGATTGACAGAGTTAAACACCCAAAAATGTACCTCAGGAAGAAACTGCTAAAGAAGAGGTATGCAGCAATTGGGGTGGAGGCCTTTGTTATCAAATGGGCAATCACACTACTCCAGTATTATCTCCTGGGGAGTGAGTTCACCCTGGTGACAAACCACACTCCTCTCCAGTGGTTAGCCTAGCGTTAGGTCTCCAATACCAGAGTTACAAATTCACTGTACTCAACAGAGAAGAAGCCTTCCATGCTAATCCCGATGACCAATCCTGTACAGACAGCCTCATCTCTAGGTTCTCTCACCCCACAAAAACTGAGATAATGAGGGACCATGCCACCGATATTTGTCAAAATATTACCTTCTAGGGGTGCATCTGAGGTAATTAACCCCACTCCAGGACAAGAGGGGGTGCTGTTGCTAATTGTGTCTTCCCTTCCCTCCACAGAGCTGAGAAGATGCAATTAACCCTGCTCCTTCTGGTCCAGCTTCTATAGAGTCCAGGCACCTCAAGAAGGTGGCATTTACTTGTGGACTGACTGAACCGCAAGAGTGATGATTTTCAGCTGCTCAAAGGCTACATGTAGTTATTTCCCAAAAAGGTTTTGTTTTTTTTCACGTGCCAATGAGCGCCTGGTTTTGTTTTGAAGTTTTAAATTCCCTCAACTAATGAACAGGTGCAAAGTTACTCCTTTTCACAAAACATTGGAAAAATGAGGATCAGTAATATATGCAAGTAGATTGTTGTTTTTATGTTATTTTAGGTTGCTTATCACAAATATGATAGTATTTTGCTATTTGATTCTTTACCAGTGTCTCTAGCTCTCCAGGAGCCATTCCCAGAAGATTAAAATGATAAATTTCAAGTAAGCATGTGAGTTATCATTTTAGAATATTTCAGTGAATAAGTCAGTGATTCCAGATATGGTGTTATTTTTGATTTTTGATCCTTTACTAGGGATCTAGCCCTCTATGGACCTCTGTCAGAGAGTGAAAAATTTGAAATTATTATGAACACCCACAAATAAGGCAGCTTACGCTAATACAGAATTTTTCTTTTCTAGTATGGGCTCAAAACCAGCAATGGATTAAATCACACATTCACAGCAGTGTTTATGATTCATCTTATGTCAACTTAATATTTTTATTTACATTCTTTCTTTCTTTTTTATTTATTATTAAATTCATTTATTAGTTCCACCCTACTTAATCCAATTTAGTTTTAGTGGGGGCCAGAGCCTGTCATGGCAACATCGATGCAAGGCAGGAAGTAGTCCAGAATGGAATAAAAGTGCATCACAGGAGCTACTCTACAAACAAACACTCTCACTCGGCACATCAGACAGAGCCATTTTCTAACCATCAATTCATCTAACATCTTGAGGGTGTAGGAGAGTGGTTAGAAATATGAACAGGCAGAATTCCAAATGGCCAAAAATGACCAACACAGCAAAACAAGACAGAAGATCCCAGATATAATAATAAAAACAAAATGAATCCTAGAAATCACAAGGATGTTGGGCACTCAAAATGGCACACAGTACAGTACTAGAGCTCATGCTAAGGACTGCGCTCTCCTGTGGTTGCCACACAAGAGTATATGTTGCCAAGTAACAAAACAAGATGGGATGAGCAGCTCGTGAGAGGAGAGGCCAGGGACAGAACTGAAGAGAACAATCAAATGATTAACAGAAAGACAAGGACTGCTCATCCTTTACCCAATATGGTTTCTTTCTACACTGCAGTCAGAGATGTAAGTCTGAGAGCTTTTAGTGGATTTTTGACGTTAAACTGTGGCACAAGAATTTAAAAAGTGCCATCAGCTGGAAGAGTTTGAAGGCATCAGGGATGGCAGTATGGCAGGAGATGGGATGAGGGATTCAACACATAGCCTCACATCTCCAGATAAAATAAGGTCACTAGCAATAATATTATTAGGCTATCACAGGTGCAATTAAACATATATTTTGAGGCAATCTTTTTAGTTTATAAAAATATTTAACTAGGAAATGAAAGTTTTGCCTGTTGTGTGTCCTTATTCATTTTCTAGCATTGCCCCTGGGAGGCACATATTTGAAATACTGATTATAACAGAGATAGACTGTTTGGGACACCTAACTTCTGAATTAGCTTAATTCATCTGTTTATTATTTTATTTAGTCCATTAAATTTCCACAGTTTTTTTATTCGTAATGATTAGTGATTTTTTCAATTTCCCTTCTTTTTTTAGTATGTGATAGAAATAAACGGTTGTGCCAGTGATTAACGTGCTGTCTGGATACAAGATGGAGTGGTGTTTAGTTTGAGAATTAAATGCTGTATCTGAGAAGAACATCATGCTTATGGCTAAATAAACTGTGCCAGCCGGCTGGGGACCCTACCCAGCTGGGATGGTCCACGAGAGGGATGATAACTTCCCTGGGCCACGAGAGGGCAGTCGCCCTGGTCTGCTTGGGGGCCACTGGAACAGAGCCGGGAAACTCATCCCTATGGGAGGACTTGGCCCATGCCAGGGGGCGCCGGGACGGTTATGGAACCCTGGATGGCAGCACTTCTGCCACACCAGGAAGTGCTGCCGGAAGAAATCCCAGGGGCACCCGGAGTGCTTCCAGGTGCTCATCTGACACTTCCGCCACACCAGGAAGTGTCGTCAGACGGAGCACCTGGAGCCCATCTGGGTTGTTATAAAAGGAGCCGCCTCCCTCCAGTAGACAAGCCAGAGTTGGGAGGAAGGTGACGGAGTTTGTAACAAGGGGAATGGAGGGCAAAGAGAAAGAGAAAGAGAAAATTGTTGGTAACAAGGCATTGTGGCACTGTTTGTTAAATAAACGTGTGTGTTTTGGACATTCTGGTGTCTGTCTGTCTGTGTCCAGGGGCTGTCTTTCCACAAAACACTTAAATTAATGCTTGGCTTGATATTTTCAATTTTCCTGAGCACATTTATTTTATGCAAGACACATCCAAATGTCAAGGTGTACTCAGTTTTAATCTGACAAGTAGAGAGGTCACTTTGTACATTTTAATTTCAATTGCATTCTGGAGTAAACTGTGCTGGTTTGACGTGCCCCTGTGGTCTTTAAAAGTTCAGGAATTGACTGAGCCAGCTGGATAACATCCTAGTCTTTCTGCTTATTGCTACATTTTTGAGCAGGTGTGTTCATGAGAAAAATCAAGTTAAACGCTAATGGGATGCTAAAAATACTTTTAAATGCTATAGAGAGGTTCATAATATAGCAAATAAGCAAAACAAGTACACACTCAAATTAAAGCCATTTCATGTAATTATTGACTAAATTAATGAATGACCAAGCAGGAATTTACAATAAATGAGATTCTTTGTTAACGTTTTGTGCCTCTTTCTAAAAGCTGCATATGTTCCCCATCTGGAAGAGGCTCACAATTGAAATGATGCCTCTGTCGGTGTGACACCCCATGTCATGTGAAAGTGGGCACCTCCTGTAGCTCGAGACCGATCGCAATCAGAATGAGAGATGTGAAGCGGGAGGCACAGACATAGAAAGGTTGAGTTTCAAAAACAAAAGTGGCTTTTAATTTACAGGTACACATCAAAGAGTGCCATGTGGGCTTTTAACACAGTCCAAGCCTCAAATAACACAAAAAATAGTGAAACTGTACAATATTTCCAATGTGTATGGCAAGTCCCAAACACAAAATAAACAAGAACAATAAATGTATATACAAAAAAATGTCAGTCTTCCTCAATGAAATTGTAAGCAGGAAGATACTCCACAATAGCACAGTCCCTTAAATAGATAGATAGATAGATAGATAGATAGATAGATAGATAGATAGATAGATAGATAGATAGATAGATAGATAGATAGATAGATAGATAGATAGATAGATAGATAGATAGATGCTTTATTAGTCAAAGGGGAAATTCACAATTATATATATATATATATATATATATATATATATATATATATATATATATATATATATATATATACGAGGGGGGACCCAAAAATAACCGGAAATATTTTTAAAACGTGTTTAATTTAATTTTCTGTACAAACTACAATTAGTCTCCTTCAAAGTACTCTCCATTGGCAGAAATACACTTATCTAACCGTTTGTTCCATTGTTCGAAACATTTTTTAAAATCGTCTGAAGTAATGCCCATTAATGCTCTGGTCGTTTCTTGTTTTACCTCTTCGACATCAGCAAAATGCCTTCCTTTCAAGTCTTTTTTCATCTGAGGGAACAAAAAGAAATCACACGGAGTTAAATCCGGTGAGTAGGGTGGGTGGTTCAGGGTTGTCATACCGTTTCTTGCCAAAAATTGGCGAATGCTGAGAGCAGTGTGAGATGGAGCGTTGTCATGATGAAAGAACCAATCGCCCGACTCCCACAAATCAGGGGATCCTTCTCATACTGTTGCGCAACCTACTTTTACAAAAAAATTCACTGAACACAAGCACAACCTTCCAGACTGATGGCACTTGGCAGACTGACTTGTGAGGAGTGTAACTAGATCACCCTAGCGGCCCAACCACGTACTACAAGTACCAACCTAACAACAACAAAATTCCGGTTATTTTTTGGTCCCCCCTCATATATATATATATATATATATATATATATATATATATATATATATATATATATATATATATATATATATATATATATATATATATATATATATATATATAATCGACAAAACATTTACAAAGAAAAAAAATTAATGTGTACATACCAAAAGACAAAAATGGCACCACAAACCCAACTCACATAAATACCTCTGCCAAAAACCATACTAGGAGATCATTATATATCTATATATATCTAAAGAAAATACATATATACAAAAACAAGGCATAAGCTGATATGGCTGATATACAGTATTTTACAAGCTTATGCTACATTTCATTTACCTCAGAATTCAGATGTAGGAGCTGGGAATGATATCACACCCGAGTCGACTGTATTCCAGTAGAACCTTCAGAAAATCAATATGGATGTGTCCAAGAAAACCATTGCTATGCTTTTTCCATTGGAATAAATAGCAGTAGATAAAAATGCATTACATGGTATTTTGCACAACCAAACACCACTACATCAAGTCCATGGATAACGTTTGAACAGTACTGTGTATACAACTGATGTAATGTGATGCAAATAGACAGAAGTGCTAATGAAATGTATAATACTACTAGCTTTCACTAAACGTTTGCAGTGTATGTCTCCTTTTTGGATTGATGTTATAATCTGAAATCAGACAAACTCAGACTTCTTTGACTTAATTCCAGAGAATTCCAACTAGGAACTTCGAAATTCTGTCTTCCCACTTCTAATGGAACGCCGCACTAGCCATACCAGACACTTACCACAATGATTTGGTTGGGAAGACAGACAATCCCAACAGGCAGGAAGTGCTTTTTATATTTGCCGCCGTTTGCCAACCAATCCTGGAGTTCTATGTCTCCCTCTAACCAATCGCGTGTGACGAAGGCATGTCAAGGCTTGAGTACTCTCCGACTTCCTACTGAGGGTAAGTTAATACAACTCTTTTTAAACCTCAGATTAGGTTAACTTTCAGGATCCCTTTAACTTTCTGTGGTAAAGTAAACTAAACGCTCCACAACTTTTTCAGAAGGCACTAATGCTGAAAATCAGCACCATATGAAGCTGTGTAGGCCTTCATAGTGACACTGATGTTGAATGATCTTAACGTGTTGCCTCACTAAAGCAGGGCTAAAACATTAGCAAAAGGATCTTCTTGTCTTCTCTACTGCTGAACAAAAAGTGTGAAGTGCCTTTCTTATTCTGTTCTCTTTTCCTTGACTTTAAAAACAAATATCTTATTTTTCCTTTCTTTGGTAATGCCTGGCTAGGCCCATTACCATAGTCAGACCTCAAAAACAGACCAAATGCAGTCAGTCATTCTCCAACCCGCTATATCCTAACTACAGGGTCACCGGGGTCTGCTAGAGCCAATCCCAGCCAACACAGGGCACAAGGCAGGAACAAACCCCGGGCAGGGTGCCAGCCCACTGCAGGACACACACACACACACACACACACCAAGCACACATTAGGGACAATTTAGGATCGCCAATGCACCTAACCTGCATGTCTTTGGACTGTGGGAGGAAACCAGAGCACCAGGAGGAAACCCACGCAGACACGGGGAGAACATGCAAACTATACCTACAGGTTAATCAGCAATTCTAGATTGTTTAAATGAGTACCATTAGTGACTGGTATCCCATCTAGCATTTGTTAACTACATGTTGGCACCTTGTGACCCTAAACTGGGTGTGGCCACAAGGGGGCACCCCAGACTCCAGACACAAGTGAATGAACACATGAAACGGTTCAAATAAATTGTTCTTTATTACACAAAGTGCTTTTTCCAGGTTCTCCTTCCACTACAAGTAATTCCGAACACAATTTGTCCTCACTCCTTCAGATAAGCCTTGTCCCCTACCTCCAACTTTCTGAATGAGTGTGAAGCAGCTCCTTTTATGCAGGACCTGTGAGTACTTCTGATGTCAAGACTGTACACTGAGCAAGTGCTTCTGAGTCACGTGGAAGCCCCACAAATAGGAATAGCCATTTCCTGCAGCACCTTTGGCAACACACATGGAACCCAGCAGGACTGCCTCATAGGACTATAATTCCTTATACACCTGAGTAGGCATTCCAATGGGTACAAAGGGCCAGGATTGTTGCCACCCAGTGCATCTAAAGTGCATGCAGTCTTGGCAGGCAGCTTCCCCATGTCCAAAATTATTCTTCTGTCTAATCCTACGGGGATGCCAGTCCATCCATATTGGCAAGTTATGTGATTAACCTGCCTCTGATTACCCATTATGCTGATCCCCTGGCCAGGTAAGAGAACAGGGTCTACCCCTGCCATGACACCAATCCATCCTGACTGTCCACCATGCTGGATAAGCAGGTTTGAAAATCAATGAATGGATGATGAGTTTGACAGAATTGTTGTGGGCTTCTTTGTTTGCTCCTCTTGCTCCTCTCCCTCTAAAAAGTTCTATATAAGTATATATATCATAGCAAAACTAAACAAAGACTTTATTTATATAATTTGGAAGCAGAGAGGGGAGAAATGTTCACTTCTAGCAGATGCCTTATAAGAAGTGAATTGAGTCAACAGATCCAAAAATCTAGGAAAGACAGTTATGAAAGATGCATATAGAGTAGTCATAGGCTTTATCACACATAAAACCAAGCTGTTCAAGGCTAGAAAAAGCTTTCTGAGTTAGCATCAGGTTCTTGTATGGATTTCTGACAGTCACAGGGAGTCAGTGTAGGTTGTGTTCTCTCTACTGTTAGTCAGGCTTCAGCTGCAGAGCTTTGAATCAGTTGATGCTGAGCCAATAGGCACCTTCTAGTAGACAGTGACATATGTCAGTCTAGCATGTGAAATGACAAGCGTGTCAAGGTTACGAAGTAATAAAATATGTATATAGGATCTGACAGGTATGGAAAAAGTGTGTTTTTATTGTGACATACAAAACTTGTAAAAGGAATTAAAAATTACAAGAGTCCTCATTAAAGGAGAATCTTTTACTTCAATAGAAAAAAATTTAGGATTTTATTTAAGTGTAATTAACTTTTTTTATGCACAGTAGAACTTTAGCGACAGAAGGAGCACTAGCAGTCTCATGCACTAACAGTCATAGCTAATGTTGCACACATAAACTTATTTAAAAACTCTCAAAGCAAAAGAAAACATACATATTTTAGTGTACAGAACTGTAACAATGACTGAAAACAAGACAAGTGAGGCATGGACAAGATCTCACCTTTTGTTTGTAAATATTGGCCAGACTTTTGATGCACATGAATGAGAAGGTCATGTTCAGCTTCTTGAATACCAAATTAAATTTTGTATTCTTAAGGCAGAGAGGGGATTGATGTCACTATTTAGAAATGGCACTCAAAAAGTTAAGGTTGAGTTAGCATGCCATGATTTCAATTTAAACAAATCAGATACAGTATACAACTGAGACATTTCATACGGGAGTAAGTGAGTTAAACCTACTGCCATCACTTACTTATGTTGAAGTTTCCAGTAGCACTTTCTATAAAATATTTTATTGATTGTTCCAAAGACACTGGGACAATAAAAATGGATGTGTGAATAAATCGTTTCACTGTCTGAAAAGCTTTAGCTTTACTTTGGTCTGAATGGATCCCCTCCCAGTCTGTCTCAATCATAAACAGCTTTGAACTGGCGTAATTGCCTCTCTGAAAAACCGATTCAAACCCAATACACTCCTGCTTGTCTTCTTTTACAAAGGTGCAAGTTAAGGCCTGGCATACTCTACCTTGTCGAGAGGTTTACTTACCATGGCAGTGACATTCATGTCTCTGGTGACTCTTCTTATGAAGTCAGTAGATGGATTGGGAGAGCATGGGGGGGTCATGAGGTCGCTGGAAAAGGGGTGTGTGGCATTCCCGATATCTATGCAAAAGGACGAAGGTCCAAGTCTTTAGAGTCCTGGTGCTTCCTGTCTTGCTAAATGGTTGTGAGACATGGACGCTATCCAGTGACCTGAGATGAAGACTGGACTCCTTTGGTACTGTCTCTCTGGAAAATCCTTGGGTACCGTTGGTTTGACTTTGTGTCGAATGAGTGGTTGCTCATGGAGTCCCAAATGAGGTATATTATCTGCATTGTGAGGCACTACAGCCATGTGGCACGTTTCCCCGAGGGTGATCCAGCTCGTAGGATCCTCATTGTTGGGGACCCGAGTAGCTGGACCAAGGAGTCGCCCACGTAACACCTGGCTGCGGCAGATAGAGGGTCATTTCTGGAGGGTGGGACTGGACCACGTGTCTGCCTGGGGGGTTCCCAACCAGGATCCAGAGCTGTTTCATCATGTGGTGGGTGCGGCAACACACTATACCAGTGCATGCTCCCCAACTTGACTTGACTTGATACTCTATTGTGTCTGAGATACATTGACATCTGTGATTTTTTATTCTGTTTATGACTCAAGTAGCCCGTTGTCACCAGCTATTACAGGACACAGGAGGTTGACTTTTGTGTATATGATGAGTGCTCAAGTGTTGAATTCAGAAATATTCTAAATATTTTTTAGTATCTCAGCAGAAAAAAAGTCTAAAAGGAGGTGAAGTGTATCAGAATTATTAAAGAGGAATTAAAATATACAGACAGTGAAGTAGCTGATGCTCTAATCTTGCATTTTTCTGAGGTCTTCACATGTGAGGAAGTGGATAACATCCCAGAGGTAAGTAGGTACTGAGTGATTCAAACATTGTAGAGGGATAAGTACTGCTTAGATTAAATAGGTCAAAATCAAACACATCACCAGGACCAGATAATATTTATCCTTCAGGATTAAGGAAGTTAGTGAATACACCTTGTCACGCTTGGGTCACAGATTTGCACAGAAACACAGGAGGTTGTAGAGACAGGAACTTTATTCAAACACTGCAAACAAACATTTGTCTCTTTTTCAAAAGTTTAAACTGTGCTCCATGACAAGACAGAGATGACAGTTCCGTCTCACAATTAAAAGAATGCAAACATATCTTCCTCTTCAAAGGAGTGCGCGTCAGAGAGAGAGAGAGAGAGAGAAAAGAAATCAATCAAAAACCGATAGGTGCTATTCAGGCTTTTAAGAATGTGAAGTACCGCGCGGGAAGCATATCGTGCGACAAAGCAGCCACAAGTAAACCCAGCAAGCAAGGGAGCAATGTGAAGGTAATCTTTCAGCGTTTTATAGTGGAGCGTCCATATCCTGTAGGGGTGTGATCAGCCCCCCAGCTCACAACCTATAAACCCTTGACACATATTTTTATGCAGTCACTGCACACTGGGGAAATTCTGAAGGGCTGGAAAGTGGCAAATATTATCCCATTATATAAAAAGGGTGACTGGGCAGATCCCACCAACCAATGGCCAGTAAGCGTATTGTGCATCACAGTAAATTTAATGGAAAGAATGATTAAGGATAAGACTGAGCAACACACGGCCAGAACAGGAGTTTTACTGAATAGTTAGCATGGGATTACCAACATGCTGGAATTCTATGAGGAAGCAACAAAAGCATCACCTAATTCTGAAAATGTTCTTTCTACCATAATCAGATTTAAGCCAGTCATTTACACATTGCGACTTGAATTCCCACTTCTTTATATTTGATCCCTAGCCTTTCACATGGGGTGTTATCAAAAGCTTTCTGAAGATCCAGGTAAATACTGTAATATCATATGCACCTCTCTTCACATATACTTGCTCACAGAATTCCAGTATATTAGTGGACCCTAATCTCCTCCATCTCAACTGTTCTCTTATAAATCTGTTGCTGACACATCTGGCTTAATCTTGTTCTTAATAATTGTTTCCGTTAATTTACCCATGATGCATGCCAATGACCTATAGTGATGAGATCAAACCTGATCACTTTTTAAATATAAGAGAACAACATTTGCTATCTTCCAATCTTTAGGAATTTCCCTGTGCCACCCTCCCAGGTATTTTGCTCAATGCTTTATTTGGTAGTTTTAGGGTATTGTGTAACATGATTCTCAGCTTTGATAAACATGTCTAAAATGAACAGGTGCAAGGATATAAAGAGTTAACTGATATTTCAGACCGGGGAAAAAACACCATACCATACAATAAGCAATAAAGATAATCCTGAGTTTTTGCTTACCACTATGGAATCACAGTGAGTCATTCGACAAAAGAAAAAAAGAAAACTGGCCTTATCAAACTAAGGTGATGATGGTGAGAATCATTCAAAAGCTGTATTTACCATCTGAAAGGACAAAACCCACAAAACCTAACAGCTAAAATGACAAGGAATGAGGATTGATTTTATCCACTGAAAAAGAAAATCTTTTTTGAGTCAGCAAAGTTGCTGTGATGCAGGAAAAGCCCCGTCAAATAAAATATCCCAAAAGGTTTAAAGAATCAAAGAAAACACATTTTTTTCCATTGTTAAAAAAGTCTTTTCAAATAAATTTAAACTGCGTTTTCCAAAGCATTACTGAAGGAGCAGTCAGTTCCACTTTCGACTGTGAAGCCTGTCAGTATCCCCAGTGTGCTTTTAACCTTTAGTCCAGAAATAAAGCCTGTCTGCTAAGTTTAAATGAAATAGTGGCTCAGGAAAAAAGTAGGACCCTAATGGTGAAAGCAAATGAGCTTTCAGCTGCAGATCTGCAGATTATTGCATTCTTATTGCCCTGCCAATCCCATGCCCGATATAAAAGCAAAAGCCACACTGCACCTTTAATGTGTTTTAACACTGAAGAGCTCTTGTGTCCATATTCTCTTTAAACAGGAATACTTTGCTTTCTAAGGATATGTGGATCTTTCATGTGTTGACTCAGTCATTGGATTCAAGTGGTCAAACTGTCGATACAGCAAGCCTGCTTAACAGCCAAGTGCAATTTCAAGAGTGTTTAATTAGATAAGACTTTGCATCGATTAAGAAGATTTGAACCTCTTCACGTGGCTCTCAAAGGCAAATAAACCAATGCGCTGATAACATCTTAGAACAGCTTAAAGTGGCATATAAAAAAGAAACGAAGACACAAGTCTGGCTACCCATTTTAAACAGCTCCTGAACCATTTTTTTATACAGTGCAATCATCATTTTATAGACAGCATGTCAGATGGATTGTATCTACTAAGCTAAGACACTGGAAATGTTAGAACATGCTTTAGACAGAATGGTCAATCAGGTTACCAATCAATCTCAATTTTAGGGTGAAAACCAGACCCATCATTAAAGTGCAAATGGCAATTGGGACTTAGCTGCTTTAAGGGTAGCCATTGCACCCCTGTCCCACCCCATAACATACAATCACTGAGCAAATGATCAGGAACACCATATTAATACTGGCTAGGGCCTCCTCTTGCTCTCAAAATAGCCCCACTTCTTCATGGCATGGATTCCAAAAGATGTTGGAAACATTCCTTTAAGATTTTGCTCCATGTTGACTTGATTACATCACATATTTTCTGCAGATTTGTCAGCTGCACAATATGCTGTGAATCTCCTGTACTACCACATCCTGGAGATGTTCTTTTGGATTCTGAAGCAGTGACTGGGTAGGCCACTGAACTCATTGTCATGTTCATTAAACCAGTTTGAGATGTCTTTTGCTTTGTGATATTGTGCCTTATCATGATGGAGGTAACCATTAGAAGATGGATACGTTGTGGCCATGAAGGTCAGCAACAATACCCAAAATAAAGCTGTGGCATTCAAGAAATGATTGATTGGTATTAATGGAACCAAAGTGTGCCAAGAAAATATTTCCCACACCACTACACCATCACCACCAGTCTGAACAGAAGACACAAGGCAGGTTGGTTGCATTGATTTATGCTGTTGATGGCAAATTGTGACCCTGCCATTTGTGTGTCTCAGCAGAAATAAAGATTCATCAGACCAGGCTACGTGTTTCCAGTCCTCAGCTGACCAGTGTGGTGTGCCCATGCTCACTGCAGCCTCAGCTTTCTGTTTTTGACTGACAGGAATGGAACCCAACATGGTCTTCTGTTGTGTATTCTGATATACTTTTCTGCTCACTACAGTTGTACAAAGTGATGGTCTGAGTTACCATAGTCTTTCTGTCAGCTCGAAAATGTCTATCAATTCTGACCGCAGAACTGCTGCTTACTGGATATTTTTTGTTTTTCACACCATTCTGAGTAAACTCTTGAGACTGTTGTATGCCCCAGTCTCATGCCCCATTAATACACTTGCCCTCCCACACTCACACAGGGTGTTTTATCATAAAAGGGTTATCAGGTAACCCTGTCCTAATTTTCTTATGCAGACACAACAAAGTCTTGTTCTCTTATCCTTGTACTCAACTGTTTAAGATAGAGATGACTTGCACATGAGACTCCGGTCTGACTTACCCCAGAGCTGACTGCTACTGTGACTTCACTTCCTTCTCTCTATTAATCTGTAGACCCAAGACAATATAAGAGACAAGCAAGGGAGCAAGTTTAAATAATTTTATTCGCTCATTATAAATGCCAAAAGGAAAAACAAAGGAAAGGAGTGTGGCAATCGTACCATACAACCTCAATGTTTGAGCAGATGAGTTTTCAGCATTAACTCTTTTTAGGTTACATTGCTGAAACACGGACATTTTATGGCTGGGGGGTTCTTGGGGACTAAATGTTTTCCACTTTTGCTTCTTACTTTTGAAACCTTGTTTGTGCCATGTCGTTTGATAGGTTTGATAAATGTTTATGAGACGATGTCATGGCTAGCAAGTATAACTCTTCAAACTAGGTAAGGCTGAATTCAGCAACACTGTTTACTGCTATAGACGTTTGAAGAGGGAATTGTAACAGTTGCCACAGAAATGAAAAAAAAATGAGTTCTGTGCAGTGATAAAACATTTCTATTCAAAGAAGTGGATGGCTACCCAGATCAAAGCACAGTTGAATGAAGTTCATGGGGACTCTGCACCAGCATTGAAGATTGTTTATTTCTGGATAAATGAGTTTAAACATGGCCGAACAAGCACTAAAGATGAAGCATTCTCTGGACTCCCAGTTGAGGTCACCACGATGGATATTGTTGAAAAAAATCCAATGTATTGTTATGGAAGACTGCCAGGTGAAAGTGCACAAGATTGCTGAGACTGTATGCATCTCAACTGAATAAGTGAACAATATTCTTCATCTACACTTTCTACACGGTGGTGTGCTGGGGAGGCAGCATTAAGAAGAAAGACGCCTCACACCTGGACAAACTGGTGAGGAAGGCAGGCTCTATTGTTAGCATGGAGCTGGACAGTTTGACATCTGTAGCAGAGTGACGGGTGCTAAGCAGGCTCCTATCAATTATGGAAAATCCACTGCATCCACTAAATAATGTCATCTCCAGACAAAAGAGCAGCTTCAGCGACAGACTGCTGTCACTGTCCTGCTCCACTGATAGACTAAGGAGATCGTTCCTCCCCCAAACTATGCGACTCTTCAATTCCACCGGGGGGGTAAACGTTAACATTATACAAAGTTATTGCCTGTTTTTACCTGCATTATTATCAATCTTTAATTTAATATTGTTTTTTGTATCAGTATGCTGCTGCTGGAGAATGTGAATTTCCCCTTGGGATTAACAAAGTATCTATCTATCTATCTATCTATCTATCTATCTATCTATCTATCTATCTATCTATCTATCTATCTATCTATCTATCTATCTATCTATCTATCTATCTATCTATCTATCTATCTATCTATCTATCCTGCATGAAAAATTATATCTGAAAAAGCTTTAGCACAATGGGTGCCAAGATTGTTGACTGTTGACCAAAAACTTTTGCGAAAGGACATTTCAATGCAGTGTTAGATGATGTTTAACCACCATCCGCAGGACTTTTTGCATCGTTTTGTGACTGTTGACAAAACATGGATTCACCACAAAGCAGCAGTCTGAGCAGTGAACAATGAGTGGTGACAGTGTGCTGAAGAAGGTGAAGACCGTTTTATCAGCTAGGAATCTGATGGCCACTGTTTTTTGGGATTCCCAAGGAATCATCCTAGTCGACTTCTTGGAGAAGGGAAAGACAATAACATGAGCCTATTATGCAACCTTACTCGACTGTTTGAAAGAAGAGCTGAAACAAAAAGCCAAAATGTGCTCTTTCACCAAGACAATGTGCCGTTCCACAAATCGACCATCACAATTGCAAAATTGCACGAATTATGCTTTGAATTGATTCCTCATCCACCCTATTCTCCTTACTTGGCCCCATGCAACTTCTTCCTGTTCCCAAACTTGCAAATCTGGCTTGCTGGGAAGAATAAAATGAGGATGTCATTGTCACCATCAAAACTTATTTTGCAACCTTTGAGAAAACCTAGTGAAAAAAATTGGAAACTCACTGGACCAAGTGTATAACCCTCAACGGAGACTATGTTGAGAAGTAAAATCGATTTTTTTCCAAAAAAAAAACTTATCAAATGATCCTCTATTATTTTTCTGTAAGCACTGTTTTGATTTTTTTTTCATTTTTTGCTCTATTATATGGAATTGATTTTTGGATTTTGATTTGGAATTGTGACTTGGGTTGCCTTTTTTAGGCAAACTTTTTTTGCCTCAGTTTTCATGTTTTGCTTGACTTTTGGTGTTTCCTTTTGTTATTTAAATAGATTCTTTATTTTATATGGGTTCTTCATTGGGTTTGTCTCTCAAGATAGAGTTTTGATGGCTTTTCACATCCCTTGAGTGCCATTTTGTGTATTTGAAACATTTTTCAATTTGATAACCAATTCCACTTTTTGGACCTGTCAGTGGAGTCTGGGATAACGCTACCAAGACCAGGGAATCTCCTGGTGTGGCTTGTGGGTTTTTCTTGAGGCATTTCACCTCTTTTCGTCTTTTTTGTGTCACCTATTTAAAACAAGAAATAACCAAAATGAGAAAACCAAACATAAGCCAGGGACACAAATCTTAGTTGAAACATAACATTGTGCTTCTATTAACTGCATTTCTCTATAGCATCTACATTTAAACTAACTGCACAAGACAAACATATATATCCCTAATATTTTGTAAAACTGATAGAAAAAATAATAATTTGCACCCCTTCCTTATAGCTCTAGTGAACTCTACTTGATTACAGACCTGGTTGTTATATGTGTATAATTGTATATTTTCCTTCTGATGGACCACATTTTCTCAGAGAAAAAGTGGGAATGTGGCATCCTCGAGTAATCTTGCCTTGGTGTGGGTGTGTGTGTGAGTGCGTCCACAATTAGTTCTTGCGGTGCCTTTGATGCTACCTATACTGTTGTAATTGAAATTTGATAAATGCACTAGATATGCATAATAGCATATATGTAGGTTGCCTACCAACATCACAAGTTCCTTTAGAGTATTTCCTTCACAGAACTAACTGACTAACTCAAATGGCTAATAAAAATTACACAGCTGGCAAACATATTTGCTCACTAAAGAAGCAATCTCATATGTAGGCAATATTTATAGTTTGCATTTAGGAAAACTGTCAATGGAGTTATGTAGCTAATGTGCTATACTGGGATTAGAAAGGAGAAAGGCAGCCCTTTGAAACAAGGAATTTGGACGGGTGAAAGGTGATTATGCATGCCCATCAACCCTACTCCTGGTGGTAAAAATGTATTAAAATGCCATGCTTTAAAAGTCCGTTTTGTACAGTTTAATGCTTCATTCTCTGTGTAGCCTCCAGATGAATTGTATGTCCTTTTTTAAGTTTGACATAAGCCATAGAAAATGTAAATGGATCAAACGGTGCTGCTTACAGTATAAATTGGGTAAAACCCAGCATGAATCACGCAAAAGAAGCTGAAATATTTCGACAGGTGCCCAGAGCTACCTTATTTGTTTTATCAGTAGATTGGCCACATACCTCTTTGAAATAACATAGGAGTTCAGTGCATCCCTGAGCCGTACAATCACACAAACCCATGGAGCTGCTGTAGGTAACAGAATAAATCCTCTGACTGCTGGCAAAATGAGAATCTTGGCAGCAAACAAAAAGCTTCAGTGATTAGCAATGCTTTCTGACGCAGCATAAGATGTTCAAAGAAGTCTGGCAGACTCTGAAGTGTTTTTATAGAACATTTTGCTTATAATGCACAATTTTCCTTGGAAACAACTTGCCTACTTATTTATTCTTGAAATGGCAGTTGAGCCTGACAAAGTGCAATCTGTCATTAGTCAAATTATTATGAGTTAACAATGAGGAGAACACTCGTTGCGAGTGAGTCTGAAAGGTAATGCAAAGTGGGGTGAGTAAGCAACTGTTTTCATGAGTATAACTAAAAACTACAGCCAGTGTCTGAAAGTTAAGGAAATATATCTTAAGATATCAACCATGCAGTAGTATAGTAATGAAGTAAAATATTTTGTTACTGTATTCTACTGTACACTACATTTTAAACATAAATGGCTACTTTTACTCCAATATATTTTCTCGACACAATTGTTGATGCAATATTAAACCAGAAAACAAAGAAGCTACACCAATATACATGATATTGTACTTAGTTGTTTAAAATACAGGCTGTCACATGGCACCGGTGGGAGCCACTACCCTGCTAGCTAGCAGTTTATAGCTGTGCAGCACCAGGGGTTCTCCAGAAAAGACATATGTTCAAAATATAATTTTATTAAAAACACAATTCAAAATTCATGAACATAGTCATATCCGGGGCGGCACGGTGGCGCAGTGGGTAGCGCTGCTGCCTCGCAGTTGGGAGATCTGGGGACCTGGGTTCGCTTCCCGGGTCCTCCCTGCGTGGAGTTTGCATGTTCTCCCCGTGTCTGCGTGGGCTTCCTCCGGGCGCTCCGGTTTCCTCCCACAGTCCAAAGACATGCAGGTTAGGTGGATTGGCGTTTCTAAATTGGCCCTAGTGTGTGCTTGGTGTGTGGGTGTGTTTGTGTGTGTCCTGTGGTGGGTTGGCACCCTGCCCAGGATTGGTTCCCTGCCTTCGGATTCAGCGGGTTGGAAAATGGATGGATGGATAGTCATATCCAGGGCAATTCAGGTGCACAAAAATAATAATATCCACAAAACTAGAGAAATAATAGGAATGATCAAGGCACATAATCAAATAAGAAAAATAAAAATAACAAGTGCACAAGCTAAATGCAAAATATAATATGTTAAAAACACCATGTCTATAAAGAAGAGTTAAAGCTACCAAATGTTACAAATAACAATCTACATGCAAAAAAGAAGAAAGTTAGGCTCTTTTAAGGCCAAATAGCTATACACCTGTTCAGGTAGCAAGAAAAAAACACCTTGTGGAGCTATAAGTTATAATTCCAGCCTCACAGGGATTAATTCCCTTAATCATCAGCTAAAGAACTATTAAATCCTAATTCACCAAATCATTCTCAAACACTTACCCTAAATGTTAACAAAAACCCCTCTGAATCCGAATTATGAGTTATAGGCTTTATAGCAGCCCCTCAGCCTGAGTCATCCAGTGAAACTGTGGCTACACACATGCATATGAAGTCCTTTATGCCCTCTGTATCTTTTTGCCCCAGGGACTTATAACAAACAAAAAATACACTAAAATAAAAGTGCTGAACTAAAATGAATGGATTGCCTTCTAGGGAAACATACAGCTTTTATTTTCATCCCCCATTCCTTAACATGCCAAGTGTGTAATCCTGGTTCAAAACTACTGCCAGCAAATTTAGTTGGAAAACGCCAGGGTGCATGAAGATGAGTCCAGACACTGTCCTTATGCCAGCCTGCCAAAAGGGTTGCATTTAGATGGTTTGGGTGGGAATTGATGTTGGAGAAACACAATCCCAGTCTCGTTTATTTCCACAGCTGATGCTGCTTTGTTCTCATACTGCAGCTTGCCAATTAAAGTTTGGTATTTTTTAAGTTATATTTTCACAAAAATGGCACATATGCATTTACCATGCAAAATTGTGTTTTTAAGCTTTTAAAATTAATTTAAATAAATGTCTGCATCTTGCGATTACACACACGTGATAAAATACGAGTAGCTTATATGTGTCATTTTTGAACAAAAAAATGGCAATATTCTGAGATTTGGCCATTTTTAAAGAAAACCAGCTCTGTGCACTACCACAGCACTTGTAGTCTTTCGCAATAACTTTTCACATGGGGAGTGGTTTCTTCTTGAAAGACCAAATCACAGTAAACTGTTCATGCCACTTGGTTGGCTTCTCCTTGATTTACTTCCATATTTAAGTGAGAACTCACGAAAGCAAATAGAAAATGTATCCTTAGCAGCAGGAATATTGCTAAAATTACTATTTCCAGATCTCTTTTGTTGTTTCCTTTTATCGAAACTCAAAGAGTTTTTTAGGCTTTTATTTTCCAGTGGTGCTTTGTGAATAATTGCTTCCATTGTAAAGGGGTATTGCCAGCAAGACATCTTTTAAAATTTACAGAAAACCTTAGACTTTATATGCCATTTTTGTGAAGATATAACTTTGACTTGAAAAATACCAAAATTTATCATTCAGGATACAATCATTAATTAACATGTCCTCTAATGCTGAATGACAAGTTGCAGCTACTTGGCTTATAGTTTAGTGAACATAATGCAAATCACATGCTAAAAGAAGGAAGTATGAATTATTTTAAATTGGTAAGAACATTTTAATGACTATTGTCACAAACGTGTGCATGGGAGGCAGTTAAAGGGCTCAAAAACAGGTAATTCAATCCCAGGCCAGGGAGTGGCAGAGTGCAATAATCCTTTCTCTTTTATTGTTGCAGACCAAACACAGGAAATGACGCCCTTGGGTCCAGGTAGAATTTCTTTTGAGCCATTTAGCTGCCTCCCATGCACCGTGTGTGACATGTGGCATAGTCGGCAGGATGATTGCCTCCTCAAGGAATTGGAAGTGATGTAATCAAGCCTGGATAAAAGAGAAAGGATTATTGCACTCTGCCACCCCCCCTGGGCCGGAATGGAACTGCCTTCTTTTGAGCCCTTAAGCTGTCTCGCATGCACACGTGTGTGACACTACAGTTGTGCTTGAAAGTTTGTGAACCCTTTAGAATTTTCTATATTTCTGCATAAATGTGACCTCAAAAATCATCAGATTTTCACTCAAGTCCCAAAAGTAGATAAAGAGAAACCAGTTAAACAAATGAGACAAAAATATTATACTTGGTCATGTATTTATTGAGGAAAATGATCGAATATTACATATTTGTGAGTGGCAAAAGTATATGAACCTCTAGGATTAGCAGTTAGTTTGAAGGTGAAATTAGAGACAGGTGTTTTCAATCAATGGGATGACAATCAGGTGTGAGTGGGCACCCTGTGTTATTTAAAGAACAGGGATCTATCAAAGTCTGCTCTTCACAACACATGTTTGTGGAAGTGTATCATGGCATGAACAAAGGAGATTTCTGAGGACCTCAGAAAAAGAGTTGTTGATGCTCATCAGGCTGGAAAAGGTTACAAAACCATCTCTAAAGAGTTTGGACTCCACCAATCCACAGTCAGACAGATTGTGTACAAATGGAGGAAATTCAAGACCACTGTTACCCTCCCCAGGAGTGGTTGACCAACAAAGATCACTCCAAGAGCAAGGCGTGTAATAGTCGGTGAGGTCACAAAGGACCCCAAGGTAACTTCTAAACAACTGAAGGCTTTTCTCACATTGGCTAATGTTCATGTTCGTGAGTCCACCATCAGGAGAACACTGAACAACAATGGTGTGGATGGCAGGGTTGCAAGAAGAAAGCCACTGCTCTCCAAAAAAAATATTGCTGCTCATCTGCAGTTTGCTAAAGATTACGTGGACAAACCAGAAGGCTATTGGAAGAATGTTTCGTGGACGGATGAGACCAAAATAGAACTTTTTGGTTTAAATGAAAAGCGCTATGTTTGGAAAAAAGAAAACACTGCATTCCAGCATAAGAACCTTATCCCATCTGTGAAACATGGTGAGGGTAGCATCATGGTTTGGGCCTGTTTTGCTGCATCTGGGCCAGGACGGCTTGCCTTCATTGATGGAACAATGAATTCTGAATTATATCAGAGAATTCTAAAGGAAAATGTCAGGACATCTGTCCATGAACTGAATCTCAAGAGAAGGTGGGTCATGACAAGACAACAACCCTAAGCACACAAGTCGTTCTACCAAAGAATGGTTAAAGAAGAATAAAGTTAATGTTTTGGAATGGCCAAGTCAAAGTCCTGGCCTTAATCCAATCGAAATGTTGTGGAAGGACCTGAAGCGAGCAGTTAATATGAGGAAACCCACCAACATCCCAGAGTTGAAGCTGTTCTGTACGGAGGACTGGGCTAAAATTCCTCCAAGCCAGTGTGCGGGACTGATCAACTGTTACCGGAAACGTTTAGTTGCAGTTACTGCTGCAATGGGGGGTCACATCAGATACTGAAAGCAAAGGTTCACACACTTTTGCCACTCACAAATATGTAATATTCGATCATTTTCCTTAATAAATAAATGACCAAGTATAATATTTTTGTCTCTTTGTTTAACTGGTTTCTCTTTATCTTCTTTTAGGACTTGAGTGAAAATCTGATGATGTTTTAGGTCATATTTATGCAGAAATATAGAAAATTCTAAAGGGTTCACAAACTTTCAAGCACAACTGTATATATAAAAAACAGGGGGTGGCATGATGGCACAGTTATTACACTGCTGTCTTGCAACAAGGAGACTGGGAGTCAAGCCCTCTGTTCCCATGGCATTCCTTCAGGTGCTCCAGTTTCCTCCAACAGTCTGAAGACATGGCAATACTAAATTGATCCATAAAGTATGTGTTCACCTTGTGTTGCTGTCCAGGGCTTGCTTATTCCTGCTTTGCACCCAATGCTTGCTAGTTTAAGCCCCGGCTTCACCACAGCCCTTCTTCAGATAAGTGGTTTTTGAAAATAGATGGATTAAAACAAAAATATATCCTAAACTTATAGGTACTTAAGAACAATTAATGCCAGATACTTTAAAACTTCTACTTGAGTACTTTTACTTCAGCAACCTTTCAGAACACTATCTACACTTTTACTCATGCATGGCATTTGAGTACTTTATACAACATTGGTAGCATGCCATAAATATAATTAATACATCTCTATGATTTATGCAGATATACTGTATGTCATTTTTGCTGCATTTCCACATTATACACATAGATTTGGTTTGCATTACACACACATAAAAGTGTCTGCATTCTTCTTCACTCTGTGAGCTGTGAAACAAAGACGTTTGAAATATAGACATCCAGAGAGAAACAAGAAAACAAAATTTGATCTGAAGCCCCTAGAAATTGGCAGAATTTCTAGTTATAGAGAAACAGAGATGGGAGAAAAAGAATATATGGAATTGTATCATCCATTGAGAAAATATTATATATTATATTGGTATAAGATGATAAAATTGGGAGGTACATCACTTTGCTGTTGCAGTCCATTGTGTCATCATGCTTTAATATCTGAGTGTCTTCTTGTTGGAAGTCATTGAGTGACCTACCCTTTGCACAGTTCTCCAAAATAAGCCACCAGAATGCAGGTAGAGAGAGACTAAATCTGAGTGTGAGACAAGAAACTTGTGTTCTTCCATACCAGACACTCTTGTTTGATGATGTGGTGTGGTGTCTTCCCCGCTGTTTGTTTCAAGAAGTGACATTAGGATTAAATGTCAAGTGAAATTCTACTTTTTCTAGTGCTGAACTGTTTTTTTTTTAATCTCCAATCTGTTCTGAAGTATGTGTGAATGTTAGATATAAATGTATGTATAAATATTTCCCCATGTTACTTGCATTTTGTGTGTGGAACCACCGATACATAACTGCTAAAGGAATGTCCACAAACTACAAACTGAGACTGGGAAATGAGTACATAAGCGACTCACTGATTCTCGGACCCTCTTTGAGTGAACAGTTGTTGTAAGTATTGGATTTTTCAAGTGGTTTGTATTTTTGGTTCTGTTCTTTGATTTCAAACTTCTTGTTTACACATTGTGACTTGTTTACTCTGGATTTGTCTTTTTTGACATATCTTTTTGACTCATTTTTTGTCTTTTTGTGATTTTTGTGACTTTCTGATAAATCTTGCATTTATAAAGATTCTGCCAGGAGTTTAATGATTTCCCACTCCCTGAAGGACATTTTTGATATTTTCAGACATTAAAGTTTAGTTTTGATCTTTAAAAGACAGTTTCCCAATTTTTGGGCCTGGTTAGTCTGGACCCTTAGGTAACAATATAGAGACTGGCTGAGTTGGGGACAAGCTATTTTGGATAGCTCAGTAGACATCCTTACCTGCTCTGGTGACTGACTGGAGGCCTCACAGCCTTTTTGCTGTGGTCTTGATTCCAACATTCCATTCAGAACATCAAGAGGCATCATCCTGCAACACAAAAACAAGATTAAAGGCAAAGAATCAATGCAAAATTAGGAATCTATACTAATTAATAAAAGGCAAAGCCCTCACTGACTCACTGACTGACTGACTGACTGACTGACTGACTCATCACTAATTCTGCAACTTCCCGTGTAGGTGGAAGGCTGAAATTTGGCAGGCTGATTCCTTACAGCTTACTTACAAAAGTTAGGCAGGTTTCATTTCGAAATTCAACGCGTAATGGTCATAACTGGAACCTCTTTTTTCACAATATACTGTAATGGACGGCAGCTCGATGGCCGTGGGAGGAGGAGTTGAGTGTCACGTCATCACGCCTCCCACGTAATCACGTGAAAAGACTGTGAACGCAGTAGGGAGAAATGAAGGAGGAGCCGCAAACAGCGAAGAACAAAAAATTCATTAAACAATTGAGAAGGGAGCGAAACAATAAGAAGCGAGCGAGTAAAGCATACAAGCATCTTCATAAGGGAAACAAAGCACGGTGTAAAACGTAAGTTTAAATTAAGTTTATAGAAACACTCCCGCTGCGGATTGCAATAACATATTCGCGAGATAAAAGAACACAGTAGGGAGAAATAAAGGATGAGCCTCAAACAGTGAAGAACAAAAAATTCATTAAACAATTGAGAAGGGAGCGAAACAATAAGAAGCGAGCAAGTGAAGCATACAAGCATCTTCATAAGGGAAAAAAGCACGGTGTAAAACGTAAGTTTAAATTAAGTTTATAGAAACGCTCCCGCTGCGGATTGCAATAACATATTCGCGAGATAAAAGTTTAATGAGAAGACACGAGGTATAAACGAACCACACGCCGTAGCGCAACGTTAGGGGCTTCACCTCTGGCGCTGACGTTCGAGATTCGATTCCCGAGAGCGGATGCAGTGAGTGTGTACGCCTGATGAGTCCAGAATTAGGGAGAAACACGTGTCGCATACTCTTTACATTATTTGAAAGTAAACTATTAAAACCATTCTATGATCTGCTTCTCGCAACTGAAAGACGGCACATGGCGGATGTTAGCCGACTTGCTGACCGCAACGTTAGGGGCTTCAACTCTGGCGCCGCAAACAGCGAAGAACAAAAAATTCATTAAACAATTGAGAAGGGAGCAAAACAATAAGAAGCGAGCGAGTGAACCATACAAGCATCTTAATAAGGGAAACAAAGCACGGTGTAAAACGTAAGTTTAAATTAAGTTTATAGAAACTCTCCCACTGCGGATTGCAATAACATATTCGCGAGATAAAAGAACGCAGTAGGGAGAAATTAAGGATGAGCCGCAAATCGCGAAGAACAAAAAATTCATTAAACAATTGAGAAGGGAGCGAAACAATAAGAAGCGAGCGAGTGAAGCATACAAGCATCTTCATAAGGGAAAAAAGCACGGTGTAAAACGTAAGTTTAAATTAAGTTTATAGAAACGCTTCTGGGAACAGAAAGAGGGCACGTGGCGGACGTAAGGCGACTTGCTGACAAACCACAAGCGTGACCTGGCAGGTAACCACCCATACAATCAGATTGTGATTCAGAAAACGAATGCCATGAATGTAATTACCACGATCTACATACTGTCAAATAAACGAAACACACGCCGTAGCGCAACAGCTGTGAAAAGGGAGCTTCACAAAAACACAGATCCTTAACAAATTGTTATTGGTATATTTTCGATCCGTTTAAAAAGGTTTTCTTTTCTTCTTAATAAAAAATTAAAAGCAGTACTTCGCCGCAACGAAGCGCGAGAATTTGGCTATATATATCTGCTTCTCTCAATTAAAAGAGGGCACGTAGCGGATGTTACAATCAGATTGTGATTCAGACTAGGAATGCAATGAATGTAATTACCCCGATCTACATACAAGGCGAAAGTCTTGCAACATTCAAAGATGATGGTTTGGGATAAGTACACCATGGAACATAAAAGAGCTTATGAAGCCTTGAACCGAAAAAAGCAAGATCTCAGAGATCGTAAAAAAAAAAAAGGAGGTAATGTCGTTTTACTCGCTGTAGATTTTAGTCAAACGTTACCAGTTATTCCACGAGGGAGACCAGCAGATGAACTCAACGCGTGTTTAAAATCCATGCTTCTCCCACGGTCGATTATATGTCGCGTGTTCTCGGGTAGGTACACCAAAAAATGTATACATTTAAGCATGTAATGGGCAAAGAAAAAATGAGGTATACCCGAAGGCACTGCAGTAGTACTCAATGTAACTTTACTTCTTAAATGTTAATGTTTTACTGTTTAATAATTTATACGCTTCTTATATGTTGTTCAAATTCTTTTATCAAAATACCAGTGACAGCGCAATGCACGATAACATGGAGTGAATACACCATACGCATCCGTCCACGGCCGCCCTGGTGTGCGCAGATAGGAGTTGATTCTACAATAAAATAAAATAAAGATAAAAAGAGTAATACAATCATCACCCATAAACCGGATAGCAGACGTGATGTATATGTGTACCAGATTTCAAGTCAATAGGTGAAACGGTTTGCGAGCTACAGGTGATTTAAAATCCTGGACAGACAAACGAATAGCCACGGTAGCAAATTATAGAAGAAGATTTTACTGTTTAATAATTTATATTTATATGAAATGTGCTTCTTATATATTACTTCATATTCTCATATGATAATGATGTTAACGTTGTTTATATTGATTTCTATGTTATTGTAAGTGCATGTATGTGTGTATATGTATGTATGTATGTGTATATATATATATATATATATATATATATATATATATATATATATATATATATATATATATATATATATATATATATATATATATATAAAATATATGTATATATGTATATATAATATATGTGTATATGTGTGTGTGTGTGTGTGTATATATATATATATAATATATGTGTATATGTGTGTGTGTGTGTATATATATATATATATATAATATATGTGCATATGTGTGTGTGTATATATATATATATATAATATGTGTATATGTATATATATATATATATATATAATATATGTGTATATGTATATATATATGACAGCAACACTCATAACAATGACAACACAATTACATTGACAATCATATTACGTTATTTTTAAAATGTTTCCTTTACTTTTTCATAACCTCTTTAACACACTACTTCTCCGCTGCGAAGCGCGGGTATTTTGCTAGTACAATATAAGACTCAAATAAGGAAGTGGGGAAAGAAAACAGAAGAAAGAACAAAATACGAAAATATTGACAAAGCATTTTCCTCCAAGTGTAACTTGAAACCAAGTCCTAGTATTGCTTCAACAATTAATGGTGGTTTTCTTTTTGGTTTAGAAACATCAATTCTGAGTTCCTACTAGTTGTCCCCAGTGTCCATGTCTGTCTGAAGTTTAAGTAGTTTTTAAATAGATGGACCTCCATAGCGACACCTCAAATTTCCATTCCCAGAAAGAAGCTCTTCTTAAAGTCACATACTTCCCGCTGCATCTTTCATCCTTTGAAAGGCATCACAGTCTCAACTCTTTCAGCCAGAGACTGACATTTGTTGGTGAAGAGGCCTTGAGGTTTCTTTTCATCCCTTTATAATCTCTCTTACTATCTCTGATTAGGTGGTCAGACACATCCAGCCTTTGCTCCGTTACCTACTCCCAAACAAAACTTGCTGTCATCTTCTTTTGTGTGGCACCCTCTGTCTTACTTTTCCATTTCACTTCAAGTACAGCCTGCTTAAGAGTATCTGCTTCCTCACACTTGCTCTGTTATTGCTAGTATGGCTCTGTCACCATTTGGAGATTTGCTGTGAAACATCTATCCTTATCTTTGGAAATCCATTCCCACCTAGGCATACATCACAGTAGATTTGACACTTTTAGTGAAGTATGCACTTAAAATTTAAAAGGACACTCTTTGTGGTTATATCTGCATTCAGTGCCTTCCAGTGTATTCCAAGTGTCTGTTTACTTAAATATATTCCAGACTTCAAAAGACAACAATATCTTTGGCTGCATTTAGCAGGGCCTCTGAAGTGAAGAGGTGGTAGGTACAAAACAATAGGTGGAGCACATGAAATATGAGGAATGGCAACAATAAGAACTGACATACAAAATGAAGGGGGTGGCAGGATTAAGGAGACGGTGCACACAGAATTGCAGGGGGTGACAGCATTAAGGATGTCACACACAAATAAGAGATAGCCTATGCACAACATGAGACAGCATTAAAGGATAAGTTTGGTATTTTAAAATCAAACTTATTTCTTCACAATCATTATTTATATAAATTTGCTACATAAAATATGTTCTGGAGTGAATCTTATTTTATAAATTAAAAAAAATATATCCATATATGAGTGAAAAAGCTTTAAAACTTACCATATACGTTGACTTTAAAGTAGCAAAGATTATGATTTAAGAAATTAACGCTTCTACTACGGTGGGCTGGCGCCCTGCCTGGGATTTGTTTCCTGCCTTGCGCCCTGTGTTGGCTGGGATTGGCTCCAGCAGACCCCCGTGACCCTGTAGTTAGGATATAGCGGGTTGGATGATGGATGGATGGAAGCTTCTGCATTTATGAGGCAACCTTGTGATAATGAAAGGAAATAAGAGATAATTGTTTTATTACCGATTCTTGGGACAATAATCCTTGAGGTAAAAATATAGTTCATGTTCACTGGTTTGCTCACAGCCATCAACGTAGGTGGAACCATGACAACTCCAACTACTCCGCTTCACCAAGATGTATTCTGTTAATTATGACTGCATCTGTAATTCTGTTTCTTTAAAAGTTATGTCCTGCCATGGCTTTTACAGAGAGATGCGGAATTAAATCAAATGATTACTTTTTACCAATACATTCTTTTATATTATTTTACATAGCTGTTAGAGTTTTATTTTACTTTGTACACATAACAATAAATCTGAAATGAACGGAATACACTGCATTGTGTTTTAATAAAGGCCTTACATTTTTGAACACAGCACTTTAGCGAGCACCGCTAGAGTCCATCAGCCCTAATGCGTAGACGTCAGCGAGTCTCAGATGTAGACCCTTGCCTTGGTTGGGGGAAAGAGTGACATACATGTGGCGTCTGACCCTGGCTGAGTGGCGGAATCGGGTGGCATGTATGATTGAAAGGATTGAAGCAGCCTCAAAACACCTGAGTGGAGTGGTGGAGGTGACTGCTGAAGAAGCCAAAATGTTCTTCAAGATATTCCTCACCAGCAGTCAGCGTAAAGTGGCTCATTTCACTCCTACCTCTCTCTACACCCCAAGTCAATGCAATATTCTTTCTCACTGAGGCACACATATGCATCATCAATCCTGCTGCAGCAGGGAATATCTTTGCGAAATTTCCAAATAAGCATCTGTATAGTGTAAGAATATAAGCGATCATAAGTCTAAGTTTTTAAGTTATTATTCTCTAGTTGTCTACAGAGCAGAGACAGCAATTCACATCTGGACATTCAAACTGAATAATGTCAATAAGAGGAACTTGGTGATGACCTTCCAAGGTAAATCCATGGAATGGAGGACAAACAACAGAGTCCAATGAGCTGCTGGTCTCCTTTTAAAATAGCTAAATGTGATAATAATGCTTTTCTTTTTTTCTTTTTTTTCTCTTCTGAAAGCGATCTGAATATTCTGTTTTGCAATATGTATTTAAACTCAACATGCTGATCAATACTCAATTACATTTTTGCTTGAAAAATGAACATATTACAATACACTACAGTTTATTTTTGTATAGTCCAAAATCACACAGGAAGTGCCGCAATGGGCTTTAACAGGTCCTGCATCTTGACAGCCCCCCAGCCTTGACTCTCTAAGAAGACAAGGAAAAACTCCCAAAAAAACCTAGTAGGGAAAAATGGAAGAAACCTTGGGAAAGGCAGTTCAAAGAGAGACCCCTTTCCAGGTAGGTTGGGCGTGCAGTGGGTGTCAAAAAGAAGGGGGTCAATACAATACAATACAATGCACAGAACAGAACAGAACAAATCCTCAATAAAAAAATAAAAAATGTTTTAGAAGTACGGAGCAGAATTTAAAAGTAGATGATATCACATAATAAGATTTAGATAATTTTAGACTCCTGGAAACCTCATCCATCAAGCTGCCTCCCCAATTTGGCCATACATATTCTGTTGGTTTTAAGACTTTTCTTAATAAAGGGACTCCGGTACCATTCATCCCCATTATAAAGGTGTAGTTATTTTTTAAAATTTTAAATATGCTTCAGTTTCGAATGCAGTTTCATGATGAAAATTAATATATACCACAATTGTGAGTTGAAAAATACTGAATGTATCCTTAAAGGGCAGACCCGGACAAAATTGGATTGGTTGAAATATTCAAAGGAGGTGCACACAAAATTGGAGAAGTGGCTCACACAAAATCAAAGGGGTGAGAGCTTAAAGAGCTGGCCATATTTCTATTAAATTAGTATTAGTATATTACTGTTGTAACGCTAGATGGCGCTATACCAGCACTTAACCCAACACACAGACACTGACAACACGTTTTAAAAGCACCAAGAAGTTGTTTAATTTCTTCTCTATAATAAATAGTGCCCAACGCAACACCACCACAAAAAACAAATAAACGCAATAATATTTAATTCTCAAAATCACTGCTCCACACCTCCCAGTAAGCTCCGTCCTCTACCTCTCAACTCCGGCTCTCCTGCTGGGTCTCCAACGGTCCTTTAAATAGTCCTTGACCCGGAAGTGCTTCTACTCTTCCGACCATGTGACTTGCCAGCACTTCTGGGTCAGATGGAGAATTAAAGTTCTTTAATCAGCCCAGAAGTACTTCAGGGCCCCCGTTCACGTGACTTGGTAGTACTTCTGAGCTATGGATGAGTCATGGCTCCTCCGGTCCTCTCACAGCTCCTCCTGGCGACACCCACAGTACCCAACAAGGCTGAGAAACCGAACTCCAAGTCCCACGATGCCCTGCGGGAATCTAGTGCACCGTTACACTCCAGGGGTGCTGCCATCTAGCGTTTCGGGGGAGGCAGTGTCCTTGAAAATCTGCTTTCCCCCATCCTTCTATCGCAAGTGCATCCCTGGCAGGTTGAGCTGCTGGCCATCTCTTACACTGTATATTAAATACAGTATTATGAGCATGTTTTTGAGAGGAGTCTGACATAAATGACAATATGCAAAATTCTACACACCCTGCCAGAATTTGTCCTGCCTTGCATGCACACCATACACACCGTATTAAGAGTGATGTCTGCTAAAGTGAAGATATACCCATTGGTTTTACTTCATAGAAAAAAATTAGTTTTTCAGTCATGACACTCAAGCAACACTACTGATAAGACAGCATTTGTGTGTGTCAAATTCAGCATAAAGTCATAGAATTGTCTGTCTCTTTAGAAAAATGCTCTGTCTGACGGGGTGATATGCACACACAAAAGTGCTATGAATGCAGATATCTTTGTCTAAATGTTCCAGAGTTGTTGATTGTTTTAATCAAAGACAAAGTAAAATAAAGCTTCTCAGCCTTCTATCCAGCACTGCCATGTTGGTGAATGGTGTTGCAGCATTAGTCTCACTGCTCCTTGTCAGGGTCTTATAAATAATGTCTCCTTTTTGATTTATTGTTTTTTATGCTTGTTACATTCATTTTATTCATCACCATTATATGTATTTGTTTTTCTATGGGGCACTGCCATTTTGTATATCTGGCTGCTGTGATGATACATGGTTGGTGGGCACATGATACATTAGCATGCAACCCATGCCACCACACAGTGAAATTCACACAGTTGAAGTACTGTGCTAATATTGTTAAAAAATAAAAAACTGAAAGGGAAAAATTTTTGAGCACTCATCTTATTAGAAAGCTTGATGTCAAGTTTAAAGAACTCCTTTAAGCTTAAAAGTATTGTCTTGAGTTTTTGTTTTGCAAAATTGGCCCTAAAATTAATTTCAATAGTGATTTCACAACTGTGAAATACAAAACTGATTAAAAGTTTGGTTTTTATTTTTTTTAAGTTTTTTTGGGGCAGAAAGCAAGGAATATTGCTTTATGGGACAATAATGATCTATAAACCTGTTAGGGCCATACCACGGTCTACATCCTCACCCACCCTACAATGCCACTGCACTGCTACATCTCCTTCCATGCATCTCTATGCGCTCACATCTGCCTTGTGTGTTATGATTTGCCTTCATTAAAACTTTTTTACAGCTTTGTTTTTCATTTTTCTCAGATTTCTTGGTTCATTTAAAGGTTTTGAAAGACATTTACAAGATGACTGTGATTTTTAAAGGCAAATTGAGTACAACTGTGCATATAAGTTTTATAAGTTTGATTTTTTTGCCATATGTATTTCCATTTTTTTTGGTGGACACTGTGATGGATGGGCCGGCAGTTCTACCCGGCTGGGACGCCCAAAGAACAGAAAGATGGGGGAAGGCAGCTACTTTGGGACACTGCCTCCCCCAAGACCCTAGATGGCAACTTCCCTGCAATATAGTGGTGCTCCGGATTCCCGCAGGGCACAATGGGATCTGGAGTTCGGCTTCACAGCCCTGCTGAAGACTGTGGGTGCTGCCAGGAGACGCTGCAGGGGGACCTGGAAGGTTTTACTGTTTGCATAGCCCAGAAGTACTCCAAAGTCACGGGACGGAAACCCTGAAGTACTTCCGGGCTGAAGAAAAAGCAAGTTCTCCATTTGACCTGGAAGTGCTGGCAAGTCACATGAATGGAAGAGGAGAAGCACTTACAGGTCAAGGACTATATAAAGGACTGCTGAAAACCCAGCAAGGGAGCCGGAGTCGGGAGGAAGAAGATGGAGTTTACTAGTGGAGAAGTGAGGGTGGCAGAAGAATAGAGAACAGAGGAAAGAGAAAAGAAAGAAGGAACTGAATAATTGTGTCTGATTTATGCATTGTGTGGTGCTGTAAAGAAGAAAGAAGGTTATTAAACGTGTGTGATTTTTGGACATCTGGGGTCTGTCTGTCTGTGTTTGGGGGCTGAACTTCCACAACACATATTTTCATGCTCGAACCACCACACTATTTTATAAATGAGACCACTGGGCTAGTTTCTGTTTTGTTTTAGCTCCTTCCCAGCATCAGAATATAGATGATTTGTTACAGACATCTACATGCAAAGTTACATCTTTGAAGTAGAACTGAGATCCACAATAGTATTTGGCTTCAATTGCTAATTGCACTTAATATTTGGAGGTTTAGTTCATGTTTCTGACACTAAAGAGATTTATTTTTTCACATCAGTCTCTCCAGAATAGAATAACTTCATTATTTTATACACAAGGAGTGATGAGAAATGATCAAGACTTACGTCATTGGTGTCACAGGTAGGGTGTGTCATGAGTTATGAAGGATTCACAATATTTTGGGTAGTCGTCTCTATTTTATTTTATTAAAATCAAATTATTGCCTGTGTTTTAAATTGTCACATTAATGATAGCATTAGGGTCGTGTTTATTTCTAGGGAGGTTTTCCTGTTCCAGCATCTGACGTGGCAGTCACCATTGCTTTAGGCAATGGGTTTTCAGATTCACATCTTCTAGAGATTCTGATAAGGAAGTGAAGACTCTTCATAAATTGTAATCAAAAGAACAAAAATGTAGGATTTCAGAACTGGCTTTGTTAGTTCTCAGCTTTGAATGATGATCATCCGATCATTTGACCTCTGCCCATTGTGTTGTAATGATTCCCAGCTTAGTAACTCCAGTCCTATACTACTCATCTCTGAAGACAGCGGATGTTATTTAAGTTTTTATAAATGTGTTTGCTGATCACAGGTGGCATATTTAATTTCACTTTGGAGGAAATGCCTTTGTGCAGGAAAAAAAACTAGATGGATGTTAGAGAAATAAAATCATTTCTGAAAAAAAAATACCCACTGGCATGAAAAAGGAATGCAGAAATTCATATCTGCAGGCTGATGAAAAATTTAAAGGGCAAAAAAAATGTACTCTTTGGCATCTGTGTTATCACATTTGTTAACATGAATTCTCTGGAAACTTAACAGCCATTCAATTCTGTTATCAACTGTTTCTTACTGTCGCAAAAGAGGAACTGGGTAACAGTCGCAAGCATGATAAATAACTTGAGTCTCAATTACACAAAAACTGCCTATCATAAATGATGGGTTATAAGCCCAACAAATAGGGGTCAATGGTACATGATAATTCAAACTATAGCAACTATGCAATTTTTGCTTGAAATGAAGCATCAGTTGATACAAAATGATTATGAAAGCCGCAATGCAGGATCTGTTTCCTCTGCCATTTACCACTCCAAGTAATTCAGTTTCAAAAGACAAATGCATCTCACCATCTTTATTGAGTATCAGTCACAATCAAAGCAATGGTGTGAATTCTTCCACCATCTGATATCTACCAGTTTCTGTAGGTTTCTTTTTAAATGATCATGTTTGTATTTCAAGGCATTTAAATTCACCAGAAACTGAAAGCTTAAGGATCACAAAAATGTAAGCATGTCAACCTGCTTGTGTATATCAATATATAGCTGGTTATTTTAAAGTTTCTTTTTTAATGTCAAAAACATAATCACATACATAATTACATACTGTCATCAAAACGATGTGGTTTTATTATGAACACCTTACCTAAAATGATGACACAGTGACCAGAAAAGATACATTTATTATATTAAACATACACAAGAGAGGGATGAACAAAGGAAGGCCTAGCTCCATATACCAAAATGAAATTCAGCTATCAACAGTGCCAGTGTCAGTGCCTCTCCTATGCTGCTAATTTTAAATGTAATTAATCTGTGGATGGTTTAAAACTCTGAGTCATCTTCTTGACAACTTCCACAGTCTCTGGAGGCACTGATTTGGCAACAGGGACACCAGGATAGTACTTCTTTTAGTAGCACCCGATCCTTGAAATCTCAGCGCCTGTGATCCGTCTGTGATAGACCACATAACAGATTAATTTGTTTATAGTTCATATAGCTATTTATAGTCATTTTTATTGTTGTAGTTATTGGTATGCTCACCTGGAGTTTATCAAAGTAACTCTTCTACAATGGTCTGCACTGTAGCAGTGCAAGGATGCGCTTTGGTGTGTGGTTCCCTTAGGAAACATGTGCAGCTCAGAGACCTAGGAATGGTCATATGCCTCAAGGTATGATTGACTGAAATCTTGGCAGTTGTCTGTTACTCGACTGAAGAGACAGGAGCATTAATTATTTGCCAATATATACAGACATATAAGACAAGGATCCTGAGTGATAGGTTAGTGAGTCAAGAAAGTACTTAACTGCAAGAATGAATTGGTCATACACACTTTGGCATGGAATAAAAGGGACAATATAGAGAGCATTCACCAGCTTAGATTGAGGCAAATGTTTTGATGTCTTCTACATCTTCCACACATGAAAACAACCATGAGAGGCTGTCCTTTGACCATCTTTGGACAGTGTGGCTTGTAGTCAGACCTACTGAGCATTTAGGAGCACTAAAGAGTATTGTGCTTTGTCTGCAAGCAGATACTGTATATATATATATATATATATATATATATATTGTAGCAGATAGACGTGTTGTCCACCTCTCGAACCCTCAGGTACCACTCTTCGGACCAGGTGAAAGTATAATAATACTTTATTTTAATATTACAAGGTGCACCAAGCACTCTCCTCCAAACACTCATTAACCACAATTCTCTCTCTATAATAACAATCCTCCACTCCCAGACACGTCGCCACCCTACCTCCCAGCTCAGTTCAATGTCTGGGCTCACCCAGAGTCCTTTTATAGACCCTGACCCGGAAGTGGCTCCAAGCCAAACCCACAAGTCCGTTTTCCTTCCGGGTCAGGGCAAAGTCCTTTTCTTCATCCCGGGAGCACATCGCTTCTTCCAGTCCCGTGACTGGGATGCACTCCCGGGTTATAGGGCACACAAGAGCTTACTAGCCCCCCTACAGCGACTCCTGGCGGCCCCCAAGGTATCCAGCAGGGCTGTGTCAAAACACTACAAAGTCCATGAGGCCCTGCTGGAACTCGGGGCGCAAATATGCTGTCCGGAGGGCTCCTCCTAGCGGCCTGGGGGTGACGACCGGAGTCCATAGGCGGTCGTCTCTCACAGTCCCTCCCCCTTAGCGACGACCAGTGGGGCGGAGCGTTGATTCCCGCGAGGGACGTCTTCCTCCAGGAGAACGCGAGATCCGGGCCGTGGTTCTGCTGTCTAGATCCCCCAGCGAACCTTGGGGGAACGGTGTATCTGGTGTCTCTTCGCTCCCCTGTCCTCTGGGGACAACTCCTCCACACGTGGCCCGGTTGTCGGCAGTTATAGCACCGCCGACGTCCTCCTGGTGGCCTCTCTTCCCGAGACCTGAAGCACCTCGGGAATTCTGTCAGCTCCACCCTGTCCTCCGCCAAGGAGGGGTTAACAGCCGCTTTGCTGCTCTTTGCCCTTGTCTTTTCCATGTTAGGAGACCCGCATTTCTGTGTGGGGATCTCCTGCTTTCTCTGGGGCTTGTGCACAACGTGAGGCTCTCTATGGAAGAGAGAGAGCCTCTTTGCTGTTTGCACGCCCGTTGTCCTATATAAACTCGGAGGCGGCGTCATTAGTACCGTATCGCTCCGGGTAACAGCACTATTCAGCTGCCCCGGGACGATCGGTGCTTCCCCCGCCTCTTCATTAACCAACGGCAACCCCTTTCTCACGCGGGTCGGGCTTTTAACGTCCGCCTTAGTCCCGAGCAGCGTCTGATACCGCTGCTCCGGTTCTAACGGACAATTTCCCAACCACTCCGTCATCGTGCCACATTCGATTGTCGGGCACACAGCGCTTTGGCAACCGCAACTAATTAAACGCGGTGCCGATTCACACTGCGTCCCCTTATTATATACGGTACAGAGGGCACCTACCTGCACCGCCGCATTAATCGAGGCCGGGGCTTCACGGCCTAACCGCCGAAGGTATTCATGAAGTCTCCTCAGCGACGCTTCGACCGTGGCTCCCAGTTCCTCCAGACGTTTTCTCAAGTCCGCGATTCCCTGTAAGAAAGGCAGTACGGGCTCGAGTACCTCTTCGAGATCCCGTACCATATATTCAGTTAATTCGGCCGGAGGGACATACATTTCCTTATTTTCGTCACCTGCCGACCGGGAACCAATGAGCACGTCCACTCCTGGCACGTGCTCTGCTGATGAGCGCAAGGGCTCCTGGGATATGGAGTCTTTAGAGGAACGGGTAGCCTCCTGCGGCTGGCTGCGGTCTGCCTTTTTACTTTTGCCGGCAGACACTACAGTCACGTCCCGTCCCTCTTTACCTTCATTTGATGGTGGCGCTGCTTCGCTCGCCGCCCCCTTCCCTTTCAGGGAGCTCTGAACCGTCAGGGGAAGACTGACCTCACCGAAGGACCGCTGTTGACCTTCCCCATCTCGACCAGGTACGAGGCGAGATTCATCAGCGTCACCACCTTCTCTGTAATGGGGGGTGTTTGCACCTCCGCGGTTTCAAGCGGGACCTTCTCAGGGTTCTCTGCCACAACAAATTTATTATTAAATGCAGATCCTCTGCCTCCAGACGGCCAGAGAATCCTGCCGACTACGCCAGTGTAGCAGATAGACGTGTTGTCCACCTCTCGAACCCTCAGGTACCACTCTTCGGACCAGGTGAAAGTATAATAATACTTTATTTTAATATTACAAGGTGCACCAAGCACTCTCCTCCAAACACTCATTAACCACAATTCTCTCTCTATAATAACAATCCTCCACTCCCAGACACGTCGCCACCCTACCTCCCAGCTCAGTTCAATGTCTGGGCTCACCCAGAGTCCTTTTATAGACCCTGACCCGGAAGTGGCTCCAAGCCAAACCCACAAGTCCGTTTTCCTTCCGGGTCAGGGCAAAGTCCTTTTCTTCATCCCGGGAGCACATCGCTTCTTCCAGTCCCGTGACTGGGATGCACTCCCGGGTTATAGGGCACACAAGAGCTTACTAGCCCCCCTACAGCGACTCCTGGCGGCCCCCAAGGTATCCAGCAGGGCTGTGTCAAAACACTACAAAGTCCATGAGGCCCTGCTGGAACTCGGGGCGCAAATATGCTGTCCGGAGGGCTCCTCCTAGCGGCCTGGGGGTGACGACCGGAGTCCATAGGCGGTCGTCTCTCACAATATATATATATATATATATATATATATATATATATATATATATATATATATACACATATATATATATATATATATATATATATATATATATATATATATATATATATATATATATATATATATATATATATAAAAACAAAGCAGACAAGCATAAAGGTTTAGGGTTTTTAGGCCCCGTATACTGTAAAACAAAACAAATTATTTCGTCGGTGTTTTCTCTCGAGTACAACAAACAGGGAAACAAAGGCAGGTCAGGCAATTTATAGAGGAGGACAGGAAGTGATGAAATGATGGGGAAAGCCATGGTGATTGATGGGTAATTGACATCATCATGGAAGGACCAGAGGTAAGAAAGGAACCCGGAAGTGAGTTGTATCAAGAGTCTTCCAGGAATGGTTATGGCGGCGGTGCTTCGTTTTTTCTGAAGTAAGAGGAAAAGAGAGATTAGTACCCCGCCATTGTCCCCTGGCACGACTTGTCGCGGTGCCCATCGGGTCCTTAAGCTGCTCCCCATGCGCTTGTGCGTGACAATATATATACAGGGTGGCTCACCCCCACCGAGACGACTCCCATCTTGTCTGCTGCCGGATAAACATGCTGAAATGGGCACAGAGATGTATCGATGCACAAGGAGAACACTTTCAGCATTTTCTGTAAATGTGAGTACCAAATTTTTCTCTTCACCACATGATGCAGTCATCTCGGTGAAAGCAGGCCACGTTTTCATGGGCCATCCTGTATGTACTGTATATATATACTGTATGTATATATATTGTGGGAACCAGCCTGGACACAGACAGGTAGACATGTTGTTTCACCACACACACGTCTATTTACACTAATTATATTTACAAGATAGTGAGCACACCCCAGTGCCTCAGCACCAATCACCCCTTCAAGTCCTGGCCAATACACACAATGCCTTTACTCTTCAGACCGCCTCCACTCCTCTCCTCCGAGCTCCGTCCACTTCCACCCGACTCCAGCCATGATTGGAGGGAGGCGGCCCCTTTTATTCATCCCCGGATGGGCTCCAGGTGCTTCCTGATAAGCCTCCGTCGACACACCCCCGTGTGGCGGAAGCACCGGCTGTGTACCCGGAAGCCCTCCGGGTGTCCCTGATCCTCTTCCCCCCAGCACTTCCGGGTGTGGCGGAAGTGCTGAGGTCCAGGGCTCCCAAGGCATCGGGGCGCCCCCTGGAGGTGACCACGGGCCCCTACAGGGTTGAGCTTCCCAGCTCTGTACCCGTGACCCCCAACACAACCAGGGCGGTTGCCCCCTCATGGTTTGGAGGAGGCACATGCACTCCTCCGGTCCTCCTGGGTGTCCCGTCTGGGTACCACCCCCGGCAGCGTGCCACAATATACATATATATATATATATATATAGTGGCGGATGGCTGGGACCCATGGGAGCCACGCTACGTCCCTCAGAACCTTTGTTGGCAGCCCCCCTAGGTTGCGTCGGGGCCACTTTCATGGAACACTGGAGCTCATTCTGGTTGGGCTCCGTGGCCTCCGACAGGGGGAGCTGCATAGAGCTGCACGGCTTAGCAAGCCCGTCTGGGCGGGAGCGCAGCCACACCCGGAAGTGCAGCCAGAAGTAGGTCAATGAGCACCTGCAGCACTTCTGGGGGGCTATAAGAGGAGCCTGCAGGCACTACTCAGGGGCCAGAGTCGGGTGGAGGAGGACAAGGTTGCCTGGGAGGAGTGGTGGTGCAGGAGAAGAAGTGTTTAGTGCTTGTGTTATTTTGGGACTGTGTTGTGCCTGTGGGGATTACAAGAAAGACATGCCCCACAGGTGAAGAAAATAAAAAGTTTATTTATTTTATACGTGTGCCTCCAGTGTGAATCTGTGTCAGGTCGGGCACATATATAGCGCCTTTTTTACAATATATGTATATACATTCACCTCCAATTAATTGGGAGTTTGTGGAGGTATCCAGACGTTTTCACTTTTTAATTTTTGATTATTTTTCTTTTCATTTATTGGGGAAAAAACCTTCTTGAACTGTGTACATTTATGGAAGAATAAGAACATTTGCTTTTTTCTTTTTCTTCACCTTTTATTTTGGAGCACATGTAAATATATTATAAATATATATATATATATATAAATTTTTGCCTTTTTAATTGTGTCATAGTATTGAACTGTGCTTTAATAATTTCATGACACTGTACTATGGACAGCTGGCACTCACTGGAATAAACAGCAGTTCTGTTTTTTAACATCTTTTAGGTCGGTGTCTCTATTTCTTACTCACTGGTTATGACTATAAGATGTCCAAGGATTAGGTCTGTGCAACGCTTACGTTGCACTGGGAATCACATTTGATGGTAGTGGTGGGATAAACCAGTGAGGGAACAAAGATGAAGTTGGATTTGTACAGCCTGCAGTCAGAACTTCAGACTGATTACATGGAGTTGACCTGGATGCAGCACAGACCATAGAAGACACCACCATCATAGATGATGTGTGTGCATTGGAAGTACTCTTCAAACAATTCATAACTGCCCAAGAGACCAGCGAGAAACTCATAAGGAACCTCCAGCACCAGTTCACCCAACTGCTAAGAGAAGTAAACTGTTGAACCTGCAGAAAGCAGCAGAGGTTTATTTACCTGATGTGGGATTTTTTTCCATTGTACAGAACATTATAACATGAGTCATGGTTTAAAGGTAACTTCTGTAAACAACCTCTGTAGCTGCCTACTCTGCAAAGGAACAGCACAAACTCAAACATTTCTTGTTATGACCATTCACATTTTATTACCCAGGAGGTACTGGAACCTCTGGCATCTTCTCAATGGCTTCATTATGTCTTTAGGAAAGGGAGCTAATTGCTAAACTGCCATCTTTCTGATGTTCTAGAGTAGGATTGTAGGATTTCACCTAGGCCATGTTTCTCTTTTACTCATGATGGTTCCTGTATAGGAACATAAATTTACTTTTGCAGCTGACGCTGCTCGGGTAATAGATCTAAGCTGAACAGAGGTGCAGTGTGAGAAAAGCTGAAAGGCAACATAGGATTTAGACTATAAGCAAGTTTTGGCAAAACATTTAATTTATAGGAAGTTGGTATAATAATGGGCTCAAGTACCAATCAAGTAGTCTTACTATATTGTGTTATACTGTAAATAGTACGTATCACTTGCTACCATTAGGAGGGCTTTGGTAAACAAAAACAAAAGGATTTCAAACAGGTAATTAAACAGTGACATGCTTGTTGCATCATTTTTTATTTATAGCAGCTCAAAGGTTACTAAAATAAGTCTCATTCCTATATTATCAGAGAGGGCTGCATCTTACCAAAGCAGCAAATACCTGGCAGGTGGGTCAGTTCCTGGTTGGCAGAGGAGATGGGAGCAGCCTCTCAGATGGAGCTTCATTCACAATTGTGTATTTGTGAAGTTTTTAAATAGCCTTTCAGGACATTGTACTATGTTAATAGTTTTATAAAATTCATATCAATACAAATTTTTGTTTTTTTCTAATATATTTGTTTAGTGCATTAGTTGAAGAAGTGGTGCCTGGAGGCTGAAATGGCTCTGAATAACTGCCTTCAAATGACAGACATGATGTGTGAGTCACATGGGGACAATATTGAAGGACTCTGTCACTGCATCACACACTATATTAACTTCTGTGTTGACACAGTGATATTCAGAAAGACTTTGTACTGCTTTCCAAACAACAAGCCCTGGACTACTAAGGAGCTAAAAGGTCTCCTGAATGAGAAAAAGAGAGCATTCAAATCCAGTGACAAAGAGCCTCTGATGGATTTGCAGCCTGTGCTAAAGAAAAGCTGAGTGAAGGAAATTAAGCTTACAAAGCTAAAATAGAAAACAAACTCACTCAAAATGACATGAAGGATGTCTTGGAATGGACGGGTATAATAATTATGGGACTCAGACAATTCAGGACTCAGGTGCTAGAAGGGAATGTGGTCAAAGCTAATACCCCAAATCAATTTTTAATAGATTTTCCCTGCCACTGCCACCTTTTTTCTCCTCACACTATCCCTAATACATCAACAACTCCTGCCACGTCAACTGGAACGGCCAGTGACAAGTCCACCTCTGACCATCGGTGTGGGCTGTTCATAACTGAAGACCAAGCAAAAAAACAACTGAGGTAGTCACACACAGAAAAGGCTGCAGGACTAGTTGGAGTAATTCCTCAAGTTTTAAGGCCTGTGCTTGACCAGCTTTGTGATGTCCTCTGTCATCTGTTCAGTCTGTCCCTAAGGTTTCAGAAAGTGTCACTGCAATAGAAAACATCCTTCATTGTTCCAGTTCCAAAGAAGGCTGGCTCTTCACCTAATGACTATAGAACAGTGGCACAAATGTCTCACATAATGAAGACCTTTGAGAAGCTGGTATAGTAATATATAAGCCCTCTTGTGATAGACCACCTGGACCCACTGCAGTTTGCTATTGAACAAAGATTGGAGCGGAGGATGCAATTATCTATCTGCTCCACAAGGCTTATTCTCACCTGAACAAAGCTAAGGATTATGTTTTTCAATTTCACCAGTTCTTTCAGTACCATCCAGCCATCCCTGTTAAGGGGTAAACTCAGAGATATGCAGATAGATGAGCCTATGGTGTCCTGGACAATGGACTATCTGTCGGGTAGGCCGCAGTTTGTGAGACTCAAAAGGTCTGTGTTTCTGATACAAATGTAAGCACCATAAGAAACAGTCTTGTCTCCTTTTCTCTTCACTCTGTACCTTCTGACTATAAATGTAACACCAGGTCATTTTACTTGCAGAAATTCTTAGATGATTCTGCAATTAAGGGGTGTATTGATAAAGGGGATAAGACAGAGTAGAATACTCAGGTGGAGTTTCTCAGTGCATAAAGAAAATTGTCTGCATCTTAACATCAGCAAAACCAAGGAACTGGCTATTGACTTTCGCCACACCAAAGAACCTCTACTGTATGTCCAATCACTATTCAAGGAATGGATGTCAAGGCGTTCCACTCCTACAGGTACTTGGGGGTCCACTTTAATGACAGGTTGGACTGGTCTTGGAAAACAAAGGAACTATATAAGAAAAGGCAGAGCAGGCTCTTTTTCCTTAGAAAACTGTGTTCCTTAAATGCGGGAAGTCACATACTTCACATCTTCTACAACTCTGTGATGGCCAGTGCAATTTTCTATGCTGTGTTGTGGTGGACTGGTAACATTACTTCAAGAGAAGCTCACCAAATCAACAGCCTAATTATAAGGATAAGCTTAGTTATGACACTCATTCTGGACCCCCTGGAGTAAGTAACAAAGGAAAGTAATAAAACAAAACTGACTCCCATCATGAATAATACTGCACATTTTCTCTCTGACACACTAACACGGAGGACTTTCAGCCTATGCAAGTTATTCAGCAGAAGTGTGTCAAGAAACATTACGGGGGCTTCTTTATATCTACAGCAACACACCTGCATAATGCTTCACTGTGACCATGACTGCCAAGTCAGAAGTTTCCTTTCTTTTTCATTTTCTTGCATTGTAGTCATTCTGGTGTGTGTTCAGACCATAGTGTGGGTGTATACAGTATATATTTATCTATTTATGTATTTATTTAGTTATTTAAAGAACTTCTGTAAAAAGCCAAATTTTCCTCTGGGATAAATAAAGTTCTATCTGTCTAACGAAGTTCCTGATGTGAAATCACCTTTCATTTACAGTATCTGTGATTTTTTCCCTGTATCTTCAGATTATTCCTCGTTTCCTCCTAGTAGTTTGCAGTATGAAAATGTTATGTGGTTTTTGGTGTGTTTTTATGTATTTTCATATCCTTTCTAATGTTAACATGTTATAATCATTTTTTTTCAGTGCATTGATCATGTTCTGAGTCATGATTGAGAACACCAGGAAATTTACGTAGTTAAAAATCAAGTCAGTGGCACCTCCACAAGAGAACCACCTCTTTCAACCCTCGCAAACATATGCAGTTTTTAATATCTGGAAAAGAATTGGAATTAAATTGCTTAGAGATCTTTATATAGACATCTTTGCATCCTATGAACAATTACACTCCAAATTTAACTTTCCAGCCACGCATTTCTTTCACTATCTTCAAATTAGGAACTTTGTAAAACAGAACCTGCCCAATTTTCCTCATCTTCCACCTTCCTCCATGCCGGAAAAAATATTGCTCAATTTCAAGGACTTAGACACCATCTCTGCAATATATAAAATTATCTTGCAGTCCCTCCCTTTTAAAGAGCCAAGAGGACAATGGGAAAAAGATCTCTTAATCAATATATCAGAAAAGGAGTGGAAAATAGCAATTCACTCGAGCTCCATATGCGCAAAGCTACAATTATTCAACTCAAAATTATATATCGAGCACATCTGTCTTGCCTAAATGTCTAAAATGTTTCCAGGGCAAGATCCAACCTGCGAACGCTGCAATCAAGTCCCAGCCTCACTGGGTTACATGTTCTGCGCCTGCACCAAATTAACATCATTTTGGACCAAAATTTTTAAGTGTCTTTCAGACAGCCTTGGTATCACAATCCCTCCTAACCCATTAATAGCTGTGTTTGGTGTTCTTCCAGATGGGTTTAAAGTGGAGAAGGACAAATAAACTGTGATTGCATTCACTACACTTTTGGCACGCAGACTTATTTTGCTAAACTGGAAGAATCCTAACTCTCCTCTTTTAAGTCAGTGGGAAACCAATGTTTTATATTATTTGAAATTGGAAAAAAATCTAATATACAGTTAGAGGATCTGTACAGATTTTTTTCAAAACCTGGCAAGATCTAATCAATAATATCTTCGAATAAGCTGTTAATGCACCGAGGAAGCAATTATCTCCACATTTCTTTTTCTTCTCCATGTATCTCTATTGCCCTATTAAACTCATCAATTTAGGTCTACAAGCCTTAAGTTTTACTCTATTGGCCATGCTCTCTCTCTCGGGGGTGGGGGGCGACTTGTTTTCAATCCTATCTTTTGTAAAAATTGATCTATTTGTATGGAATGATTACAATAAAATTATTAAAATAAAAAAAATAAAAAATCAAGTCGATTATCTTAACCATGAAATCAAGAATATCTTTTTTTAAATCCAAATATTAATCAAGAATTAAAGTCATGAAGTTATGTGAATAGTGGACAGATTGTGAGGGAGCCAGGAGAAATAGTTGGCACACCAGCAGGGCTACCCCGTTTATTTAGCAGACTTCTAGCCACCACATAAAAACAAATAAAAGAAAATCACTCGAAGTGTGTAGAAAGTTCAACAGAAATCTTAGCCGATCTGGCAATTATCAAAGTGTACGGCAACAAGGTGATCTTCAGCAGGAATGCTGTCTCTGTTGGTGGGGGTTCCGTGTGAGCCACCATCTTTTAGGGACAGTCAGTTTTTATTGTGTTCAGACCAGAAGTGCAGGGCCATCTCAGGACTGGAGATGGATACCAGCCATTCTCATTGGGCCACCCCTTGGAACTACAGGTGAAAAAGAAGACAGTGTTAGTGGCAGCGCCCCTTCTAGTCGTGGGGTGATACTGCTTACATCGACAGAGTCAGAAAGGTGATCCCCAGGCACACATGCATAACAGCTAGCCAATATTTTTCACTGAATCAAAGGATAGTTAACACTAGACATTTGCTAAATCACACAAAGTTTATCCTGTCTCAGATCAACTTGATGCTGACCTAGCTATCTTTATTGTGAGAAGAAAACTAGGCCAACAAAATAAGTCTTTTTCCTGTAAAAGTAACTGAAATACTCCTTTTCAAAGATCTGAAGCCTTTCTTAAATCTGAAGTCTAATGGAGCTTAGATGATCGGGAGAGACAGAGAAATAAGCAGCACCCAGAAAATATCAGAAATGTTTATTTATTAATTGACAGCACTGATCTGAATAAAAATTAAAATAAAATGATGTATAAATCTGTGTGACAAGTTGGCACTCTGTCCATGCTTGGTTTCAGTTTTGCGCTTGATAGTGCCATTTCAAACCTGAACTGGACTAAGCCTGACTGAAGATGGATGGATGGATGGATGAACTTCTGAACTTAATGATCATTGTCTAAATTCTTCTTGTAGACATGTAATATCTCCATAGTCATATTAAACATGTTCGGTGTTTCAGTGTAGCCAAGTAAGAAAAGAAAGACACAGGGCTTTGACCAAGAAAGAGCAGTCTTTTTTTTCTGAGATGTGATGGCTTTGCTACCCATACTAGTTGGTCCACTATACGCCTTTAGAATGTATTTAAAAGCAAAATGAGTGTTTAGTAAGCATAACACACAAGAACACATTTTTTAAGCTAAAATTGCTAAACTTATTACAGACTTACCTCATTTCTTACAAAGGCATGTCACAAACAGTTTAAAACCTTACATAATAACTGAAGAAATGTTTTGTATAAAGAATAACTCAGCAGGAAGTTAATTAAAAACACAAAAGTATCCATCTTAATATTAGGATAAGTGTTTGTGTGTGTTCCTGTGTATCTGTCTGTGCATCTGGATGTTAGGGTTAGGAAGAACATTTTTTAAAATAGGCAAAGAATGTAGAATTCCACCCGGGGGGGTAAACGTTAACATTTAACATTATACAAAGTTATTGTCTGTTTTTCACCTGCATTATTATCATTCTTTAATTTAATATTATTTATTGTATCAGTATGCTGCTGCTGGAGAATGTGAATTTCCCATTGGGATTAATAAAGTATCTATCTATCTATCTATCTATCTATCTATCTATCTATCTATCTATCTATCTATCTATCTATCTATCTATCTATCTATCTATCTATCTAGAAGAAGGGATGAAAACAATTAAAAACGATAATAAAAAAATAAATAAAAAACTGTCAAAAAGTAAGAAAACTGGTCTTATCGGCTTATTCTATTGTCTGACAACAGCACCCTGGTAGCAACTTTCTTGTGCCTCATCAGACCACACAAATGAGGTTTGAAGCTGTGATTGGTAATCTATATATATAAAAGTCAATGTGTGTATGAATGTATGTATGTTCTAGCATCGCTTCTGAACGCCTGGAATGATTTTCATAAAACTTGGTACAATTGTTTCTCATTGGTCAACTAAAAATACTGTAGGGTGAAATCAGCCCTAACCCACCACCTTCTGGGTAGGGTGGGGGTGATCTTGCGATCTTGTATGCATGTTATCATCCAGTTGACACTTGGAACGACCACCAGAGGACAAACTGGAGGTGACTGCCAGCATTCTTTATGTTTGAGCACCACCGCGCCCCTCTTGCTTTCGAAATTAAATAGAGTCGGCCGGTTCTGAGCATCAACTGGATGATAACAGATGTACAAGACTGCAAAACAAGCACATTAGTGAGTCTTCATTGTTTGTTAATTTTTCTTTATTTTTAAAATTGTGGTTTTTTTTATTATATTTTTCTCAAACAATTAAAGAAAAACACTTTATTTTCCTCCCAGGAAATGCCAGGTATTTCAGCTAGTGACTAATAATTTTGTGTGGTGGGCAGTGGATGAGTGGAAATACCAAAAAATTGCTGTGCATGACCCGAAACCAAAGCCCCAACATGGCTAAGCTAGAGTCACTAAACCAGACCAATGCAATACCAACCATGGCCACATTTTCCCAGAAAAACACTTTGACTATATGTGTGGTCAGTTTCATGAGTGATGATGAGAGGCTCTATTCAAAGAGAAAAAGGCTGCCATGAGAGAAAGGGATAAGATACATATTATTACACCAGATCAAAAGGACAATCCATGCATCAAATAAGATACAAGAGGTCTAAATTGGTTACTTAGTTTTCAGTAGCACAGCTAGTTAGTGACACTGAGTGAACCTGCAGTCATTTTGGCTCTCGGGAAAGCCAGCAGTGACAGTCATGAGAGTCAAAGCACTGAGTTTAGACAATGGATACGTAGTCCTAGAAATGCTTAAATGTCTCCTTTATAATGTTTTCCACTTACATGGATTAGGTTATCTCATTGGGGTTCCCGCTTTTATGATAGCAAGGCAACCCTTGTTAAATCTGACAGAGGCTGAAATTGTTCTTTTGCAAAGTACTTACCATGGCAGTAGTGGGTGTGTCACACACGTGCACATGGGCGGCAGCTAAAGGGCTTAAAAGAAAGTAATTCAATGCCAGGCCAGGGGGTGGCAAAGTACAATAATCCTTCCTCTTTTATTCCTGCAGACCAAACATGGGAAATTCTGCCTGGATCCTGTGGAGAGCAGCCTGGACAACAGACAGGCAGACACCGATGGTTTCAAACCACACACACGTTTATTCATATTCTTCTATTTACAAGTGTACCACACAACCCAGTGCCCCTGTACCAATCACCCTCACTCCAGGCTTCTTTCTCCAATGCCTCTCTTTATGACCACCTCTACTCCTATCCTCCGAGCTCTGTCCTCTTTCACCCAACTCCATCTGACGAATGGAGGGAGGCGGCCCCTTTTATGATCACCTGGACGTGCTCCAGGTGCTTTCTGATGAACTTCCGCCAGCACTTCCTGGTGTGGCGGAAGTGCCGGCCGAGCACCCGGAAGCACTCTGGGTGTCCCTGGTTTTCCTTCCACCAGCACCTCCGGGTGTGGCAGAAGTGCTGACGTCCAGGGCTCTTCAGGCATCTGGGTGCCCCCTGGCAGTGACCACGGGTTCCCTATAGGTTTAAGCTTCCATACTCTGTTCCAGTGGTCCGCATACCAACCAGGGCAGCTGCCCTCTCGTGGTCCGGAGGAGGCATAGTCCCTCTCCCGGTCCTTCCAGGCGTCCTGGCTGGGTACCGCCCCCAGTCGCTCGCCACAATCCAATGACATCATATCCAGTTCCAGATTCAATGACATCACTTCTGGTTTCAGACCCGATGACATCACTTCCCTTGACCTACCTTCCTTCTGTTACTCGGTTCTGTTTTGGACTCAGTAAACAATACTGCAATGTATTGCCTCAATTTTGCAGCCGTATGTCAAGTATATCAGTGGCTGCCCTAAACCTCTGTCTTGTGTCAAGGAGTTTTATTTCCACAGGTGCAATATGGGAGCCAATCCCTGGACTGGGAAACAATCCATCAAAGAGCATCATTCAGACTGGGCAAGTTTAGGGTCAGCAGTTCATCAAATGCAGGAAAAAAACCACATGGATTCCAGAAGAACTTCTCCCGAACTGTGGCTGGGACAAGAACAAATTTGAGATCTGTGAAAAAGCAGTGCTTACTAGTGTGCCTTAACTGAAAATGAAAAGTGGATTAAAAAAACAATAATATTCCCTTACAAATGTAATGTAGAATATGAAAAGAACAAAATAGATTAAAATAGTCTTCTTACATTATGATAATAATTTTATATCTATTTATTTACATGTTTATGTAGTAATTAATGTATTTAGCAGAAACCCAAAGCAAAGGCAACTTTGAAATATCATATATTTTAATGTCTGAGGAAAGAGTCCAAAGTTAATAGGCAACTGAGAACAATAATCTTAGGTAGATATAAAAGCTTTAGTACTTTAGTGAGTGGACTGGGGGCCTGATAAAGTCAGTAAAAGCTGAGGTGTAGCAGAGTAAGCAGTCCCAGGACTTCCTCAGTTCCTCAGGAGGCACCTGAACCTCAGTAAATTGTGAGCGTTCTGAATGGTCATAGAGTGCTCATTACACAGCTTGAAAGAGATTTTCGAATCACATTAATGGCCAGTACACTTTCGGTGATTTTTATTTCAGTTATTATTGCTTTGCCATTAAAACTCAATGACCAATATGCTTGCACACTTCGTATTTGCTCTCCAGTTAGATGGCAGTGCTTTACATAATCTGCAATCAGTCTCACAATGAAATTCCCAATAGAACATGCTTGCTTTATTATTAATCTGTTTTTTAGAGTAAGCAAGCATCATAAGTAAAACGATAATGAAGAAATATGATCAAATTACTGCATAAATGGCTATAGTCATGTGATTTGAAAACATCCACAGTGTAATTTCCTTTCCCGCTGAGTCCAAAGCCCAACTAGGCACATTTCTATGCAGTTTGTTTGCTTTTCATTTGCTTCTTTAGCTGACTACAAAAAAAATTATCTTGAGCAATTTGTAAAGGAAATTAAAAAGGAGGCACATTAGAAAAAATGAAATGGAGGAGCATATCTGGAAGAGCCATAATTGCTTTGACTACTAAATACATGCTTTTATATTATGAGCCATTCAAACAATATTCTTTTGTTCAGTTTTAATACTTTCTGTGTTAAAAAAATAAAAAGTAAAGAACAGCTCAGATGTACGTGAAGAGGTAAATTCAAAACATTAAACCGCCTGCCGCCATATTAAAGAATGGCATGTCAGCAAGTATTACCTGAAGGATACAAATAAATAATCCTCATGCTATCCTGGAAAGCGAAGTCTGGTAGATGTGACAAGGTTTGTTTCTCTTATCATCTCCATGACGTTTCCCAGTCCTGTTCCTCAAACACTAAATGTTTAAACCATTAGACAACCAGGTTCTTCTCTGTTAAAAAGACAGAACTAAATATCTTAATAACACAGGGTGGCATGGAGAATTATAGTCAGCCCAGTCATCCTTCCTATAATGTTAATGCTATTTTAACAACTCCGACCTTATATAACAATGGCTTGTAAACTGTAAAATCAATCAATAGATCTTTCTGTTTTCTTTATCTCAGTCTAAACGCTGAGTTTAATGCCTAAAGCAACCATGCAGTGCCAGTTGAAGCCCATGTAAAGCCCCAGGCAAGGTTCACTGCTGGCATCCCAAACCCCAAAAACACAAAAAGTCCAAATAAATACACGAACACAGGATACAAAGCTCACAAATGCCTTTATTTACTACAGTAAACCAAAGCAATGGAAATATAACCATGTGTAAAGTGCATGCAAGGTAATATTATTACGCTTGTGTCCATCCGTACTCGATATTAACAACAGTTGCCACAACTACTATATCCCTCCACAACAAAAGCGAGGAATCCGTGTTCTTGGCAGAGTTTTGGTTTTAGGCTTACCTTCAAGTCTTCTATTCTTCAATGTGACCAAGTATACTCACACCAACGCATAAGAGCAGAAACATCTACATCACACCAGACCAACGAACACAGGCAAGATGCCCTAGAACAACAAAGACAACGTACGACAAACCACAAAGCGACATTATCAGAAGATCAGTGACAGCAAGTCTTGCACCTAGACAGTGAACAAAAAACAAATCACACACAGAACCTTTCTGAGGAGCAGAGGCAAATTGCCGGACAATAAGAAACATTATGACGGAAAAAATACAGGGATTCCATAACACTAACAACTCAAAACAAGATATTCCCTTTATATTACGGTGTAGGCAATTCCCCATTCATTTAGCATATTGTATGACTATCACCAAGTCACAATGACAAAAGTTTAATAATGTTGTTTATTTGTCAGGCCCTGCTTTTACCCATGGCCAGTTATACACTATATTTTCAAGAGTTACATTGAAACCCTGGTTAAACGTAAAGGTACTTGCGGGTTACATACAGGGGAATATTTTTGCTAACAATAATATTTATCCAACAAATTGTGTTTTCCGACAATTATTTTAGACATCGGTATACTACTACCTATTACCTGATGGCCACACTTCACACTGACTTACATGTGCTCTTCATTTCCCTTCTTATCCAATATGTTCTGTTAACCTGTTCATATTACACTTTGTATTGTAAATATTTATGCTGTTGTAAGTGACTATAATAACATCCCATACTAATCATGTGACTATTCTAATATTGAGTCCTCTCACAAGTCTCTACTTACTAAAATAACCCTCTTTCTTACTGTAAAGTGTGATGTTCCTCTCTCCTTCATCATCATTTCAGTAACACTTTTATGCTTGCGAAATTTTCACAAGCATGATTTGCTAGTTGTAAATATAATGGTAATAATAATTCTTTTCAAACAGGTGCCTTGAAGCAAATGCACAATTACACATATATGAATGTAAGAATAAAAAACAATTATCTCTGAAACTATGTAAATTATACATTATATCACTTAAATATAACACAATGATTGCAGAACTTTCACAACTGACATTTAACAAAATGTAAGCACCTAAGATGTTATACATGACAGTGCTATAAAATCCACGTAAGCAGTTGCCCCGTTTTCTTTTATTATAATACTAGCCACAGTACCTGTCAAAGATATGTAATAGAATAATTTTAAAAAATATTTGATATCTCTTGCCGTATGTGTACCTTCCAGAGACTTTCCTCTGCATTTCATGTTTGTGAACCTCTCTTTGTCAGTGCTCCTTTTCAAGAGTGTTCCCGTAAAGCCTAATTCTCCAACTATCATTATTTTCAAGGCGCCTTTCTCAAATCTGGTCTTTGAAGATGACCCTCTCAGCATGTGTCCTACGTCTTTCCTCCTTTTTGCACATCTCACACTCACACTTCCTCTTTCGATTGCATCACCAAAACCAAACTGACCAATCACACCAAACCCAAACTGACCAATCAGAGTGTTCTGAGGAACTGGACACACAGCCCTTATTTTTTTTACTATATAGGACATTTCTGATCCATGTCAGTCACTGATTGCAGCTATTAAATATTTACTTAATCTTCCCTCACTCTACCATATGGTGTTGGGGTAGCACATGGATATAAATACAATCAAACCCTGAGGTATATTCCTTGTTATGATTAATTAGATAATTATTATGACATTATAGTAACTTCAGGCTGAACATGTGATCTTTTCCTTCAAACATTTTCTGACCATTACAGAACTTGGTGATGTCTATGATGTTTAAATAGCACTGTTATGCACTCTTTAGCAAAGAAAACACAGGTATCTAATTTCAAGGATGTAGTTAACAGCTTGTAGGCTAAGTTTGCACATCCATTATCTCGTGTAGCAAGTTTATTTGGCTTATATTTGTGCTAATAGTGATAGTGATGCCATCACACTGAGCCCATAAAATAAACACAATTTATATAATGACATAATATTAATACCTCTGTGTTCAGCTCATCCCTCATCTTCTTTCTATTTTGGTTTTGAGCACCTGATGGCTTTTGCCTTATCATTTTGAAACATTCCTCAATGAGTCCTTGTCCTGTTGTCGCCATTTCACTTGCAATGCATTTTTTTGCAGAGGTAGGTGGGATGGGTGGGTCACACCAATCTAACTTAACAGCACCCTTGCCACCTTACATATCCCCTAACATTGTGTAGCTTTTCTCTCCTGGTGACACAGAAGGCATGAATTCTTATAGGTGTGAGGAGCATTTAGAGCATGTTGCACTTTTTCCCAGACAAAATTATTAGCTGGATAAATTGGCACCCCTGGAAATAGGCAGCCTCCTATGTCACCTAATGAGTTGATCAGCACTGCAGCCATGGATGTAATGTCTGTCCCAGATGAGGGGCACATGCTACAGCCACACATTTCTATGTGATTCGGTATTGCTAGCTAATCTGAAAATACTGCGTGGGCCTATTTGACCTAATCTCAGCTCCTGAAGCAATTTGGTTAAAAAAAATATGCTATATTGCATTTGGGTGGTATGGCAGACCAGTGCGAGTGCTGCTGACCTGCATCAAGGAGACAGGGTTTGCATCCCATTTTCTCCCTTCACGGAATTTGTATGTTTTTTTCCTTGTCCATGTGGATTTTCTACAGATTCTCTGGTTTACTCACAGAATGCAAAGCCAAGCAGATTAGGTGATTTGGCATTCCTAAATTGGCTCCTGATATGTATGTGTGTGCATGTTCACCCTGTGATGGACTGGTGCCTTGTCCAGGGATTGCTCCTGTCTTATTCCCTGTGCTTCCTGGGATAAGTGGATTTGGAAAATGGATGGATGTATGTATTGCATTCATTGTTTTCTGCATTCTATAGCCTTTTGCCAGAATTTTATTAACTCTGTAATCTTGCCTGCCAAGAGCTGGCATTGTTACTGTTATTATGGCTTGTAATTAGGGAAAATTCCAGAGCTTTCTAAATGTTTTTGTGTGATTTAGTACTTTTTACAAGGGCTCTGAATTAAGTAGAATTCAAATTTACTTTAATTATCTACTTACTTCTTGGTTTAAGGCTTGCTATATTTCTTTCTGTGCTTAAATTACCTCAACACTTTTTTGTTTTTAGCCAGGAGCTGACATATTGGGGAGTCACTGCCATAACATATTAAGCTGTCTGTAGTGTAACCTTATTTAAGCTAGTGCAACATGGTCTTCATTGTTCAAGTTTGCGGATTCTGTCTGAAAAACATTTTGCAAGTGCTTGTGTTATAAACTTGTTGGACTTTGATTTTCGGTTCATGTTTTGACTAAGACACACAATCTTTTGTCTTTTGGGCATTGTCTCTTGCTTGCTCTGAATATGTTTCATCCTATCAAATCTTATTTATTTGAAGTTTCGGTTCTTATATATGGTATTTGCCATTTGGTAGCTTTGGTATCTATTAATAACTTGTTTACTATTTGCACAACAAAAATTTATTTTTGTGTAGCCAAAAATCATTCAAGGAGTGCCGCAATGAGCTTTAATAGGCTCTGTTTTTTTGACAAGAGCTTTGACTCCCTAAGAAGACAAGAAAATGGTATACATCTTGGGAAAGGCAATTCACAGAGAGACCTCTTTCCAGGTAGGTTGGGCATTCAATGGGTGTGAAAAAATGGGGTAAATAAAATACAATACACAGTAAAGAACACAGGTAATCCTCTTCACGGATCTAGATGGCCAATCTATCATTGCTAACTCAGAAATATAATGCAATAGTACAATAGTAACAGTACAAGCTACAAATCAAAATGCAAGAGTAGATTAAATCACAATATGGTAAAAGCTTCATTATTCAATAAAGATGTGCAAATACAATGAAAAAATTGCAGATGCATACAGTACATGGTAGGCTTTCACCTCCTTTAACACCAGGCGGCCTGTTATGTTCACGTATCGTAAAAGATTCCATGGTTTTCAGTAAGGACATTGTGAGGAAATGTCTTGTAATTTAGGTTAGCAGACATAGCCAGGAAATTAATAAGATTCTTTACAGGATGAGGCATAATCATAATTGTCCAACAGTCAAAAATCAGAAACCAAGTGTAGTAACAAGAAAGCAAATAAGTCTAATCAAAGATTCAAAAACCATAAAATACCCAATATTATCTTGTGTTTCTTACCACTAGCTACCACTACCAAAAAGTTTGCATTTTCAAATTTAGAATACTAAGATTTGTACTCCTGCATCTTCTATTTAATATAATATGTTGCATAATTTTAAACAATATGTGTTGTTCAGTATTGTTCAATTTATATTCTCAGCCTTGAGAAACAAGCACAGATTGGTAGAGTCCTGAAAAAAAATGACATCATGGAAGGTCACCAAACATAACTCTTAATTTATTTAAAAATAAACAAGTTTGAAATAACATACATAATTCCCACAATAAAAAGACCTTGGAATTAACAAAACCAAATCACAGCGATTTTATACTGACAAAATACTCACACTTGCAAAGTGTTCTATTACACTTGTAATGAATGACATCACATATCTGAATTTGACACTGTTTGCCTGTCATTTTATTTTGATTGTTATTTTGCATGTATTAATATTTCTGGAATTAATTGTTTTTGACCTTATGTTTACATTTTTAAGTTATCGTGGTAAGCTAATGAAGTAATCACATCAGCGTGTTACTGCAGTTGCCAAGATATAATAATGGTTGTTGATTTGGGGAAGCATGTGTAACGCAACGCGTTATATCACAGTGGCCATCTTACATAACCATAAATCTTCAGGCATCTTTGGGTTTTCAAGTTTAGTCAGTCACAGTTTATTTAAAGGTCTTAATTAGGCATTCTCAGTCATGCATATTCTATTTTTTTAATTTAACTATATGTTGGTTTGGCATTTAATAATCAAATTTCTACCATTAAAATCAGTAAAATAAGATATTTGGGCAAATCAACAACAATCGACAACATATGCATTGTTAAAAGAGTCAAGAAAACATGACACGGTATGTATGAACAAGTTATATAAAATTTATTGTTTCATTGCCTTTGTGTAAGAAAGGTTCAGCTCTACTGGCTGGAATACTATTGTTGTGAAAAGACTGAGTATCCTGAACATAAATGATTTTAAGAAGGGGTGGATCAGAAAAGAAAAGAGATTTGTTTTTAAGGAAAAAAGCAAATGAGTGGTTCAGTAATCAAAGGTCAAAAAATCACAAAAGTTAAACCTGTGGAGAAGGACTAAATTGTAATTGAAGAGACAAAGCTAAGGTTATTATCTAAACTAATAATAAGAGAGCCCTAATCAAAAACAGACATGGTCACTTTTTAAAAATAATATCCAGAAGCTAACTACCGCAATGCCAGTCTGTTCAACTCTGCTCAAAGACAGACAGTTTATAAGTAATCAACAGAAGTCGGGACACCTGTGCAAACTGTTTGCTTCAACTTGCAAGGCTTAATTCACTTTAATTGCTGTAGAATATCTGTAGGTTGTAACCCATTAGTTGCTCCCTGAAGAAGGCCCATTTGTAATTTTCTAAAATTTCCTTTTTTCAGTTTTTGCTAACCTAAACTTTAAATTTAAACTACTGGCAGTTTACTGCTTACCTTTTCTCCATTTTAGGTCATTCATTGCATTTCAACTGATTAAATTTGAAGAAAAAATGGAAAAACTGAGGTGCTCTAAAACTTTTGACTGGTAATGCACATGTAGTGGACACTAGTGGGCATAAATTAGCCCCAACATCTTGACTCACCTACACCAACACAGTGTTACTGCACAGAATCCCTTGTCACCAGTTTCTTCTTCCAGAATACAAAATACTCCATTCTTTTCTTCATTCTTTCCCTTCCTCCTTCACTCCTTCCATGTGAGATTTGTCCAACTCCACTTCTCATTTAGGGGAGATAGAGCAGCTGCTTTTCAACCTGTACCTGAGATTACTTGTGGTGTAACATCATCATTGACAAGAAGCAGTCAAAAGCACAGTCAGATGGAACTTCCTCAGGACAGAGGAGTGTCCCTTTGGCAATTCCCCTGGCAGCATCCAAGCACCCCAACAGGACTACAGCTCCCATGTTGCCTTGCAGGTGTACAGATGTGAGCTCCACTAGAGGGGTGTTGCCACCCATTGTATGAGAGGATTATGTGGCCCCAGAAGGCAGTCTCCATCTGTTCTTAATTTATTATGGCTTCCTGGCCAGGAAAGTAACCAACTTGGCTGGGATGCCCATCAATCCACGTCCTCCTTTACAATGTATATAATATATATGATAACCATGTAAAATACAAGATTAACAACAGAATAATTAAAATATTCAAAACAACAAAATAAAAATCAGCTGCAAGTCAGATACATGCCACTAATAAACGTACTACTAATAAACACATACTTCTGATCATCGACAATTAACTCAGTTTCATTATAATTCCTAGAAATAAACAAAGAGCAGTCATCACTCAGTTGTGGCTCATTTCCAACCTGAGATGAATACTTGGCTCTCACATTCACAACTGTCGGATATGTCTGAGTATTTTAGTGGCTGGTGTTCTTGTTGTTGGTGAGGGTGATGTCAGGCTTACTTGTTGAACAACACTGGATTATGATATACGATACTTGGAAATCAAACTGGCCTAGAATTAAATAAGAAAGCCCAAAATATCCCTTTTTTAGTTTAGTCATAAAATACAAGAAAGGTAATTGCAAAGCACTAAACATGTTTAATATAAAAAAGACCAAAGAACAACCTTCTTCCCCACCACCTGGACTATAAAGTCCCCCTCTAACAAGTTAGGTGACTTGTGCCCACTCTCTTGGCATGTCTCTTCACTTTCACTTTTATAAATATCTGGACACACTATCACCTATCTACCTACCAGACTCTATAAGTGCAGCTGGGAAGCAGATATTTACACCTTATTATGATGTTTACTTCCATGGCAATAGCAGAGCCACTTCTGGAAACAGGAGCTTCCAAATAAACTCCTGGCACTATCCAAGTATAACATCATATGGTGGCTGTTGGTTCCATTGCACCCCTAATCCTGATGCATATTTACAGGGCCAAATACTAAGAAATTATTCTGGGCTTCCTTCCATTTTCCTTCAATCCTTACTGATGCTATCTACTCTCATCCAGCACCTTGTGGAAACGACTGGCATTGCCAAAGGTTCAATATACTTCTTCACAGAATGGCTTTCTGGAATGCCACCATAAATAAAAATTGCTTGCCACCCTCCAGTGGCTCCCATGCCCACAGTATGCCAAAAGAGGCTCTTTTCAGTCCTTAATTTACTCCTTTATTCTTTCTCCTTTGTGCCCATTCAATTCCTGCCAGGCTTTCACTCACTGGGAAACCTATCAAAATATTATTTTTTAACCTAATTGAGTTTTTTTTTCATCTATATTTCATAAGTTGCAATGAAATAGATGGGATGGACTAAAGAAAAATAGATACAGAACTCATAGTGCAAATAATGAGCCAAAAATACCCTATGATATTAGAATTTGTGGAATGTATGCAGCTCAGGGATATTTAAACATCTTATAAGAAAACCTCATTATGCAAAACATTCATTGGTCTGGCCTACTTCAAAAATATATGCTGTTTGAAAAAGCATACAGCATAAGAAATATTTAAACAACAGCAAAGCATTTAAGCCCTCTGTAACGTGTCCGGCATGCCTAGAGACTTTAAACTTGGACTTATACTAGAAAGAAGGTGAACATTAAAGCACTTCACTGTGAGATGCCATTAATTGTTTTCATTTGTAATACTAAAAAATATATGCACGTACAGTATTCTTAATTGGTGAGGTTTTGCGTAACTCTTTTCTATAATGTGGCCCAAAGCCTGAGCTTTAATCTCAAGGGAGGGATACGAAAGGGACTCAACACACAAACAGTGTAATGAAATGAGGGGCTTGAAGAAAGGGGGGGGGGGATATCAGCAACTACTGTGTATACCCGAGGCAAAGCATAAGAATGAATTTCTATTATAGGCTAAACCATCATTCTGAAAAGTGTAGGAGAATAAAACACTAAAGAAAAAAATTGGGCTCACCAATCTAAGTCAGGCAGAAGCTCCAAGCCTTGGGGCCTTGTTAGCGTTAGAGTCCTGAATAAAGCAGTAACTTCAAGTTAATCGGATTATTATCCTAGGAACATTTAGGATCATTTTGTAAACTTTGGATCATTGGTGCTGATTCATTTCAAGTCCAATGAGCATTTCTAATAGTAATAATAAAATGACTTTTTATTTATGAGCAAATGGTGACCTCTCTAGAGTTGACTCCTTTTGTACAGAATGCGGCCATGGTAGGATCTGATCCCAATTACAATGAATTGGATAAGCAAGTAGAGAAACCAAATGGATGGATGTTCAATAAGTGGGTGGTTAGTGTTGCCATCACACAACTCCAGGAGTTGAATTCCTGACCAAGTCACTGTCTGAAAAGATTGCATTCCCATGTGAAGGGTATTTATTCCCAGAAGAGCTGCAGATTTCTCTTCACAGACACCTCAAAGCCATGCATTTTTGGGTTAATCAACACATCAGTACCAGTATATGCATGCATGAGTGATTGACTGATGTCCTTTCCAGGGTTTGGTGCAACCTTGAATTGTTATTTTTCAGCTATGCTTCCTTCCCAGCTGCAGTTTAAATTTCTCATTCTGTTTTGCAAGTTTTTTTTTGTATTAACATTATTGATTATTTAGTTTGTACATATATTGCTATCTTTCTTTTATGTGTTATGTGTTTTGTGGGTGGTCCCCTAAAAGGTGGGGCCACCTGCTCATCACCATCAAAGGATTGCCCTCAGCCCTACAAAGGCTGAGGAAAACCTACAGTTCCTTGTGGTTCATTGATTGTGTTGGCATTGGTGAGTTTCTTTTGTGATTATTCTGTGCTTTTGTGAAATCATTAGATCTTTGACTTTATGCTACTTTTTTCACTTTGTGTATTGGATTTGTTGGCCTTAGATTGCTTTTGCTTTTTCAGGCATCCTCTGCTGTGCCTTTAGTGTTCTTCAGGGTTTCATTTAGCTTGCTTACATATAATTCAATAACCCAATTATTCACTGAGACCTGATTTCTAAAATAACCTGTAAACCCTAATTCTGTTTTGAGAACAGGGATAGAATAACCCAATTATGTAACCATGTAAGCCCTTAACAAGGATACTGCTAAAAAGTTTGTAGTCTGCGCAGGTCCATTGCACTCTGTCAGCCGGTGTATGCATTTGCTTCACACACACTTTCAACAACCACAGGAATTGTACTTGCCTCTCAAGATGGAGAACAATCTACAGTCCTGTCCTCCCCACAAAATATACAGATATATAAAAAGATTGGTTTGTTAATATGCAAATTGGTTCAGATCTTTTTTCTTGTATTGCCCCTCATATATATTTATACTGTATATATATATATATATATATATATATATATATATATATATATATATATATATATATATATATATATATATATATATATATATATATATATATATATATATATATATATATAAATAAACGAACCACACGCCGTGGCGCAACGTTAGGGGCATCGCCTCTGACGCTGACGTCCGAGGTTCGATTCCCGAGAGGGAGTGCAGTGGAGTGTGTACACCTGATGAGCCCAGAATGAGGGCGAAACACGTGTCATGTACTCTTTGCATTTATTTGACAGTAAACTATTGCAACCATTCTATGATCTGCTCTTCACAAACTGAGGGCACCGTGGCGGATGTTAGCAGATTGCTGGCCAACCACAAAGCGTTACCTGGTAGGTAACCACCCACACTAACAGATTGTGACACAGACTTCGAATGCCGTGAATATATATATATATATATATATATATATATATATATATATATATATATATATATATTGTGATGAGTGGTCCCATGCCCGGGACACCCCTGCTGCTTATGTTCCGGGAGAGCAACAATGGGAAGCTCAACACCTCCCCTGGGACGCTTGGTGGCAGCCTCCCTGGCAGGCGGTGATTCCCCAACCTCCCACCGGGCTCCATGGGAGATGAAGTCCACCACAGCATGGTTGGGACCCGGGGTGGCTGCTAGGGGGGGCTGTCTGGATTCAACAGCCAGGCTGGATGAGTCTTCAGCCCCACCCGGAAGTGCAATTGGGACCAGGTGGTCAAACACCTGGAACACTTCTGGGTGGGCTATAAAAAGGGCCAGCCACCAACACTCGAGAGCCAGAGTCGGGAGGAGGAGGACTAAGCTTGAGGAGGAGTGGTGGTAAAAGAGAGAAAACTGTGTTGTGGGCCTTTTGTGGTGTTTGGGATTGTGTATTGCCTGTGGGTCACGGGGAAGACGTGCACCCATGGGTGAAGAAAAATAAAAGTCTTTATTTGTTTTATACATGCCTCCGTGTCCATCTGTGTCGGGTCAGGTGCCTATATAGCGCCTTTGTTACTATATATATATATATATATATATATATATATATATATATATATATATATATATATATATATATATATACAGGGCCGGATTAAGAGCTTTGGGGGCCCGTAGCACATTTCAAATTTGGGGGCCCTTTCGGTCTGCATCATCTGAAGTTTAGATTCTGAACAGTTCAAACCGGACTAAATAATTATTTTACTCTCGATTATAATAAGAATCTTATAATATTTATATGAATTTTATGTGTTGGGCCCCTAAAGTTTTGTTGTGTAAGAAATTTACAGTTTAAAAAATGTAAAGATAATATTTTTAAAGACCAGTTTTTCAATGCTACACTTTTTCATTAAATATTGGGTCCACCATTTGGGGGCCCCCAAAATTGCGGGGCCCGTAGCATATGCTACATGTGCCTATTGGTTAATCCGGCACTGTATATATATATATATATATATATATATATATATATATATATATACACTTCTGTACAAAAGTTTTAGGCATGTGTGAATAAATGTTGTAAACAAAGAATGCTTTCAGAAATATAAATAATGATTGTTTATTGTTATCAATTTACAAAATGCAAAGTGAGCAAACAAAGGAAAAATCTAAATCAAATCAATATTTGGTGTTACTACCTTTTGCCTTCAAACCAGCATCAATTCTTATAGGTACACTTGCACAAAGTCAGGGATTTTGTAGGATTATAGTCAGGTGTATGATCAACCAATTATACCAAACAGGTGCTAATGATGGGCGGCACGGTGATGCAGTGGGTAGCGCTGCTGCCTCGCAGTTGGGAGACCTGGGTTCGCTTCCCGGGTCCTCCCTGCGTGGAGTTTGCATGTTCTCCCTGTGTCTGCTTGGGTTTCCTCCGGGCGATCCGGTTTCCTTCCACAGTCCAAAGACATGTTGGTTAGGTGGATTGGCGATTCTAAATTGGCCCTAGTGTGTGCTTGGTGTGTGGGTGTGTTTGTGTGTGTCCTGCGGTGGGTTGGCACCCTGCCCGGGATTGGTTCCTGCCTTGTGCCCTGTGTTGGCTGGGATTGGCTCCAGCAGACCCCCGTGACCCTGTGTTCGGATTCAGCGGGTTGGAAAATGGATAGATGGAGGTGCTAATGATCATCAATGTCACACGTAGGTTGAAACACAGTCATTAACTGAAACAGAAACAGCTGTGTAGGAGGCTTAAAACTGGGTGAGGAACAGCCAAACTCTGCTACCAAGGTGAGGTTGTGGAAGACAGTTTCATGTCATGGCAAGATTGAGCACAACAACAAGACACAAGGTAGTTATACTGCGTCAGCAAGGTCTCTCCCAGACAAAGATTTCAAAGCAGACTGAGGTTTCAAGATGTGCTGTTCAAGCTCTTTTGAAGAAGCACAAAGAAACGGGCAACATTGAGGATCGTAGATGCAGTGGTCTGTCAAGGAAACTTAGTGCAGCAGATGAAAGACACATCAAGCTTATTACCCTTCGAAATCGGAAGATGTCCAGCAGTGCCATCAGCTCAGAACTGGCAGAAACCAGTGGGACCCAGGTACACCCATCTACTGTCTGGAGAAGTCTGGCCAGAAGTGGTCTTCATGGAAGAGTTGCAGCTAAAAAGCCATACCTCCGACGTGGAAACAAGGCCAAGCGACTCAAGTATGCACGAAAACATAGGAACTGGGGTGCAGAAAAATGGCAGCAGGTGCTCTGGACTGATGAGTCAAAATTTGAAATATTTGGCTGTAGCAGAAGGCAGTTTGTTCGTCGAAAGGCTGGAGAACAGTACAATAATGAGTGTCTGCAGGCAACAGTGAAGCATGGTGGAGGTTCCTTGAACGTTCGGGGCTGCATTTCTGCAAATGGAGTTGGAGATTTGGTCAGGATTAATGGTGTTCTCAATGCTGAGAAATATAGGCAGATACTTATCCATCATTCAATACCATCAGGGAGGCGTATGATTGGCCCCAAAATTATTCTGCAGCAGGACAATGACCCAAAACATACAGCCAAAGTCATTAAGAACTATCTTCAGCGTAAAGAAGAACAAGAAGCCCTGGAAGTGATGGTATGGCCCCCACAGAGCCCTGATCTCAACATCATCAAGTGTGTCTGGGATTACATGAAGAGACAGAAGGATGTGAGGAAGCCTACATTCACAGAAGATCTGTGGTTAGTTCTTCAAGATGTTTGGAACAACCTACCAGCTGAGTTCCTTCAAAAACTGTGTGCAAGTGTACCTAGAAGAATTGATGCTGTTTTGAAGGCAAAGGGTGGTCACACCAAATATTGATTTGATTTAGATTTCTCTTTTGTTCATTCACTGCATTTTGTTGATTGATTAAAATAAATGATTAACACTTCCATTTTTGAAAGCATTCTTTGTTTACAGCATTTTTCACAGTACTGTATATATATATATATATATATATATATATATATATATATATATATAGTGAGATTTTTGAGACCCTGACAACCTCCCAACTGCGATGTGTGCCAAAATGCTGTTAACGCAGGCAGGGATTACTTTTCCGTTGCCAGTGCAACAGCAAGTTTACAGGCTCACCGCGTAACACGTTTGATGCCCAATGGTTGATGCTGGGTACATTTAAAACCAGCTGCTGACCTGGCCAGGTGCTCACTTTCTGTCTCCTTGCTCATGTGGGAAGGCTATCTTTTCTTTGGATCTGAGAAGGGAGAGAATGCAGGATGACGTCAACATTCCAGCTTGCATGCTATGTGTGTTTGAGTGGCAGCTCCCTTTAGAATAAATGCTTTTGTAATGTTCATGTCTTAACAACAGTAAAGTTAGTTAATTTCTTTGGAAACATACACTCATCTCCTTCTCTCATATGCAAGTCTGTGACCTACATAACACTATATATATATATATATATATATATATATATATATATATATATATATATATATATATATATATATATATGTATATATATATATAGTAGTTGGGTGGTGAAAGAACAGTCTCAAAACATGAAGAATTTTTGGGACGCCAACCAGGTCACCCCCTTTATTTGTCCCCTGATGAAATGAAAAGAATGAAAAAAGAAAAGAAAAGGCACAGGGTTTTTCATCAACAAAGTAAATATCATTTAAGGTTGAGACAGTGCTCCATCCCACAGCTTACAATGGTCTCCACAAAGACATTGTCTTCCGGAACACCTGGCTTTTATGGCAGTCAAACTGGAAAGGGCGGGGCTAGGTGACCTTATTGGGCGGTTTCTCGGCACTCTGAGGAAAGAAGATCAAGAAGACAAAGTTAGCAGTAGCTCCCATCTCGTCTTTGTGGGTTATTGCATACCTGAACTAAGCCTGTGGACGAGTTCTCCAATGCATGTGCGTGACAATATATACAGTCGACCCTTGATAGACGACCGGCCTGACATGCGAACAACTTGATTTACGACCAAAATTTTTGTTTTGATTTACGACCAACATCTTGCGTTACGACCTGAATGTGGTCACGTGTATCCGCTTGCGTGATTGTGGACGTAATTTCGGTCAGTGCAGTGATTTATATAATTTATTTCGATAATTGCTAAGGAAGGAAGAGAAGGTAACAAAGGTAAAGAAAGCGATCACAATCGAAACAAAGAAGGAAATTGTGAGAGTGGTGTTCGTGTGACCGATCTCGCTAATATGTACAGCATGTCGAAATCCACCATCTCGACAATTTTACAAAGAAAAGATTTGTATAAGGAGGCTCTTTCAAACAATAACCACCTTCCATTTCATTCTCCTCCTCCTCCTTTCCTGCAGCCCAAAGATGTCAAATTAAATGGTGAGTACAGTATGAAATTGTTGTTTCTGGTAGGCTAGGCATTTTTTTAACTTTTTGGTTAGTACATTAGAAAAATTATTGGTGTTTTGGTAAATTATGCACATTATACAACCCTTTTTATTATTAGGTGTTGCTGTGGGAGGTTCGGAACGCGTTATGCGTATTTCCATTATTTCTTTTGGGAAAAATAGTCTTGACTTACAACCAACTTGAGTTACAACCAGCCCGAATGAATTGAGTTCGTAAGTCAAGGGTCCACTGTATATCGTGGCTGGGGGTAGGAATGACAAGCTGCCGTTTAGGTCATTCATTGCATTTCACCTGATTAAATTTGAAGAAAAACTGGATAAACTGAGGTATTCAAAAGCTTTTAACCAGTTGTGTAAATCTCCAGTTTATAAAAGTCCTCCACTGTTGGTATTACTTTCACTTTTACTTCTCTATTTTTGTCCCAAGGCAGGACTTTTGTTCCATGAGCCCTCCTCTCGGCTTGTATTGATTAACCAGCACACAGTTAATTTCATTGCTGTCTGTACTGTTCTGCAGACTTGCATTCTTTGAATGGCTTGATATTTTAATAATGCATTTTAAGACAGTCTATAAAGAAAAATAGATTACTATACATTAATATCTGACACTGTAATAAATTTTACTGTAGTTAGTTTACTAATCCTTGTCTACTTATTGGTTCACAATTTAGATACTTTTCTTTCTTGCAAAAGTAGCAAATAATTCATTTTTCCTGAACTTTCTGCATGTTTTGCTTATTTATTGTTTGAACTAATTAATGAGACTTTCAAATTTCTTTTGTTATTTCTTGCCAATGAAACTTTTAAATGAATGCACATATTTGCTAATGGTACTAGAGGTTCTAACATCTATAACTGTCTAAGAAATAATAATAATGCATTTTTTAAAGAAAGGCCTTCCATATGGTAAAATCTCTTAACACCAATAATCAAAAACGATTATAAAGACAGGCAGCAAGTAATTACGTTCCGTTAATTCATATTATTTAATATGACATGTGCCAATCAGATGATTACAAATCCAATTATATTAAGTACTTAACAATATGGGTATTATTTTAAATAAAAAGACCATCCACTCATCTTCTCGTTCATCTTCCCATTCATCCATCAGTACTATAAAAAATAATGTTTATTGATTGTGAACTGATTTGCATAGACAATCTGCATATCATCAAACTCAAAATAAGATTGAATTGCACTATAAAACTGACAATATAAAATGAGTATATTTATGTAAGGCTTTGAATACAAAAACATCTGCTGTATGTGAGGGACTGAATACAGAGAAGCAGAAAGTAGTTAAAAATTTGATATAAAAATAGGAATAAAATCAGAGATAAATCCACTTTAAAGGCCAAAAGCTGTATGATTAATTTTTACTTCAGTAAAGCAACAATTGCAATTGGTGAATAAATACCCATCTGTTTTTTTAATGTTTACCAACATGTCAAAAATGTGTTTGTCTTAGAAAAAGTATGCGTAAATGAAAGAAATGTCATGTAATCTTTTTGAATAATTTTGAATTAAATTGTTTCCTTAGGAAGTCCAGTGAGAGATAAGAATGCAGTAAAGACAATGCATAATGCTCTTGGTTTCTGTATAAACTTTATCAGTGAAGTGACATTGCAGTTATAAAAGTAACTTGTAAGTAAGCTAACAGAAGATACAGTATATATATCAGGAGTGAAAGCACTTTAAACTGTGGTTAAGATGACTGACAGGAGGATTCTTTCTACAGACCTATGATATTCGTGGATACACACTATGTAAAATGATCATCTCATCATTTCACCGTCTCACATTTGCTTTTCCTGGTGAGGGTCATGGTAAGCAGCAGGAGAAGCACATCAGCATAGTAACTGGCTACAGATTCCAGCTTTTCTTGTGGAAGTCCCGGGTGTTCTAAATCCAACAAATAGATAAAATCCCTACAGCATGTCCCGTGTCTGTTGCAGGGTATCCATCTATTATGACATGCCCAGAGCAGCTCTGAGTGGACTTCTTTATGTCAATTCAACTTCTTCTTCTCCTGGAGCAGCGATACTGAGGCTCTCCTCAATCGTTCAGCTCCTCAGTTTGTAACAGAGAATCAGCCCAGCAGCCTTTGAATAAAACCTCAGTTCTGCTGCTTGTACTTGCGATCTCATTCTTTCAGTCATTACCCACAGCTCATGACCACAGGTGGGAAAGGGATCGGGGCTGTAGATTTACCAGTAAACCAAAAGTTCTTCCCCTAGACTCTGCTACTGCTTCACCACCATTGACCAGAACAGCTTTTGTTGAGGAGCTACTGCTGCTCCAATTCATTTGTTGATCTCTTGTTCCCTTCTTCCATCACTTCCTGTGATGAGTGGTCCATGGAGCAGTGCAGTTTTTAAATAAATGTGCCCAGGGAAGTGCTGGCTCCGATTGTGTGTGGTTGTGCACGAGTGTGCTTAACTCCAGAGTTGATTGGCATGCTTGGCTGAGCATGCATACACATGCAAATGTAAGTAGATCAGTCAAGTGCCTTATTCACACCTCAGAGTGGGCAAAATACCATACCTGCACCCAATCAGGCACAATCAAAAGGATCCAGCATGGCTGAAAGGGGATGGAACAAGAAGAAATCAGAACAGAAAGACATCAAAGTTAAAGGAAGGGAGAGAAGGTCAGGAACGGGATGGAGCCGGTGCAACACAGAAAGTAAGCAGGCGGATGGAAAAGTGAACCCCCGAGAAGAAGTGTGTACCCGAAACTTGAGGAGGGTGAGGCTGCACAGCAGGAGTGGCTTTGAATTTGAAGGGTGCTGAGTTATGTTTAAGATTATATTCTAGGTTTATAGTATTTGGAGTGTATTGCCAATAGATATCTCTACCTTAATCCATCTACACTGCTGCTGGGGGGTTTGTTTTGTTTTGGACGTGCTCTGTCTCTAGGTATGTCAGAGGACTGGGACTTCGTATGATCTAGCCTCACATGAGGAAGTAAACTTTGAGGTAGGAGAGAAATAAAGCAAGCTATTTCTAATCTATCCTTTTTATCCCCACAATTGAAAGTGCCAACACAACAATAGGCTTCATAGCAATAACTCCTGCAAAAATTATAAATTGGAACAAACCTTAACAAAACTGATAATGTCATTTCTCAGTGTAGTCTCCACCCTTTTCAATGCACTCCCGCCACCTGCCTGGTAGTGCCTGGATTCCAGCAGAATAAAATGTTTTTTCTTGTACTCGCAACCACTCGTGCACCTCTTTCTTCACGTAATCATCTGTCTTGAATCAACGACCACCCAGATATTTTTTTAACTGTACAAATAGGTGGAAATCACATGGTGCCAAATCTGGTGAGTAAGGAGGATATGGCAATACCTCAAACTTCAGTTTCTCCAAACAAGCCTTGGTGTTCTTAGCAGTGTGTCATTGTCTTGCAGTAAAAGGACTCCTTCAGACAGCAGTCCCCGCCACTTGGATCAAATAGCAGGCTTCACATTGGTCTCCAGCAATTCACAGTAACTTGCATTAGTGACTGTAGTGCCCCTCAGCATGTAGTGTTCAACAATAACTCGGGTGCACGACTTCACCAATTATAGAACTTATTGTTTTGACTCTTCCACTTGTTTGAAAGATTACTTCTGTTTGAACCACTTCATCAGTCCAAAATGACCCTCACACTATTCATGTGGCGTAATGTCAAGATATGGAGGTCCCTAAAGTGCTGATATCTGTCACAGTGCTTGGCTTGTTTCACATATCTATGGTTCTTCATGTGAACAATAATTTTCAAGCATTTATGGAAAAATGACTTTTGTGTAGTTTCTATTTTTCCCAGTTGTTCTAGTTGAAAACTCCTTTTAACACTTAAAGTAACAAAAGGAATGCAGCCTAATTACTCATAATTACTTTATAATTTTGAATACTTCAGTCATGTCTCCTCTGTGTTGTGATTTGACTCTGTTATAATTTTTTACAGTTGTTTCTTGTCCTCAAAAAATATTAGTTTGGTGGTTTTCAAGGAGAAGAAGGTGGTTACCTTTATTTTTTGTTTTGATGCATTTTTATTAAAGCTTCATTCTAAATACATTCCCCCATGACCCCATTTTGTTTTTTAAGATCACCGCCAATTTTTGTCTTTCTATTGCATGGTTGCTATGCAGAATGGCTGGGAGTTTGTGATGCATTATGTCATTTGAACAACGATATAAAGGTCACCATTATGCACTTCGGAGTTTGAGGATTCCTTTAAAATTAAACTAAGTATGCAACTTAATATTATAATGTTATATTTTGATCTCTTAATTTCATCTCTCTTTTGTCCATGTCTTATATTTTCACCACTCATTTTGATTTACTTTAAAATTTGTTCCCCTGACTTATCTCATTTTGCCTCTTTCTGGCCACAGCCTCACTCCTCATCTCATGATCCTTAATTAAACTTCCTTAGGACTGCTCCTTTCTGTGCAGTCATTACACTCGTAATCCCTGCTTGATTAAAATAAAAAGGCCCAACTTTATCAGTCTTTCTTTACATGTCATACGCTACAGTCCTAGAATAAGTCTATTAAATGTTCTCTGAACTTTCTGTAGCACTATTATAAATATTTTATAATAACAAGACCAAAAAAAAAAACTGTGCTAAATATTCTAGATGTTATCTGGCTTAAGAATACATTTACATTGTATAGAACATTAGAACATAAAAAATTTTAGACAAGAACCAGGCCATTCAGCCCAAAAAAGCTTGCCCGCCCTATCCACTTAATTCTTCCAAAATAACATCGTCGAGTTTTTGAAGTCTACCACTGCACTTTATAACTTGTTCCATATGTCTATGGTTCTATGTGTAAAGAAAAACTTCATTAAATTTGTGTAGAGAAAAGCCAAGCAAAATGACACCTTTTATTAGCTAACTAAAAAGATTACAATATACAAGCTTTCGAGGCAACTCAGGCCCCTTCTTCAGGCAAGATGTAATACAGAAACTGGAGTTGCCTATGTTTATATAGACACTCTAGGGCAAGAAACAACATTGGTAAATCTTTAAATGAGAAATCTTAAATGTAAAAAATTAATAGATTCATTCAGGCTAGGGTTAATTTAACAAGAGAGAGAAGAACAATGTATGGTCAAGATCTTTGGATAAGATAACTATCCAACAAAGTCTTTTGAAGTTTCTAATGAGTTTTTCAAATCAATGTAGATCTGTAGACAGGTTTTCTGTCATTCTGAGAGATGTAAACAATCCTCATATCTGGCCATAAAACTCTTGTCTTTATTCAAGCCATGCTATAATGTATTAAATTTTACATGAGTTTAACTTCCCATTCTTTTCTCTCTTGCTGTGTTTTGAAGTTGCCCATAAGCACTGTGACTTTAAAGTCCCTCTCACAGTGTCCATGGCTGTTGAAGTGGGCCGCTACAGGAACATCTGTGTTGCCATGTTTAATGTGGATCCTGTGTAAATTCATTCTCTGGCGGAGTGTTTGTCCAGTTTCTCCCATATAGAGTGAAGTGTCAGGACATTTCATGCAGAGAATTAGGTAGACAACATTAGATGATCTGCAGGAAAATTATCCCTTTATGTGATGTTCAAGTTGGCAGTGTGGTATAACTATACAGTCTGTATCATAAATGTGGGCACATGTTTTGCATCTTTTCTGTAGGCATGGAGATGTGCCATTTTCTGTTGGTTCACTTAGGGAGCTTCGGACAATTAGTTGTTGAAGGTTTGGTGGTTGTCTGTATGCCAGGAGGGGAGGTTCATGAAATACATTTGTCAGTGTTTGGTCATTGTTTAGCATTGGCTGAAGTTCTTTTATAATTTTTCAAAGTGTTTCAAGATGTGGGTTGTAGGTGACAACAAGGGGGGCGCGGTTCTTGTTGTCTTTGTTTTTATATTCCAGAAGGTTGTCTCTGGGTATGGCAGTAGCTCTTCTTATTTGAGTGTCTGTTGTTTTGGGGGTATAACCTTGTCTGATGAAATCTTGTCTGAGCTCCTGCAGTTGTTTATCCCGGTCTGTCAGGTCTGAGCAAATACGATTGTACCGTATTGCTTGGCTGAAAATAATGGAGCGCCTTATATGCTTGGGGTGGAAGCTATCACTTCTTAGGTAGGTCTGTCTGTCTGTTGGTGTGTGAAAAACAGAAGTTGCAAGGGTGTTCTCTTTCAGTTGAACAGTGGTGTCAAGGAAGCTGACTTCTGTTTTTGAGTAATTCAGCTTCAGCTTTATGTTGGGGTGAAAAGAATTGTATTCATTATGAAAATGGAGGAGGTCCTTCTCACTGGCAGTCCAGATTATGAAGATGTCATCTATGTAACGGAGATACAACATTGGTTTTACGATGCACATTGACATGAAATCTTCCTCCAATTTTGCCATAAATAGGTTTGCATAGTGAGGTGCAAACCAACAGCCCATTGCAGTCCCCATTTGTTGCAAGTAGCAATCTTGTCCAAAAGAGAATAGATTATGTGTCAGAGTGAATTTTATCATTTCTATTACTGACTTTGTGGGTAAATCATGTTGTTTGAGGTACCTTTCACATGCCAATATGCCATCATCATAGAGGATGTTTGTGTAAAGTGCCTCAACATCCATTGTGGCCAGTAAGGTTCCCTCAGGTAAGGGGCCTAAAGCAGACAGTTTTTTTAAGAAGTCAGTGATGTTCTGGATTTAGCTGGTTGTATTACAGGTGAGGGGTTTAAGGATGTGCTCCACCCAACCTGAAATATTGTGAAATTTACCCTTAACAAGTTTCCAACTGTGTCCCCATGTCCTTGCTGAACTTTTTTTAAAGTAAAAGTATCAATCCACTCTATTAATTCCCATCTATGATGAATTGTTCATGGCAAAGTGCAAGTTTTTACATAAATAATCAAGTCCAAAAGCGTGCAGGCTCAGAATTGGGTGCGTGTGTGCATGAACGCGCTCCGCACTGGGGATGATTGGGGTGCCTGGCTCATCGAACACACATGTGGAAATGAGAGTGTCAGTCAGGTGCCTCATTCGTGCCTTGGACATAGCGGCATGTCACCCTTGCATCCAATCAGGCCATATAAAAAGAAGTCCACACAGTGAAAGGGGACAACATAAAAGAAACGAAAAGACAGAGAAAGGTTAAAGGACGTAGAGAAGGCAGGAGCGAGCGAGCCGGTTTGACAGAGAGGAAGCAGGCAGATGGCAATGTGAGCCCCAGGTATGGAGCGTGTGGCCGCTGAGCAGCTTGGGAGCAGGAGCAACCAAATACTCCAGGAGGACTCCACCACAAGACCGGGCGTGGCAGCAGGAGTCGGAGGAGGTTGGGCTGGGAGGTGCCCCGTGGAACATAATGGGATTGGCAGTGGGGACACAGGCCGGGATCAAAGGGTTGTCTGCGCCTGCTTGTTCATGTCTCCTCACACTGTGAGATCCAAACAGGGTAAGCCAGGGAGACGTTGGATTTTAGAGGGATGCACCCAGACGTGTGAGTTTTTAAAGAACTGCTATCCTGCTTTAGATTTTAACCTTATTTTATTGGATTTATTTATTATGGATTTTTAACCTCCACAGCTTTCACAAATTATTATTAATAATAATAATACATTTTATTTATATAGCACCTTTCCCATGCTCAAGGCACTTACAGAATATAAGAAAGAACGGCAGGGTATACAGTATATGGCATTGTACAGACCAGCTAAATAAATAAAGAAGATTACGACAGTGAATTCAGAGAAAGAAAGCCTAACAGACAACATAATTGATGGCCTAGAACACACACACACAGGTTACATGAGCATCTTGATAGAGAAGTAAACTGAGAGAAGGGTAATAAAGTCAAGTAGAGCTAAAAGCCTTCCTGAACAGATGAGTTTTGAGTTGTTTTTTAAAAGAATTCATGGAGTCAGCTGACCTGATTAATTTTTGTAGGTCATTCCAGAGTCTGGGCGCTATACAGCTGAAGGCCCTGTCACCCATAGAGTGTAGATTAGTGTGGGGCACAATAAGATTGCCAGAATCAGAGGACCTTAGTGGGCAGGCAGGCACATAGTGATGGAGAAGGTCACTGATGTCGTTTGGCACGAGGTTATTTAAGGCTTTGTAGGTTACTAGTAGGATTTTATATTCGATTCTGTAAGACACAGGGAGCCAGTGGAGACAGAGCTGAATGGGTGTGATGTGCTCACTGCTGCTGGTTCGAGTAAGGACTCTTGCAGCTAAGTTTTGAATACGCTGGAGCTGTGATATAAGATTAGAAGGGGCACCTGCCAGTAGGGAATTACAATAATCGATGTGGGATGTGATAAAAGCATGGAACACTCTAGACGAGAACAGGCCATTCAGCCCAACAAAGCTTGCCAGTCCTATCCACTTATTTCTTCCAAAAAAACATCAAGTCGAGTTTTGAAAGTCCCCAGCATCTTACTGTCTATCACACTACTTGGTAGCTTATTCCAAGTGTCTATCATTCTTTGTGTAAAGAAAAACTTCCTAAAGTTTGTGCGAAATTTACCCTTAACAAGTTTCCAACTGTGTCCTCGTGTTCTTGATGAACTCATTTTAAAATAACAGTCTTGATCCACTGAACTAATACCCTTCATACAATGAACTAATTCCCTTCATATCTGTACTAATTCCCTTCATACTGTACTAATTCAATTCCACCCGGGGGAGTAAACATTAACATTATATAAAGTTATTGTCTGTTTTTACCTACATTATTATCAATCTTTAATTTAATATTGTTTTTTGTATCAGTAAGGTGCTGCTGGAGTAAGTGAATTTCCCCTTGGGATTAATAAAGTATCTATCTATCTATCTATCTATCTATCTATCTATCTATCTATCTATCTATCTATCTATCTATCTATCTATCTATCTATCTATCTATCTATCTATCTATCTCTATCTAATTCCCTTCATTTACCAAGCTCTATGGATTCCTGTGAAAGAGAGCTCTTCAAAGGTAAATTCTCCATTTCTCACCCCCTTTACATCCCTACACAAGCAGCTTGCACATGACCTCTTTCTCTTTCTATCTCTCTTTCTCTCTCACAGGTCCAGTCTGTCAATGTTACAGTAAGTTTAGTTTTGGCAAACCTGTTTGGTCTACCATCATTTTCAGAATACTTTTAGAAGTTGACAGCAGAAGAATATAAAATGAGAAAATGTGAACAATTAATTCAATTTGAAATAAATGTATCTAACATTTAACATTAGTGTTCATTGACATAAATCATGAGCAGGAAACTATTGTGTCACACAGTGTCACCTATATTTGGTTACCGTCATCATCCTTTAAACTTTAAATTCAGGAATAGGCAAAATGTAGATGCAGAACTGTGTTTAAAGTTATTAAAACTGAAAACCAAGTTAAACACCCTGTATATGTATGACGCAGGAACACATTGATTGCATTGTTGACTGAGGGAACACACTTGTCCAAAAATTTAATATTGGTGTGTCAAACGGGCTCCTTTTAATATCTGTGGTAGCAAGTCAAAATACTGTAAGTAGTCGCAAGATTGCACAAACAAGAACAAAAGAAACATAAGCAAGCTGTATAGCCTCGGAAACAGGGTAGGGTTAATCTGTAGGATGATCAGGTTAGGCAGGAGTTCTGTCCACTGGCCCTCACTGGGTGTCATTTTGGAGTTGTGGATGTATAAAGATAATGTGATCAGCAACAGCACCTCCTCATGTCCCAGAGCGGTAGTGCTTACCTCTAATGAGTCAGAAGAGTGACCCTTGACGCTCATGCATGATAATTAGTAATATTTGGGACTGATTCCTTTTTTTTTTAATTTTTTGACCTGTGATTTTTGTGATATTTTTTTTATCTGAATTTAAATGTAACTACACTTTCATGTAAATTACATTTTAATTTAATGTACATCTTCTAAATTTGTATTCCAAATAAACCACATTACTGATCAAGACTCAGGATTCTTTGTTTTCTTTTTGTACAAATGCACCTAGGAAATCTTACTTGAGCTTTCCAATCTGGTGCATGAAACATGAAACATCATCCATATAAAATACAAGACAAAACAAGTGGAAGACAACACAAGCACAATACAGAACACTTGCATGACTAGGTAGTATGTTGATGGATATTTAAAGTATGTTTAATGTTCAGTTTACCAATTCTAACTGTGATGCACATTATTAAGAAGGCAGACTACAGAGGGGTAAAAACTCTTAAACTCTTCATGAATCGAGAGGTGTTAGCTTTGATACTAGCATCCTTATGGTCTGCCCTCAGTTTGGATAATAGACTGTACAGAGGGTGAGAAGAATATCACAGAATGGCAACAGTCCTACTTCTGCTACGCTTGGTACATAGAACTGGGAAACACACTCGGTTGTTAAACCTTTGCTCAAGAAAAATAATTTTGACACCTCTGTCTTTGACAACTTTAGACCAATTTTTATTCTGCTTTTCTTAAATAAAATTCTAGAAAAGGCAGTTTTTAAGCATCCTTGATAACTTTCATTCTGGTTTTAGAACAAATCACAGTACAGAAATTGCACTAGTTAAAGTAGTAAATGACTTGTGGGTTAATGCGAACAGAGGCCGTATATCTGTTCTTGTTCTCATAGATTTGAGTGCAGCATTTGGCACCACAGACCACAGTATTCTTAAAAACCACATTAGGCAATAGGCGGACCTCTCTGGCAGCACCTTATATTGGTTTCAGTCTTATTTAACAGGTAGAAAATTCTTTGCTAGTTGCTTTGATTCTACTTAAGACCCATGATATTGTATATGGTGTACCACAAGGATCTATTCTGGGTTCACTGCTTTCTTCAGTTTACACGCTTCCATTAGGTCAGATTATCTCAAAACACAAAAGACAGCTATGCAGATAACACACAGCTTCATTTACCGATAGCGCCTGATGACCATGATGCTCTTGGCTCTCTGATCTAATGTCTTATTTATATTTACGAATGGGTGAGTAGTAACTTTCTCAAACTTAATAAGGCAAAAAACAGAAAATTTGTGATTGGCAATAATGGAAATAGTGTGAGTTTTAGGAATAAACTTGTATAATTAGCCTTAAAAGTCAAGGTGGAGGTAAAGAATTTAGGGGTCATCATTGACTCTGACCTAAACTTTAAATCACACATTAACCAGATTATAGATAGGACTGCATTTTTTCACTTAAGGAAAATAGTAAAGGTTAGACCTCATACAACACTACAAAACACTGAAAAATTAATCTACACTTTGGCTTTTAGTCAGCTAGATTACTGTAATGTTCTCTTAACCTGAGAAAGACATCAGTTGGTTGCAATTAGTGCTGAATGCAGCAGACAGAATCTTAACTAGAAAAAGAAAATCTGAGCACATCTTGCCAGTTTTAGTGTTGTTACATTGCTTACCTGTGTCATTTAAACGGTGTATAAAGCCGTAAATAATCTTGCTCCATCCTATATTTTGAAATGTCTGTCCCCCTACACTCCAAGTCGTAACCTTAGATCTTCTATTGGTGGTCTGCTTATAATTACAAGAGTCAAGCTCAAAAAAGGTGGTTAGGCAGCCCTTTACTGTTATGCACCCAAAATATGAAATACTTCACCAAGAGAGATATGTCAGGCTAACACTGTAGAACATTTTAAAAAACTGCTACAAGCCCATTATTTTCATTTGGATTTTTGGTAACTACATTTTAGTTTTACTCTTAATTGACTATATAGGCATACTGTTCAGAGATTTCCAATCATTACTATTCTCTACTTTTCTCTACTTTCTTTTCTGGTTCTTCTATTGTGGCACCGTGCAGCCACCTGTGATGATGGAATGAAGGTGGGTGCCCCAGCTGTCCAGTAGACCCACTTCATTGAATCCTGTCAGAGAAAGCCTGGAATCAATGAGAAAAGACTTAAGAACATTTATGTTAGGTAGAAGACCCAGTGGGAGCTGGGAGGTTTTTTGGCCTTGGAACTCCTGCAGAACATGTTTTTTTTTCTGTAGCTCAACTGATATTTTTTTTGCTTGCTTAATCTCTATCTATCCTTCTGGGCATCTGACCTTATCACCAGACTCATCTTTAGAAACTTACAATTTTATATTGTATATAAGTATTGTATTATTTTCTTAAATTAAATAGTGACAAAACTGAGGTTCTCCTCATTGGTGCAAAATAAACATTATCTAAAACTGATTATTTTTCATTTGTTATTGATAATTCCTCTGTCTCCCCTTCCCCACAGGTTAAGAGTCTGGGTGTCATCCTTGACAGTACTTTATCCTTTCAGTCCCACATCAATAACATCTCCCGGTCTGCATATTTCCACTTGCGTAACATTAATCATATTCGCCCCTCCCTCACTCCCCACACCACTGCTATCCTTGTTCATAGCCTTGTCACTTCTCGTCTGGATTATTACAATTCCCTTTTCTTTGGTCTTTCTCGCAAATCTCTTAATAAGTTTCAACTGGTCCAGAATTCAGCTGCCCGCATCACTACTAGAACTCCCTCTATTCACCATATCACTCCTGTTTTGCAGCAGCTTCATTGGCTTCCAGCTAAGTTCTGCACTTAATTCAAAATTCTTCTGTTAACTTTTACGGCTATCCACAACCTTGCACCTCCATATCTGTCTGACCTCCTCCATGTTGCCATTCCCTCCCGTACCCTTAGATCCTCTTCCTCCATCCACTTGACTGTCCCCTTCATCCGTCTTACCACCATGGGGAGCAGAGCATTCAGTTGCTCTGCTCCCCAGCTTTGGAACTCACTACCATCTGAGCTTAGAAATATTGAATCATTTTCACTTTTCAAATCTAAACTTAAAACTCATTTATTTAAGACTGCTTTTTCTCTTTAATTACAATTGTTCTGTCTGATTTTAATGTTTGCATTTTAGTTTTGTTTATAATCTGTGTTTTATCTATTGTTCGGTGTCCTTGAGTGTTTAGAAAGGCGACCTACAAATAAATAAAATGTATTATTATCATAAGGATGTTACTGTTTGGGTGGCGCAGTGGTAGCGCTGCTGCCTTGCAGTTGGGGGACCTGGGTTCGCTTCCTGGGTCCTCCCTGTGTGGAATTTGCATGTTCTCCTCGTGTCTGCGTGGGTTTCCTCTGGGTGCTCCGTTTTCCTCCCACAGTCCAAAGACATGCAGGTTAGGTAGATTGGTGATTCTAAATTGTCCCTAGTGTGTGCTGGGTGTGTTTGTGTGTGTCCTGCAGTGGGTTGGCACCCTGCCCGGGATTGGTTCCTGCCTTGTGCCCTGTGTTGGCTGGGATTGGCTCCAGCAGACCCTGTGTTCGGATTCAGCAGGTTGGAAAATGGATGTTACTGTTTGACTAATTAGATATCCATGTTTTATAAGATCATATAGATTTATTTATTTTATCTTTGTTACTTATTAAGTAATATTCTTACCTAATCTTATTTGTTTACTTTCTCTTTGAAATCTTGTAAAGCAAATGTGTCATATAAATAAATGTTGTTATTGTTGTAGGGGAATGTACTCTTACTAGACTTCCTGCTCAGGAGGACTGAGGAAACAAAAGGATTAAAGTACCTGCTAAGCATTTTTTTATCAACTTGCGTAGGAGCGTTCAGAATTATCAGGTTGTTTGTGTTATATCCATAGGTCTGAATCAACCACAAGTGTTACCTGGTAGGTGACCACCCAGATTGTGATTCAGACCTATAGATATAATACTCCGATCTACACTCTGTCAAGTAAGCGAACCAGCTGCTGTGGCACAACGACTGAGGTTCTGCCTCTGGCAGTGACGTCCAAAGTTTGATCCCCAGAAGGGGAAGCAAAAATGTATACACTTGACAAGCCCCAATTAGGGTGAAACATATGTCGTGTACTCTTTGTATTATTTGGCAGGTACTATAAAACATTTCTATCAGTATATACATATATAAAAGTTTGCTCATTCTTTAACCTCCGTAAAGGAAAAACACATAAAAAATAAAATTGGTTTAGCTTGGTAGAAAAAGTTCTTTCTTAGCAGGTACAATATATAATAAGTCAAATTTAGTCCATGTGAATAAAAAGTAAATAGATACAACAAGAAACAACAAACATCAGTACTTTCCCTTGAACAGTATGAAAAGTTGCAAAATCTTTAAGTTGGCAGGTCACACTCGAGACAACCTGAAAAGCTCCTAATAATGCAGAAAAGTGTTTTCCACAAATGTCCTCCTTCAATATGTGTTGTTCTCTCTCTAAAGCATCAGTGCAAAAGACAAACTGCATAAACACCATCCAAGAAGTCTTCAGTCACTAGAATAAGCACATGCCCTCTTCTAAACACACTATTTAAACGAAAGTGTCAGCTAGTTTTCAGCACATACCTTTAGCTTCATATAAGTAATGCAGCAAATCTTCCCATTTGAGTCACTGAACCAATGAAATCCAAAACTTCCTGAATCTTCAAAAGGCCTTCACAGGTATGCCATTACTCATGCTACAAACTCTGACTTCTTGACTCATTTTGCCCAACTCAGTCTTCACCCCAAGTCTGCAATTGAGTCATCAGTCTCCACTCTGATGCCGATGAGGTGTTTGCTGTAAACACAAGGCTCTGCAGTCCTTGTCACTACCTTGTTCCTTTAGAGCCTTGGCTTGGGCCAGAAGACGGAGTGGTGGCTCTGAGGCTAAGGATCTGCGCTGGTATCCCGAAGGTTGCCGGTTCGAATCCCCGTCAGTGCCAAAAGAGATCCTACTCTGCTGGGCCCTTGAGCAAGGCCCTTAACCTGTAATTGCTCCAGGGGGCACTATACAATGGCTGACCCTGCGCTCTGACCCCAAGGGGTATGCGAAAAAAAACAAAAAAAACTAACAAACACTGTTGTAAGTCGCTCTGGATAAGAGCGTCTGCTAAATGATGTAAAATGTAAGACGAACAACCCAACTACCACACATGTAAGTACTCCTTATTAGCCTACTTAACAGACTAACAATTCCGATTGGTAGGAGCTGCATGCCAACAGAACCCTTTTGGCTTCATAGAACTGTATCAAGACATACAGGAAAATGCAGAGCTGCTTTAAACCTATACATATATATGGACTCTATTGTGGTAAGAATAGAGCTAGTGATATATAGTGTTTGCTTCACCACCCTTTGTAGTGACCTCTTTTTTCCAGATTGTGATCCCTCCTGTCAGTATGCTCTCAGTAGTGTGTCAGTAGTATTTATTATTTATTTCGGCATTCCGCACTTCCTCATGTATCTGAGGAAGTGAACAGACTGGTGTGCTTTTTTGACAATGGCAGTGGTGTTTTTTGGCCAGTTTAGTTTCTCTGAAATGTGCAGAATAAGAAATTTTGGAACAGCCTACTCTCTCAATCTCTGCCACTGCTCCAAAAGCAACTTTGTGGAGCTCAAGTATTTAACATCAGTGGTGATGATGTTTTGTCTTACATTTACAAATCTCTCTATTATAAAAGAAAATCTTGAGATGAGACGAGACTATCCAAGAGATTTTTTCATGTTTCATGAGACAAGACTATTGCCAAGAGATTTTTTCAAGTCCCGCCCCACTCTCAACCATTTCAGGTTAACAGCCCACGCCCACAGTCCTCTCACCTCTCATTCGTGTGAATGCTTTTGTCAGACGCAGTTCCTGCGCTCTCAGCTCTTATAAATTTTTACGCTTTCATCACTTCTCATCATAAGTTCCCAATAAAAGAAGACTTATTATGTGCAAATCTTATTGAAGAATTTAATCCTGAAGGGTTATCAACAGAAGAAATGAGTCCATAGGCAATCCTAGCACCAAGGAATGAGGAAGTCAAACGAATTAACGTGAAAATTGTCGATCAATTCAATGCAATATTGATGAAAATTCAATTCAAAAACTTGTTTTACTGAAGTTTTACAGTAAAAGTGTAAGTTTAAAAAGTATTTGCATGTTAATTTCAAAGCCAAACAGATGTATAACGCAATGAATACCTCTAACGCAATATGAAACATAATTTTCTTTCAATTTATTATGTTTTACTATTTTTTACTATGGTTAATTACTCACTGTAATGTAAAATAGTTAGTTATATTATGCATATGTAACAATTCCCATGAAAATAACAATCTGTTTAAATTGTACATCCGCTGCCCCATACGCAAGCGGCAGATCTGAGAAGTGGCTAGCATGTAGCGCCTGCCCAGGGGTTGGTGAGCGAAGTGAGCAGGGGACAGAGCCCCCTAGTAATTAAATAAAATAGCATTTGCCACACTTAAAAAATTGAAGGACACACTCCCATACAAAAAACTATCTGTGACCCCTTGTTTAGAATTACTAAATGAAAGTGGAGAGGTTAGTTGTCTCAAGTAAGAGTTTAGTACTTAACAATTTAAGACTGAAAAAACAGAGAAACTTTAAAAATTTGAATTCCTGGAGGTGTTAGGCTAAGATAAATCATTGAAATCCTCTTCTCTAAACTCACTTTGGTACCTGATATACTTTTAAAGAGATCAATCAAAAAACAGGATTTAAGTTTTTCTGTGTACAGTACCAAATTAGTCCTTGAGCACCTTGTCCTAATACTGCACCATCAAAACTGCAAAAATTGAAGCTACTATGTTTTGTTGTTTTTTTTTCTGAGAAGAGAGATGCAGCTCCAAACATTTGTGGTTAAATGAATCAATTAGCCTGTAGGCCAATCCAGGCTGTCTTGATACATTGCTCTGGAAAACACTGAGTGCAAGCCAGATGTCACATTGATCATACTCACAAACATTCCACAAAGCTATTCAATCGCTCAAAATACCTCACTTGTTCAGAATGCCAGAAGCTAAAAGCTGCTTTTATATAGAAAACACAAATTCACATAATGCTTAAAAAAGTGGTCACATCCAGTCAGTGGCAAAGGCCTTGTGGTACAAAGACACACTTTGAAAAACTGTCATGCCACTGTCAATTTCCCATCTAAGAAGGTTTCTTATTACTAGGAGCATAAAAACTTTACTTAGCATTAGTTTGTACATTGAATGGTGTAGCTGGTGTCTTCTCATGGTCCACTCTATTTGTTTTGGTGGTGACTCTGTCCTCTCCTTATGACTTTCTAAGTAGACTTGAGTACCTCCAAACCTTTCACTCTTACACTATTAAGTCACATTTAACAGCCAATCATAGAAATGCAGCAGCAGTCTGCAGGTACACTTGTAGCCACCTTCAGGATGAACTAGGGCTGACTGTGTCTGTGGTTAAAATACTTCATCACTCCTCTTATCTCTAGACCTTAGGCGGTTACTTAGAAAGAGCTCAAGGTGAAGCAGAGAAGCATATTTAAAGGTTTATACACTCACCATCCATCCATCCATCCATTCATCCGTCCGTCCATCCATCCATCCATCCATCCATCCATCCATCCATCCTCTTCTGCTTATCCGAGATCAGGTTGTGGGGGCAGCAGCTTGAGCAGAGATGCCCAGACTTCCCTCTCCCTGGCCACTTCTACTAGCTCTTTCGGGGGAATCCCGAGGCATTACCAAGCCAGCTGAGAGAAATAGTCCCTCCAGCATGTCCTGGGTCTTGGGAGGCGTCCAGGAGGCATCCTGATCAGATGCCCGAGCCACCTGCATCTGACTCCTCTCGATGTGGAGGAGCAGTGGCTCTACTCTGAGCTCCTCCCGGATGACCAAGCTTCTCACCCTATCTTTAAGGGAGAGCCCAGACACCCTGCGGAGGAAACTTATTTCAGCCGCTTGTATTCACAATCTAGTTCTTTCGGTCACTACCCACAGCTCATGACCATAGGTGAGGGTAGGAACGTAGATCGACCAGTAAATTGAGAGCTTTGCCTTTCGGCTCAGCTCCTTTTTCACCACGACAGACCAATGCAGAGCCCGCATCACTGCGGACACCGCACCGATCCGCCTGTTGATCTCCCACTCCATTCTCCCCTCACTCTTGAACAAAACCCTGAGATACCTGAACTCCTCCACTTGGGGCAGGATCTCGCTCCCAACCCTGAGAGGTCACTCCACCCTTTTCTGGCTGAGAACCATGGTCTAGGATTTGAAGGTACTGATTGCCATCCTAGCTGCTTCACACTTGGCTGCGAACTGATCCAGTGAGAGCTGAAGATCATGGCCTGATGAAGCAAACAGTACAACATCATCTGCAAAAAGCAATGAGTCCACCAAACCGGACCCCCAAACGCTCTGACTATGCCTAAAAATTCTGTCCATAAAAGTTATGAACAGAATCGGAGTCCACCTCTCACCGGAAACGGGTTTGAACCAAGCTCTGACACACAGGGACTGAACAGCCCTTATCAGGGAGTCCGGTACCCCATACTCCCGGAACACTCCCAACAGGATTCCCCGAGGGACACGGTCGAATGCCTTCTCCAAGTCCACAAAACACATTTAGACTGGTTAGGCAAACTCCCATGCACCCTCCAGGACCCTGCCAAGGGTGTAGAGCTGGTCCACTGATCCGCAATTAGGACAAAAACCACACTGTTCTTCCTGGATCAGAGGTTTGACTATCTGATGGACCCTCCTCTCCAGGACCCCCAAATAGACTTTTCCAGGGAGGCTGAGGAGTGTGATCCCTCTGTAATTGGAACACACCCTCTGGTCTGCCTTCTTAAAGCGAGGGAACCACCACCCCAGTATGCCAATCCAGAGGCACTGTCCACGATGTCCATGCGATGTTGCAGAAGCGTGTCAACCAAGACAGTCCTACAACATCCAGAGCCTTGAGGAACTCCGGGTGTATCTCATCCACTCCCGGGGCCCTGCCACCAAGGAGTTTTTTGACCACCTCGGTGACCTCAGTCCCAGAGAGCCCATCTTCGAGTCCCCAGGCACTGCTTCCTCATTGGTATTAATTTTCACTCAATATAGAATTATATTCTCTAAACTATAGCTCTTAATATGCCAAAAGCTGAAGCAAAGCAAATGTTCATGACAATTCATAACTTTACAGCCTGGATGCATAGTAGCTGTTCTTGCTAGGCATCTAGGCACTTCCTTACTGTATCCCTTAGACCAATTGAGTGTCATGGTTTAAAGAGCCAACTGCCTTCCCATGCTCTGGCCATATTCCTCTAGGTCAGTCTTGGCTAGGCACAACCTACTGTATGTTCTCAAACCTTCTACTAATAAGTGTTTCACTTGTGTCCATGGGCTAGGGTATAAGGTTTCATTTTGTTCTATAGTTCCAGTCCTGATTAATATGTTGATTTAGATGACCACAAGTTCACTTTTTAGTTTATTTTGGTATATTATGTGATAGGTAGAGCAAGCAGGCAAATTTTTACTGTATATTACAAACTAACCAAGAAGTTACAGCACAAATTTTTCTTTTAAACCTTACAGTTTGTCGTGGTGACTCAGTGCATAAAAAGTTGGGGGCTGACACAGAGAGAGATCATCTAACACCACCTCACAGAGTTCAGAAATGAGCTCTGCATGGCAGACTGCTGGAGCTCTCGTTCACTTCTGAGTCAGAGATTATGGGTTCATGGCTCACCGCTGGCAGTTCACCACAAATCTTCAAGCTAAGGTGCTTCATGGTGTGAGTCCATAGCAAATCAATTGGTGGTAGGTGTGGGGTTTGCACTGTGGATGGGTGAAGTGTAGTGGCTCCATGCAGAAAAAGGTGAGGACTTATACATCAGTTCAACTGATGTCACCTGGAAGTGCACCACTCACAGTGTTTAGAGATGGGCTCTGTGAATCTTACAGGTGGAGTGCTCTATTCAGTTCACAGCACAAAGTGCCTTCTTCTGAGCCAGAGATCATGGACTCATGGCAGCACAACTGAGATGCTTCATGGTCCACAGGTGTGAGTCCACAGCAGCACACAGTTTTTCTCTACTATGAACCTGATCACTTATAAAAATACCAGCAAAATAGCCTGTTATCAATATAAAACCACATTCACTAATCAGTTGCTCAAATTTTCCCCTCAAATCCAAAATGTATCCTCATTTCAACTGTTTATCTTTGTACAAAAGTTTGTATTAATGAGCAAACATCCATCCATTATCCAACCTGCTATATCCTAACTACAGGGTCACGGGGGTCTGATGGAGCCAATCCCAGCCAACACAAGGCGCAAGGCAGGAAACAAACCCCGGGCAGGGCGCCAGCCCACTGCAGGGCACGCACACACACAACCACACACCAAGCACACACTAGGGACAATCGCCAATGCACCTAACCTGCATGTCTTTGGACTGTGGGAGGAAACCGGAGCACCCGGAGGAAACCCACGCAGACACGGGGAGAACATGCAAACTCCATGCAGGAAGGACCCGGGAAGCGAACCCGGGTGTCCTAACTGCGAGGCAGCAGCGCTACCCAATCATTTGATCAGAACTTTAACATGGAGGTGCAAGGGTGTCCTAAGAGCTATGTTTTTGGTGGCCTTTTACTCCCAGTAGAGTTACCCTTGGCAAATTTAACTAAAAGGAGAGAACAGTCAAAGAGCGAGTCATACCACTATGAGAACCTTAACACAGATGACAATGCTAGGAACTACACCCGGAACCAGGTATCCAGCCGATATTTGCAGCAGTCACCTTGGTATGTCACATCAAAGGTAGTGTCTGGTAGTAACAACACATATATTATGCCTGTGCCACAGTTCTCTCTGCCTTTTTAAACAAGAACTACTGAGAGCACAGGAAACACAGAAACTCACTTTCAAGGCATTTCATAACTTGTTAAGTTCCATTGCATTATGGAAAATATTCCTGTCATTCCATTGTGCACGCTCCTGAAGATCAAATGGAAGTCTGAGGAGGCCAGGAATAACCCTGAAGGTCCAAGAGGAAATTAGAAGCCCTGTCTCTTCAGGTCACATACCATGGATTACGCATAAAAGAAGGACAGTGAAAGAGAACAAATCATTGACCACTGCACACTAGATGCAATGGGACTCTTCGTTAAAAATAAATCTGGAGTTTTCTTAAAAGATCTTCTCACTCTGAGATATAGGAACAGACTCATTATTTTATTTCGGCTGCCCGTATTTGAATCTTACCATCCTATTGGGACATAATCAGGATCAAGATTACTGTGATCTAGAAACAGGAAGAAGAAGAAAGGACTCATTATTATTACTCTCATTATCATTTCTTAAAAAAAGGAAGTATAATGGGACCATCATGGTGGTATTAATAATTCCATTCTGGACTGGTATCATGATTGGTTAAGCATACCCCAGCAATCATAATGCCATCTACCGACCATGAAAAGTAGAAGTGGAGTCTTTTTATATTATTTTTTCAAAAACATAGGTATCCCTTTTGATTTTAGGTGAGTAAAAATTCAGCTGCAACTCTTTCATACCTGAACAGCCTATTGTATTGACTGGCACTGTGGCTCTTGGTAGCCTTTAAATCACAAGTGTATGCCATTTGCCCAAACATTTAATGTACCTATGCTCCAGCCATTAATGCAGCTTTCTCCATATTCTTATATGCTTTATGGTCCAAATTTATAAGCAATGAACATGACATCAGTGTTCACTAAACTGAAGAAACTCAGTATATATGTCTGAAAATTGAAGAAGACTGACGATGGATGTGGTATCACAAGCTGAATATATTAGATCTTCTCATAATTTATTCTTGTCCTTAAAGATATGTTAAATAAATCCCGTAGCCATTTTTCTTCTCTACTTTCTTTTTTTTAATATTTTACCTAAAAAATGAAGTCACAGTGTCATAAACAGAAAAACGTTTCTCCCACAGTAAACACAGTGAAAATGAAGGGAAATACATTGTGAACAAACAGCCCTGACACCGACAGATACACAGACTCAGAAGTCCCAAAAACATACATGTTTATTTGTTTGGCTGTTCTTTACAGCACACAGTGTACCAATCACCAATTATTCAGTCCTTTCTTCTCTCATCTCCTTATCTTTCTGTCGCCTTCACTCCTCTCCAGCAAGCTCTGTCTTCTTCCTCCTGACTCCGGCTCCCCAAGTGGAGTGAGGCAGCCTCCTTTATACTGCACCCAGAAGTGCTCCAGGTGCTTCCCGATCAACTTCTGGCAGCACTTCTGGGTGTGGCAGAAGTGCTGCATGCCAAGGCTCCGGAGCTGTCCAGGTGCCCCCAATGCAACCCAGGGAAAGGGTGGTTGTATATCTTTTTAATTTGGCCATTCATTTAAACCATTTTAAACATTAGATGTTTTAGGATTGCCTCTAATAAAAGAGCAGTTCTTGTGAATTGTCAATTTGTTTAAGTAGAATTCCAACATTTAATGATTATAATAAGTGACTGATATTTGATTGTGATCAGATGATTTCCAGTTATGTGTACCATAGCCACCTACGTCCACAAAAGGACTAAAAAACAGACTCACACACTGACTAACAGACACCCCACAGATGATCAGTTTGTGTTCTCACGCCCTCAGTGGACCAGTTTAGATTTTCAGCCATCCTAATTGGATATCTCTGCATGATATCCTGACACAGAACACAAACACAGATTAAATACACAAATTGTACACTAAAAGCATGCCAGACACAAATCAAAGCAGGGTCCAAGTGTTTTGAGGGCAATGATTGTACATGGTGGACCACTGAGTCATCCACTTAAACAGATATAGATGTCAAATGGACACAAACACCTATAACCATTACAGTATGTGTTCACTTGTTGACGACAGATCAGTTTGACCTTTTCAGGAATGACGTTGGTTTGATTTTTAACTACATCTCATCCCATGATCCTTGTCATTAAAAATCTTACTGCTTCTTCTGAGTGAGTACAGGAGAAGCACTTTGACGATCTCCTAGGCACAGTGAATACAGTATGTAATCTCAGAGGAGATAATAAAATAAGTATTGGTTAGGATTGAGTCACCTACTTAAACAAATACAGATATTCTAAATGGACAAAAACACCTATAACCTTTACAGTATGTGTCCAGTTTTATTAAAATGTTCACTATATTATAAGTGAAGTAATGCTTTGGTGAGTAATTGCTACTTTATTTGAAACAAATAATTGTTATTAGGAAGACTCATTCTTGACAATTTAGAAAAGGGACTTAAATGACAATGCATTTATTAGATTTAATATTAGTGCTGCCATACTTGCTTCCATCTTTCTACAGCATTTCCTGAACTCATGTTTTCCATTACAGGATCACAGGATAGTTCAACCCTACCGTACCAGCTACTATATGTATATCACCAAAACTGAAATGCCTTTCATTCACCATACTCACTCGATTAACCTGTTGTATGTATTATAATTGGTCAAAAACAAGGACCAAATGTTATGAATGATGATATTAACATTTTTACTCATAAATGTACTTAATGATAGAGTTCCTTGGGCCAAAACTAAATGTTTGTATGCTTATGGTATCACAAAGGTATCACGTCCTAGTGAGCTGAATGACTTTCGGCCTGTTGCTCTGACATCACATGTGATGAAGACCATGGAGAGGCTGCTGCTTCACCACCTTAGGCCACAGGTTCAACACGTCCTTGACCCTCTGCAGTTTGCATATCAGGAGAAGGTGGGAGCGGAGGATGCCATCATCTATATGCTACACCGATCCCTCTCTCACTTGGACAGAGGTAGTGGTGCTGTAAGAATTATGTTTCTAGACTTCTCTAGCGCCTTCAACATAATCCAACCTCTGCTCCTTAGGGACAAGCTGACAGAGATGGGATTAGATTCATACCTAGTGGCATGGATCGTGGACTATCTTAAAGACAGACCTCAGTATGTGCGTCTTGGGAACTGCACGTCTGACATTGTGGTCAGCAACACAGGAGCGCCACAAGGGACTGTACTTTCTCCGGTCCTGTTCAGCCTATATACATCAGACTTCCAATACAACTCGGAGTCCTGCCATGTGCAAAAGTTCGCTGATGACACTGCTATCAGGAATGGGCTAGAGGATGAGTATAGGGACCTAATCAATGACTTTGTTAAATGGTGCAACTCAAACCACCTACAACTGAACACCAGCAAAACCAAGGAGTTGGTGGTGGATTTTAGGAGGCCTAGACCCCGTGATCATCAAAGGTGACTGTGTGCAGATGGTGCAGACCTATAAATATCTGGGAGTGCAGCTGGATGATAAATTAGACTGGACTGCCAATACTGATGCGCTGTGCAAGAAAGGACAGAGCCGACTATACTTCCTTAGAAGGCTGGCGTCCTTCAACATCTGTAATAAGATGCTGCAGATGTTCTATCAGACAGTTGTGGCGAGCGCCCTCTTCTACGCGGTGGTGTGCTGGGGAGGCAGCATTAAGAGGAAAGACGCCTCACGCCTGGACAAACTGGTGAGGAAGGCAGGCTCTATTGTTGGCATGGAGTTGGACAGTTTAACATCTGTGGCAGAGCGAAGGGCGCTCAGCAGGCTCCTATCAATTATGGAGAATCCACTGCATCCACTAAATAGTATCATCTCCAGACAGAAGAGCAGCTTCAGCGACAGACCGCTGTCAATGTCCTGCTCCACTGACAGATTGAGGAGATCGTTCCTCCCCCAAACTATGCGACTCTTCAATTCCACCCGGGGGTGTAAACGTTAACATTTAACATTATACAAAGTTATTGTCTGTTTTTCACCTGCATTATTATCATTCTTTAATTTAATATTATTTATTGTATCAGTATGCTGCTGCTGGAGAATGTGAATTTCCCATTGGGATTAATAAAGTATCTATCACTATCTATGTCATATGATCTAAGATCACTTGGTCAGGAACTGGCTTGAATCCCCAAACAGGTTGTGAGGGTGTTCTAGGAACGACTAGTAGGATGAATCCAACCCTCACTTTTGGATCAGGTTCTCATGCATCTCAGGAGCGCTCAGGATCTAAGATTCTAAATGGACTCGGTTCAAGACCTCACAAGTAGAGGCAGCTGCAAGATAGTTGGTACTTGTTATGGTTGCAGCATTGACACCTGAGGTAAGTGAAAGTGTCAAACGGGAGAAAAAGGTCTTTCTGAAAAGTTAGCAAAAGGGTCTCCAGATATGGCTAACAGGTGCCAGCAGAAAAAAGAGACAACAGATAATGTAGTGGCAGAATGGAAAGGCCATGTGTGAATGGAGTGGCAAGGAGATGGTCTTGAAGATGCTCTAGTAAACCATTTGACAAGGCAGGGTAAGTAGGATGCTATCCTGTTTGCCCTCAGCAAGGGGCAGTGAAAACCTAAAGCTAAACTGGGGAAATTATCAAGTGGCGATTATCCATGTGTGTGTGTGTTTCCTGTGGTGTTTTGTGGACTTCAATACATCCCTTTAACCCAAAGAATTTCGTTGTGACATTTATTTTCCTCTAGGATTAATTTTGAAAGAGTAAAACATGATTAGCATTAATTTTAGTGTTGCTGTCCTGTTTTCTTATGGATACAGCCATTGTAGAGAATCAGTTCAGCTGTTGTTACTGAGAGCCTGCACAGAATCATTCGGGAATACAAAGTGCATTTCCAGATCATCTAATGTAAAAATAAAGTCAGTGTGAGAATCTTTAGTCAGAAATGTTTTCTGTAACAGAACTTATTTTTGGTATTACAAACTTTTCATTTTTGATTAGTATTTTAAACTTGATAACAAATCAATTTGACCTATTCAGTAAAACTTTGGCTTGATTTTTAATTATGTCTCATCTCCTGATCCTTTTCAGAAACCTAAATGAATCTTCTGATTCAGTACATAGAAACACTTAGAGGATCTCCTGCTCCCAGCTGATATGTGATCAAAAAGAGAAAAAAAGCTGTGAAAGAAATATTGGTTGAGGTTTAGTCCCTTTCTCTGGCTTTGGAAGTTGTGGTGAGTATACATCTCCACAATGACAAGGCCATGGGGAAGGGATGAGGTCCAACCAGAATTGCTAACATCACAGGATATTGTGGGGTGTCTAGCTGGGACAGTGCTTTGAGGCTGAGATTTTTAAAAAGGGTAACAAAAAGATGTGTTCCATATTTTGTGGAGTTACATTTCCTGTGAATGCCTAGGCAGGTTGTTGTCAGGGACACCCTGTCACCTCTCCTGTTCATGACTTTTACGGAGAGGAAATCAGGGTACAGCAAATGCCTGGAGAGTGCAGTATTTAGTTTGGGAGCCTAAAGGTCACATCTTTTTCTTGTTTTTCTATTTTATTGACTTTATTAAAAGCATGTAACATTCCATACAAGCAAATCAAACTTGACAAAACTAAATTCAATTCAACCCCCACCCATGAGAAAGAGAGGAAGGCCATCAGCCAGAGTAAAGCTTGAAAAGCAGAAAATGGGGGAGAGAATCCTTTTGCCCAGTATGAATGCTTATTCTGAAATGTTATTAATTAGATCCTGCCAAGTTTTATAAAAATTTTGAACAGATCCTCTAAGTGAGGATTTGATTTTTTTTCAAATTGAAATAGTATATAACATCAGTTACCCACTGAACTAAAAGAGGTGGGCAAGATCGATGAACTGGCTACACTGGTGAAAAATGTCAGGAACTACAGAGAATGCAGTTTGTTGTGTTTTTGTGAAACATGGCTAACAACTAGCATCCCAGATGTTAACATGGAGCTACCCGGGTTTAGCACAGTTAGAGCAGACAGAGACACAAATATCTGTGGGAAGCACAAAGGAGGAGGACTCGCTCTCTATGTGAACACAAGTTGGTGTAACCCTGGACATGTAAATGTCAAAATCTCCACTTGCTGCAGGGACATTGAACTGTTGGCCGTAAGTCTGCGTCCCTATTACTTGCCCAGAGAGTTTGGACACGTCATTGTTGATATTGTTTACATCCCTCCATGGGCGGACGTTTAGATAGCAGGTGACATCATCCATTCCGCTATTGGTAAAATGCAAACACAGCACCCGGAGGAGCTTCTGCTAATCGCTGGAGACTTTAACCATGTGACACTGGAAAAAACATTACCTGCCTTCTCCCAGTATGTGGACTGTAACACCCGGGGAAATAGGACTATTGACCTACTGTATGCAAACATTAAAGACGCATACAGCGCCACCCTGCTGCCTGTGCTTGGGAAAGCAGATCATAACCTGGTTCTGCTTCAGCCTCACTACAAACCAATTAAATTAATCAATACTTGAATTTGTATTTAATGCTAATATAAAAGGGATAAGAAGATTACAGCATAACATCAAATATATCAGTGCAATGTTAGAATAATGATAAACAATTTAGATAAATGCTTAGCTGGTAGACATCAGAAGCCTTTTTTTACACAGCAAGTTAAAAAAGGGGCTGTAAAATTCCAGAACTTCTACTGTATAACTTAAAAGACAAAACATTATACATGTCAATAATCCTACAGTATATGAAGTGGCACTATTTAGCACAGTTTCTGCTACAAAAGGAAAAGCAATATAAGGGTCAGGGTGGCAGTGGTACGGTAGGGACGTAAAGAGGGGAAAACGACATAAAACTGAGTTTTGTGACTTGCAAGTGAAATTCAATTTATATATATTTAATGTACCTTTCAAATAACGTTTTTTCATTTAATTTAATTAGAACTAACGCTATCCTGCTAAAGAACTCTACACCTAGATGGGAGTGTGGAGTTTTTAATTAGCTAGGATAGAAACTGAAAAAAGTCCTGCTTCATGTCTCCATTTCGATACAAACACCACAGACTCTGGAACAGAGGACACCAGGCATGGAAACAGGCTACGCTGTGACTAATTGAACTCTGTGTTTGTGTATTTTTTATAACCTATGGAGTGAGATTCGTGGTGCTGGAGAGTGTCCAGTGCTGAAATTGTATTGCACTTCGTACATGTGAAAATCAATGATTACATTACATTACACTTTTTGTTAAATCAAAACCTTAGATGTTTTAAATGAACTAATGCCATTGGCCAATTGCATTGGGTCACTAAGTTCACAATGCCAATCAACAATCACTTTTTGTAGCCTGGTGTGTGCAAGCACGACAACAACAACAGTGAAAAAAACTCTGGGAAAAAAACACAGATTATGTGCTATATCTAAGTGGTATCTAAGTAGCAGAGAAATATGTAAGAGTTGTACATACTATGGGCTATGATGTTTGCTGATGACATTGTGGTTTGTAGCGAGAGTAGGGAGCAGGTTGAGGAGGCCCTGGAGAGGTGGAGATATGCTCTAGAGAGGAGGGGAATGAAGGTCAGTAGGAACAAGACAGAATACATGTGTGGAAATGAGAGGGAGGTTAGTGGAATGGTGAGGATGCAAGGAGTAGAGTTGGCGAAGGTGGATGAGTTTAAATACTTGGTATCAACAGTACAGAGTAATGGGGATTGTGGAGGAGAGGTGAAGTGCAGGCAGGGTGGAATGGGTGGAGAAGAGTGTCAGGAGTAATTTGTGACAGACGGATATCAGCAAGAGTGAAAGGGAAGGTCTACAGGACGGTAGTGAGACTAGCTATGTTATATGGGATGGAGACGGTGGCATTGACCAGAAAGCAGGAGACAGAGTTGGAGGTAGCAGAGTTAAAGATGCTAAGATTTGCACTGACTGTGACGAGGATGGATAGGATTAGAAATGAGTACATTAGAGGGTCAGCTCAAGTTGGACGGTTGGGAGACAAAGCCAGAGAGGCGAGATTGCGTTGGTTTGGACAGGTGCAGAGGAGAGATGCTGGGTATATTGGGAGAAGGATGCTAAGGATAGAGCTGCCAGGCAAGAGGAAGGCCTAAGAGAAGGTTTATGGATGTGGTGAGAGAGGACATGCAGGTGATGGGTGTAACAGATCAAGATGCAGAGGAAAGAAAGATATGGAAGAAGATGATCCACTGTGGCAACCCCTAACGGGAGCAGCCGAAAGAAGAAGAACAAGATGTGCTATATCTAAGTCAAGTGGAAACTACACGAGGCAAGACAAAATGAGTCACAATTGTTGAAAATATCATAAACAGAAAGAGAATAATTGAGGATGGAATGTTTGGGAAATTAAAGTTAATGAGTAACTTTTACTATTCCTCAAATTCCGTAATATAATGAGCTACAGTAATTCTGATTTAACTTCCTGAGTTGTGATTCGTACCAATTTTAAATGAACTTTGAATGATATTTCATATCTTATATATGCTCCCTAGTCATTTCCACTAGCCTATTGAACCCAGAACCCATGATAGTCATAAATAAAGATGAGCCAGGCAAATGAGGACACACTCAGTCAGCAAGGGGTTGGTGCAAAAATGCCAATGCTTTTATTAAAAAACAACTATCAAACAGTGTCTCATTAGTGCAGTGCAAAAACATATCTTCAATAAATAAATACTCTCTAAAAACACATTGAGTAGTCTGTGAGTTAAGAATCCAATAATCCCATGACAAAAACCTGTATAAAACACAGTCATAGGGTCCTTAATGTTTCTCCTACTCTTTGACTAAGCTCAGCACAACTTCTTCTCTGTCTCCTCCTCTCTCACCCATAGCTCGCTCAGCCAGCAGAAACTCCACCAGCTGCGGTCATCCTTACTGACCCCGTCTTGGCTGCCTCTATAGGTGTCTGCCAGAACACTGATCAAATGTCCTCCTGTCTTCCTTCTCAAACTCTTCGCATCCCTCGGATCTCTAAGGAGGATTCCACCACCATTAAACTCGCTCCTCCAATAAATCTGCAGGGATGAACTACCTCTAGAGTGCCGATCATTCACTCTTCCACGTGGCTACTGACCGCTCTCTCTCTCTCTCTCTCTCTCTCTCTCTCTCTCTCTCTTTCTCACTATCTCGCTGGCTCTTCTCCAGTACCTGACACTGCACTCACTCACTGTTTTCCATTCTTTTGATCAGATTCTTTCTTTGATCTTCCTTCTAACCCTTACTTCAGTTTTCAGAAATGGTCTCTCAGAAAAGCCAAAAGATAATGTGGCCACCCATAATTTTAGGGAACATAAGAAGAAGTTATTAGTGTCATAAATTAGTCACAAGACTATCAGAAATGAAAAGAGAGTTTTGTTACTAGGATGTCATTGGAGATCAGTTGAGTTGCCTCCTTATTGGAATAATGATTGTGTGTGGAACCCTTTTACCTAAAGAAAGTTGATAGTGGGAGCAAAAAGGGATTACTTTGATCGTGCATTGAATATAAGGAGTTGAACAAGATCACAGTAAAGAGTAATTACCACCCTCCCACAAATCTCAGATCTTCTACATCAAATGAATAATTCAACAATATTTACAAAATTAGATTTAAGAAGTATCTGCAATCACATCCATATCAGAAAGGGTGATGAATGGCCGTTACAAGTATTTGGTCATGCCATGTGAACTCGCCAAGATATTTTAAAATAAGTTTCAATATATATTAATCATATTCTAATTTTTTCACTAGGTATGCCTGCATATATTACTCATGTAAGAGAAGAACTTTCTTAGCTGAGGGAAAATCATGTTATATGTCATTTTAGAAAAATGTGAGTTTCACAAATTTTATTTTTAGATATTTATACAGGTTTAAGTAATGACTCCATCAAAATTCAAATAAATAAGAACTGACCAACACCAAATTCTATTAAGCAAGTTTAGCATTTTTTGCCACTTGTAAATTATTCAAGAAATTTCTTTAAGGACCATTTTATCTTTAATCTCAAATATGACAAACAAAATACAGAACAGATTTGACTGGACCAAACAAACTGAATAGACTTGATGCATCTCATGAAGAGGTGGGTGCAGTTTTATTTTAATGATTTCTGGACTTAGAAAAATTGCACACATGTACATTGTTTAATGAGAAACTCTCTTCAGCAGAACAAAATTATGATGGTGGAAATCAGTCAGTCATTTTCCAACCTGCTATATCCGTACACAGGGTCACGGGATTCTGCTGGAGCCAATGCCAACCAACACAGGGCGCAAGGCAGGAACAAATCACAGGGCGCCAGCCCACCACAGGGCACACACGCACACACACACACACACACACACGCACACACACGCACACACACGCACACACACACACGCGCACACACACACGCCAAGCACACACTAGGGACAATTTAGGATCTCCAATGCACCTAACCTGCAGAAATCAACAGCTGTAAAACTGGCTTTGGGAGGGTAGAGCAATTTGCAGGAAGGCAGAGTTAACTTTTCTAGTCCCTAAAGATCACAAAGTCTTCCTTGCTGTTACTTAAAAACTGCCAGAGATGTGAAAGTGAAGCAGAATCTCTAGATTCCTCTGAAATACAGGAGTGGAAGTTTTTGTTCTGGTGAATACAAAGCGTTGAAAGCTTTACAAGATAATTCTCTCTCCAAGGGCCTCCTTCTATTATTTGTCCCTGACTTATAGTGATAGACAATTTGCAAACGATTCATTCTTTTTGAACAACAGTTATCAGTGAATCATAGGAATCAATTTGCAAGCACGAATGAATTGATTCAGTACAATTGAATCAATATATAGTGGATTTAGACCCCTTCAATTTCTGCACACTTTACTGAGTTTTAATTTTAAATGGATATATTTTCTATTTCCGTCCAGAAATCTCAGCTCAATGACTAATATTGACAAGATGAAAACATTTCAGAAAGTTTTGCAAATGTATTATTAAGCAAAAACTGAAGTCTCTCATTGATGTAAGTTTTCAGACCCTTTGCTGTGGCATTCCAAATTGTGGTTGGGTGCACCCTGTTTGTGCTAATTATCCTTGAGATGTGTCTAGAACTTGATTCTCTCAAAAAAATTAAAGGAACACTTTTTAATCAGAGTATAGCATCAAGTCAATGAAACTTCTGAGCTATTGATCTGGTCAGTTAAGTAGCAGAGGGGGTTGTTAATCAGTTTCAGCTGCTTTAGTGTTAATGAAATTAACAACAGGTGCACTAGAGGAGCAACAATGAGACGACCCCCAAAACAGGAATAGCTTAACAGGTGGAGCCCACTGACATTTTTCCCTCCTCATCTTTTCTGACTGTTTTTACACTAGTTGTGCATTTGGTAATGGTCAATGTCACTACTGGTAGCATGAGGTGATACCTGGACCCTTCAGAAGTTGCACAGGTAGTTCAACTTCTCCAGGAAGGCACATCAATATGTACCATTGCCAGAAGGTTTGCTGTGTCTCCTAGCACAGTCTCAAGGACATGGAGGAGATTCCAGGAGACAGGCAGTTACTCTAGGAGAGCTGGACAGGGCCATAGAAGGTCCTTAACCTATCAGGAGGACCGGTATCTATTTCTTTGGGCAAGGAGGAACAGGATGAGCACTACCAGAGCCCTACAAAATGACCTCCAGCAGGCCACTGGTGTGAATGTCTCTGAGCAAACAATCAGAAACAGACTTCATGAGAGTGGCCTGAGGGCCCAACTCCTTTAGTGGGCCTTGTGTTCACTGTGAAGCTTGACTGGCATTTGCTATAGAATACAAGAATTGACAGGTCCACCACTGGCACCCTGTGCTTTTCACAGATGAGAGCAGGTTCACCCTGAGCACATGTGACGGAAGTGAAAGGGTCTGGAGAAGCCGTGGAGAACATTAGCTGCCTGTAACATCGTTCAGCATGACCGGTTTGGTGGTCTGGGGTGGTATATCCATGGAGGGATGCACAGACCTCTACAGGCTAGACAACGGCACCTTGACTGCCATTAGGTATCGGGGTGAAATCCTTGGGCCCATTGTCAGACGCTATGCTGGTGCAGTGGGTCCTGGGTTCCTCCTGGTGCACGACAATGCCCAGCCTTATGTGGTGAGAGTATTCAGGCAGTTCCTGGAGGATGAAGGAATTGATACCATTGACTGGCTCTTATGCTCGCCTGACCTAAATCCAATAGAACACCTCTGGGACATTATGTTTTGGTCCATCTGATGCCGCCAAGTTGTAACTTAGAGCTCAGTGATGTCCTGGTCTAGATCTGGGAGGAGATCCCCCAGGACACCATCTGTCATCTCATTAGAAGCACGAGTTAACTGATGCATTCCTCCTGTTAATCAACACATGAAGAATATTTTTTGAGTTATAATTACTTAAAAACAACATAAGGAAATTTAAAAAAATCTTTAAAAGTTTTTTTTAGAATGTTAACCTTCTCAGGACTGCTTTGCCCCCAAAAAGCAGCTTCCAAAATTAAAACCACTGTGCTAATTTACAAAAAATATAAATAAACAAAAATGAAAAACAGCAAACAAGATAAAACAAAGTCCTGAGAAGCATCTGAGTTTGACTTGATAGTTTTTGAGAGGAAGTTATTGAGTTTGACAACTTTCATACAGATCAAACTAAAATCCTGAATCCACAGTGTCATGTATGGGCAGACCTTTACATTGCACAATTAATGAAAGTGGATGTGAGGCTGGATGGTATTGAAAGCTGATGAAAGCTCCACAAAACGTGCCCTGACATAGGCATTTGGCCTTTTAAAAAAAGTGAGATAAACAGCAGTGTGTCTTCTAGATTTATAGATAGCTGGGTTTTTTTTTTCTGGTGGTCTGTGGAAGAGGGAGAAAAGGCATTAGAACCATTCATTAACCCCTGGCTTCGCATCTTACTCCCAGTTAAACCCTTAGACTATCTCCCATGCGCACGTGTGTGGCAATGGCTAGTTAGGCATAGCAACAAGCTTTTTCAGGTTCCCTCCTACTTTTGACTCTCTAGACCCGCAAAACCTTTATGATAAAAAGTAAACCAATAGGGGTCTTTAGCAAAAAAAGTTCTGCATTCAATATCAACGGAACCTAGGGGTTCACAACCTAATGGGGTACAAAGAGTCAAAATTACTCCTTTTCACAAAACTGCAATAAAATGACAAATTTCAATCATAAGCATGTGGAGTATTGTTTTTGACTATTCTGAATGTTATTTTTGATTTTTGATCTTGTACCTCTACCAGAGGATGCAAAATGACTTTTTGTCACATTTGAGATTGTAAACATTCAACATTTAAATTAAAGCACGCATACTGTTAAGTCAGAGCTGGGCTGCCTGCCATGAGAGCAATCCAGGTGGCACAGACTTTAAAACAACACAGGTCTGGGTTCTTTGTCTGGGTTTTTTGGAGGCTGGTGAAAAAAATGTGGACGGGGCTGTAGTTTTGGAGGGACAAATTGAAGCAGGACTTATCTATTTTATAGTGCTTTTCACGTCTATTTATCTATTATATACTTCCTTTCATATCTATCTGTTCATTCCACATGCTCTCGTTGTCCTCATCATAGTGTCAATGTACATCTTGGCCTGTCCAGTACTAGACCCATAGGACAAATCCAGGTTAATCTTTATACCCTTTCCACCTTGCTGCCCAATCTGATGCCAGCTATCCCATTTCTACCATGCTTCAAAACTTCAGTCCATGATATCCACAGTCCCCTTATTCTTCCCGTAACTTGCCCTATAGATGTGGAAAGCAACAATTGCACTTTCCATCCACATTTTAAACTACATCTCTCTCTAAATTGCCCAATCATGTGCCAACTTGCCCAGTTCCCCATTCAGCCAAAACCCACACCATAATGTCCACACCTCCATCTCTGTAATCTTCCAAAAACATGGACTTCCATCTGTCCTATAACACACCCATAGCATAAGTCCAATCCAAAACTTACTCTGCCTCTGCTAATAGAGCGCCCAATCCTTGGCCATTTCCACTGTATTCCATAAATCCACATCATACCATGACTAGTCCTCTGATTTTCCTGAAGTCTTGCATCCCAATTTATTATTTACCACACATACAGTGTCATTCCCACCCTAATCTTATTTTACACTTGCTGCCAATCTGCCCAGTCCTATGCAAATGTGCCAGGCTTACCTCACCTGGGCACAAATTCACACTGTAAGATCCACAGACCCCCACACCTTAAAACATAACTCATCCCCCAACCTGTCCTGTACTACACCCACAGGACAAGTTCAGAGTAAATGTTATTCTGCCATTACGATCAGGATACCTATATTCTCTTGAACATACATTTTGCCTCCTTTCCTTCAGGCCTGAAAATTTCCCAGTTACTTTCTGATTAAATTGAGTCATTTCACAAAGTCTACAAAAAACAATTAGCCTCATAATATTGTCTAGTTCAGTGTTTCCCATCCTTTTTTTTCTGTAGTGGCACATTTTTTTAACCAAAGTCATTCCAGGGTGCACCACTATCTTACTAACCACGAACACATTATATCTCATACAAGTGCTCATCTGCCCGAGATGCGGAACTATTGGAGAAACCGATAAAAAAAGGAGCTCCAAGATCAGCATTTGCAGACACAGCACTTAGTGAGCACTTTGCTGGCATCTCCAAGCAGCTTTGCCCTTTTGCCCTCCCCTTTCTGCCTCAGAGGCAACTCATATGCCTACTATCCACCAGCTCAGTGAGGCTTGCTGGTAACTACACACCCAGGGCAAATGGACTCTAGCTGCCTGGATGAGCATCTGAAGTGCTCTAAAATGGAGCTGTTTTTATGCCAGCCTCTCCAGGTAGTCCTGTCCTCATCAGACATTTCTTGACTACCTGCCAAGTTCATCCATCTCAGGTTCTGACCTAAGTGCACTATACTATTATTCCCATGGTACACCTGGGTAACTCTCACTGTACACCACTGTGCCGTGGCACACTGGTTGAAAAACACTGAGCTAGATGACTGCCGCTTGCATTTTTCAGAAAGATGTTTTAGGTCTTGTACCTGAGTCGTTGTCCACAACACTTAGAAAGGTTGGACCTCTCGACGCTCCTTTAACTTCGTTTTTTCTTCACGTGAATGATTTGTGAAGGCATACATCATTAAAGAAATAACTGAATTTTCTTTGATTTCTGAAGTTCCACTTGAAGTTGCCATCTCCATAAAGTTCCGCTCACTCATCTGAAGTTACGTTAACGGTAGGTGTGAACTGTGAACCATTGATGTGAACATGAAATAATGCATTAACATTAACAATAAAAATAATACTGATTCGCTGCCAATAAATGTGGGAGTGTCTGAAAATCAGAAAGCAACCAATTAAAGGGCAGCTTCAGGTCACCAGCTTGCCAAAAGATCAAGGACTTACATAGACTCTCATTTGGCTGGCGCCCTTCACTCTGGAAATACAGGTATTCCACAGAAATTAAACAAGTAGAAGTCGGAATCAATTTTTAAAGGATGTTGACATGCACTGACACCAGGCATGTTGCGCAACTAAACAAATTTATTTCATGATTATTTTGCATTAATTAATTAATTTAAGGTAAGTTTTTAAAATCTTCAGAGTGGGGGTGGTGCCCCAGTGCCCTGCATCACAATGCCTGTTCATTTTTTGTGCTTCTTTTGTGGCAGAAATTACAACAGTACACAATATTTTTTGGCTTTTCTTTCTGGTACAAAGAACCCCAAAACGTAATAATTAAAACTGGAGACAATATCCCAACCCAGGATAGCTTGGAGTCACACCGAAAATAGTGAGGAAATGCTTGATTAAAGAAAATGTTAAATGTAATAGCTGAAACCAACCTTGTTAACCATCACTCCATGGGAATGAAAAATTACAAAAGAGTTCTCCTTAATATCTTTTTGGTTTCACTCAGACAACAATAAGATCAGAAAAAAAAATGGAGTCATGTTTTTTTGTTTCATACTTCTCAGATATTTCCCCTGAGAAAAAAATACCCCAATATTTTCACAAGTGTCACATCTTGAGTTTCAGCAGAGATCTCATCAAAGCCATAAAATGGGCTCAGATTTTCTGAGAAGTGTCTTGACATTTTTTTGTAATTTGATAATATTTTCAATGTGTGGTCAGTAATATATGGCTGCTTGTTGTGATAACACACTTTACTGTGATTACAAAACTGTAGTCTTTGCTTCTGAATAATACTATTGGATACTGTAATTTATATTACTGGGCTCCACTTAGATCATACTCATCATTTTGGAAGAAAAGGACAGTGTGGTATAGTGGTTTAGACTTTGGATTTCAAACTATGAGTCTGAGGGTTCAGATCCCACTACTGACACCATGTGACCGTGAGCATGTCATATCATCTGCCTCTGCTCCAATTGGAAAAACAAAAGAAATGAAACGATTATATGTATTTCAGATGTGGTAAGTCACCTTGGATAAAGGGATCAGTTTAATAATAAGTAAAAAATATGATGTTTTGAAAGAGATTCAAACAAGACTAGAAAGAGATCTCACAAAATATAATAGATTTTTCAAACCAAATTCTCAGTTTTGACTCCTTTTACCTCAGTTGTGTCTCATGTCTCCTTTTTGTTTAAAGCTATTTCTCCTAAGGAATTTTAGGAGAAACATCTGTGACAAAGTTCATTCTTAAATGAAACATACATGACAATCTCTTTCAAGTGTCATGAACCACCTAAGATCAACCTTTGAGCAGTAAAGTTTTCCTAGTGGAAACCACCATCACAACCTGCATGGTGCTGTTTCTCTGTCAGTAGAACAAACTGCAGTTTGGGATATCACTTGTAAAGCTTGCTTACGCACAAAAAGAGGCTTCAAATGAACGTGTGCAACTTCCCATGCAAATGTCAGGATTTATAAAAGAAAAATTGATGCGAAAGCTAATGTATTGTGATATAGATATGGCCGGCTATTTATCCCGGCCAATATCCCCAGGCCGCCAAATGGAGCCCTCCTTGCAGCATGGAGGTACCCCGAATGCCAGCAGGAAATTATGGACAGTGGACTTTTAATGCACAGCCCAGCTGGATACCACAGGGGCCGCCAGGAGTCACTGCAGGGATGCCCAGGGATTGTTATTTACACCATAACCCGGAAGTGTGTCTTAATCACAGCGACACAACGAATGACGTGCTTCCGGGGTGAAGGAAAAGGATTTTTATCTGACCTGGAAGTGTCCCATGTCACCTGGACAGAGAAGGCGAAACACTTCCAGGTCAAGGACTATAAAAGGATGATGGGAAATCCCAGACGCTAAGCTGAGTTGGGAGGCAGGGTGGCTAAGCGTCTGGGAGTGGAGGATTGTTTATTATTGTAGTGATTATTGTTTATTGGAGTGATGTGAAGTAGTGGTGCTTTGTGCTCTTATTTATAATAATAAATATTATTATTGGACTTTTATCTGGTGTCTGATGTCTGGTCTGAGGGTTCAAGGGGTCGACAGTGCCTCTATTTGTCACAGTATATTTTGTGTACGCAACATTTCGGAGAAACTGGGAAATGAGGACACCTTAACCATGCAATAATAATAATAATAATAATTCTTATCAGTGAGCCGTTATTATAATGTGTGTTGAGATGACAAATACGTTACACCTCATACATGTTGCATATAATACACACATTCCCTTTTTGAAGGGCCAATGTTACAAATTTATGCTGAAGAACTTTTTTGGTTTTTCATTAGTTTATATAGCTTACCTGTTGTCATTTCTTCGGGAATTGGCAGTGAGGTCAGGAATATCTCAGCCAAGCTTCACTCCATCATGCCCACTGTGTGGGTAGCCATTAACTGATTAGCAAGGCACTACATCTAGTTTTCGTGTGGTGTTGGTGAACATTACATGTTTTTGCCATTATAACAAAGCAATTTGCAGCAGTGTCCGGTTCTCCTAACGGAGAACTTCAATGCATTCATATTGCAATAAGGGCACATATTGAGCTGTTTTAGTTAACCATAATCAATTACATCCCATTAATGTACAACTCTTCTAACATGTGACTGACAAATATTGTTTCTTGAAGGTCTTGGTCAGCCCCTAATTAATTTATTCTGAGGAAAATTTACTTTGACAGACATGCTGGTGCTGTATGTGTTGAGTGGCTTGTTAATAAGGTAACTAGTTGAGTCCTCAGTGTTTCATATGGCTTGTACTATTCATTGTAACAGCAATGACTTAATTATGTGACTCAGATAATAGCGGCTACTTGCTCAGACAATGGTGTCTTACACATTTCCCAGACCCCCAGAGCACAGAAAAGAGGCTCTATAATACCAGATATGATCTTGTGCTCTCAGTTGTGGAACAGAACCAAATACTCTAGAATGCAGGTGGTTGGGTCTCAACATGGCAGGAGGGAGAGGCTGTTCTACCAACCAATCAATTTCTGCAAAATCGTGACTGCATATGTATGAGGTTGATTATCATACTCCATATATGGATGTTTCAGGGTGGTGTTTGAGGCAATCTTATGTATGCATATTTAATAGGTAATTGTGATTTTTAAAATGTAAATTGCATACAAATGTGTGTGTGCCGGGTTTTATAAATCAGATGTTTTTTTCTCACCGTATGCATTTTTCTGTTTTGTTTGTTTTTTTTGCCATGTACATATATTCATGCCATAATCCACGCAAAACTTTATAAATGAGGTCCTTAGTGGACATGGTCAAAAATTATATTTAAAAAAAAAACCTGACAGATACAACAGGGAAACAATGATGGACAGGTTGCAATGGTAAAAGATGATATTTGTGACCATGAAGGCAATAAACAACTCATGAGATAATATGACTCACCCAGGACAGTGCAAGAAACTTTTCATTAAAGAAAAAAAAAAAAGTTAAATGTGATGAATGGAAATCAAAAGCAGATTTCTTAGGGCAGGCAGATGTGCAGACCATCATATCCCATCATTAAAGCCTTTCATTTGTTATTCATCCAGTGTACAGGTATTTGTTAATGCACACAGGCCAAGGACGGACAACTCCACATTAATTTATGATGATTTGTTGCTTTAGGTATTCTTGAATGTAAAAAAAAAGTAAACCAGCATTAAAAATTAAATTAAAGTGCAATATTTTTTTTCTTTAGTGCTTGAATGTCCTTAACTGACTTAAATTAGAAAGGAAGAGAGTGGTTATTAGCTGAAACAGAACAAGTAAAGAGCCATTTCTCAGAGAGTGCTTACCCCCTGCAGAGCAGAACTAGTGACATTTCACTTCACAAAAGGCACTATAAATGAAGATTCTGTGTTTAATGCTTAGTAGGAAATGTTTCAGTTCCAAGTAATATGAAGTTTCATGCCCACTTAGTGTGAAAATGATCAGACTCGACACACTTAAAAAGGTTTGGGGCAGCCACCCATATATTATCCCTGGCTGCAATGGGTTGAATTCTAGTAACAAGTTTCTTGGTTGGAGTCCCAAAATGAACTGATGATGGTTTGTAAAGATGGTGGTTTTAAATAGTCAGAGCGGAAGTGACATAGGAGAACCGGAAATTACCTTCTTCTGACGTCAATCGTGGTGCCAGAACCGGAAGTGATGTTAGTTGAGGCATCAGAACTGGAAGTGATGTTAGTCGATGCGCTGGAACTGGAAGTGACGTCATCCTAGACGCCAGAACCAGAAGTGACGTCTTCAAGGTTCAGTCAGACAGGTTTTCCCTGTCTTTGCAGAGATAACAGGAGAAGATTTAGTGCACCCTATCACCCTGTGGCCTGGCCTGGAGTGGAATTGCCTTTCCTTGGTCCATACAATGTCCTCTTACTCGCACGTGTGTGACACTAGATAAAATCTTTAACAAACACTGCTTTGCCATTACCTTCCTGATAATTTTTGCCTTTTTATATTAAAAGATAAACTTGGCATTTTTTCTTATAAAAGCAGTAGCAGAGAAAATTTGAAAAAAAAAATCCTTAAATCGTACAGAATACGTTCACTTCAAAGCCAGGAATGTTCCCAAATATTAACTTATGCCTTGAGATACACACATATTAGAACAAGGTATCCATATTGTTTTTTTAAAGAAGTCTTCGCTTCATTTCTTCTTTCCATATATGCAACTGTTGACCCCAGAGGTATAGGGTCTTGTTGCTCATTTCATGAATGGCAGATTTTCAATCTTTGATAATGTGAGAATTCAAGGAATACCTTTTCCAGAGAAATTTAAATTTTTCTAAGCATTTAGAAAAATGACCTCTCATTTTATAACATCGATATATCAGACTATGAAAAAGATAAAACACTGAGCCTCTTTGCTAAATTTAAGCGGTGTGAGGATGAGGAGCTGCAAAGGGATGAAAAATGAGGGAAAAAACAAGAAAGCAGAACTGGAAAGACAGAGAGAGGAAAATGTACAGGCCTGAAACGAAACTGGTAATGTATATTTGAAATAACTGTGGATGAATGCAGAGAGTGGACTTACTGCTACTGCTGCTGGAAGATACATAAGTGCTCGATTTGTCACACTAAGCTGCTGTTTATAATACTGACGGAGATAATCATTCAGCCTTCATCAGTCATGGAGTTCAAGAGGCATCTTTTCATTTTCAAAAGTTAAACAGGAAGAAGCGATCAAAGCAAGAAGGAGTACACAGACAACTTTCATAAAAGTAAATTTGTTCGTAATTCTTGTTGGCTACAATGGCACATTGCTTAGTGGTATGAAGGTCAGTCTGATACATGTCGAATCTGTTTTTTCTATTTTTGCATATGTAGCATGCCATTTTTTATTATATCGGTCACATCAACGTGCTGCCATTTTATCAATGCTTTTCTTGTTTGAGCACTATCATAGTGTGCATAGATACATGGGTGGGCACCTTTGTATTTGTTTCAGAAATAACCATGTTGCTGGGTATATGATTGTTGATCGTGATGTTATTGCCCTGCCCAGTGATGGAGTAAGGCTTTTGAAATGCAAGGGCAAGCACCTTAATTGCACCTCCTTCAAGCACTCCCCCAACAACATTTTAGTGATTATCCAGTGCACACTGACCACAAATTCCAAGTATTTAGCATGTGCTCGGTAAGTGCTGTCCATATGGAGAAACGGAAAGATATTCGTTAAGTAGACCAGTTCCCCCTTGTAGATATCTGAGTATTTAGTTTGTTTATTTGCGGACCAGAGTGTTGTAGATCACTTGACTTATTTTTTTGCTACATTTCGGTGTGGATGATCAATCAACTTTTTTTGTTTTTGCTCTGCTTATGGGCCTTTCATTGGGATGGATCCCTTGACTTATTTTTTTTTTTTTGTTCCATCATTTTGGTAGGACTTGGCTCTGCCACTGCAAATGATGACAGTATGCATTAGTTGGTGTCCTGGAAGAAGACTGAGACTTCCATGGTTTCTTTGCAAAATTTTTTTAGGCGAGAGTTTAAGAATTTCTAGTTTGGCAAAGGTCTTCTACTGTGAACCTTTTAAAAGTGATTGTTGGATTTTGTTCTGATTTTATTAATCTTTTTATATTTAACTCCTGGTCATACTTTTGATTACCTCTTCTGACAGCTCTCCAAAACTACTTTTCATCCTATCGTGATTCTATCTGTTTTTTTTAACTTCGTGGGTACCTAGTCTTTTAAGGAGATTAGTAATATTGATGCCTTAAAGCTCCACGCCGCTGTGTGGAGTTTACATGTTCTCCAGGTTTTATAAGTGGGCTTTGGCAGGTACTCTTACACCACAAAAACATTCAGTATATGTTCCATTTTTTCATTTAAAAATCTCATTCTGGGTATGAGCTTTTTCAAAAAAATATTATCTGAAAAGCAATGTCTTGTTTAACAGCAGCCACATGCTTTATTTTGTGATATTCTTCTTTTATAGCACTTCAAATTCAAATATTAGGTTCCTTCTCACTGGCATTTGTTGATATGAAAATTCCATCCACGCCAGTCACTGTGAAAACAGAAAATGAATCTTCCCTCAGGAAAGAGAGAACCAAGGATCTGTGATAGAAATTATTAACTCCCAACTTTGTTTTAGCATCATAAACATGCCTCGTAAATGTGGAAAAGCACATTTTCTGAAATTGAAACTGAAATTGAATGGTGAGTTTTTAGACTTTGTTATTATTATTTTTTAACGGAAGTCTTTATTCAAGGCGACTTACAATACAAATTATAACACAAACCAGAATGAAGCTGTAAGGATCAAAAGGAACAGAGAACAAGTAGAAAAAACTGAGCACAAGGGAGTAGAACTACTGCATAAGTATACATGCAACTAGACTAAGACTAAACTCAGTATCCTCGACCCTTTGTCAGTGCAACAACAGCTATCCTGTAGGAGAGAAACAAAGCAGTTCCAAAATATTTAATGAAAATTGACATTTTCAAAAGATATCTAGACACAGGTAATTTGGGTGCAGTTCAGATAGACAAATGGAGATCATTCCATAGCTTTGGAGCAAGAACCGAGACGCATTGTCCAGTATTGGCATGAAGTGGGATGGTCAGCAGACAGGCAGAGGCAGAATGAAGACTTCTTGAAAGGACATAAGGGGTGACCAAGGATTGGGGATATTGAGGAGCAGAACCATTCAGAACCCTTGTTTCACATTTTTGTTTTGATTCACATTTCTTCTACTGCTATATTAGACTGCCTTTGTAAGGCTCTAAGGGAGCCCTGTGTTTTTTAATTCATAACTAATGCTTCATTTAAGAATACATTTCTGGGGCAAATAAATAAACAGGCAACAACTCTGAATAGCTAGAAGGAGGAGGAAGACAAGTTATAGTATGGTTTAGGAATTGCATGGAGATATGAGTAATGACTAGATTAGACTAGACCTGACTTTAGCTGGGCATAATGCATTTCTGTTTGTGAGTCATTTGTAAAGAAATATAAGTATCACCATATCTTTTAATCCATTACTAACCCTCCTCTATTCTATTTCTCTTCTTGGTATCTGGATATGGCACTTAGTGCCACTGCCCTACTGCCAGGCAACTCTCCTGCATATAGAAAAGTCATCTCAGATAAAGGACCATTGGAATAATCTGATGGAAAGATTCTCTGATCAGACTGGACAGCCAAGCACAGACTCCATACTGAAAACCAAGGGGCAGGTGAGTGACCGGTTGGCCGAGGTCTCCAGAACTGTGACTTTGTCTTTCACTTTCTCTTGTAATATTTTAGTCTCGATTGTTGTCAACTGGCCATAGTTCATATATCAATTAATGGACAAATATTGTTGGTTTTCATTTGTGTGTGTGTGTGTGTACTGATTCTGTTTTTGTGATTGCTGTGATCTGTAATTGTATTTTAACTGAGAATTATTTGCAGCACTGAGTGAAGAGTGCTATACAAAAAGTTGTATTGTAGTATAAGAGTGAGTATAAAGCCATTCAGTGGGTAGCCAGCATTACAACATAAACTGTGAGCTATGCCTTATATGTCTAAAAAATGTTTAAGTATTCAATGACAATCTGATTTGGTTCACATGCTGTATACTGACATCTGAAAGATTTGGGAGAAATGAAGTAGCAAGCCGAGACATATGATACAGCATGCTGTGTATATTGCAGCCTTCACAATTAAAATAATTGACCTTAACATGCATGCTTTCCTTCACATTTCATCCATTTTCAAACAGCATCCTACACATTGTTAAGCCAGGCATCCCAGTTTTCCTACCGTGAAGATGAGTTCTAGGAAATGGCTGGATGTCAGTTTGAACATTTTGAACTTACCCAAGATTTGTGACTGCTGTGTAGCTGTCTGATACATCTCTGCTAATTGCTCAATTAGCTTCATCTTGCGCTCCAAAAATGTTGTTCTGTATTTTAAGATTTTCATAAATCCCCATCTATCAGTTTTTACACCTGCTGTAATCCAGTTGGTGCTTAAGGGGAGCCTGAGTCTATCTCAGCAGGAAGAGGCATAAGATAAGACCTCTCAATGGGATAGACTCTGGTTGATTGTGAAATGCCAATTCACACACCTACAGCCGCATTTATACTGAAGCACTTTGGCATCAGTCATTAAGCAAACAGTACATACAAAACCACACAAATACGAGGGGGAAATGTTCAAAGTACAAAGGAGTGGGATTTGTGAAAATGTAACTATTTCAAGAGTCTTTTAAATATAACATAACGAATGAGTAGCAAAGCTTGTATTATTTACTGTACAGTCAGGTCCACATGTATTTAGACAGTGACATATTTTTCATAATTTTGGCTCTGTATACCACCACAATGTATGTGAAATAAAGCAATCACTGTGTGATTGAAGCGTAGACTTTGAACTTTAATTCAAGGGGTTTAACAAAAATATTTTGTATGAGCTGTTTAGAAAAGACAGCCATTTTTATAGATGTTTTCCCCCATTTTCAGGGACTCCAAAGTATTTGGACAAACTAACATAATCATAAATATAATGATCAATTTCAATATTTGATTGAAAATCCTGTAAAGTGAATGACTGCCTGAAGTCTGGAACCCATGGTCTTCTCCAAGTGCTGAGTTTCCACCTGTAAATGAGAGACAAAAACAAGATAAAGATTTGGGGATTCAACCCCGTACGTATACTGTAGGTTTCAAGCAAAAAGAAATTCAAACAAGGAGAGATGGCAGTGGTGTTTTTAACCAGATTGTTAATTGAATCTTGGAAAATGAGGATATGCCTAAAGAGTGGAAAATAAGTGTACTGGTACAGATTTTTAAGAATAAGGGGAATGTGCAGAGTTGTAATAACTACAGGGGGATACAATTGATGAGCCACAGTATGAAGTTATGGGAAAGAGTAGTGGAAGCTTGGTTAAGAAAGGAGGTGATGATTAGTGAGCAGCAGTATGGTGTCATGCCAAGAAAGAGCACAGCAGATGCAATATTTGCAATGAGGGTGTTGATGGAGAAGTATAGAGTTGTACAGGATATGTACGAGGGAAGTGTGACAGTGGTGAGGTCTGCGGTAGGAGCGACGGATGCATTCAACGTGGAGGTGGGATTACATCAGGGATCGTCTCTGAGCACTTTCTTATTTGCAATGGTGATGGACAGGTTGACAGACGAGATTAGACAGGAGTCCCCGTGGACTATGATGTTTGCTGATGACATTGTGATCTGTAGCGATAGTAGGGAGCAGGTTGAGGAGAACCTGAAGAGGTGGAGATATGCTCTAGAGAGGAGAGGAATGAACGTCAGTAGGAACAAGACAGAATACATGTGTGTGAATGAGAGGGAGATCAGAGGAATGGTGAGGATTCAAGGAGTAGAGTTGTCAAATGTGAATGAGGTTAAATACTTGGGATCAACAGTACAGAGTAACAGGGGTTGTGGAAGAGAGGTGAAAAATAGATTGCAGGCAGGGAGGAATGGGTGGAGAAGAGTGCCAGGAGTAATTTGTGACAGACAGTTATCAGCAAGAGTGAAAGGGAAGATCTACAGGACGGTAGTGAGACCAGCTATGTTATATGGGTTGGAGACGGTGGCTCTGACCAAAAAGCAGGAGACAGAGCTAGAGGTGGCAGAGTTAAAGATGCTAAGATTGCATTGGGTTTTGATGAGGATGGAGAGGATTAGAAATGAGTACATTAGAGGGCTGGCTCTGGTTGAATGGTTGGAAGATAAAGTCAGAGAGTAGAGATTGTGTTGGTTTGGCCATGTTCAGAGGAGAGATGCTGGGTATATTGGGAAAAGGATGTTAAAGATAGAGCTGCCAGGTAAGAGGAGAAGAGGAAGGTCTAAGAGTAGGTTTATGGATGTGGTGAAAGAGGACGTGCAGGTGGTGGGTGTGACAGAGCAAGATGCAGAAGACAGAAAGATAAGGAAAAAGATGATCTGCTGTGGCAACCCCTAACGGGAGCAGCCGAAAGAAGAAAAAGAAGAAAGAAAATCATCCAAGACTGAGACCTAACAAAGAATGACTAAAGGAGAGGAATGATCGGGTTTATAGCTAGAGGGCAGAAAGATGTGGGTCCTCAGGCAGAAATGGACTCAGTAGGGGAGTGTGAACTTCTACCAGAAGTGGGAGGAGTTTTAGATGGGCTCTCCTTCTGGAGGTCTGTGGAAGAGGGAGAAAAGGCAATGGTGTAATTAATCAACCAGAGACTCTGTGTCTTACTTTCACCTAAGCCCTTAGACTGCTTCCCATGTGCATGTATGTGACACACCCTACTGATGCTTTCCCAGGTCTTTACTGCAGCTGTCTTCAGTTGCTGCTTGTTCGTTGGACTTTCTGCCATCAGTTTTGTGTTCAGCAAGTGAAATGCATGTCCAATTGTGTTGAGGTTGGTTGACTGATTTGGCGCTTGAAGAATATTTCTCTTCTTTATGTTGAAAAGCCTGCTTCCACCATGTTTCACAGATGATGCGGTATTCATCAAATCATTGGCCATTTCTTCTTTTCTCCAAACTCTTCTCTTTCCAACATTCTGATATATATATTGACCTAAGTTTCCTTTGACCAAAAGAAAATTATTCCAAAACTGAAGGGGCTTTTAAAAATGTCTTTTAAAAAGTCTAATCTGTCCTTCCAATGCTTGAGGTTTACCAGTGGTTTGCACCTTCTGGCAAACTCTCTGCCTTTACTTTCATATCAAGTCTTCTCTTGATTGTAGAGAAGACTTCATAATGACAGACCTACCTCCTTGAGAATGTTCTTGGCTTGTCTAGATGTTGTAATGGGGTTCTTCTTCACCAAGGACAAAATTCTACAATCATCCAGCACAGTTGTCATCCAAGGTTGCCCAGGACTTCTGGTGTTGCTGAGTTTACCAGTGTGGTCCTTCTCTTTAAGAATGCACCAAATGGTGCATTTGACCACTCCTTGCGTTACTGCCATCTCTCTAATGGATTTGTTTTGTTTTCTCTGTCTAATGATGGCCTTTTTTTACTTACATGGATAGCTCTTTGGACCTCATATTGAGAGTTCACAGTGACAGCTTCCAAATGCAAACTCCCTACTCGGAATCAACTGCAGATTTTTTACCTGTTTTAATAGTTAATGAAATAATGAGGGACCTGCTCCCAACTGACAATGGAACAGCTTGTCAGTCAAATGTGTATTTTGCTTTTTTTTTTCTTTTTTGACACTGATCAACAGATAAAGATTCTTTAATGTCAAAGTAAAAACAGATCTCTGGGCACTGCTGCAGCAAAGCATGCTGTGAGGATGGTGTGTTTCTGATAATGTGCGGCATTTGGTTTACGCCAAACATTAAAGCATGGAGGTATTATAGCAGAACAGTCACCACAAACTAACCCAAAATGAACAAAAAGCACAACAAAAAGAGAAGCAAGTATACCAGTTACACAGTTATACAGGGTGGACCAAAAGTCACTATAAACGTTTAATAAATTCCTAAAAATTACACAAGAAACTGAGTTTATTAATATTTCTACCATCAACAAAGGAGTTGTGGCAGTTTTACTTGATAGGCTTGCCATCACGTTCCAACACCTTGAAGACTAGTTGTATACCTCCACATTAGCTCCTCCATTTTCGACTACTTTCAGCCACCTTCGGATGCAAGCCTCTCTGACGTTTTGCAGCATCTCTTCGCCGACCTTGCTGCAGGCCGTGCAGATTCTTTCCACAAGCTGTGACAGGTTATGGGGCTTAGTGGCATAAATCTTGCTATTGAAATAGCCCCACAAAAAAAAAAGTCACAAGGTCTAAGGTCAGGGGAGCGTGGAGCCCATTTGAGGGGACCCCATCGACCAATCCATCGGTCAGGAAACTTGATGTTCAGGAAATCTCTGACTAACCTGGCCAAGTGGGGAGGGGCTCCATCTTGTTGAATGGTTAAGGGAATGATACGCTTAGAAATACTGCAAATCCTAAGTTGTCATATGCTGATGGCTTAAGTCTCTCCGAATGATACCTGGAACGAAATAGAAAAAAGGAAGTGAATAGTGACTTTTGGGACACCCTGTACATGAACAATATGATGAATAGGATTTTGAGGAGGAGAAAAAAACACGCTTGCACATTGTCATAAACATGTACAGCAGAAAATGCACGTCAAGGTCAACAGTAAACCCGTATTAATAAATGTGCTGATTTATTCCAAACACCACCTGAATCCCTGTGCCTGATTTAAACTGGGTTATTTGTTCTCCCCATTCGCATGGAGGTTCTGCATGAAATACAGCCACTTCATCCCAAAGGAAAGTCTTACATTAATACAAAGACTTACTGCGGCAAAAGCCAAGTGAGCCTTTCCCGTTCCCTTACATATATCTCTCATATTTCAAACAAAGCTCCAAATGTATTATTCAGCAGCTCTGGCAAAAAGCTCAATCCCCAGGGTGACACTTTGTCAAAAGCTTTTCAGAAAAGCAAAGGTTGACAGTAGTATCAATCTCAGTGGCCCTTTATAATTTGGAATCACTGAGTATTAACAAGTAAGTTGCAAGGAAAGCAAAAGTGTTCAAAAGTTGGATCATGCAAACACTTGCATTGTGCTAACAAAAGGGTCATTTCAAAGTTCACGTAACAGATTTGCTTTCCCTGTGCCATCCAGGTTAGGACATAGTTCCACAGCTTGAGTATTTCTCATTTAAGAAGTGAATGTTGCACTGTGTCAGCGAACACAATTTGCGGTAAAGAAATAGTAATTAAAAATATAAGAAAAATAAATAAATAAAAGTTGTCCTTTCCTTCTACATACATAAAGTATGTAGAGCATATTAAATGTCAACTTTGATATACTTTTAATCAATTATGATGACCTTTATATGTTCAAACAAAAAGAGACAACTCACAAATCATTAAGAAGCTCTGTTATTTGCATCTAGTAAAATCCTGTCCACCTTATCCATTTTAATTCCTTGTTATTCCTGTTCTATTTATGTAGCAGCGATCCCTGGAAAGTGATGGAAGGGGAGAGAGAGTCCAGGGAGGGGACTTTGATAGAGTTGGCAACTCCAAATGTTTTCTACATTCTCTCTTAAATTTGATGGGGTTTGTGTGGCTTATTTAAGGTGATGAGGAAACATAGTTAGCTACCTGCACAATCCCTAAAGAAAAAAAAATCATCCATTTCCTCTCTTTCGGGGTATTGAGTTTATGAAAGTCATATTTTTCTAAGTATAAGTTGTCTCCTTCGGGGTATTGAGTTTACGAAAGTCATATTTTTCTAAGTATAAGTTGTGCCTGAGTCTGGTACCATGACTAATATCTGATGACAAAATGAGTGTGCATGTAGTGTGAATACATTCAGTGTTAAACACTTGCCATGTCTGTCATTTCAAACATGTAAATCTCTCTAAAAAAAAATCCTGCGACGAGATGAGACTTTCTTGAAGAGATTTTTTTTCAAGTCCTGCGAGACTTTGGCCATGAGATTTTTTTCAAGTCCCGCCCTCCTCTCAATCATATTCAGCTCTCATTCGTGTGAATTAGTGATGGGAAGTTCGGATCATTTTACCGACTCGGACCTTTGAGTCTCGTTCAGCAAAATGAACGAATCTTTTTTCGAGTCATTTCGTTCATTTTAGCAAAATATAATTAAAATGTTACCTGTTACCTCCCTAACACATCTACTGCTTACACAAATGTTGATCACACTACAAACAAGACAAAACTATAATGCTATAAGTAACAGAAAATATTAATTCATTGTTTACCTGGGTCTTTAGTCTATGATTCGCTACTACTGAGCCGGTAAGTGGTCACGTGACAAAAGAACAAACGACTCGAAAGACTCGAGGAATGAACTAATCAATTCTCTTTCCGGCTCAGACTGCATAGGTTAAGCTTATGGGGCTGTCACGTGATGAACGAATGACTCAAACCCGAAGACTCGAGAGATGAACTAATCAATTCTCTTTCCGGCTCAGACTGAGTTGGTTAAGCTTATGGGGCTGTCACGTGACGAACGAACAACTCAAACCCGAAGACTCGAGAGATGAACTAATCAATTCTCTTTCCGGCTCAGACTGAGTTGGTTAAGCTTATGGGGCTGTCATGTGATGAACGAACGACTCGAAAAACCCGAAGACTCGAAAAAACTATGGAAAAGGTTGCGCAAATGGCGCATGCGCGGCTGAACGAATCACTCCCACGAGACGACTCGTTTCTTGCCTGAGTCACATTAAAGATTCATTCAAAATGAACGAATCGTTCAAGAGAACGCACCATTCACTAGTGTGAATGCTTTGTCAGGCACAGTCCTGCTCTCTTAACTCTTATAAATTTTAATGTTTTCCTCCACTTAAGTTTGCTCAATTATAGAAGACATATTATTTTCCAAAATCCTATTGAAGAATTTCATCATGAAGGGTTTTTCAACAGAAAAAAGGAGTACCAACAAACAATTAACGTCAATATGAATTATACGGCAAAAATATCGTTGGTTACAAGGCAAAATTGGTTAAATGCGTATCAATAGACTATGTTGAAAACAGTTGGTGGTGATTGTCTGGATAATGAAAAAATCAACTATAATATCCCAAAGAATATCTACAATCGTTAACACCGTCCTGTCTTCCACCGCACAAATTATTGTAGAAAGAAGGATGTATCCAAGAAAGGTAATGTAGTACATCTTCCACGGATAACATTAGACAACAAAGGAGATCTTGATATGCCATTTGGATTAAAACGTTAACAGTTTCCCATTAGAATAGCTTTTGCAAAGACAATTAACAAATCTCAGAGCCAAACATTCGAAAAAGTCATTTTTTTAAATAGAGAGAAAGAAACGAAATTCAATCACTGGTAGTTATACGTTGCATCGTCACGATGAAAGACCAAACACAGAATCAAAATTCAATGCAATATTGACGAAAATTTTATTCAAAAAATTGTTTTGAATGAAGTTTTGCAGTAAAAGTGTAAGTTTAAAAAGTATTTGCGTGTTAATTTCAAAGCCAAACAGAACAAAATCATATTACTCAGCAAATATCTCTAACGCGAAATGAAACATAATTTACTTTCAAATTATTATGTTTACTATTTTTTATATGGTTAATTACTCGCTAGTAATGTAAAATGGTTCTATTATGCATATGTAACAATTCCCATGAAAATAAACAATCTGTTTAAATTGTACACCCACATCCCCATACGTTGAGTGGAAGAACCGCAAAGAGCTTGCGCGTAGTGCAGGCCCAGGGGGATTGGCTGAGCGAAGCAAGCAGCGGGGAAAAACCCCCTAGTATTAAAAAAATTTGAAATGCTTGGCTTATAATTGAGAAATATTTTATGTGATCTCAATTACTGATTAATGAATGTACTGTTATTTGCCTTGAGAGAGTTTACTTCAGCCGTTATATTTTTCTCTTCATATGTCCAATAGCCACTCCTGATAACAAAAAAAGATCCCCACTATGAGTTACTGAAACAGCAGCAAGTCAGTGACTCGTTCAAATCTATGTAATATGAATCCGCTGCCTGAAGTTCTCCCAGGTAAGTTAAATAACCCTTGTAACCTGTAAAAGTGCAAAATGCAAGCAAGGAAAACAAGGACTCACTTATTTAGAAATGAATGGAATAAGAGCCTTCCCTATAATTTGATCCTGTATGCCTTTATACATGTAGTGAATAAACATGCACGTTGGTGCATACATTACACTAAAAACAACCTCAGGAACATTAATACAAAGTAAACATATATTGCCTTGATTTCAACCAACTCAACGGCGTTACAAACACCTGTATGATGAACCAAAGATTTCATATTTGATTCATTGGTCCATAAGATTTTCTTCTAGTCTGCAGTAGTCCACAGTTGATATTTCAAAGCCTTATTCTGTCCTTTAATGGAATGGCTTTCTTACTGGCTACTTCACTCTGTAAAACCTGCAGCCACAAAGGTCACCGTCTTCACAGTAGAAACTGAGACTTGCTTTTTCCCGACCCACCATTAAGCTGTGCCTGAAGATGTTGTGCTGTGAGGCGCCAATCACACAAGCTGGTGACACCTCAGAAACGAGGTCTTTAGATTGGGTTGTGAGTTTTGGGTCTGCCAGATTTCTCCCTATCAGAGTTTCTTCCAGTTTCCAATTGCCTTTGGATTGTGTAGACACCGTACTCACTGACACTTTGATTTTTTTTTGTAATTTCTCTAAAAGAAAGGTGTACACTTCTAAAGATAATGCTTTGTCTCATTTCATTTGTTAATTGTCATTTTCTTGCCATTATCACTGGAATTTACAAGTTTCTACAGTGTAATATTGTCCAAGTAGTACCTCAGAGGTAGCACAGTCCGTTCCATTTCTGTTTTAAGACAGACAGAGGGGTTTTAAGTAATCACTAGAAGTCAGGACACCTGTACAAATTGTTTGCTTCAACGTGCAAGGATTAATTTACTTTAATTGCTGCAGAACATCTGTAGGTTGTAACCTATTAGCTGTTCCTTGAAGAAGGCCCATTTATAATATTCTGATATTTCCACCTTTTTTTCAGTTTTGCTAACCTGAACTTTAAATATAAACCTCTGGCAGTTTACTGCTTACCTTTTTTCCATTTTAGGTGATTCTTTGCATGTCAACTGATTAAATTTGAAACAGTACAGTATATATTCATTATAATTAGCAAGCAGAAACAGTAAGAAGTGTTGGGGCACCCTTAGGCAAACCCCATACAATTAGAATCTAAAAAAAGAAAACATGGGTAAGAGATTTACAAGAAGTCTTTTCAGACTACCAAAGAAGGCAGTTCTTCCGGCTGTGACGTTTTCTGGCAGGAAGAGGTGGATCCAGGTAGACAGACACTGGAATTGACGTTGGTGGTGGAAACGTTGCCAGTCTACAGAGGAGAATTACCATCACCAGAGCCCTTAAACTGCTCCCTAGGCACAAACCTATATACACCCATGAGTTCAAAGGGTCAAATATCATTTTTTGTTATAGTGCAGAGCATTCTTAGCCAATATTGGGAAATATGCTCTGGGGAATACATGGAACTGAATATTTCCTAAATGATTTATTGAACACTACAGTGCCATAAAGGCTGTAGTGTTTTCATGTCCACCCAGGTTTCAGAATGTTTGCCCTTCATTCTAAAATTTGCCCAGTTCATGTATTCCAGATGTTGCCAGAATTAGCTGTCCCGATACCAACTGAGAGCTCAGAAATGGATGGAAGAATTACAACTCTAATAAAGGTGGCCGTATTCATGGCACATTTTTTTCCTTGATAGGAGGAAACAGAAAATGTCTTGTGTAAGTCTTGTTATGTACTCTTATCTATGACAATGAGAAAAACTTCAATAAAAGGCAAGTGGCTATTTTAATTTAGGTTTGGGTGCAGTAATGAAAGGTGGCTTTAAGTTTGTGGTTTTAAAATTGTATGATTAACAAAGGTAAATGGGAATATATTAAATTTTATTCAAACATATATCTATCCAAAGAAAGCATTGACATTGGCCGATTTTGTTGCATATTGTCCCTTTCTTTTTTAATACAAGTGAGTGGCCACCCCAGGAGAAAACAGCTCAGGCTTGTATTTGCCACATGCATTTAGATGCATCATTATTTTACTTTTAAATCCTTGGACTTCCAGCAATGTCAGGCCTTGTGTGTCATCCATCAGCATTGTCTGTATATTAGAGAGAGGATATTGCGCTTTCTGAGTTTTATGACTTTCATCATAGACTGCTGAAGCCTTTATATTTCTTGATAACCGAAAGACAGGCAATAGCCACTGTGAGTCTGGTTAGTGAAGAGATATACTCTGCTCTGCTGCATAACATTTAGCACCTCTTACTTCAACTTATGACATTTATAAAATGTTCTTTCTATCACTAATGTTTAATCTAACTGGCAGGCAAATGTCATGTTTTCAGGTTCTGCTAAGCTGAAAATTAGGTGTATGTTTATATTACCATTGAGAAAAAACAAAAGAAATAGCACCAGAAAGACTTACAAATTACTATCCTGGACAACTGGAATTACACAAACACAATCATATCAAAATGTGCTCAACCCTCTAAAGTCCTAGTGAGGGAGTTTTTGAAGTATTTGACATAATAATTGTTATCACACTGCATACAAGATACAGCAACATTAGAAACCTTGCAAAAAAGTTCAAACCAGTACTAAGGAGGATATTCTACCTCAGCATTTAATTGGAAATGCCCATCTTTAGTCTTTGAGAGATTAGACTATATAGAATACTAATCCATATGTGTAAAATCTTAAAAATCACTGACAAAGTGAACCCAGGAGAATCCTTCCAACTAGTACAGTGTGTCAGCAAAGCCACCAGTGGAAATTTAAGGAAGGTGCATTCAAGTCAGAGCCAGGTAAGCACATAATAAAGAATGGGGGAGGCATGTGCAGAGACAAGGGGAGAAGAGGAAGGTAAAGAGAATGACAGGGAATGGGAGAGAGTTACCTTACATGATGGAGAGAAGGAAGGCTGACATATTGTGAGTGCATTAGACCAGATTGAAGGGGAGTAAGGCCAGGTGTATCGGAGGTGGATTCAAATAATTCTGCCATGGTGTGGATAGGAGGAGAAATGGGGTAGGGGTTATCCTGAAGGAACAGTATGTCAAGAGTGTTTTGGACTTGGGAGAGTGTCAGACAGAGTGATGATTATGAAGCTGGAAATTGAAGGTGTGATGATAAATGTTGTTGGTGCATATGCCCTGCAAGGACCTGTACCGATTGGCTGGACCAAGAGACTGAGCTGGGAAAGATGTGCAGTAGGTTAGAGTGATAAAAGATAAAGATGGAAACTTACTCACAAGCGAGGAGAGTGTGTTGAGATGGAAAGAGTATTTGGGAGGCTAATGAATGAAACGAATGAGAGAGAGAGAGAGAGAGTGAAGGTTGGATGATGTGGAGATACTGAAGCAGAAAGTGCAACAGATAAACAAGGAGGAAGTAAGGACAGGTATGAAGAGGATAAAGAATGGGAAGGCTGTTAGTTCAGATGACATACCTGTGGAAGTATGTAGGTGTTTAGGAGAGACGGCAGTAGAGTTTTTGATTGTTTAATACAATCTTGGAAAGTGAGTGGATGTCTAAGGAGTGGAGAAGAAGTGTACTGGTACCGGTTTTTAAGAATAAGGGGGATGTGCAGAGCTGTAGTAACTACAAAGGGATAAAATTGAGCCACAGCATGAAGTTATGAGAAAGAGTAGTGGAAGCTAGGTTAAGAAGGAAAGTTATGATTAGTGAGCAGCAGTATGGTTTCATGCCAGGACAGTGCACTACAGATGCAATGTCTGGTATAGGATACGTATGAGGGAAAGGTAACGGTGATGAGGTCTGTGGTAGGAGTGACGGATGGATTGAAGGTAGAAGTGGGACCACATCCAAGATCAGCTCCGAGCCCTTTCTTATTTGCAATGGTGATGGACAGGTTGACAGACAAGATTAGACAGGAGTCCCCGTGGACTATGATGTTTGCTAATGACATTGTGATCTGTAGCGATAGTAGAAAGCAGGTCGAGGAGACCCTGGAGAGGTGGAGATATGCTCTAGAGAGGAGAGGAATGAAGGTCAGTAGAAACGACAGAATGTGTGTGAGTGAGAGGGAGGTCAGTGGAATGGTGAGGATCAGAGAGTAGAGTTGGCAAAGGTGGAGGTGTTTAAATACGTTGGGATCAACCAGTAGAGAGTAATGGGGGAGTGTGAAGAGAGGTGAAAAAGAGAGTGCAGGCAAGGCAGCGTTGGGGTGGAAGAAGTGTCTCAGGACTGATTTGTGACAGACGGGAACCAACAAGAGTGAAAGGGATTGGTTTACAAGACAGTAGTGAAGCCAGCTATGTTACATGGGTTTGGAGACGGTGGCATTGACCAAAAAAAACAGGTGAGACAGAGCTGGAGGGTGGCAGAGTTACAAATGTTAAGATTTGCACTGGGTGTGACGAGGATGGACAGGATTAGAAATATGTTAGAGGGTCAGCTCAGGTTGGAAGGTTGGGAGACAAAGACAGAGAGGCGAGATTCCATTGGTTTGGACAGGTACAGAGGAGAGATGCTGAGTATATTGGGAGAAGGATGCTAAGGATAGAGCTGCCAGGGAAGAGGAAAAGAGTAAGGCCTAAGAGAAGGTTTACGGATGTGGTGAGTATAACGGAGGTAGATGAAGAGGACAGAAATGTATGGAAACAGATTATCCATTATGGTGACAATCAAAAAGGATTATATATATTATATATATATATATAGCTCCATTTCAGTAAAACTATCCATCAATAGGTCAAGCATACAAATAACTATACAGGGCATTTGTAGAATATTTTATTTGTCAGTCTTTGAACTCCAGTACATCACAGTCAGATAAAAGTATTGCATTAACAAAAAAGCAATGTAAATGCATGATTAAAGATCAGAAAGTGAAAGTTTTAAATTCTGTACTTGTATCACAAATTAGATGTCCTTTGCTGATACAACATCAACAGGAAGCTCTTCCCTATAAATGAATTACTAGGCACAACGTCAGTGCTGAAAGAGAAATAACTTTGGACTGTACATCAGGGTTTTTAATTTAAAAACACAATAACTACATATTATCATTGTGACCCCTGACCTTAGTTCACAAACAGAAGAGAGTTGTGTCAAGCATTACATTGTAAATCTCACTCTTTTATTTCACTAGTCAGTATATACACATTTACTAACGCAAAATGTGGATTCTACTAGTTTTCTTAAATAAAATAAAACAAAAGCTTTCTTTATTATAGCATTGCTAATTTCAAATGTAATTTTGGATGTAATTTTGAACTGAGTCAATCTAACATAGGTGGACAAAGGCACTAGTGTTTTTTATATTAGATTTAAAAATCTTTAAAATTTACAATCTAGAATACCTTTTAATAGGTGGTTGCCTAATATTTGTATTATTTTTAACGATTTATGTTGTAAAATGCATGGCTTAATTAATTTAAGATAAAGCCCAGTACACTTTGAAGAAACTCCCCAAACTAAAAAAAACTACTAAATGTTCAAAACACTGAGAATATAAATGCACACTGGAAATTAGATGGCATATAAATCTGAGGCACACAAGTTTTGTTACACATTGCTATGTAAGTTTCCAATGAGATGCATTCTCTTAGCTGCTTCATACAAATGTTGTTTTCATAGCAGCACGTCTCTTGAATATTGTCTTGGTTATTGCATTTTTCATAAAAATATTCCCTTATGATGCCCGGTAATCTTAAATCAATGTGCAACCCATCTATTTGTAGTACTTTGGCTGAAAGCTGATATACTTCAGCACTATGATTCTCAGTGAAAAATTACAAGACTATAACAGCTTACCTCTACACCTCATCTCCCCTTGGCAACTTCATTCTGGAATTCTCTGACAGAAAAATGGACAGAGTCCAGAATTCATACATTTGGTTACCACATTTTTCACTTGGAGAAATTTGCTGCATTGATCTCTTCTAAATATCCCATGATTTCCTAGGTAAGATTTTTGCAGAACAACCTTATGCTCACAAATAAGGAAAATATCTGTCTTTTGAATGCCCATGGTTCATTGTGAGAGATTCTCCATTACAATAACCAATACCTCAGACAGAGAAAAAGCAAGTAATGCCAACTTCAAGTTCCTAATAAGACATCCAGTGCCCTGCCCCCCAGTTCCATGCATCCTTTACAGGGACTGAATAAGTACACCAAATTCCTAGTGACATTAGTGCGTTACAGTCATGCAAGCACTAAAATGGTTCAATAAAGTGCAACTGCATTTTTCTCATACAAATGTAAATGCTATTTTTTTCTTTTGTTGTGGATAAGACAAAGAACAGGTCGCCAAATAAACTTTATTTCTTCCTCTGAAATGTTTGAAACATGTGCCTTTAAAACAGGTGCAATTATGTAAAAGCTGGCTTTAAAAAGCTCACTTAATATTACATTAAGCCCAAATGAGAAAGAATTTCAAGATAAAACTATAATTAGTTTGCAAAATGGATTCAAATATAAATGTTTGTAAATTACCATTTTAGTAGTCATTATACAATTGTACATTTTACAGTTACAAACCACACATCCTTCTGTCAAATTTTATAAAAATAAATTAAACAGCAAACAAAATGTTTTCCACTTTCACCATATCAAATGTGTATAAAAGATTTCTGTCTGCAGGGGCAAGTTTACTCCAAAGAAATAACAGAAGCATTCACAATGAAAGAAAAATAAGAATTCGCTTTAAAAGAAATGAATTGGGGGAGAGGGTGGTGTTACTGTTGTTTAATACTGGCTGTACAATAGATATGGTAATAAGTGGAATACCTCTGACCTGAATAAAAAATATACATTAATAAATAAATAAAAAATATGAAACAATTAAAGAACACAATTAATTTTCCTGTTTTACATTAATTTGTAAGAGCAAAACTCTTTGTCAGCTTTCATTAAAATATTTTCACATACTAAAACCATGAAGAGACAGTCAACAATTTGTTTATATGCTCAAATATACTGGTCCCAAATATATTTACTTTCAGGAAGTGCCCTATATTATGTAGTTTCTCACTTTAGTAAATGACCATTTCAGAATTGCTCTTTTATTAATTAAATATGATATTGTAAGAATGAAAATAAGACTACACCAAAAATAAATTTCCCCTCAGTTATCTGAACGACACACACACACACACACACACTGCATTTAGGGTTTCAGCAGTATTTTCCATATTCATTTACTAGAGTAAGTATCAGTTTTTGTGTAAACCCCTTGCTCCATGCTTTAGATAAATCTAGCCATTCATTATTCATACATCTCTGCATATTTGTCAGATAGTCATAGATTAACCATGTGTGTCACATGTGAGAAAACTGAACAGAAGAAACTGTTCTGAACTTGAGAATTTTACAAGAGGATTTTGGCAGATTGAGCGCAAAGCTGTTTAACATCAACTTCAAGATGAATTTTAGATGAAAATTACACATTACATCAGAAGCAAACAAATTCTCAGCAGCCTTCAGGAGAACAATGTTTGAAAGCTTTAAGCACTATACTGTATGTTAGTCCAACTTAAACATTAAAATGACATGGATTTAAGGGCAAAAACTTCCTGTTTCCCACAAGAACGCATCATATGGTTTCCAATTTCTAGTACATGTAACCTTTGTCTCACATGACATGGATTACAACCATTTTTGTGAGGCAGGTAAGGGAATCTCTTTGTTTGGATACACATCCATTTGCAGACGACCTGCTGATAAAAATATGACTGAAAAGAGATCAATGTTTCCCATGAGACAGCTGGTTTCATTTCATAAGCTGACACTGCGATGGTGTTTAAAAAAGGAAGAAGAGTGCTGCTTTCTTTCTGAAGCTCTATGATGTCGACCAGGATCATCAGAATCTCCACCAAGGAGATCGTCACTATGTAGGCTAGCAGCATCACAGACAATATCCCCCAAGTGTTCAACTGAGTCAAATTTTTGCAGGTCTGAAGCGATGGTCTGCAGACTTAGCACTGACACATTATCTGTGGAGTCCACTTGGTGGACAAAATCTCCCATGTTGCTTGTCCCAAGGCTCAGTGCTCCACTTGCTGTTATGGAGCAGTCTGACTCTGCTCCAACAGGGGATCCCCGTCCCTCCCATGCCATTGGTTGGGGAATACTTCGTTTGCTTCGGCTGCCCAGGCGACGGCGGGCATGAATCTGTTCACTGATTTGTTCTAAGTTGCGCAGGGCTACTGAGTAACGCATTTTCACCTGGGAGACGCGTAGTTCTAGATCCAGAACCTTGGACTTATGTTCCTGTTAGTGAAAAATAACAAATTAAAATGCTATAAATAAAAAGAAACCGATAGCATAAAATTACCCAAACTTTTAGTATCACATCTTCAAAGTATAGTGTTCATTCCTACCTCTAAAATTTGATTAAACTGAGCCTTCAACTCAAAATAAGGCTTGGACTTGACAATGACCCTCTTTAACGATTTCTGCAGGGTTTGTACTTTGGCTTCTGCTGTTGACAAAGCTGTGTGACTCTCTGGTGTTCTCGCTCACTGCGTAGTCGCTCCTCTTCTGCCTCATTCACCTGAAAAATACCACCATGATAAAGATGCAGCAAATTTCTTTAAAAGCATAGCTGCTAAAATGTTCTACATCATACTAAGCTTAGACAATTTAGCTATACTGACAAAAACGTAGAGCAGTAAGAACTGAAGTTCAGTTTCTGAAAGTAATTTGTAAGTTCAGTATTATTTTAAAAGTATCATTATTAAAGGATCCATTATCATGTCAACTTGGTTGTTTCTGATTTTGAGCTCATATTATATATATATATATATATATATATTCATATATACGCAGGTCTGAATAAACAATGGTTGTTTCTGATTTTGAGCTCATATTATATATATATATATATATATATATATATATATATATATATATATATATATATATATATATATATATATATATATTCATATATAAGCAGGTCTGAATAAACAATGGCATAACATTGTAGCAATTTAAACTGCTAGGGAAAGCATCTGGAATCCCATAGTAAAGCATGCAAATATTTTACTGCTCTAAAACACGATATTTTCATTCTTGGCATATTACCAAATCAGTTTTTCTGACCTTTTGTTCATGAAATATGATTTTATTATACAGTCTTTAGCAGTATATTTCTAATATGTTACTAAAGGCCTGTAACTTACTGATCAGGTGAAGCAACTATGTAAGCATTTGTACCTTTGACTCTGGATATAATAATAAATAAAAATGGTCTTATTTGCAGCAAAGACAGAATTATAAACTGTAATACCTCTACTTAGAATATTGTTTAAATAGTCAGGGTCAAGAATGTAAAACTTGGGGAAACAAGTAACAAGTGGAGATTCCGTTATTAGCAGTAACCTCAAATAAATACTTCCTACGTCTGCTGATCTCATTTGCACAACGTTTAAGAGGTACTTTGGCAGATTCCTTTTCATAAAGCCAATTTGTTTTTGACACAATTCATGAATAGTGCCATAACATTTAAATAGGAGTGGTTAGGATGTAGACTGGGCCCTTATACAATGTAGAATTTCTTCCTTTTAAGCAATGTTGGTGTTGATGGAATCCATTTTTTCTTGATTGTTTGGAAGCCATCCAGTCCCTGAAGAATAGTATATAATACTGTAAATATCATTCCTCAAACATTACAGTGCAGACCATTTGCAGAAATAATACATCACTGAATTTCTTCCATTTAAGCACTATTTGGCCATCTGTGTACGAATAGTATTCCTAGTCTTCATAACTATTTCTGTGTCGTCATCCAGAATTACAGGCTTCAATAACTCTTCTGATGTGCTTTGAAATGTTATTTTGTTAAGGCAATGTTGCTCTTCATGAGATCTCTGATGTGAAAAGCAAGAAGCCACAATTATAGGAATTTTGTATGAGGGCCTGCACTTCAAACCATGCACTATCGTTGAAATAAATATTTAAATGTAAAATTAAACATTTTGAAAAATAGGAGATGATTAGTCACTCCATTTAGCTTACTTGGTTAACCAGTCCATAAGTTGCCCCATCATTTCATCCAGAAACTGTCACTTATAAACACAAATATATACAAAATATATTTACATGTTCCATGCTATCAACTGTAAACTTTTTTTTTTTTATCATAAGCAAGTAAGAACTTCATTGTTACTACATATGCAAGACCTGTTAAATCAAGTCAACTGTCATCTACAGGACTTAGTAGTATGTTCTAGATTCCTATGGCCCTTTGTATAAAGAAGTACTCCCTGGCTTATGTCCTTAAATGCACTTCACCAAGCTTCCACTAGTGTTCTCAATTTTATATATATATATATATATATATATATATATATATATATATATATAATATATATATATATATATATATATATATATATTTATATATATAAACACAGTTAAATTGTATAAAAATGTGAGGCAAACTAAAGCATTTTTTTTAACACAATCCCTTCATTTCAGGGGCTCCAAAAGTAATTTGGACAAATTAAATAACTGGAAAATAAAATGTTCATTTCTAATACTGGCAATGACAGCCTGAAGTCTTGAACTCATGGACATCACCAGATGCTGGGTTTCCTCCTTTTTTAATGCTCTGCCAGGCCTTTACTGCAGCGGCTTTCAGTTGCTGTTTGTTTGTGGGCCTTTCTGTCTGAAGTTTAGTCTTCAACAAGTGAAATGCATGCTCAATTGGGTTAAGATCAGGTGACTGACTTGGCCATTCAAGAATTTTCCACTTCTTTGCTTTAATAAACTCCTGGGTTGCTTGGGCTGTATGTTTTGGGTCATTGTCCATCTGTATCATGAAACGCCGCCCAATCAATTTGACTGCATTTAGCTGGATTTGAGCAGACAGTACGTCTTTGAACACCTCAGAATTCATTTGGCTGCTTCTGTCCTGTGTCACATCATCAATAAACACTAGTGTCCCAGTGCCACTGGCAGCCATGCACGCCCAGGCCATCACACTGCCTCCACCGTGTTTTACAGATGATGTGGTATGCTTTGGATAATGAGCTGTTCCACTCCTTCTCCATACTTTTTTCTTGCCATCATTCTGGTAGAGGTTGATCTTGGTTTCATCTGTCCAAAGAATGTTTTTCCAGAACCATGCTGGCATTTTTAGATGTTCTCTATCAAAGTCCAACTAGCCTTTCTATTCTTGAGGCTTATGAGTGGCTTGCACCTTGCAGTGCACCCTCTGCATTTACTTTTATGCAGTCTTCTCTTTATGGTAGACTTGGATATCGATATGCCTACCCCCTGGAGAATGTTGTTCACTTGGTTGGCTGTTGTGAAGGGGTTTCTCTTCACCATGGAAATGATTCTGCGATCATCCACCCCTGTTGTCTTCCATGGACGTCCTGGTCTTTTTGCGTTGCTGAGTTCACCAGTGCTTGCTTTCTTTCTCAGGATGTACCAAACTGTAGATTTTGCCACTCGTAATACTGTAGCAATTTCTCGGATGGGTTTTTTCTGTTTTCGCAGCTTAAGGATGGCTTCTTTCACCTGCATGGAGAGCTTGTTTGACCGCATGTTGTCTGTTCACAGCAAAATCTTCCACATGCAAGCACCACACCTCAAATCAACTCCAGGCCTTTTATCTGCTTAATTGATAATGACATAACGACGGACCTTGCCCACCCCTGCCATGAAATTGCCTTTGACTCAATTGTCCAATTACTTTTGAGCCCCTGAAATGAAAGGATTGTGTTAAAAAAATGCTTTAGTTGCCTCACATTTTTATGCAATCGTTTTGTTCACCCCACTGAATTAAAGCTGAAAGTCAGCACTTCAACTGCATCCGACTTGTTTCTTTTAAAATTCATTGTGGTAATGTACAGAACCAAAATTAGAAAAAAAGTTGTCTCTGTCCAAATATTTATGGACCTAACTGTATATTATATATATATTATATATACACACACACACACAACATGTTGCCATACTCCAGAGCCACAATTAGCGAGTATAACAAAATATTTGCTTTCTTTACCTTACATAACTATAACTACCTTACCTCAATATGTAAACCAGGCTAAGAATCTTAAGAATAAATTATGCACTTTCAATTTTTATTCACTTACACTAGTTTTCATAACAAAAAACATAATAAGTTTCACAAACATGAAGATACCATTCATTCCATCAAGCTCATTGAGCTAAAATGTTATCTCATCCAGATACATAAGAAAAACATGTCTAAACCCCCTTAGACTTTTGAGATATTTTATTGAGAGGTCATGTGCACTATTAATTGTTATTTTCTGCATACATTTGTGAATTACTTACCTATACTGTTCTTAAAGAAGTGTGCATCTCCCAGGGCTTACAAGAGGATGTGTGCTTCATACAATAACTTGAACAAATTTTTTTAATCAGTGGGTAGTAGTTCTGCATTAAACTTTTAGAAAATCAAGGTTCAGCTCCTACAGTATGCTATTAGTGAAGATTTAGTATGCTGTTCCATGTATGCATGGGTTTTTGCCTTGGTGCTTCAGGTATACGCACACAGTCTAAAAGTTGTTCAGGTAGACTGGTTATGGTAAATTGCCAAAAACCATGCATGCATCTGTTTTTCCACTTACCTTATGAATTCAATATTTCACTATAGCTTTGTGGTGAATGGAAGCTTATTCTGTCAGAGTTAATGACAAGGCAGAAAGAAATCCATGAAGAGAATACCAAAGTACATACCCATACTTTCTCATTCTGGGATAGGATCGCAAACATAGGTAATGTGCAAACTACACAGGGAGTGACCAGGTCAAAATTCAAACTCAAGCTTTTGATGCTGTGAGACAGCAGTTTTAACTACTGCAAAGGGTGGGGTGTATTTTAAAATTAAAATGTAAATGAGTAACCATCATTTACATTTAATATTGCTGGAAGTATATCTAGGCAGCAATTATAGCTTTAGTCTGTTGGGATAGGACACTGAAAGCTAGGCAAATATACTTTAGTGAATATTTGATCATTTTCTTTAACTTTCTTCAAGTAAAATCAAGTTCTTTACGGAAATTTGACAGACAGCAGCTTTCAAGTCATACCATTGATTCATGTTTGGTGTTAGACTGAAACGTTTGCTAGACCACTCAAGAACATTTCACCTCTTGTTACTTCACTACTTCAGACTTGCTCAAACTATATGTGTCATAATGAGATGTTGAAGATTTATTATACTTGCCCAGCTTTCTATGTTCCATTCATTTTTGGTCAGAATTGCTCTTTTATTAATTAAACCAAACAAAATCATACACGCCATAATAATATGGAATGTTGCCACCAACGTGTTTCACAGTATAAGCAATTTTTCTTATGCAAGGTGCTATGTTGTGTTGGGAACTCTTTGCAACTGAAGCCTCAAAGCATAAATAAAATTTATTATTATTATTATTATTATTTCTCCCTAATGACATATCTCTAACAAAATTCAAATTTGGATTTTGTTTTCTGTGGGAACTTTCTCTTAACCGGTTTGCTATGAGCATATAAGAGATATGAATTGCTCGAGATATTATAATCAGGTGTCAACTTTGGATATAACAGCTTGCAAATCTTTCAGAATTACAATTGTTCTCCTTGTAACCTTTTCTGATTCTCTCATAGATTGCATTCTTCTTGGTCTTCAACCCTGCCTGACTTGTATCAACTTTGTACTGAACAGCCCAGAGATTTTACACTGGATTCCGGAAAAGCTACAGCAATTGCAGTGTTTTTGTTCCAACCAGTTGACCAATTAGATGTAAACGTTTGCTGCTAAAATAATATTTAATTGAATTAGAAATGTTTTCTCCTTCTCTTTGTCTGTAATCTCAAAATTCTTCTTTCTAATACTGCATGTTGTTGCTCTTTATGAACTTCGTAAAGGTGGTCAATGCTTTTACCACACAAAACTTTTATTGTTTAGTTTGCTTAAATGTGATACAGGTCAATAATAAAATTGTATCAGCTATCTTGGTCCTATTTGAAATTCTTTACGTTTTCTAGAAGTATGTGTTTGAAAATAATGTTAACAAAGAGTTCTGATTTAGAGACAACAGATTACACATGACTAAATCCTATGTTATAAAAAGGTTATTGATAACCTCAAAGAAATGGCTGTTTGGAAGTGGGCAAAGTTTTGTGTGTGAAAATAGCTCAGAGGCATATTAATGCATGCACAATTGGCTTAGTCCTTTTGTCTTGACAGATTCACCTCAGAAAATATGCATAGATAAAAAAATCAATTGTGGCAGAAAAAAGACAATCTGCAAAATTAAACATGTTTAATCAACAGCAGAAACTGGCTTCAAATTGAGAAACTGGTTTCATCTGAAACCTGCAACCACTGTGGCTCTCGAGGACCTGGACTTAAGATTACTTAAGATCACCACTACACAAGATCAAACAAAATGAAAACTAAACGATCACCTACGACACAATACAAAATTAGTAAAGACTATCTCACATACAATACTAAATAATTTTATCGTTGGTTTTGCCCCCTATTACCACCATTTCTATACTCAAATAAATGAGACCGTCCTTACAGTCTTGTTCAGCTACAAAAAGTGGCAATTCAAATGTGACAAAAAAAACCTGAATTCTTCTCAGGAGTAAAAGCATACATTAGCTTTACTCACAAAGGCAATGTAAGGTATTTAAAACTGAAGATTACATTCAAAATATCTTTGTAGGCATCTCCATTCTCTCTCTCTCCTCACACATAAAGACTAAATTTCTTTTATAAGTCATGTACCAGAAAGGAAGCAGCAGAAATAAAAAAAGCGTATACCTCGGTCACCTGTACACACATGGAAATCAAAAACGTCTTAAAAGTGATAACTGAAGAGACTGACCTTGCAGATCAGCATAGTCTATGGTGGAAATGAAAGCTACTTTCAGTTATACAGTGTCCTCCATAATGTTTGGGATAAAGACACATTTTTCCTTGATTTATACCTCTGCTCTAAAGTTTAAAATTACAAATCAAACAATTCAGAAGTGCACATTGCAGACTTTTATTTAAGGGTATTTGCATACATTTCTGGCACACCATGTAGTAATTGAAACACTTTTTATATATGATCCCCGCATTTCAGGCACCATAATATTTGAAATGATGGGTTAAACATAATATACAGATTGGCTGTTGCATTTTCGTAGGTTTATTATTAGTGGATCTACCTATTTGCAGGTCTGTCATCAATAATTAAATTGAAATTGTTTCGTGAATTTTGCAACCTATTGCAGAAAACAACAGACGACACTGTGGGCTGCTATTTAAATGGACTGGAATTCCTAGCTCCTCTGGGTGTACTGCATCATTGGGCAGCTTTAACAGTTGCTGCAAGGGCTGCTGGGTGAAAGATGAGGGCGCCAACTTTAAATGTGAGCCATAACAAGCCGGTAAGATTGCAATCAGTGATATCCTTCTTTCAGTGCCTCACTGCACAACAATTACATCCATGGGATTACAGTTGTCTCTTTATTTATATCCGAGTTGGAAAATTTCTTCATTTGGGAGCGCTTCCAAATTATACAAATCTTTACATACATGTGCATCACAGTAGGACAATACTATACATAATTTTCTGGAGATAATTCACAGGGGATTTCATTTCATAACTACATCACCATCGTCTGTGAAACCGGACTGTGTTGTGTTTGTCATTTTGTGCTGAGTGTTTTAAGAATTCATTTTTGTATCTGTAATATAATTTTTTTATCGTTTACTACCTTAAATATACACACAAATTATAATTTAAATTGTATACAGTTCACTAAAGAACTGCTGAACTACGGTCTTTGTATGGGGGGCACCATGCATCTATGTCCCAGCAGCCATTCTTACACACGTGATTTGCTTGTGCAGTGATTGTTTTATCTCACAACTTTTTACATCTTATTTAGTGCAATACTCTTAGAATATACAGTAATCATGGGCCCATAATGTATTTGCGGATTTTCGGATTCGTGGGGGTCCTGTGGCCCTAACCCCCGCAAATCACAAGGGATTATTTCATTATATAAAATAAACTTGACAAAGTACGCCAAAATGCATCAACAATATGCACATTTCAAAAAGTCACATTTGTAAACCCATAAATTAGGTCAACATACTGAGTTTGTCTAATTCATCTCAATAATTAAAGCCTAAATAAAGCAAAAATGTGAACAGTAGAGAAATTTCAATGATTGTCCAAAACTGCTACTTTCAATATACGTTTTAGCTAAAATCCATTACGTCTAATGATGAACATATTCTAGGATTATAATTTGTGACTAAAAATGTAGAGGAAGTCAGGGACACAATAAATGTTTAAAAACACCACCTTCCAGGACATTTATATACTGTAGGCATTAATAAATAAAAATACAGCAAAGCATAATGCAGTTAAATACATAGTGAAAATGCTGAGTATGTAAATTTCTGATAGACAGTACTTTGAAAATTCTCATAAAAACTAAATTTGAATATGTAGATAAATTTCTCAGGCTGTATTGCTTTGTTTAAGAACGATGCATTATATAGGATATATAATAATGTGTCATGCATATAATTTTGGTTCATGAGTTAATGAAGACCTAGACTGGAAATTTTGTCCATTATTCAAATATAGGAGAAGAAGAAGAAGAAGAAGAAGAAAAAAAGGATAACATTCTGCCCTTATTTTTATACAAATCTGTGTTACTCATCTAAAAATTCTAAATGCTTCAAAATATGTGCTGTGTATCTGAAAATAGATGTTCTAGAACAGTAACAATTTCCAGCATTGCTAATTAATGACAGCTACGGTACTTACATTCCATAAATTGTTCTGTCACAACTGAGAAAAATGCCACGGCACTTATGAAACTAGTTTAAAAAAACTGAAGAAATACATTTTTCAAGAACTGACAGGACTCTAATGTGCCTTTCTACAGTTAGTGGGTCCCAACAAGAACCAACTGTCCTCTTCACATGAAATCTGACATAATGAACATGTCACTTTTTTTAAAGAAGAAAAAAAAAGCACTACAGTAATCCTTCCTCCATCGCGGGGGTTGCGTTCCAGACCCCCGCGAAAGGTGAAAATCCGCGAAGTAGAAACCATATGTTTATATGGTTATTTTTATATTGTCATGCTTGGGTCACAGATTTGCACAGAAACACAGGAAGTTGTAGAGAGACAGGAACTTTATTCAAACACTGCAAACAAACATTTGTCTCTTTTTCAAAAGTTTAAACTGTGCTCCATGACAAGACAGAGATGACAGTTCCGTCTCACAATTAAAAGAATGCAAACATATCTTCCTCTTCAAAGGAGTGCGCGTCAGGAGCAGATAATGTCAGAGAGATAGAGAAAAGCAAACAAATCAATAGGGCTGTTTGGCCTTTAAGTATGCGAAGCACCGCGGCACAAAGCAGTTGAAGGCGGCAGCTCACACCCCCTCCGTCAGGAGCAGAGAGAGAGAGAGAGAGAGAGAGAGAGAGAGAGAGAGAGAGAGAGAGAGAGAGAGAGAGAGAAAAACAAATAATCAAAAATCAATACGTGCCCTTCGAGCTTTTAAGTATGCGAAGCACCATGCAGCATGTCGCTTCACGAAGCAGCTGCACAGAAGGGAGCAAAGTGAAGATAATCTTTCAGCATTTTTTGACGAGCGTCCGTATGGTCTAGGTGTGCAAACATCCCCCCTGCTCAATCCCCCTACGTCAGGATCAGAGCAAGTCAGCGCAAGAGAGAGAAAAGTACGTTGGGTAGCTTCTCAGCCATCTGCCAATAGCGTCCCTTGTATGAAATCAACTGGGCAAACCAACTGAGGAAGCATGTACCAGAAATTAAAAGACCCATTGTCCACAGAAATCCGCGATATATATTTAAATATGCTTACATATAAAATCCGCGATAGAGTGAAGCCGCGAAAGGTGAAGCGCGATATAGCGAGGGATTACTGTATATCATTTTATAACAGTTCAAAAGGTATGCGACAGTTAAGAAAATTCTTTGCGTAGTTAGAATGTTTGACAAAACTGCATAATTATACTACTGATAATTTTCTAACACTATCTGAACCATGTGAAGTCAATATAATAATATCTATGCATTTTAAAACTCAAGTTCACTTATGCATTGAAAACAGTTTTTTTACTGTCTACTAGAAGAGACAGTTACTTTACTCTGGATAAGAAAAACTATGGAAAACATTTAATATCATTATACAGATAGTTCCTGTTTAAATCCTAGCATAGAACTTTAACAAAAGCATAAAGAAGGAGAAAATGGCAAAATGATGTCATATATTATCAACATAAACAGACTTAAGTCTTTACGGGTGCAAATCAAACTGTAACCATTTTCCATGTTGAACCTGTTTATTTTCTGTCTTATTTTTTTTTTGGACTTAAGTGTACTGAACACAATTCTAATGCACAGTCACATCTGCATAGTAAATAAAATCAATAATCCAGTCCCAACTCTGGTTTATGTTTTTTCTTGTTGAACAGACATCCACTGTTTTCAATGTATTTGCACAAAGACAGACAGATAGATGGGGCTTTATTTGTTCTCAGGGGAAATTCAGCTTTTTACAGAAGCTCATTGAATAAATAAATACATAAATACTATGGTCTGAACACACATAGATTTAGCTTGCTTTTAGATTTAAGCTTGTACTATGAATATTAAGACTACACTATGAATGATCATTAAGATGTAAAAAACAAGGTGTCTTGTGTCCATTAAATTTTTCATGTTTAGTGCTTTAAATTTATATATATACTAGCAAAATACCCGCGCTTCGCAGCGGAGAAGTAGTGTGTTAAAGAGGTTATGTAAACATATATATACATAAACATATATACTTATATATACATATCTACATATACACATATCTACATATATACATATATATATACATATACACATCCACATATATATACATATATCAACATATATATACACATACATATATACATATCTACATACATACACATTATCTATCTATCTATCTATCTATATATATACATCCCCGTGCTTTGCAGCGGCGAAGTACTGCTTTTAAATTTTTATTAAGAAGAAAACCTTTTTAAATTGAGTGAAAATCTACCAATAACAATTTGTTAAGGATCTGTTTTTTTGTGAAGCTGACTTCAAACAGCCTCACCACTGTCTTATAAACGAACGTCATATAAGGTCTTCCTTTTTCGTTGCTTTGCCAACGGAAGCAGCCTTTTTATTTAATCCTGTTTTTACAATTGTTCTGTTTGTATATCACGCTGTCAGTTCAGCACTCTGGTTGTAATATGACCAAGCCGTGCAAGCACACTCTTGAGAATGCAACGTACAGGAGAAAAGCAATCTTGCCTGAAATCAATGGCAACCTTTTGTAGGTCTGTGAACTTAATTTAAACTTTAGGTTTACACGGTGCTTTCTTTCCGAAGTACCTGCACTCATGAATATGTCTGTATGCGTCAGTCGCTCAAATCCCCGCGGTTCGCACCGGTGAAGTTCTGCTTTTAAAATTTTTATTAAGAAGAAAAGAAAACCTTTTAAAATTGAGGTAAAATATACCAATAACAGTTTGTTAAGGAACTGTTTTTTTTGTGAAGCTGCCTTCACTCGAGTGATCACTTCGAGCTTTAAGCCTGAGAAATCACCCCGTAAATGCACACATTTAATTGCACATCTATCTATCCATCTATCTCTCTCTCTCTATATATATTATATATATATATATATATATATATTATATATATATAGCAAAATACCCGCGCTTCGCAGCGGCGAAGTGCTGCTTTAAAATTTTAAATAATAAACTGAGGGAAATTATACCAATAATTATTTGTTAAGGATCTCTTTGTATACCATGTTGTCAGTTCACCCCTCCGGTTGTAATATGACCAAGTTGTGCGCTGAGCTTACTCTTGAGCATGCAACGTATAGTTGGCCATGTGAAAAGCAAATGAAGAACAGCAAGACCGCGCCAGCTGCGGAGCTCAGCTCGGAGCGAAATGATGGGAATGAAATGAGGTGAATGGGAGGGGAGATGATCACGTGACTCCAACACCCGCCTTAACTCTCCATCCCTCCACAAACACAGTCTCTCGGATCCCAACTCTCCTTTATATATATATATATATATATATATATATATATATATATATATATATATATATATATATATATATATATATATATATATATAGATAAATAGCAAAATACCCGCGCTTCGCAGCGGAGAAGCAGTGTGTTAAAGAGGTTATGAAAAAGAAAAGGAAACATTTTAAAAATAACATAACATGATTGTCAATGTAATTGTGTTGTCATTGTTATGAGTGTTGCTGCCTTTTATATATATAATATACACACACACACATAAACATATATATATATACATTTCCCATTGGGATTAATAAAGTATCTATCTATCTATCTATCTATACATATCTACATACACACACACACACATATAAACATATATATACATATACATATACACATATATATACATATCTACATATATATCTACATATATATATATATATATATATATATATATATATATATATATATATATATACATATACACATCCACATATCAACATATATATATACACATATATACACACACACACGCTTTATGGGTGATGATTGTTTTACTGTTTTAATCTTTATTTTATTTTATTGTAGAATCAACTCCTATCTGCGCACAGCAGGGCAGCCGTGGGCGGATGCGTATGGTGTATTCACTCCATGTTATCGTGCATTGCGCTGTCACTGGTATTTTCATAAAAGAATTTGAACAACATATAAGAAGCGTATAAATTATTAAACAGTAAAACATTAACATTTAAGAAGTAAAGTTACATGAAGTACTACTGCAGTGCCTTCGGGTATACCTCATTTTTTGTTTGCCCATTACATGCTTAAATGTATTAATTTTTTGGTGCACCTACCCGAGAACACGCGACATATAACCGAGCGTGGGAGAAGCATGGATTTTAAACACGCGTTGAGTTCATCTGCTGGTCTCCCTCGTGGAATAACTGGTAATGTTTGACTAAAATCTACAGCGAGTAAAACGACATTACCTCCTATTTTTTTTTTTGTACGATCTCTGAGATCTTGCTTTTTTCGGTTCAAGGCTTCATAAGCTCTTTTACGTTGTATGGTGTACTTATCCCAAACCATCATCTTTGAATGTTGCAAGACTTTCGCCTTGTATGTAGATCGGGGTAATTACATTCATTGCATTCCTAGTCTGAATCACAATCTGATTGTATGGGTGGTTACCTGGCACTGTAGGGTTGCCACCCGTCCTTTAAAATACGGAATCGAGCCGCGTTTGAGAATGAAATTGCGCGTCCCGTTTTGAATCAATACTGGACGGGATTTATCCCGTATTTTTTTTATCATTTTTTTTTTTAAAGCAGCGTCTCATGCAAATCATCCCACACGCATTTTATGAAGATGCCTCCTTTCCTACTTTGGATTGGGTAATACTTGATGTCATCGTTAGTTTGATTGGTGTTTTTAACTGTCCAGTGAGGAGGGCGTGTCTTTTAAGTACAGTCTGCAAAGTGTTGGCACTGAGATGTGGCGTCAGCGCCATAGTTGAAGCCCCTAACGTTGCGGTCAGCAAGTCGGCTAACATCCGCCATGTGCCGTCTTTCAGTTGCGAGAAGCAGATCATAGAATGGTTGAAACTGTTGCCCCTAACGTTGCGCCACGGCGTGTGGTTCGTTTATACCTCGTGTCTTCTCATTAAACTTTTATCTCGCGAATATGTTACTGCAATCCGCAGCGGGAGCGTTTCTATAAACTTAATTTAAACTTACGTTTTACACCGTGCTTTGTTTCCCTTATGAACATGCTTGTATGCTTAACTCGCTCCGTTCTCAATTGTTTAATTAATTTTTTGCTCTTCGCTGTTTGCGGCTGTTCCTCCATTTCCCCCTACTTCCTTGTTTTATCTCGCGAATATGTTATTGCAATCCTTAACGGGAGCGTTTCAATAAACTGATTGAAAATAGTTTTTGCATTTACCTTTTTAGTAAAAGGCGAGCTTTTAAGCCTGAGAAATCACCCCGTAAATGCACACGTTTAATTGGACATGTGTTAATATGTATGGTTACACAGTATTAAAAGACAGTGAACAACGTCAGTTACCTTTCTTCCCGCGTTTGATAAAAGGTGAGCTTTTAAGCCTGAGAAATCACCCCGTAAATGCACACGTTTAATTGCACATGTGTTAATATGTATGCTTACACAGTATTAAAAGACAGTCAAAAATTAACGTCATTTACCTTCGTTCCCGCGTGTGACTCGTGCTGTAAATCTCTTCCTTGTTTTTAGTTCACGTGATTACGTAGGAGGCGTGATGACGCGATACGTGACTCCGCCTCCTCCATTACAGTGTATGGACAAAAAATATGTTCCAGTTATGACCATTACGCTTTGAATTTCGAAATGAAACCTGCCTAACTTTTGTAAGTAAGCTGTAAGGAATGAGCCTGCCAAATTTCAGCCTTCCACCTACACGGGAAGTTGGAGAATTAGTGATGAGTGAGTCAGTCAGTCAGTCAGTGAGGGCTTTGCCTTTTATTATTATAGATGTATGTGTGTGTGTGTATAAAATCAGGAGATAGTCAAGAAATGATATAGGGTTGTGTTGAAGAACTCTGCCAATATAAAATGAAGTTTGATATACTGTACCATTCTTCTCATAAGATCATGTGTGATAGGTGGACATACTGTAGAACTTTGTGGCAGGCCATACAATAAGTACCTGTACATATTAGGACAGCATCTCTATCTGAAATGTTGCAGAATGAATTTCATGTGTATCCTGAACATTTGCACACGCATTAAGTATGAGGAAGCACATCCTTAGCTGCAATCTGTATAATTAGTTTGGAAAGGTATATTATATGTCAGCAGATCCAAGATTTATGTGAATTAGGATATCATGACCACTTTACAGTATGTCCATATGATGATCATATCTGTTGTTATCACCTTCATGAGTATATTTTAAAATGTCACAACTGTTGAGCAGTTTGTCAAGTTTTGGAAAATTAATCCTACAATATAAGAATGGGACACTATTGGAAGACATGTGAATACCAACCCTCACTGAGCTACACCTACCACTCAGCTAACCAGAATCCTAGAATAGGCATGGAATGACACCCCACAAGAAAGTATCCAGACAATCCCTGACTAAGGAGACAATGACATGCATATTTCAGGAAGCCATTCACAAAATGAGGCACACATTTTATTTACACATATTTGCAATAAAACATTTATAACCTGTCCCACAGCTTTGAGTATGTAATCATTTGTTTTGTAAAGTAATGTCACCTTTTTTGATCAATATGAAATAAACAAGAAACAATCAAAATAGATAGATATATAGATATATATATATATATATATATATATATATATATATCTATATCTATCTATCTATATATATATATATCTATATCTATATCTATCTATCTATATCTATCTATATATATATATATATAAAGACCAAGTCGCCCGACCATGGGGTATGCACGCACGACAGAGCCCCGCCCGCCAACTCTAACCCTCCTCCTGTGTCCACCCTCGCTCACGAGGTATGAGCAGGCAGTGCGCACGGGGTGCGCACGACAGAGCCCCGCCCACCAACTGTAACCCTCCTCCCGCGTCATGGGATACGCACAGCAGAGCCCCGCCCGCCAACTCTAACCCTCCTCCCGCATCCACCCACGCTGTCGAGGCATGCGCACTGCCTGCTCATGTGCCCGACCCCAACTCCTCACCAAACACATCCGCCCGCCAACTCTAACCCTCCTCCTGCGTCCATCCTCGCTCTCGTGGCAAGAGCAGGCAGTGCGCATGTGGTACGCACGACAGAGCCCCGCCCGCCAACTCTAACCCTCCTCCTGCGTCATGTGATACGCACGACAGAGCCCGCCCGCCAACTGTAACCCTCCTCCCGCGTCCACCCTCGCTCTCGAGGCATGCGCACTGCCTGCACATGTGCCCACCCCCAACTCCTCACCAAACACATCCTGAGTCGCTTTGCTCTGTGCTACAGTCCACATACACCTCTGCACAACGTTGACTGTTCATTTTCCTAACATGGCCACCGCTTCACATGTATTTCATGGAAACAACACTTCTTTCAAGGTTATACAAATTCCTGCATCAGGTAACTGTTTCTTTCTATCAGTTGGATATTTCTGGACAAATGTCAGACACGAAACTGTTGCTCTCGAACTTTGCAACATGACTGTAACCTTTGTTTGCCAACATTGACATAACTTCGGCGATATGCTGTCCGTTGTTCTTAGTCACGGAAGCATAGTCATACAGTCTGCTCAACAATACGCTGACTACATGAATACTTCCAGAGTTTATGGTGGCGAGGCAGAAATTGTGGCAATGTCCCAAATACTTCCAGCTACTATCACCATTCACTTCCGAGAACGTCCTTCATTCCCCGAAGAATTTCTTAGCAGTCTTATTCCCACTGGCATGCCTCCGCATAAAATCAAAATTAAAATTGGTTCGGTCGTCATGCTTCTCAGAAACCTCATGCCAGCAAGAAGTCTCTGTAATGGCACTAGACTGACTGTTACCAGCATTCACCACAATGTACTGGAGTGTAAAACTATCGCAGCTGCTACCTCACAAACTGTCCTTATTCCCCAGATTTCCCTGACCCCATCAGTTTCAAATTTGCCTTTTACTTTTACACGCAGACAATTTCCTGTTAGATTAGCCTTTGCAATGACAATTAATAAGACACAGGGTCAAACTTTCAAAAAGATATGCCTGTATCTGCCAAAACCAGTTTTCAGTCACGGACAATTGTATGTTGCTCTCTCCAGAGTTCCATCTTTTCATTCACTCACAGTCGTATCCTCAAACCCACCTCATTTCGACAACTGTGTCTTTCAGGAAGTGTTCACCCATCAATAAATAATTATGCGGCGTATACTATGCCGCGGGTCGGCTAGTATAAAATAAACCCAAACAGCTATATACAATATTTTATTCAAGTCAGATAACACCACAGTGTTTAACTTTCCATTTTGGTCAGTGTAATTGCTCTCAATGAAGAGATGTCAAGTTAGTGAAGTGGCTAGCATAGCTGTCTCAGAGTTCCATTAACAAGGACCTAAACTTTGGCTGGACTACTGTCTGTATGAAGACGTCATGCTCTCTTTGCATCTGTGTGGCATTTCTTTTGTTCAGTTGCCTCACGTACACCAATACATACACGTTAGGACTGATTGATTGATTCCAGTAAACCTAAGTGAATGATGGCTATGTTTGTGTCTGTGAGACTACTCTGCGATTATCAGGTGTCTTATCAAGGGCTAGTCCCTACGCATAATTCAAGAAAAAGTTCCCACTCTGCACACCTGTAATTAACTTAGCAGTTTAGACAAACTGATGGAATTACTGTATTTTTTTCTAATATTATTGGAATTTTACATATTTTTATAAATAATACTACTATAGGATGTCATGGTGACTCAGTGGTCATCACTGTTGCTTCAAGCCTCCAAGGTCCTAAATTTAATTCTCAACCTAATCACAGATATATATATGTGCTGATTTGTGAGATTCTGGTGTTATTTACTGTCCATGCAGTCTTTAAAAACATTTTCACAAACCTTTATACATTCCCTTTATTTAAGGTAAGCACTCTGCTGAATGGGTGGTAAGTACTGCAGGTAGGCACAGGAAAGTCCAACTTGCCCAACATGCATACAAGTTAAATCCCATTATAGCAAATACAGAAGTAACGAAACTTTCAGAATAACAAATACTTTTTCTTGGCCCAAACAAACGTTCATACAACATTATGTTAAACAAATTTCATTTTAAAGAAATGTAAATTTCAATATAACGAAAACATTTTCATCCAAAAATGTCAACTAAAGAGGATGTTATGCAAAAAATACTTAGCGCCACAAGTTTCATAGCAGTTCTCAAAGTTTTCTTTGAGATGAACAAAAAGTGACAAATGGTGTCAGTTTACACTGAAAGAAAAGTTAACAATCGTGGAAAAAGTTGATTTCAGAATGAAGAAAAATAGCATGCCGAAAGCATTTGAAATCGCACCTCATCTTCATCTAACGTTTCATTTTCAATCTGTATTTTCATACCTATATTTCTATAACAAAAAAAAAATTACATCTAACGTCTCATTTACAAAAAAATATATTTTTTACAGTGTAAGGAGTGCTTGTTTTTTTTTTTTTATATATATATATATATATATATATACAGATATTGTCAAGCTTGGGAGACTGGACAAGAGACAGGAAAGCGAGACCTGGTTTCCAAGGAAAATACAGGTACTTCATTATTGTATAGAGAAGGCTGGTACAGTCTCAAAATATCATTCAAAATAGTAGCTGTTAGGATGCATGACATAGGCATGCAACCGGTTTTAGCTATCAACTTCAGATTAGAAGAAGACCAGCGGCTCAGAATCACCACTATGGCAGATGCGGTCTGGAGAAGACAGATTGGGAGATTGCAAGGAAGAGCAGTGTGCCCAGTGTCAAATGTTCTAAACATTATGCGACAAGCTCGTTACGTGGTGAGCCTGATTCTGCTGAGGACATTCAATAGCTTTACCTTGGTTTACTGTTTACCAGATGGTGCAGAGCAGCTACGGAGCTGTCCTTGCGCCAGTGCCATTAGAGATGACAAATTGCTGGTGACCCCGGTCACTATAGTATACATATTCTCCCCATGTTCATTATAATGAAATTTCCAATATAATGAAAAATTTTTATGGTCCCATGAGTTTCGTAACAAAAGGATTCCACCTGTATTGTGTTAGTGGGAGTTTAATACAGTGCATATTTCTACTAGTGACATAATGTTAAAAGGAACAAGTCATTTGATTTAAGCTGTTAGTCAGTTTGAAAGGATTTCTGACTTGAATGTGTCCATTTCTCTTTTGTCAATTCAATTGTACAAATTAAACATGTCTGCGTGGGTTTTCTTCAGGTGCTCCAGTTCCCTCCCATTGTCATGCAAGGTTAGGTTGTTTGCAAATTCTTAATTGGCCCTAGTGTGTGTTGGGTGTGCAAGTGTGGTGTGTGTGTTCGCATTGTGATGGATTGGGGTTTGTTCCTATACCCAATATGAGCTGGGATTGGCTCCAGCATCCCCATGACCCTTTTTGGGACTAAGCAGGTTAGAAAATAACTGGCTAAAATTTAGTGTTCACTAGTGTTGTGGTGTGAAAAATCTGCAAATTTTTGTCTATATTTTCATTATATTTTGCTCAAGACAAAAACAGGATGAACTTAAATATAGGTCACTTGCATGGGCAGTTTAACTTCAAAAGCATTCTGTTTTCCAGAATTGAACCAATATCAATCACAGTACAATCTGTTTGAACTGAGCAGGAATTCAGGAGATGCCTCAAGCTGTACTGATGATTTTATCACTAGTGAAGGGAAGGGCACCAGGACTAAACTGGTTTACAGCTTGAGACAGGAGATTGTTAAAACATCAAAAACTTTATTGCTTGGGGAAACTGATGTATTCAAATAGATTAAAGAGTCTGAGTGAATTCATTCATCATACTGAGCCAGCCAATCGGAATATCTAACAATCACGTGTTGCGAAACCCTCACATAGAATTTTATAATAAATATGCCTTGTCTGAAGAGCAACATTAGAAGAAGAAAAAGAAAAGGAAACAGCAACATCAGAAGAGGAAGCTGGCAATGTGTGGCTGTTTTCATCTGATCGTCAGCAAAACATCTCATGAACAACTTTGGACTGCTAGATCACAAGCCGCCTGGGACATTTGATCTTTGACATCTTAACTTTTTCGTAAGCTTTTCCTAAAGACTATATCCAGACTTTGCTATCAATCTTATTTTCTATTATTCCTTGTTCTATTTGGTTTTATTATTCATGTAATAAATACCATGCTACTTTCTATACTCTGTCTTCATATTTAAAGTGATTGAGGTAATAAGATAATTTTTATTAAGTGCACCTGGAGCAGATGGAAGTTTGTTATATTTTCTGAACCGCAAGGTGTATTAAGGTTAAAGGTGAGAGCTCCACCTAAATTTTAGGGAACAGTACGTAAAGTAAGGCATTCTTGGTTGATAAATGGCCTATAGCCAAAGATGTTGAGCCTTTGTATGTTTGAATATATTCCTAGAGACCAAAGTCATATTTAGGTCTGAGATATATTTAAAACATCGTAATGTATATTGCTCGTGCCGATAATAAGCTAGTCTCTTGAAGTGCTAAGAGAGTTACATGTTGTGTATGTGTTAGTCATAAGGCACTTGTGTGGTTTGAAGTGCTAGAGATTAACCAGCTGCGTATGCGTCACTCATAGGGCACTGTAGTGGTTAGGGTCTGTGTGTATGTGTATATCTGGGTGTGTGTGTGTGTTAATCTTGAACCTCATGAGTACACTTCATCTTGAAGAAAATAAGTAAAGCGTAAATAGAGGGAAATATCACGATAACACATCTAGAGAACATACATTTCTACTTAAAGCTTTACATCATGTGTGATTGTCTTTCCAAATAAAAATAAGACCTGCTGGAGTGTATATCTAACAGATCAGACTCTCTTCTGAAAAACATTAAGTGTGTTTCCATACACATACAAAACCAGGGTAAGGTAAGTAACCCAGTTAAGGCAGAAACCTGGTTTCTAAACAACCTCTGTTTACATGCACGTATATGAATTTAATAGGATCAGAGTTCAAAATCAATTTGAAAATGTTTTGCATAAAACTTGTCCACAGTCTAATTATATTTATGTGCTTTGTTAAACCTGTAAGGTGACATCATTTACATATCATACTCATAAAACAAAACTCTTTTAAAATAAAAAATAAAGTAAATTATAATGTTTTTTATTTTTATAACACAACAAGCATTTTTTCAAACTCAGATTTGGCTTTTATGCTCTACCTGCACTGAATCCAAGTCCACTAAATTTCTGTAGTATGGTACAACATTTTTAATAATAAAACTATAACTGAGCTCACTCTTCAAAAATGAGCTTCTCAAAGCAAACACGGAAATGTCTGAACTAAGGTTTTCAAAATTAATTCATATTTCTGATTACAAATAACTTATTATTTTGCAGAATATCAGAATAATGATTTTTAAATTGTATAAACAAAGATCAAGACTGGACAGGCTGAAACAGTGATAAGTAAAGCACTTCAGACTGAATAAACAATCAGTATGCTGAGGGTGATAACAAACTTAATTTGGGAAGTTGAATGGAGGTTTAATTGGCATCATGCACTTAATAACACATCACTACGTCCATTTTATGAACTGGCCTACTTCAGTGTAGGGTTGCAAGTGGCGGAGGCCACGGGCAGGACCAGTTCTTTACAGACTTATAAAAACATAATATATTATCATTGTTAAACAATGTAGTTTGACTTCAGTGTCACATAGCCCCAAATAACCTAATATGGAGTCTCTGGGATATGGGAGAAAAACCACAGCACACAAAAGAAAACCCACAGCAGAATATGGTAACTCTAAACAAATAAGGCATGTTGGGCATGTTACAGCCTAGTCTCTCTTCTAGACAACAGTGTTATGACCATAGCAAAGGTATTAGCTTAAAAAAGGCAAGTACAAGTGTGGGTGTGTGTATATGTGGGCCCATCAAAACTGGGATGGCATTTGGTGCCCTCTCTGGGATTATTTCTTGCCTTGCACCCAAGAGTTGGAGAATGAGGGCTGGAGTCCATCATGACACAATGCATGATTAACTGGGTTTGAGAATTTAATTTTACAGTGAATTCAAGAAGTATTCAGACTGCTTCTCTTTCTGCGCTCTTTATTATGTTGTAAATTTAATTCTTAAAGGATCAATTTTCCATTTCCCCCCCATCAATTTATACTCAATAACCTATAATACCAAGGTAAAAATCATGTTTTCAGAAAGGTTTCCAAACGTATTAAAATCAGAAGCTGAAATCTAAGTATTCATACCCTTACTCTGTAGAAGCCCCATTGAGAGCAATTACAACTTTGGCTTTTATTGGGCAAATCTGGCAGATTTATCAGTTTAAAATTAAACCTACAACCAAAATAAGTAATCAGAAAGTGAACAGGTTTGAATATTTTCTGGATTCAAACATATATTATCAGCATGTTAAGAGTCTAAAGGATTTTTTAGGAAAAGAAAGGAAATAACTACAAGGCATATTCTGTTAGGCACTACTGAATGCAAATTGGAGAAACTAATAATGCGACTACTCTCACATAACCTGTGAATAAAATATTGTGTTTAGTTCTAGTTGCTTTTTAACAAGTAAATTACTAAAGCTCTTAAAATAATGAAACCAACAGTAAAATACAGTTTAAAAGATCCTCAAAGCATTTAAATTTATCATGCCTACCAAAGATATGTGAGAAACACAACAGAGATCTTATTTCTCTGTAATAATAGGAGAGAAAACCATTATACAGAGAAAAGTCTAAGTAAAACCGTGTACATCACTCTTTGCCTTTCTAAGATGCACTACTTCCTGTGACTTAAATTTCACATTATGGTTCTTTTACTGGTTTACAAAGTTCTTTGTGGGTCAGCCTTTGTGTTTGCTCATCAGGAATTTGGTCTTACGTAAAGTTAAATAATCTCAGTTTTCAAAAAGTCTAGAAATATCAGATACCTTTGAGGTAGCATGGTTAAGCATTTCTTGCCAAGTAGGATCCAGGCGATTACGATCTGCCATTAACCCTTGCTCTGCCACATAAACCATTTCCCGTGCAGCATTGTGCATGCTTACTGCTCTCTCATAGCTTAGGGCTGCTTTCTGCGTTTCTTGTTGTGCCTGAAATGTCCATAAAATAAAGGGCATCTGAGTAAACAGTGCATGCTTACTAGAACAGACATACAAAATTAATAATAAACAATTGTTAAAAAAAAAAACATGTCAACTACAGAACTGTTCATGACAATACAGTGTGAATAATAGTCAGGAGGTTAAATATTTTTTTATATTTTCATACAATTATTAAATTATTTACAAAGTACTTCTATGCCACTAATGTTTAATATCTTAAGTCTTGATAAAATAGAGTTTCAAACTGTATCCATTTTTGCTTGAATTTTAAGTAATTCCCAGAAGACTGATATACACAAATGGTGAGATATATACTTATTCAAAAATATGCTATTTTTTGTTTTAAGTGATTTTCACTACCATGAAGAAGACACCTGAAATCTTAGCTTGTGCATAAAATTTAAGTATGTAATGCCGACTACACTAAAAATAGAGAGAGAGACTAAATATTTGCCAGTCTGACCCAGTTATTTAACAAAATATTGCATATGCAAGATCTATTATTTCTAGGTGAAACCAACCAGTGAATAAGATTTAAATTGGGACATTCATGATGTGCTACTTGAGTTAGGCATATTTGCTCGGCTAAGATACAAGCTTGACAATGTTATCCCACTTTCTTGACACCCATGCCAACATTATATCGTAAGACATCTGGGATATCAACTGACCTCTTTAGCTAGTCTTCTGGCTTCATAATACGGACGAGCTTTCTCAATGCAGGCTCCTAGCTGAGAACCCTGAGCATTAAGCTTGCGAGCAGAGTCGGTCAAGATTTTTCGATAAGCAGAGCGTGCTTCCTGAAAAATAAAGTTGTAAGATCAGTGTCCAAAGAGAAAAGCAAGACACAAAATTCATACAAACATTGTTTAAGTTAAACAAGAATATATTTAACAGCACTGCAGATGACATTTCATTGGCATGTGGCTGCAGTCTTAAGCACTGAAACTTCTCTAAGATATGACTACAAATTCTCAGCCACTGTACAATTAGGGCCAGTTTGAGCCCTCAATAATCTGTAGGAGAACACTGTAAAACTGACATCCTCCTTCCACTGAATCTTTGATTCTAAACAGAATCGTTGTAAGAGGAGTTCAATTTTTGAAATTGTAATGTATGACTATGATGGACAGTCCACATTGGACAAAAACAAATGTTTATCATCTGTGATATTAAAAGTATGATCTGACGCACTCAGTACTGTTTTACTGCAAGCATCATTAATTCCTGTGTAATGATTTAGTTTGGTGGATCTACAAAATAAAAATGGACACTGCACTGAGTTATTCATAATATGTCCGATTACCGAAGGAGTACTCAATACATTCAAAGATCATATTCATCTGGGAAAGGATTTGTTTTTAGAGATATTACCAGGAAAATTTTATATGTTATTCAAACTAAGAGACACTCATTCTCACTTACAATAATGTCTATCACATAATAATTAATACAAAAGTTTGATACTTTCCTACTTCAACTGTTATACTTTCTCCATGCATGTCTGTTGCACTCTGTCAGCCTGCACATGTATTTTCTATGCACAAGCTTTCAGCAGCTGCTGGTAGAAGCGTCTACAAATTACATGTCCAGAGGCAAATGTTTTAGGCAATTGTATTATTACTTCTCCTGGCTGAAATAATCTCAATATTTTAGAAATTACTAAATTTGTGTTGATGTGCCGAATGTACAGTGCTAAAATCAGCAACACAATCTCAAGAGCAGTAGGGTAACATGTAAAAAGTAAAATGCATAAAGTAGTCTGATTACTTTTTAATGTAATGAGTAACCTAATGCAACACTTATCTTATTGAATTAAAAATACCTGTGTTGTTACTATTTCATCAGCCCTGGCTGTAAGGCAAGAGGCATATGTATCGAGTCCTTTACATGGCTCCATCACATACTGTAGGTGTGGATTGATTATGAGTTGGACAATTGACAATCTGACAAAATCCTACTGAATGTAACAAAAACATACAAATTTGCTAAAAGTACAACTTTTCACATCAATGTGTATATTAAAATCCCCAATTAACACTACACGATCATAATTTATAGCCATATCATATAAAAGGTGGCCAAATTCATGAACAATGAATATGGTCCTGGTGGTCTGCAGACTAGCACTACAATTGTGCTGGAATCTGTTTTACTATTTAAAATGAGTGCCTCAAAGGATGTGAATTCGTCTAAATTTTTAAAAGTGATTTGCATTTTGTTATAATTAACTATTCCAAGACCTCATTCTCAATCACTATCTCTAGATTTATGAAGGAAATTCTTGTAATGCCTCAGGTAGGGGAACAATGTCAGATTTACTAAGTTAGGTTTCAGTGCGAAGACACAAAACAGATTTTGCATTTAATATAATATTTACCAAAGTAGCTTTACTTTCAAGACAGTGAATGTTTGATAAGCAGCATTTAAAACTGCATAGATGTTTCTGAACTGGTGATATATTTTTAGTTTTAATTAGAATTAAGTTTACTATTATAGGTGCCCCAGGTGGAGACTCTGGTTTTATGTCTTGGTTTAATTATACAACTTAAGTTTAGGTTATCAGGTAATTTAAGATTTGCATCAAGACAAAATTTATAAGATGCTCCCAACAGATATTATGGGTAACAGCTACAGGAAAGTAACAAGCAGGGACAAACAGCAGTCTGGGATTTAAGATCACAAGACGACAGTTTGAATGGTGCTCTGATCAGTCAGCCAGGCAGTTTTGCTGCCGTATTTTGGGATAAAACAAAAACATTCCCACAATATTGAGCATTTAAATTGAAGACAGGATATTTAAGTAATGAATGAAAGAGTGAAAGAGGCGGATCTTTTTGAAGTTGAAAGGGCTCTCACTGAGACAAAACAACTTTTTCCAAGGATTTTAAAAAGTAATACAGTGGAACCTCGGTTCACGACCATAATTTGTTCCAAACCTCTGGTCGTAAACCAAATTGGTCGTGAACCGAAGCAATTTCCCCCATAGGATTGTATGTAAATACAATGAATCCGTTCCAGACCATACGAACTGTATGTAAATATATTTTTTAAAATATTTTTAAGCACAAATATAGTTAATTACACCATAGAATGCACAGTGTAATAGTAAACTAATGTAAAAACATTGAATAACACTGACAAACACCCAGGCTTCCTGCTCAACTGCACGTACAAGCTCGCTCTCAGCTGCACGCACTCTCTCTCTCTCTCTCTCTCTCTCTCTCTCTAGCACACGAGCCTGCCTGCTCTCTCTCTCTCTCTCATCAGCACACGAGCCTGCCTGCGCTCTCTCTCGCGCTCTCTCTCTCTCATCAGCACACGAGCCTGCCTGCTCTCTCTCTCTTACATTGCAGCAGTTCAGCAGTTCACGTCTGACCGAGAACAATGTAACACGTGCGGAAATCATCAGCGCGCACAAACCGAAAGTGAAACTGGCTTGTTCGTATACCGAGTGTGTGGTCATGAACCGAAGCAAAAGTTTGGCGAACTTTTTGGTCGTAAACCGAGTTGTACGTGTACCGAGGCGATCGTGAACCGAGGTTCCACTGTATTCATTTCAGAGGTAGGATGCAAATTATTGATAACAGAGGACAAGATTAGTTTTTTTGAGCAGAAGCTGAATTATTGCATGCTTAAAAAAAGACAGAACAGAACTTATTGTTAAAGAACTGTTTATAATAAACATTAGGAACATTTACTTCAAATACCTTTTTAAAACAAAGTGAGCAGGCATACAGGAATATTGAGGGAGCAAGAAGTTAGCTTCATGCAAGAGATAAGATTACTCAAATACACAAGAGATACTGGTGAAAATGAACCGAAAACAAAGTTACAATAATGGATGGATCTTGAAATGAAGTCTGGATATAAGACTTAATGTTATCAATATATTACTAATGAAAGTGTAAGATTCATCACAGGTCAGGGAATACATAGCACTGTTAAAAAACACGTATGGATTAAGATGGCGTCTTTGAACTATAGCTGTATATTTCTCTTTTGTTTTCTCATTTTTAGAGAGGCTACAGTATTAAAAATGTGTGCACAATTAAAATTAAATTGACTAACTAGATACCAACACATGCCAACAACAGAAATTTACAGATAACTCTTTTCATCACAGGCTGCATCAATAATGGGGATGAGTCAGAGTACAGGAAGGTTGTGGACGACTTTGTCTTGTGGTGCAGGGAGAACAACTCAATATCAGCAAGACAAAAAACATGGTGGTGGACTTAGGACATGCCAACGAGCCAATGAGACCGGTCACCATTCAGAGGGAGGATGTGGAAGTGGTGCAGAGCTACAAGTACCGGGGGTTTCACATAAACAACGAACTGGATTGATCTAACAACATAGTGTTGCTGTACAAGAATGGCCAAAGCAGACTGTACTTCCTCAGGAGATTCAAGTCTTTTGATGCATTCAGCGGGCGGCACGGTGGCGCAGTGGGTAGCGCTGCTGCCTCGCAGTTGGGAGACCTGGGGACCCGGGTTCGCTTCCCGGGTCCTCCCTGCGTGGAGTTTGCATGTTCTCCCCGTGTCTGCGTGGGTTTCCTCCGGGCACTCCGGTTTCCTCCAACAGTCCAAAGACATGCAGGTTAGGTGGATTGGTGATTCTAAATTGGCCCTAGTGTGTGCTTGGTGTGTGGGTGTGTTTGTGTGTGTCCTGCAGTGGGTTGGCACCCTGCCCAGGATTGGTTCCTGCCTTGTGCCCTGTGTTGGCTGGGATTGGCTCCAGCAGACCCCCGTGACCCTGTGTTCGGATTCAGCGGGTTGGAAAATGGATGGATGGATGGATGATGCATTCAGCAACCTGCTAGAAATGTTTTATCAGTCCATAGTTGCCAATGTGTTGTTGCACGCTGCTTTCTCCTGGGGAAGCATCTTGAGCTCAAAAGATGCGCAATGCCTGAACAAACTTTTCAGGAAATCCTGCTCAATCACTGCATAAACCAAGGACACACTGGAAGCTGTTGTGGAAAAGAGGATGGGGGCAAAACTGGATGCCATCACAAAAAATCCCCTCCATCCATTCCAGGAGGCGTTCTCCACTGGCTCATTCCACCACGGTTAACTAAGAAGCACCTCTGTGGATCTTTTCTGCCCACCACTATCAGGAAATTCAACGCTTCCTCACAAAGTACTCTTTAAGTTAATTCTGAAATTTCTGCGCAATATACATGCATTTCTTTATTTTTAGTTACTTATTTACTTACTGATTGATTGGTTGATTGGCTATATTATCTGTCTTGCGATACTGTATCCTTGTTTTTTATGTTTCTAGAATGTATGCATATGAATTTTCCCTTGGGATTAATAAAGTTTATCTAATCTAATCTACTCTTATATACTGTAGATCCTCAGTGCCTAAAGGTGATGCAGAGCCAGTAGTGAAATAATTGCATGGAAAAATCAGGTAGGCATTTGAAAAGTGTTTGACAGTAAAAAGAGTCAAAAAAGTGGGTACGATATATGGGAATAATTATACTAGGAAGTGGGCATTGAAGGTTGGCATCAAATACAATAAGATGTGACCTGAAAAACATAAGGCAATCACGTCATACCGATTCATTTTACTTATTAAATATACTATTCCAGCACAAAAAGTATACTGTACTAATTTTACTCTCAATAGGCTAAAACCTTGCCAAATTTGTAATTTTTTGTCAGGATTTAAAACCATTTAGAAAGAAGTCACCTGCAATAGTGTTTACATGAATATTTATCAAAAGGAACATTTCATATGAGATTTAAAAAAAAGATTTTTTTTTCTGTTTTGATACCACACACATTTTTAAACTCTTTTATTGCTTGAATGGTTATAAATGAGAGTTTTGATGTACTACTGAATGAGCCGACTGGGATACAAAACAGCCAGCACTTTTTACTGAATGGAGCCAAATAATAATAACAAGTAAAGCTTGTCTGTGGTCTGCCTTTTCCATTAAAGCCATCTGGACTGCAATAACCACTAGGAAATGAGCAATTTTTAACATTTGTTCAATCCAACTAATAAGAAGTCACTTTTCCTTAGCAGGAAGCCCCTCTTGTAGCTATTTTTGTGTGATATACAGTTTAACTGATAGTTGAACTTATGACATTTTTGAAAAAAGTAATATTTTTCAATAAGACACACAAAATGAATATAGTAATTTACAAAGTACTATGAACACATGATTAACAGTCAGCCCGGCCATGTTCTTGTTCACCTAAAGCACAATTTAAGTTCCTCACTTTTTATTTGGAAGCATGCTATAGTCTTTCTTGTTGTTTAAGCATGTAATGAGCTAAGTAACAGCTTAGAACCGATGTTTGTTAAACATTTATTTTGTCTGTTATTAAAGATACACAGAACAGATTATGATATAATGGCACTAGCCAAATATCCTATGCATTATACAATTTTACTGTTCAGCCATGAGTCTATAAAGAGAGGGAACACATTTTGTACTTTAATTGTTGTCAACTGATAAATGCTATGGTGTCCATTGTGGCATTTTAGCTCAATATGCATTATAGAAAAGAACTGTACTTTGTTGTGTTTCATCATTGTCTATCTACAGTTGAAGTCAGAAGCTTACATACACTTATGGTGAATTCTTTAAAACCCCGCCACAGATTTTGTGCTAACAAACTATAAATTTGGTATATCATTTAAGACATTTACTTCATGCAGGGCAGAAGTATTTTTTCCAATAATGTTCACAGACAGATTATTTCACTTTTTATTGACTGTATAATAATTTCAGGGGGTCACAAGTTTATATACACTTTGTTAACTGTGCCTTTAACACTAGAATTACCAAAGCCTACGAAAAACCTCGTAGATCTGTCCCACCTTAAATCCCTTTGCACCTCTACGTCAGTGTCTTATGTCCTGTAAATGTGTCAATAAGCAGCAAGCAGCCTACTATCACATCCCCACACCGCCGCACAGTTTTCCCAGCTCAGGTCTGTTTACCTACATGTCAGTTGCTTAGAGTTGTATAGAGTGAGAAGTCAAACAAAATGACACTATATCGTTATTTGGAACACATGCATTTCATGTGTGTTCCGTGTCTACAACAATCTATGTAAATGCATCTAAAAACAAACATTTTTCATGTTTTAGTAATAATTGACAAAATGTAGACTTGAAGTGTATAATGTGTGAAGCCTGAAGTCCAAATATCAAATAAACACTTTCACAAAAGGTACAAATGTAACAGAACAAGTACGCTTCTATTCAAGAATATAATTGCAGAAAAGGGTGCGACATTGACACCCCTTTGATACGACCGCTTCCGTGGCGCAACGGTATCAACTGTTGACTGGTAATCAAAACTTCACGGGTTCAACCCCAGAAGAGTCCGTTTTGAGAAGTGAGCTGCTCTTATTCTTACTATTTTAGAATAAAAACATACATTTGATTTCAGTCTGTAACAGCCGGTGTGAATTTATGATACTTGTAAAGGTTAGCTTTGTGTTTTTTTTTTTTAATTCAGTTTTATTCTTTCAGTCGTGTTCACGATCGCTGTACTTTGTACATAAGAGCCAGATCGAATGTTATTTACTTATTTACCTTGATTTATTTACTTACTTCCTACAGCGTAAAGTCACAAGTAGACTGCAGAGCTTCCCATGTACATATACAAAGTACAGCGACGGCAAAAGTGTGACGTGCATTCTTTCTCCGATGTAGAACCGTCGTCATCATCTGAGTTCACCTCTGTTATAGCGCGTCTTTATGCGAAAACAGCAGTGTCAGATCGGTGGGGTGGGATCGTGAACGCGACTGAAAGAATACAACAAAGACTGAAAGAATAAAGCAAAGAATTTTAACAATGTGTTTACATAGATTGTTGTAGACACGGAACACACATGAAATGCATGTGTTCCAAATAATGACATAGTATTTATAAAAGATGCCATTTTGCTTACTTCTCACTCTGTACAATTCTAAGCAACTGACACGTAGGTAAACAGACTTGAGCTGAGAAAACTGTGCGGCGGTGGGGGGATGTGATAGTAGGTGGCTTGCTGATTATCGACACATTTACAGGACAAAAGATGCTGACGGAGAGGTGCGAAGGGATTTAAGGTGGGACGGATCTACGAGTTTTTTCGTAGGCTTTGGTAACTCTAGTGTTAAACAGATTGGAAAATTCCAGAAAATTATGTCAAGCCTTTAGGCAATTAGACAATCAGCTTTGAAAAGCCAATTAGCCTTAGCTTGAGGATGTATGTTAAGGCCTACCATCAAACGAACCATCTCCTTGCTTGATATAATGGGAAGATCAAAAGAAACTGGCCAAGACCTCAGAAAAAAAAATTGTGGATATCCATAAATCTAAGGATCCACATACATTCCAAATACATCTGTACAAACAATAATACAAAAGGTATAAACACCATAGGACCACTCTACCATCATTCCACTCTTGCAGAAGACACATTCTGTGTCCTGTAAAATAATGTACTTTGGCAAAAAATGAGCAAATCAATCCCAGAACAACAGCAAAGGACCTTGTGACGAAGCTGGAAGAAACAAGTATCATTATCTATAGCAGGGGTCCTCAATCACAGTCCTGGAGGGCTGCAGGTTTTTGTTCTAACCCGGTCGCATAATTAGAAAGCAATTCTTACCAATAATTTAATTTCATGGTTTGTTAGTGCTTTAACTCTGCTATGTCAGGTAATTCTCATATCCTAGATTTTCTTCCCCTTTCTAAGGATATCATCCAAATGATTTGAAGGCTAAAATGGATGAGTAATTCTTGTCCTTCACTTTTTTTTTTTCCACTTTCCTTCGAAGTATTTAATTAAATCAAATAGTGTGCAATAAATACACACAGATGTAAATGGTAAAAAGCTAATTGCAGAAATGCTGCTCTCTTTTGTCATTTGCATGCTATTGCTATTTAGGAGCAATTAAAAACCAAGAATACAGCTGTTTAAGACTAAAATAAGCAGTAAGGGTTCAAAATCTTAACAAGCGAGACAACTGAAGTGAAGCAGAAGTGTTACTTGACCAATAAGTGCTTCTTATTAAGCAACTGGGTTAGAGCAAAAACCTGCAGCCACTGCGGCCCTTCAGGACCATGATTGAGGACCCCTGATCTATAGTAAAACAAGTCCTATATCGACATAACCTGAAAAGCTGCTCAGCAAGGAAGAAGTCACTGCTCCAAAGCCATCACAAAAAAGCCAGCCTACACTTTGCAATGGCACATGGGGACAAAGATCTTACCTTCTGGGGAAATATCCACTGGTCTGATGAACTGTTTGGCCATAATGACCATTGCTATGCTTAGAGGAAAAAAAGGTTGAGGCTTGCAAGCCAAACAGCACCATCACAACCGTCAAGCATGGGGGTGGAAGCATCATGTTGTGAGAATGCTTTGCTGCAAGAGGGAGGCTGGTGCACTTTACATAATTTTCCTTCTTCATGATGCTATCTATTTTGTGGATATACTGGAGCAACATCTCAAGAGCTAAGCAAGAAAGTTGAAGATCAGTCACAAATGGGTCTTCCATATGGACAATAACCCCAAGCATACCTCCAAAGTTGTAACAAAATGGCTTAAGGACAACAAGGTCAAGGTATTGGAGTGGCTATCATGAAGCCCTGACCTCAATCTAATTGAAAATTTGTGGGCAGAATTGAAAAAGCATGTGGAAGCAAGGAAGCCAATGAATCTTTTCCAGTTACACCAGTTCTGTCTTGAGAAATGGGCCATAATTCCTGCAGCATATTGTAAGAAGCTACTGGAATGCTACCCAAAATGTTTAGTTCAAGTTAAACAATTTAAAGGCAATGCTACCAAATATTTACTAAGTGTATGTAAACTTGTGACACACCATATAGTCAATAAAAAGTGAAATACTGTCCGAAAAAAAATTACTTTTGCCCTGCTCAAAACAGATGTCTTAAATGATATGCTAAATTTATAGTTTGTTATTATAAAATCTGTGGAAGGGTTATAAAGAGAGTTTTAGTGAAGTGTATGACTTCAACTGTATAGCTCATATTTTCCCTTTTCTTATCATGCATGTAAATGACATGCTACAAAACAAAAAAGCATAAAATCGCTGACAAGTTGCATTAGCCTCGGAATCAGTCGCCCACAGTATGAGCTGGCATTTCATAATGCAAATAACCAGATTCAGAGCTCACTAAAGAGGATCATTTAAAAGGGGCAAACCCGCCAAAGCCACAAAAGAATTTCAACTTGTGCGACAACAGCGAATGGTCATTTTAAAGATAGTGAACTACCAAAAAGATCAACATAAAAATCAAAAAATCATGGGCACTCCGAACCCGTGAGAACAGCTACAGTGATCCCTCGCTATATCGCGCTTCGCCTTTCGCGGCTTCACTCCATCGCGGATTTTATATGTAAGCATATTTAAATATATATCGCGGATTTTTCGCTGCTTCGCGGGTTTCTGCGGACAATAGGTCTTTTAATTTCTGGTACATGCTTCCTCAGTTGGTTTGCCCAGTTGATTTCATACAAGGGACGCTATTGGCAGATGGCTGAAAAGCTATCCAGCTTACTTTCTCTCTCTCTCTCTCTCTCTCTCTCTCTTGCGCTGACGTAGGGGGGCTGTGTGCAGCTGCTTCCTGAAGGACAGGCTGCACGGAGCTTCGCATACTTAAAAGCTCAAAGGGCACGTATTGATTTTTTTTATCTGTCTCTCGCTATCTCTCTCTCTCTCTCTCTCTCTCTCTCTTCCTGCTCCTGACAGAGGGGGTGTGAGCTGCCGCCTTCAACAGCTTTGTACCGGCGGTGCTTCGCATACTTAAAAGCCCTATTGATTTTTTTTTTGACTGCTTGCTTTGCACTCCTTTGAAAAGGAAGATATGTTTGCATTCTTTTAATTGTGAGACAGAACTGTCATCTCTGTCTTGTCATGGAGCACAGTTTAAACTTTTGAAAAAGAGACAAATGTTTGTTTGCAGTGTTTGAATAACGTTCCTGTCTCTCTACAACCTCCTGTGTTTCTGCGCAAATCTGTGACCCAAGCATGACATTCTAAAAATAACCATATAAACATATGGTTTCTACTTCGCGGATTTTCCTACTTCGCGGGTGGCTCTGGAACGCAACCCCCGCGATGGAGGAGGGATTACTGTACACCATAAAAATTCCTGTGTTCTTCCCATTCAAACTTTGTGCTAAATACTCTGTTTACCTTAACTGATATAAATAACTACTTCAAAATAAACAGGGACTAAATACTGTATATATATTCCAGAATTAACCAGAGACTTAGACTTGCAAAATTTATGCAAAATTTCTCATCTAAACATAGATCACAATGAAAAAATAAAAAATGTTGCAATTTTAGTAACACAAAACTCTGAGAAGCACACAAATAGCATTATACTCACATCCAGTTGTAGTTCAAGTCTATTAATCTCATCACTGGCTTGGTTCAAATGTTCTAGTTCTTCCTGTGAAGAACAAGGAACACTGGTATAAGAAGGTGTTATGAATAACAAATATGCTGAAATGACAACAGTTACCAGTTTCAATAATACCAATGTTTTTATTATCACAAGGCTACATGTTGGACACTAAGGAGCACCTCAAGTAAAACATACAACCCCAAATCAGAAAAAGTTGGGACAGTGTGGAAAATGTGAATAAAAAAAGAAAAAAGCAAGTTATAAATTCTCCTCAAATTTTATTTCATTGTAGACAGTATGAACACAAAATAATTCATGTTTTTTTTTGTCAACATCATTTGATTTGTAAATAAATATCCATTCTTGCCATTCAGGCTTGCAACACATTTCAAAAAAAGTTGGGACAGTACAGCATTTACCACTTTGTACAGTTCCCCTGTCTTTTAACAACACTTAAAAGACGTTTAGGCATTGAAGAAATCAAGTGACTAAGTGTTGCAGGTGTTAGTTTGTCCCATTCTTCCTGCAAACAACGTTTTAGGTGCGCAACAGTACGGGGTCTTCGTTGACGCATTTTCCGTTTCAAAATGCGCCAAACATTCTCTATAGGAGACAAATCAGGGCTGCAGGCAGGCCAGTCAAGCATCCGCACCCTCTTCTTACGCAGCCATGCCTTTGTTATGCGCACAGTATGTGGTTTGGCATTGTCTTGATGAAATAAGCATGGGCGTCCCTGGAAAAGACGTCGTCTTGAAGGCAGCATTTGTTCCTCCAAAACTGAGATATACTTCTCAGCATTGATGGTGCCATCGCAGAAGTGCAAGTTACCTTTGCCGAAGGCACTGACACAACCCCATACCATGACAGACCCTGGCTTTTGGACTTGTATCTGGTAACAGTCTGGATGGTCCTTTTCCTCTTTGGTCCGCAGCACACGGCGTCCATTTCTTCCAAAAAAGATGTGAAAAACCGATTCGTCTGACCACAATACACGTTTCCACTGCACAATGGACCATCCCAGATGCCTCCGAGCCCAGAGAAGTCGACGGCGCTTCTGGACACTATTTATGTAGGGCTTCCTTTTGGCACAGTACAGTTTTAGCTGGCATTTCCTAATGTAACTACGTACTGTAGTGCTTGAGAGTGACTTCCTGAGCCATAGTCCTGAGCCCATGCAGTTATATCATTTATTGATGAATGACGGTTTTTAATGCAGTGCCGTCTGAGGGCTTGGAGATCACGGCCATTCAGTTTAGGCTTGCGCCCTTGGCCTTTGCGCACGGTAATTTCTCCAGATTCCCTGATTCTTTTCACTATGTTATGCAATGTAGAGGGAGAAATGCCCAAATCTCTTCCTATCTGTCTTTGAGAACTGTTTTTCTTCATCATTTCAAACATTTTTGCCCGCACTTGGTGGCAAACTGGCGATACTCTGCCCATCTTTGCTCCTAAAGGAGTAGGCCTTTCCTTGATGCTGCTTTTGTACCGAATCATGATTGCAATCACCTGTTAACATCACCAGTTTCAAATCACATCATTATTTAGTTATTATACCTCATTACTACCCCCCTTAATTGCCCCCATCCCAACTTTTTTTTAAATGTGTTGCAAGCCTGAATGGCAAGAATGGATATTTATTTACAAATCAAATGATGTTGACAAAAAAAAAAAACATGAATTATTTTGTGTTCATACTGTCTGCAATGAAATAAAATTTGAGGAGAATTTATAACTTGCTTTTTTCTTTTTTTATTCACATTTTCCACACTGTCCCAACTTTTTCTGATTTGGGGTTGTACTTACAGTTTAAATATATAACAAGGCTACCTACCATAAAGATGTTGGACTCTCTGGATGCTTTTCAGAACAGAATTAACAGATATACACACACAAAAATAAAAATGTAATGCATCCTCATAGTTTTAACTTTGTTTATAAAAATAATAATTTGTCTTTGTTACTGTTTAATGTACTGCTTGGTGGTTCATCATTTTTCTTGTAAAATGACTTTGGGATTTTAGATGCTAATCCATGAAAGAGAGAAAGAAAGAAAGAAAACATTCGCAAGTTTCATTATTGTGTGTTTAGTAAGTCAAGTCAATCTGTTTTATGGAGGCAACAGATGAACCTTGTGGGTCAGCACCTATCTAATCAAACTGTCTAACAAAAAAAAAAAAAAAAGAAAATCCTTGTATTATGTTTAAAAGAATACCTTATGTTTAATAAGTCATCTCTTCTTTTCAGTATTACTCATAGTCTAGTCTACATTTGTAGTTTGTGAAAATAGATTGTTTAAAATGTTAAAATAAAAAATTGTTGAAAAGTCCGCAGCTTTCTCTTCAATATTTTCCAGTACTCATATATGTGGTTAGTGTTCCCATATTAATAGTCTGTTTAAGCATAACCATTTTCAAAAGCAGAGCCTTACTGGTTTAGTGTTCTCTATGAACAGTACACCCCCAAAATTAGCGGGGGTTACTTTCCTAGAGCACCCGCAAATTTTGGATGTGGATAAAAAAAATGCCTATTTTTATAATTTAAACCCTAAATATGCCCCCAAAACACTTTCATTTAATTTCAAACTCAGCTTAATACATTACCTAAAAAAAAGAATGTAAAGGTAAACCTGCATACTGTACAGTACTGTACCGATATGTCACCTGCAGTGCTAGAATGTAAAATACCAATGTTACCGCTATATGTACTGTAATTCATGCAACTGCATTTTCATTGCCAGAAGCCTTAAAAGGTGTAAGGCGTTTCGGTGGCATCTTGGGGCTTTAACTCTTAAAATGCCACATACTTGGGGGTTAATGAATCCCTGGACGCCAAATACTTTTTTGCTGCACTTTAAGTAAACGTCACAATTCACAAAGAAAAAGTGAAATTTTAATGGAACACATTTTTTTCATGCAAAGAGCATCACAATTACTGCAACACTAATCATTTTACACACTGCTAATGAACTGTAAAAACGATTTAAAAAAACTACTGGAACAATATGTACAAGGTGCAACTGACTCAAAGGATGAAATTCAGTAAATCAATGAGCCAACTGCGCTTGAACTGGCTGCACTCAAGCACATATAAGTAAGCGCCGACGCTGGCAGGCTAGTCTAGTGCAGCGGCTCAATCCCAGGGACAGTAAGGCTGCAGTGTGTCACGCTTGGGTCACAGAATTGCACAGAAACACAGGAGATTGTACAGACAGGAACTTTATTCAAACACTTCAAACAAACATGTCTCTTTCAGAAGTAAAACAAGCTCAGTATGCAGTTAGTTCTCGATTAAAACAACAGACAAAACATCATAGGCGAGCACAATGGGAGTGGGACCCGCAACAGGAGCAGAGGATGTCTGGGGGAAGAGAGGGAAACAAAGCAATCAGCAAAAAAGGACAGGTGCTGTTCAGGCTTTTAAGTATGCGTAGCATCGTGCGAGAAGCATATCACGCGACAGAGCAGCCGCAAGTAAGCCCAGCAAGTAAGGAAGCAATGTGAAAGTAGTCTATCAGCATTTTTTTAAGAGAGCTTTTTGAGGAGTGTCTGTGTCTTCTAGGGGTGCGTTCAGCCCCCTGCTCACAAGGGGCTGGCAGTGGTCATGAGCTGGCTGCTCAACGAATATACGGCACTGACTGATCAGCTCCTGCATGCTTGCAAATGGCACTGGGAAACGACTATAGCCAGTTGTGGCGGTTTAAGGGTTAAGCAGAACAAAAACGGAAAAACACAAGAACACTCAGCTGGGGATGCATCACAGTCAATCAGCAGCAAGGAGAAATGAATAATGCTGTAGTGGTCTGGTGTCGATGATTCACAACGTCGAGAAGACGGCGATTTATTTATTTTTATGGTGGAGATTCCAGGGACGCACCCAGCTTTGGCCTGATCCGCACCCACTCACAAACAGAGACAAAAACAAAGCAAACCAGTAATCAAACAGCAAATAAAGAATGTAATGAAAACAAATGAAATAAATGAAAACAACGATATCAACCCTGTTCCTCTTATGTCGATTACAAATTAAATACAACAAAGCACAAACAAAACACACACTAAAAATCATGAAAAAGGTTAATGAAAAATGGCAACAGATGAAATGTAATGAAGAAAATAGATAGTCCAGAGTAGTGCTGGGCGGTATGACCAAAATTCTATATCACAGTATTTTTCAAAATTATACTGGTTGCCCAGAAGTGCAATCAGAAACAGGTGATCAAGCACCTGAAGCACTTCCAGGTGGGCTATAAAAAGGGCCAGCAACCACCACTCAAAGCCAGAGTCAGGAGGTGGAGAACGAAGCTAGACGGGAGGAGTGGTGGTGCCAAATGGGAGTGTTGTGTGATTTACTTTAAGTGCTCTTGGGATTTTGTTGCTGGGGGGTTCTCGGGGAAGATGTGCCCTCCAGCTGAAAAAAAATAAAGTCTTTGTGTCTTTTACACGTGCCTCTGTGCGAGTCTGTGCCGAGTCGGGCGCTATACAGCGTCCTAATTCACACCAGTCTCTTCATACACCACAGCACAACTCTTGTTGCAGGCCCCACAAATCAGATTCTGCACATCAATTACAGTTCACTTTTTAAACCCATTCAATATTTACATTAATTAGGGCAGCTGCACCTTTCCTGTGTAGTTAATTAGTTCAAATACTGCTTAGCTACTGGTTGATAATATCACTCCTCTGCAATTATAACTAGCAGATATTAGTTCAGGCATATCAATCTTATATATAAATAAATGATTGCTTTCCTTTTCATTCATTTCCTGAGAAGCGTTTTTGTACTTTTATGGTTAACTTACATAAACAGCAGAAGAAGATGCTGCTGTAAAGGCTGATTGAGTGCACATACCAAAGGCGAAGAGGAAAATATACAAGTTGATATCATTGCTGTCAAGGAAAAACTGTAAACAAAATTGTAGTTGAAGTTGCAGAGAATAGGATATGGGAGAGTTTGGAGATTCACCAATGCTTTTCATTCGGAGAATTGAATTTTCAAAACGTTTTACAGTGCAATCCGTTTGAGATACCCCAATGAAAATTGAACTGTGTTGACAAATTTCTTTGAAGAATAAGTGAGTCAAATTTAAACAAAACTGGTCAGTGGGGGGCCAAGTTGTTTCATGCACACAGACAGACAAATAGACTGACAGACATGGCTGTTGCAGTAGGTGCTTTTCACATTGTATACAAACACACCTAAAAGCCAGAACAGCAATTTTAAGTTTTAATTGAAAGCTTAAGTTTGCATACATAATATTAACGTCATTCATATTAACGACTACTGGGTTTTGGTAAAGTATCTTTTGCCAAGAGCATCATCACAAGGGTCTTCACTGCATGGTATATTTTTCACTATCATAAAAAGTTAACCAACCAGTTAATCTATGTGCAAAATTAACATGTTTTGAACCTTAAAAGGGTGTTGCAATTCAGTTTAGTTAGCTACTTCCTAGTGTGACATTTGAGGCTGGCAGACATCATTACTAAAATATTTCTAAACAAATGGAATGAAAGAGGTGCCTGCTTGGATCAAAAATTATTATGGCTGTGATATTTATGGGCTCTCTTTTGGAAAAAAATGGTTATACCGATTTTGGGGGAAAAGCAGGGCTGAATTAAATTTCTACATTTTTTTTCTTAAGGTGCTTTTTTATTTTTACACAAACAAATATTTGACTACATTGTCATCGGTATGCTGCTGCTGGAGTATGTGAATTTCCCCCTGGGATTAACAAAGTATCTATCTATCTATCCTAATTGCAACTATAAACACGATGACATATTATAGTGTGAAAAGAAAGAGATGTTTAGTAAAAAAAAAAAAAAAAAAAACCTGCTCTCTTCCATTAATTATTCGTGCATGCCATGCACAGCTCTAGGCACAAACATTTATGCCAAAGGTAAACGGTCAGAAACACAGTAATGAGTAATGTGTAAACTTAAGTGAGTTGGATAAAAACCTGTATTCCTGGAGTTGTGATGTAGTACCCCCAAATACTGTATCACAATATGGCACGCCCAACCCAAAACATAATGTATAACTCATCAAAATAAGAAAACATAAAAAAATAAATAAAGAAAAGAACTAACTCAAAGTCCCACCCAATTTGAAGGCAAAAATGCTCAAGGATTACACCTGTCCTCGTGTCCAATGTAATTTATATGTTTAACTGGTGTCTAACATATCCTTTATGCAAAATTTTTGAAGGGGGGTTATTTTTTTTCGCACTATAAGCAAGCATTTCTGGAGAAAAGAAAAAAAAAAAAAACTAATGCTGGACCTCCTTCAAAAGAGGCAATGAAATCTATTTTTTCGGTCTAAAGCATAGCCCTAAGATTGAACCATTAATGGACTGATGAAATAGAACTTAACGCATAAAGCATGCTACTAAAATATAAAGTCTGAATTAACATAAGCTGCCCTAATTTGGGATATCCATAAGAAATGTGACGATTTACTTAATGAGGCAGAAGTACATAATCTATATTATATTGATATATAGATATATTCAGTGGAACCGAGGTTCACGAACGTCTCGGTACACGTACAACTCGGTTTACGACCAAAAAGTTCGCCAAACTTTTGCCTCGGTTCACGACCACACACTCGGTATACGAACAAGCCAGTTTCCCTTTCGGTTTGTCCTCGCCGATGATTTCTGCACGTGTTGCATTGTTCTCTGTGCGTGCGTGCTTTCGCTGTGAAGTGTTTGTGCTCTATTTCATTTCCCTTCCGGTGTTCTGACAATTTGTCCTACTTTGTCGAAGTATCCTACCGTACTTTATTTATGGAAATGTTAACATTTCTCAATTTATTCTATATGCATCATTTAATGCCCAAAAGAGACACAGCCTGATGCAAAGATTTCACAAGACGGTCATTACTCGTGCATGGATACAATGGACTGTACAAGATTAAAAGTCACACATGCAAAATATACAACTTATAAAATGTTGACAGTAAATACCTATGCAGTAAACTGTAATAAATGCATTAATGTAGTAAGGCTAAGAAAAGCATATATATTACTGAAATACAATAACACTTACCTCAAACTTCAACACTAGGTAGAAAAGTTGCGTAATTTTGGTCTGCGCATGCGTAGTATCAGTGAGTAGATCATTTCGATGGGTAGGATGTTTTGTTAGAACACCGGTTCGTATGCACCGATTACTGTATTTAAGCACGTGTTCAGCCTCTCCCTGTTCATTGTTCTCAGTCAGATGTGTGTGCTTTACCTGTGAACTCTTTGTGCTCTACAGTATTTCGTGTGCTTTTGCAGTTAACCATGGCTTCTAAGCAAGTGAAGAGTGGTGAGAATTATTGAGACTTAATTATGAGAAGTGTTGCAATGTTACTTTTCTCTTTTTTCAAATGTTCATTTTTTCCCTGTGCTTAAAACTCATTTAAAAAGAGTGTTTACAGCGATCGGGTTGTAATGCTATTAGCTTGAACTCCTGTAATGTTACTTTCTTGGTTGGCTTTTAAATAAAGTTTGGATTTGTTCAAATGTTCCTTTTTTTTCCCCCTGTGCTTCAAACTCATTTAAAAAGTGTTTATACAGCAATCGGATTGTAAGGCTATAAGGCTAACTGCTGCAATGTTGGAGGGGGGGGGGGGGGGGGGGGGGGGCGCTCACGTGCTGCTGAGAGAGAGAGAGCCTGCACGTTTGTGTCAGTGTTATTCAATGTTTTTACATTAGTTTACTATTACACTGTGCATTCTATGGTGTAATTAACTATATTTGTGCTTAAAAATCTTTAAAAAAATAATTTACATACAGTTCGTACAGTCTGGAACGGATTAATTGTATTTACATACAATCCTATGGGGGAAATTGCTTCGGTTCACAACCAAATCGGTTTACGACCAGAGGTTTGGAACAAATTATGGTCGTGAACCGAGGTTCCACTGTAACTACATAACAAATTTAAGTTTGATTGTGCGACATCTCTCATCATGCCAAGTATCATAGTTTGCTTACGGTACCAATCTATTTACACAAATCCGAGAGAGAGAGACTGCAGGCCCTCCTCACTCACACACCAGCTTCTGTTTGAGTTGGTCTACCTCTCGCCACTTGTTGGAGCATGCCTTGCCTCCGCTTAGCTACAGATACCAGTTTGCTCAACAGACATTATCATCTACAGATTGTTAAGGAGTAACGTTTGATGTTTCTGAGAGAGAGAGAGACATCAGAGCTACATTTGTTTTAGAGGGTAGCTGCTGATTGCCAGAGATATCATGGCCATGTGCTTTTCTCCCCATGCGGGGGGCACTCTCCCGTCAGAGCTGAACATGATCAGATACAGTGCCAGTATTTGACGCTGGAATGTATCTACCTTCTGCTTGGCAAGAATTACAATTTTTTTTATTGATTTTTAAAGTTTGTCCTGTTTCAGTACTATGTGGGCAAAGCTGCAGGGGACAGCTAGTAAACAATAAGTCATGTGAAATATCTTAAATATTAAAATGTATCCTTCAATTTAAATGTCTAAATCTAAATATGGTCAGTTGTAATAGAAATTTGTCATTTTTCACCCACTGATAGATATCCTTATAGGGCTTGAGCCCTAGTAAAGGATTAAAAATAACTGTCATAACCACTGACCTTGAAATAGTCTAGAACAATACAATACATTACAGTAATCCCTCGCTACTTCGCGGTTCACTTTTCGCGGATTCACGACTTCGCGGATTTTATATGTAAGCATATCTAAATATAGAACGCGGATTTTTCGCTGCTTCGCGGGTTTCTGTGGACAATGGGTCTTTTTACTTCTGGTATTTCCTTCCTCAGTTGGTTTGCCCAGTTGATTTCATACAAGAGATGCTATTGGCGGATGACTGAGAAACTACTCAATCAAAGCACGCAGTTAAGTTCCTGTGTGCTGCTGATTGGCTCAGCGACGGAGTGCTGCATTAACCAGGAAGTCTCATCTCACTCATTCAGCATTAACGTGCTCTTGCTACTGCATTCAGGGGATTATCACCTTCATCATCATCATTTTTACTGCGCAGCATATTCATCACCATCATCACGTCATATATAGCTACGTGTACTTCGCTATACAGTAAGTGTAAACTTATCTACCGATTTCATAATGCTTAGCAGTTGTCCCTGTTATTAATAGAGTAAAGGGTGGGTTGTAAACAATACAGGGAGGGTTTAAAAACGTCCAAATACACGTTAAATAATTAAATAAATATGGTGTCCCTACTTCGCGGAAATTCAGTTATCGCGGTCGGCCTTGGAACCTATCTCCCGCGATACGTGAGGGATTACTGTATTATGTTTGAAATTTGTCATTTTTTCACCTTCTGTGAGTGAGTGGTTCTTGGAGGGCTAGGACCCAAATTAAATCAAATATTAAAAAATACGGTCATATTTGTGATCAACAACATTCACATAGTATAAAATGACACTCCACATGCCTATCTCACCGATCCACATTTTTTCAAAGATTTGTGAAAAGGAGTAACTTTGACCCCTCTCATCCCATTAGAGGGCAAACCCCTAAGGGTTGGTGGATATGGCATGCACAATTTCAAATCTCTCCAATTACTTTTGCTCAAGACACCAGATGGTTTATGCGTAGTCATAAGGAAGTAGTTTGCGGCACAAAATATGGTTCAAAAATGGCCTAAAAATAAGTTTTTTTTTTCTGATCTAGACGGCCAAAAATAGGGGGATCCCCCAAAAGCTTGAGTCCAATGGTATATAATGTGGGTGTTTTCCCCCATTGGAACGGAAGGCTAAGGTTCTGTTAAATGCAATCACTTAATTCCTGTGGCCAATTCACTATGTCTGCTTTTAAAAATATATTTGTAAACCGAATACAGATCATGGTTAGTAACAGTAATACCGAACTTTTCTAAATTAAATTAAGTATTACACATTCTTTCTAAATCCGCAGGCAACGTGGAAACAAAACGCAGAAAAAGAAAAATACACCTTTTAACACTTTTGGAAGCGGAAAGAAATAATCACTGCCACCTTAACGAACTGTTTAAAATATTGAACCAGTTCAGGCACTTGTTCCCATTGCTAAGCACCATTGCTAAGCAAACAGTTTTAAATGAGAGATGTGAACAGTTAAATGAAACTATGTAAATACATTTTGCGCAAAATACGTTAACAAACAACAATTTAACAGAAAAGGTGTATATATATATATACACAGTTAAACTTTGCTTACTGTACTTCAAAGAATCCAATAACAGCTCACTTTTTAGTTCAAATTCAATTTATGATTTTGTACTTTGTTTCAGCAACTTGAAAAATACAATTACATTTTAATCATTTATAACTACATAAATATGTTTGTTTCTGACAGTGATCGGATTGCATTAATATGATGAACCTCAGGCAACAGTGTTTAAAATGCAGGTTCTCTTCCAAGACACAAACCTGAGTGTTAAAACATTGCGAAGCCGAAAAGCGTAGCTCGGCTAAACATGCTAGCACCTTAACAGTGTACTACAGTTTACCTGTATCCTAGGATCCAACTCCTCTTCGTCCTCATCATCAAGATCTTCCTCGTCTTGATACAGCTCGCGATTACTCACAGGCCCTCCTTCTTCTCTGCCACCACTTATTTCTCCATCTCCTTCACAACCCCGTTTTAGTTCCTGGTCGCTTTTATGCGTTCCCGAAATAACTACGGGTTTCTCTTCTTTCCATTGCTCGTCTTCAGTGTCCCCAGCCCCTGCCGGGCTCTCACGCAAGTTCCCCAGCTCCATGTCAGGCCTAACAAAATTCCGCTAAATCAGAAAAAAAAAACTCCAGTGTGTCCAAAAAATAAAACACCGAAAGTAAAAACGAGTGCCGCTACATTGTTGAGCAACAATATGCATTAGTTTAAATAATTCTACAGTCCAAATGTACCTGTTATGGAGGCATCATTATTTCATTCTAATATCTGGACTCCTCCCTAACTTGCAGCTTTGCTTCTGAACGGTAACAGCTTGGTTTGTCCACGAAATGTAAATAAAACACGACTTTTTGATTAAGAAGATTGTCCTCCACTGTAGTCCGTATGTATTACGTCACTTTACGGAACGATTATTAGCCTTTCAATACGGCACAAGGCTGCTATTATACAGACGCCATTTTTTAATACGGCACAATACAAGTTACCCAGAAAACCTTGCGCACGAAAACGTCAACATGGCCGTATAGTATAGTGGAGTTCTCAGGTTTTACTGTTAAGTGCTAGAAACATTGAATGTTAGACATAGAAAAAGAAATTATGTTTCTTTAATTTTATAAGGAATATTCGAGTAAGTTGACCGATGAAAATCAGTTACTTTGGTTGTTGTTTTCTTCAAGAGGTGACTGTCAAGACATTCACTTTCTTATTCTGAAATTAATAGGTAGATTTAGAAGATTTTTGGGGGTTATTTAAGTAATATTAATCGCAGATGAACTGTAAACGGTGATGATAATTTAGCATTTTTAACGTTATAGTTTTGTGAATCTGTTTAATGTGCATTTTTGCTTAACCTTACTTATTTGGCTTTTATTGTCTAGAGGTTAAAAATATATATAATTTATTGTAGTTTTTGGAGTTCGTGGTGTATTAAATGTAGTTAATAAGTAAGAGGAAAATAAGAGAATGAGATGCTGTTAATAATTTTGCTTAACATAAATGTTTATATATAGCATTAACATTTTCGTCCAGAGTATTAATATTTTTGACAGCTCATTTGTTTATAGTTAGCATTTCTTGCCAATTCAGTGACTGTAAGTTAAATTTCATAATGCGTCGTAATGTGTTTAGTTTTTTGGAAAATGAAACATACGCAGTTAATTTTAGGTAAGATACCGCATTTACTCTTAAAGTAAAAATAAAGTGCAGTAAATGGCGAACTGACAGTCTGATATTTTAATCTATCAAAAATGAAAGAAAAATGTAATTGTTAGCAATCATTTCTGTTGAATAGTTTCATAATTTTTCTACTTATTAGTTTATTAGGGACATTTTATGAGTTATCATTTAAAAATTGATATTTTAAATATAAATGTGTTTTTTTCCCCACATTTATCTTGCAGAAGCCATGAAGCTACGAGTGCACCTGCGCTGTAAGAATCTCCATGAATTTCTTAAAGAGCTTAGCCAGCATGTGTTAGATCGCCTCTACAACCATCCTGCGACTTGCTTGGCAGTGTTCAGGTACAACAAACAAACATTTCTCAAACATATTCCTTAAATGTTCTTTCTAGGCTTCACGAGAATTAGTTGCAAACTGACTGACTGTGACTTGGTTAAGTGTTCCTAACATAAGATATTTTAAATTAATTTTTCACCTTGCTAGCCAAAAAGGTCATTTTATTTATATATATATATATATATATATATATATATATATATATATATATATATATATATATATATACATACAGTGGTGTGAAAAACTATTTGCCCCCTTCCTGATTTCTTATTCTTTTGCATGTTTGTCACACAAAATGTTTCTGATCATCAAACACATTTAACCATTAGTCAAATATAACACAAGTAAACACAAAATGCAGCATGAACCGCCTTTTTAAGGTCATGCCATAGCATCTCCATTGGATTCAGGTCAGGACTTTGACTAGGCCACTCCAAAGTCTTCATTTTGTTTTTCTTCAGCCATTCAGAGGTGGATTTGCTGGTGTGTTTTGGGTCATTGTGCTTGAGTTGACGAACAGATGGCCAGACATTCTCCTTCAGGATTTTTTGGTAGACAGTAGAATTCATGGTTCCATCTATCACAGCAAGCCTTCCAGGTCCTGAAGCAGCAAAACAACCCCAGACCATCACACTGCCACCACCATATTTTACTGTTGGTATGATCTTTTTCTGAAATGCTGTGTTCCTTTTACGCCAGATGTAACGGGACATTTGCCTTCCAAAAAGTTCAACTTTTGACTCATCAGTCCACAAGGTATTTTCCCAAAAGTCTTGGCAATCATTGAGATGTTTCTTAGCAAAATTGAGACGAGCCCTAATGTTCTTTTTGCTTAACAGTGGTTTGCGTCTTGGAAATCTGCCATGCAGGCCGTTTTTGCCCAGTCTCTTTCTTATGGTGGAGTCGTGAACACTGACCTTAATTGAGGCAAGTGAGGCCTGCAGTTCTTTAGACGTTGTCCTGGGGTCTCTTGTGACCTCTCGGATGAGTCGTCTCTGCGCTCTTGGGGTAATTTTGGTCGGCCGGCCACTCCTGGGAAGGTTCACCACTGTTCCATGTTTTTGCCATTTGTGGATAATGGCTCTCACTGTGGTTCGCTGGAGTCCCAAAGCTTTAGAAATGGCTTTAAAACCTTTACCAGACTGATAGATCTCAATTACTTCTGTTCTCATTTGTTCCTGAATTTCTTTGGATCTTGGCATGATGTCTAGCTTTTGGTCTACTTCTCTGTGTCAGGCAGCTCCTATTTAAGTGATTTCTTGATTGAAACAGGTGTGGCAGTAATCAGGCCTGGGGGTGGCTACGGAAATTGAACTCAGGTGTGATACACCACAGTTAGGTTATTTTTTAACAAGGGGGCAATTACTTTTTCACACAGGGCCATGTAGGTTTGGATTTTTTTTCTCCCTAAATAATAAACACCATCATTTAAAAACTGCATTTTGTGTTTACTTGTGTTATATTTGACTAATGGTTAAATGTGTTTGATGATCAGAAACATTTTGTGTGACAAACATGCAAAAGAATAAGAAATCAGGAAGGGGGCAAATAGTTTTTCACACCACTGTATATATATATATATATTCTTATAAATTAACCATGTTTTGCGTTGTTTTAAAACTTATTTAAAGAACACAAATCAGTTATCAAAAAGACCAGGTGAGATTTAGAAATTTGTTCTTAAATTAGTGGTAATGAACTAGGTTTGTAAATGATGTTTATGAGTATGCCCATTGACGGACTGGTAAGTTTTCCAAGGATAGTTCCTGCCAGGTGTCGTTTGCTGCTAGTATAGCCTCTGACATTTCAGTACTTCATATTCAAAGTGATTTTGGGTGGATTAATTTACTATTTTTTTTTTCTTGTTCATTATTATGTGGCACTGATCATGTACTATTTGCTTTGATGAAGTGCATTTTTGTTTGCTTTTCTGAAGCATGATTTATTGTCTAAAGTAGACATACCCAGCCAAGCATGAAAGAATTATAAAATGTTGACTGTTGTGAGCTAACATTAATACTTTTGTTAAAGTAGTACTAGGGTGTTGTACCGTGTTAGCCATTATGAATGTAGAGAAAAGCCAAGCAAAATGACACCTTTTATTGGCTAACTAGAAAGATTACAATATGCAAGCTTTCGAGGCAACTCAGGCCCCTTCTTCAGGCATTACATCTTGCCTGAAGAAGGGGCCTGAGTTGCCTCGAAAGCTTGCATATTGTAATCTTTCTAGTTAGCCAATAAAAGGTGTCATTTTGCTTGGCTTTTCTCTACTTTTGTTAATAATTACAACTACAGGGTAGTCACAAAAAAACTGTTTAGATGAATTAATTAATACATGTAAAATTGTTTCATCTTGCCCAAACTGTACATAATAATAATTAATTCTTATCAATCAAATCTAATATGGAAATGCTGCTATTCAATAATCATGTTAGTCATTTCACAAAGTATATGACACAGAACAGGTAGAAAAGTTCCATGGCAAAGGAAAGAGGCACATGCAAAGAAACAATGCAGATGACAGTCTGACACTAATGGATATGAATTTAATAGCTGATAAGATCATGAATGCCTGAAAAAAAGTTGATAAAGATGTTGGGAGTGATGAATATTGGCACAAAAAGGTGATCTCTGCTTCTGTTTGTTTTAAGTTTGCAATTTAAGATCAAGGAAACTGTTTTGTCAAATAAACAAGTCATAGATTACTTTTCAGCAATGGGAAACTTAACTTTAATATCGAAATTGTTCTGCATATTACTAGTTGTGGCACTTTACACTAGTTTGTAAAAATCAAAATACATAGGCACTGTACAAACTGAAAGCTTTACATAAATATTGTTTCTTCATTAGGAGTTTCTTCACTGCATTCTTGGAGAAATCACATTTGAGACACATCAGCAAGAAAGTGAGAGCTTATTATTTTTCTATTTAGACGGGTTTAATGCAGCTCAATATACTTTAATACAGTGTGGGGTATTTAAATTACAACCCAGTTTGGTGTCATACTGTACATAATTTTCCCAAATACACTTAGTATAAATCAAAATGACAGGGATGATAAACCTCTCTTGGAGCCATTGGTCGCACATCCATATCTTTGGGATGTTGGAAGTAAACTGAACTACACAGATGATGTACAAGAAAACCTTAGACAGAGGGAGAATGTTCATTAAAAATTATGACAAAATCACAAGATTAGCCCAATCAAACTTCTGATAAGTACTGTACTGTATGAAGCAGTCAGTGCGTGTCTGTAAGGCAATATGTGATTAAACATGCACAAAGTTTGGTTAAGCTTTTTGAAGTGACATAGTGGCACACTGATTTGCCCTGCTGCCTTATTGCCTCAGAGACCAGACAGTCATTTTCTATGTGGAGTCTGCACTTTCCCATTATATGTTTTTGGGCTTTTCCTCATTTAAAAAACACATTTTTTGTAAGTTGTGTGAGGACGTAGTAATGGTGAGTCATACAAGATTAAGAATATGAAGCAGTGTTGGAAAATAGAGCCGAAGAGGTGTGATTTGATGTAAAAGTAATAAATTGTTTTGTGAGATGAAAAATGTTGTGGTGGCATGGGCATGTGAAGTGAAAAGTGGAGCATGGCTGAGTAAAGGGATAAATTGTGATAACACAGAGGTGGATTAATAAGACCTAAAAGTCAGCCAATGGTATTAAATATAAATAGTATCACAACTTCTTAAAATTTAATTTTCACCTCCAATTGTGATACTTGTGGAACAGTGGTGCTTCTGACTACCTATTTTAAACTTCTCTTTTCATTTACAGGGAGCTCCCCCCACTGGCTAAAAACTATGTGATGCGGATGTTGTTTCTTGATCAACCTCTCCCACAAGCTGCAGTCTCATTGTGGATTAAAAAAGACAATCACAAGTATGTATTAATTGTAAATATTTGACATTGCTCTAAATAGCCCACTAAGTGTGTTAGAATAACATTTAGTACTTGTATATCATTTTGTTTGTTTTTACTATTTTTTTTTTTTAATTTAGAAAAATCTCAGTTACCATACATATGATACATTTTTAGAATGCTGTAGAATCTAAGATCACTTGTCATTTTGTATACTGCTTTTTTCTTGCAATGTTCACTTGACTACCAAATATAAGGTTCTGCTATTGATTAATTGTAATGTGTGAACAGGAGATCGTGTAAATTGTTTTTTCATTTTTATGGTAATTATTTTCTTAGTAAATATTTCAGCTCGATATTTTGAATAATAACAATGTAGATAAAAAATAAAATGTGGCAAAGTGTGTGATATGATTTTTTTTTCATTTCCCTATGAAAGTTAATGTTGTTTATCAAATGTCCTTTAATCAATCAAGCACTGACCATATACATTATGCACTAGCAGTAGTTTGATGTGGAGAAAATTATTTGTTATTGTATATTTGGCTGATACTTTCATCCAAAGTGACCTACAAGGTCAAAATAATATATGTTTATATATTTTTACAGTTGGAGCACAGGCTGCTTAACTGACTTGTTCGGGGTCCCACACTGAGTCAGAGATGGGAATTGAACCTGCCCTCTTATGTTTAAAGACTTCTGTCTTAGCTACTTAACATAATATTAAGCTAGCTAATCAATTCCTATTTTCTCAGTATTACTCAATTGTTTGCTTATCTTACTGTTTTGTTGTAAGAACTTCATATTTTTAGTTGGTTAAAATAAAGCAAATTTATATTGCTCTCTTTTTAAAACAACAGCTTACTTTTTTTGATGGCTTAATAGCTTATTATACTTTATGCACCATGATTCTATACAGTACATTTAGCAGTTGTTGTTTCTTTGTGTTTTTTGTTTTGTTTTTAAGGGAGCATGAGGAATGTACCTCTGTACTCAGTGGTCTCAGACTGTGGCACACTCAGCTGCTCCCTGGTGGTCTTCAAGGTTTAATCCTTAACCCTGTCTTTAAAGAAAATCTCCGCATTGCATTGCTAGGAGGGTAAGTACAAGCTATGGAAATGCAGATACAGTATTCTGCCAATTATACATTTGCAAGGTAATGTTTTGATTAACAATAACCCATAATTAAATAAGTTATAATTAGTTTTAAGTAATCAAAGCTGTTTTCACATTGTATTATAATAGGTAAATTAAGATTCTTGTACTTGAGCAAAAGTAAATGGCAAGCTAACAGTGTATAGGGAATCTTCATAGTGTCCATTAAGCAGTGTGAATGAAACAGAAATACTGTTTACCTGGCCAAAAGTGATACAAGCCTGGACCTACAAACATAAATCTAATTAATATAAAATAATGTTCTCTTTTATAGAGAAAATATTATAAATATGCACTTTTATAGAGAAAATTAAATAAATATGCACTTTAGTTTCCTTGGAATTGTTTTGACTTATAAGCATGTTCAAAGTTATGAATGCAAAGAACAGTTGATTAGAATGAATATGTAAAGTGACCACTTTAATTCAAGAAATTCTGAATTCATTATCTTCACAGAATGCTGTACCTTTAGTTTCTGCTGTGAATGTGGCACTTGATGGCCAAAGATTTACATCCACTCTACAGATAACTCAGCAATCTAAAAACTTTGACAGGTGATAATGACAGTTTTAATTTCAAGGCACATTTCATGTTCCGTATAGTGTAAATGAAGCAAAAAAATAAATAAAAATAATGAAGAAGTAAGCAAAAAAAATTTATTTTAACACATATTATGTTATTTATTTATTGTCATCATTTCATAATAAAGTTATTTGCTTTATTATTTTATTTCATTTTGTCTGAAAAAGTCCCCCATAAATAGAGTCAGCAGAGTGCAAAACTAAGCAAGTGTCATTGAAAATTAACCATGTAGCAAGATGGTATAGGCAGACTATTTGCAGAGGGAGAGAGAAGAGTCTAGAGACTACAGATTCTTGATTGATTTCTAGGTGCTGTTCCAACAATGAAAGTTGAAGAGCTAAATTTTAGCTCTGTATCAGAATATATTTTAGGCCCATTGCTTTGCCCTGTATAACACTTGGTTAAACACCACCTTCTCTTGGATTTCAGAAGCCCTAAATGTTTTAGGTAGATTAGTCTAAGGATGCTATTTTGTGGCATATTTCCTAGGAAATAGAGGTGTTGTAGGAGAGCTCTACTGTAGGAATAGTTTTCTTGCATTTGCTCTTTACTTTGCTAAACATGCAAATAGAATTTGCATTAAGAAGCTTCAGTGCAATAGCTGTGTAAACACAAACATTAAAATTTGTCATGGGAAATATCAGATGCTATTTTGGCTGGCATGAAGTGGATTATCTGGCTGTGCATGTGACGTCTTAACCTACATCTAGATCTATGAATTTAAGCCTAGCATAACATGACTAGCAAAATGGGTAGTTACAAGTTACAAATACAAGTGTCAAGATACTTATGCTCAGTTATTTTGTTTTGTTTGAATTGGATGCAGAGCATAAGCATTTTCCACGTAAAAGAAACCTGTCCTGAGAACATTATTGTAGAATGTAGTCAAAGCTGGGTTGTAGCAGAGGGTTAGAGTCTTGGAGAATTTTACAGGAAGTGGAGGAGGAGGCAGCCTAAGTACCCAGAAGTAAACATACAGACTGTTTCCAAGTTCAGTGAAGAGCCAGTTTCCTTGGCTTGAGTTTAATTTTGATATTTGCAGAACATGAGCTGTATAAGGCTGGGCAGCTGAAAAGTTTAACATCTGTAGCTCGATACTCACTACATTAACAAGGTAGCTTAGTGAAGCATAGCTTTGATCATCATTATTTTACTTTGCAGAGACTTGTTTGTGACTAAAACCAGCCAAGTCCATCCTGGCAACATCTAGACCATATTCTGATACTTTGTACAAAATGATTATCAAATTTCTCATCCCTACTAGGAGTAGCGGTTACATATTGTGGAATATGACCCGGACACAGGCAGGCAGACACGTTTAAATCACCCCACGCACATTTATTGAGGCGTACCATATTTACAATTTACTCACAAGCCCCAATACCCCACAGTCCAGGCCAATCAACAATGCCTTCTCTCTCTGTCTTCAGACCGCCTCCTCCTCTCCTCCAGAAACCTTGTCCACCCTTCCACCTGACTCAAGTCCTTCTCTGAAGGGAGGCGGCCCCTTTAAATAAGCACCCGGATGTGCTCCAGGTGTGTTCCCGGCAATCTCCCACCGACATGCCCCAGTGTGGCGGAAGTGCCGGCTGTCTCCCCGGAAGCACTCCGGGTGTCCCTGTTCCTCTTCCCCCCAGCACTTCCTGGTGTGGCGGAAGTGCTGAGGTCCAGGGTCCTCCGGGTATTGGGGTCCCCCTGGTGGTGACCAGGAGCCCCTACAGGGTCGAGCTTCCCAGCTCTGTACCCGTGGCCCCCAGGGCGGTCGCCCCCTTGATGTCTGGAGGAGGCACAAGCCCTCCTCCAGTCTTCTCGGGCGTCCCGGCTGGGTACCACCCCCATTTGGGTAACACAATATATAAGAGCTATACAGTGTTTGAGACAGAATAAGCTGAATTCTCATGATGCATTTATAATTAAATGATAGGTTTGGTATTTTTGAGGTCAAAGTTATTTTGTCACAACCATGGTATACATTCATTGGCCCCTAAAAGTGCTGTTATTTGGTGAAGTATAATTTATACATTTTATTAATAAATTGTACTAGGAAGCTCTGCCCCCTGCTCGCTTCACTCGCCAACCCCCGGGTTTGCTTAACCAGATATACAATTTAATGAGATTGTTATTTTCATGGGAATTGTTACATATGCATTATTTTCACTTTTACTTTAAAACTTAAATTAAATCAATATTTGGAATTTTCTTCAAGATCGCGTTGAATTTTGATCCCGTCTTTGAATTTACATTGTGACAATGCAATGTATAACTGCCCATGAGTGAATATCGTTTCTTTCTCTCTAATAAATAAACCGACTTTTTCAAATGTTTGTCCCTGTGATTTGTTAATTGTCATAGCAAAAGCTATTCTCACGGGAAACTAAACATTTTAATACGAATGGCATATCAAGATCTCCTTTTGTGTGTAATGTTATTCGCGGAATATGTGTTACATTACCTTTCTTGTCGCCTGTTAAAATTTTACATGTTAGAATTGTTAGACCAATTTTTAATACAACTAATCTTGTTCCATTACATAGTCCATCCATCACTCATACATAAATTACGCAATAACATTATGATACATCCTTCTTTCAACAGTAATTCGGCCGGTGGAAGACCAGATGGTGTTAACGCTTTTAGACATTCTATGGGATATTGTAAATTGATGTTTTCATCTTATGCACAATCATCACCAACTGCTTCAGCATAGTCTATTGATAAGCATTTAAGCAATTTGCTGTGTACCCGATCGACTATTTTCATGTTAATTCATTTGACTTAATTTTTCTTGCTGCCACATATAGATTAATGGGTAATTCTAAACTGGATCTTCGTAAGTGTGTGTGTTCATAAGTAAGCCCTTTAATGGATTGGTGTCTGTCCAGTTTAAGTGCCGAAATGCATCTGATGACCGTGGTCTTGTTTGAAAATTGTTGTAAGTAGGGTGTGACTTGAAAGAATATCATGGCAAAAGTCTCTGTCTCACGGGACTTCCTTCCAAAAAGTCTCTTCAAAACGTCACATCTCGTCGCAGGATTAGTCTCGTCCCAAGATTATTTTTATTATAATAGGGAGATATTCTTTAGGAGCTTACACTGGGGTTGTGGGGCAGTCAATGAAGCAGAAGGTGAAATGTAAAACAAATGCCTTAAAACGTTTCAAAGCAGCAAAAGTTCTCATTTCAGAAAACCATGTTTATTTCAGCAAAATAAAGATAGAAGAAATTCACTTTTAATACATACTAGTTGAAAAGCCTGCTGAAGCAGGCGAATGTATATTTTATGGTCTTTTATTATATTATATGGTCCTGGTTTCTATCATGAATGATCGCCAATGACACTATTGGTGCTTGCAGATTCCGTGATGCTGCTTCTGCGAGACATTGCTGCTCCACCTCATAAAGCATTTTACATGCTTCAGCAAAAGGATTATTGTCGCTCATGAATGAACTCAGTAGGGTCATGAGATTGGGGTTGCATTTAAAGTTCTCTTTGATTTGCATTCTTTGTGCAGACGCCTCATCAAGATCAAGGATATAAAGTTGAGCAAATCGACGATGATCATCATTTTCAGGATGTAGAGCCCCAGATCTGTGATAAATCTGTCCATGAATACGAAAGCAGTAGGGCCCGTATCCGGGAGGAGGAGCAATTTTAGCACCCATTGAAGCAAAGGCTAATGCGCTGTTAAATGACCTTATGTTGTCCATGAAGTTTTTTGAGTGTTCGTGTTGTTCCGTCATGAGGCTCTTCAGTAAAGCAGATACCCATATCGGAGGTAAACTCACTTTTCCTTTGTGGCAACAGATGTTAAACAGTTTATCTGCTGGTTGTTCAGAAGGGAAATGTTTCACACCACAGAATGTGCACCGTAATTGTAAATTTCCACAAAAATGTTGGTCGATGTTATCCTCAATAACATATGTTCCGGTGGCTGCATGAAGATGCTGAGGTATAGGTAATTGCGTGAGTGTTGCTCTATGATAGCGGTCTTGTTGGTTTCGTCTTTCGTGTCGACGGGATGCTTCCTCCTGTGTTGCATTTGCTCTGTGATTGCTGTCTTGTTGGTTTCGTCTTTCGCGCCGACGGGATGGTTCCTCCTGTGTTGCATTTGCTCTGTGATTGCGGTCTTGTTGGTTTCGTCTTTCACGCCGGCAGGATGCTTCCTCCTGTGTTGCATTTGGTCGTCGAGTGCGGTCTTTTTCGTTTCGTTGAGGTTTCTGTTCGGAAAAGACCGCTTCATCTAGCGGTCTTTTGCGACGCATAATCGTCTAAGGTTTAGGATAACTCTTTCACTATTGTGAGGAAATGGTGTACTTTACCTGGAATGTGTGGCACTAAACTCTTGACATGTGTACAGGTATTCCGGAGGGCCATTAGAATACGATACGATTCCGTAGTCCAATGTTAACCAAAATTAACCAAACGTTCTCAACAATGTTAACATTATTTTCTAAACAAATATTAATCACCTGGCAACGCAAAACAGTCCCACGTTTAAACAAATTGTTATCATCACCTAGCAACGAAAGGGAGATGTACGTACGTATGTACACATAGGCATTTTGTATATATGATTCTTGGCAGTCTTTCCTGTGGATAGAATATGACACTGTCTAGTGTGAGTGGTATGTTCATGTACGTAACAGCCAGTGTAAAGGAGTGCAAGGTGCAGAATGCAGGTACTAGAAAAGAGTATTACAAGTTGAGCATCCCAAATCAGAAGTATTTTGGATTTTGAATATTTTCGGATTTTGGAATATTTGCATATTTTCCATCTTCCCACAACACCTGCCCTCAATTCATCAATCTGGTCAAGTTTAAACCACAAAGGTTTCAGAGGGGTAGCAAAAGAAGCAGAAAAAAAGACTTGACGCTGTGAATAAATGAAAAGCTAAAACAGCTGTTATCCATTTAGGATTTGTGTAGCTCAAGGTAACTAAAGCTTAATGATTAATTTGTACACTAATGGGTGGTGACAGAGAGACATACAGACACACACGTGAGGCACTGCAGCTTCTTGGCTGTATGAATTTGAGAAGTTTTTCTGTCTGCTACAATATCCTTCTGTCATTTTGTCTATTGCATTACTATATGCCATAATGAAGCAAAGTTTACATAAGCATTGTAGTATATGTATATTCTGCGTTTTAAAGCTCTGCAGCTATATTTTGACATGCCTTGTTTGCATTTCCAATTAAATAGTAGTGTTACCTTCTTTTTAGTTATTCATTTAGATGTACAGTCAGAATGTGGATGCTGTGCAACTTCATCCATGCTTCTTTGTGAGTCGTTAGACATATTTACTGATTTGAGTGTTCTGAGTATTGAAATCTGCATCTCCTGTGACTCTCCTTTTCACCTCCTTTTGACTGGGTGTGGTACATCATTTACTCCGAATGTATATTTTACCATTCAGATTTTCGCAAAAATAGCTGCAAGTTCTTTCAGCCTTACATAGGCTCATACATTATCCATGTACAGTAGCTGAAAAACAGTGGTTTCAGTTTCAGATTTTGGAGAATTTCAGATTTTTAAATTTCTGATTAGGGATGCTCATCCTCTACTACATATCTCCAGGTGTTTAGCACCACACTGATTTTTAAGTTAAACGATTTAAAAATGTCTGTTATGAGAAAATAAATTGAAAAAGTGAAATTTCATTAGTTTTCATCCTTCCCTTTTTGTAATCTTTAAAGCTTTGGCTTGTTTCTCTTCCATAGTAGCTATGAGGCAACAGTATTAAACAGTATGCCACTGTTGAAAAACAAAATAAATAAACTTACACTAATGAAAGATATCTATTTACTCCTTCCAACTTTGATCACTTCTTCCAGTTTAATCTTGGGAAACAGAAAAATATTCCCAGCATACTGTTCCTCAAAACATCAGTGGTGGTGTGTTTTTATATACATACATACATACTAGCTGTGTAAGCCCGTGTTGTAAAAAGGCCGGGCTCCTAGAAACTACTGAAATCATCAGAAAAAAAACTGAAATGCAGAGTCTTTGGTTTCGTTTTGCGGATGTGCTCGCCCCCCCCTTGTCTATCAGCAGCTAAGCAAGTTTCTTTCTCCTCTGAGGTTTCGTTTTGCTGATGTGCTCACCTCGCTTGTGTAGAAGCGGCTAAGCAAGTTTGTCTTTCTTTGGAGAATTCACTTTGATGACGGAGTCGCTTTCTTTCAGCTTCATGCTGTAGCCTCGTACTTCTTTCTTCTTCTGACTCGTTAACTTGGGGCCGCCTTGCCAGCTATTTGAACTTCACGGTGTAGCCTCGCACTTCCGGGCCAAACAGACAGACACACACACGTGTAGACATTTATATATAAGATATATAAATATATTCCATAAAGTCTTGAGTTATTGGGAATCACAGGACTAAGATCAATGAATATTTTTTAATAAGATAGAATAGTGATGAAAGCACAGCTGCATTACATAATTTATAAATAGTTTTAGATATCCGCTCGATCACTGTATTCGAGGAGTTTGCACATTCATCCCTTATCAATTTTGCTTTTCTCCATGTACTTCAATTTTCCCATGCATTTCAAAAGATTAGGTTAAGCAATAATTCTAAATTGTCCTGCCATGTGTGATTCTAAATGTGTTTTTAAATGACATATCATACAGGACTGAAATTTAGCTTATACCTTATGATTCCAGGATGGAGTATGGCTATTTGCATGCTTGCACAGAGCTTTATGTTTAAGTTTATCTATTAGGGGATACTTTATGGCTCTGATTTGTGGGCTTCTATTTTATCAACATCACCACGAGTTTAAGTTCTACAATTTTCACGAAATTCCTTCTAGAGCTACATCATTTCATCAAGTAGAAACATACAGATACAAAGCCATCCCAGTTTCTTCCTGTGTGCCATTCAATCCTCCCCAACAACTAACCAACTACCCTTTATTTTCCATGATATTGGTGGTTACAGAACTGCACAGGACAAAAATTGCTACCTGTGCCTCAAAGTATTAATTTAAGTCTTTAAGGAATGTATGTCGCTGCACTGAAGTTAAATGCTACATTATTTTAATGATCCAAATTCTATATTGATTCTATCTTTACACTAAGGGCATTTTTGCAGAGAAGTAAAATAAAATGATAAAAGTTAATGTGATTTTTAGGCTGTTTTTAACAGGGGTGGGCAAATTGTAAATGGTGTTCTGCTGAGTTTCTAACTTTCTAAATGTGTTAGCCCAGATACAATTTCTAGTAGCCCAGCTTTTTTTCTTAAAAGCAAAATATAGACTTCCACATTTTACAGAACATTTTATTTGTAAAGTATTGTAAAAAAAAAAAAAGCATACCACTCCATCCTCAACCACACAATTAACATCTTGAAAAAGAACATTTTAATAAACAAATGATTGCTGAAGGATTATTCCATGTTGATGCATGGTCTTTATTCAGATTTATACAGAAATATGTTATCAAAAATGAAATTAACCTTGCATTAATATTCTCAAATTCTTGCGCTGTATCTAAAAAGTTCTTTCTCATTTATGTTTGTCTTAATGCTGATTGTGATTACAATTACCGTCACTAATGATTGGTGCCGAAGTTCTACTGGACCTCCTTGCTTCGTCATCTGCTTTTTGTAATGAAATGGTGTTTTCATTCTTGTTTTATTTATGCTGCGGTAAGAATGATAATGTTAACCTTCAGCGGTCTACTCTTGCTGTCTCTTCACCAGTTGCTTTAACACAAACACAATTGTTTTTCTTACTTGCTTTGTGAACTTGCTACCTTGTGTGTGAGACACCAATTTAATAAAAAATCAGGAGTGGTCTCCCCTAGACTTTCTCGTATACTCAGATATGGGGATGGATATTTGAGGAGTAAACCAGAAGAGAATGCTTATGTTTTTATATTATGAACATTAAAGAACTATCAGCAACAAATCAAATTAATAATATATTGAACAGTTGTTATAAAAGGAAAGTTGAATAAATCGGACTCTGCAGCTGCCTGAATAAAAGGTAAAGTACCATTTCTGGTTAACGGAAATAGCCCAAAAGTTGATGGAAATCTACGTTTTGTACCTAATACTTGTATGCAAAATTTAATTGACCTAAGTGAAAGCGTACTCAAGTTATCACATGGAAGAACTTGATGTTGATGGTCCTGTGGACTTCTGGCCTTCAATCCATCAATGCAGGGATAGCATGGCGCTTTGATCAGGTGGTGGTGGAGCAAATCGCCAACACAGAAAACCAGAAAAAGCAGAGAAAGTAGGGGTTAGTATGGATTTCGGAGCCACCGTGAATGATACTCTGTATATGCATTTAATTATCATTATCAGGATTAATCTAAAATGAAGCTATGAGAAAGCCATGTTAAAATAATGTGTTTTTAGCAGTTTTTTTAAAGTGCTCCACTGTATTAGCCTGGCGAATTTCTATTGGTAAAAAATAGACAACCAATTAAAATCGCATGATCCAAAACACCAGGGTGTCTGCTGGGCTTTGTGAATCTATAGTTTGCTTGTCCAAGATTGCAACAACAATGTATTTCTTGTATAGCCCAAAATCACACATGGAATGCCACAATGGCTTTAACAACTACTGCTTTTTTATAGCCACCCAGCTTTGACTCTCTGAGCAGATGATGAATAACTCTCTTGTAGGGAAACAAATAGAAAGGAGTCTTGGGAAATGCAATTCAGAAGTAGACCTCCTTTCAGGTAGGTTGGGTGTACAGTGGGTGTCAAGAAATGGGGTAAATATAATACATAAAACAGAACACAAGTAATAAAGGTAAGCAATCAAGGACAATTTTCTAATGATGATTCACTGTTAGTAAAATGTGGTAACCGAGCATGATAAAGCAAGTGTTTCCCCAACCATTGGCTGGCTGCTCCTTTTTTTGGTTGTTTCTGTATGAATTCCTACAGAGTTGCAGTCTGAATCAATTTGTTTTATGTACTTGCAGGGGTAAAGCCTGGGCAGATGACACAACTCAGCTGGGGCCAGACAAACATGCTAGAGACATCGAGTCATTAGACAAGTATGCCATGGAAAGGTGGGAGGTAAGAAAAATTGCTATGCAGTGTCTGTTGTCCCAAGTATTAAGAAAATATTTAACTAAGCAATATTCACATTACTTTTTATATGTCTGTAAAGTACAAAATAATAAAGCACCTGCTATTCCCATGTTTTTCATGTAATCTGTTCACTCCCATTTCAAAAATAAGTTATATATGGCCTAGGAGCACAAATCAGATACAAACCAGTTGATAGTAGATTATATAATTTGTTACTGTTCTGATATAAAGCAATAGTGTCTCCATAACAGCATAGATAGGAATATCTATAACATAATACAGAATGTAAACAATTTCAGTATTGGAGAAAGAGAGGGGTTAGAAACATTCACTGATACAGCATGTTGCTGCACCCACCACACAGCAAACCACCACAGGATCCCAAATTAGGACTTGAGTGCAGCCGTGCAACAGGTGACACCTCAGCACCACACTAGTTTGAATGGCATGGAACAGTGTGAGGTTTTTTTACAGTGGCTGGAGTGCCAATCCTGCCACCAACTCCCAAGTTCTCACAGCTAGTTTGGAGTAACTGCTTACAGGGCTGGATGCAGGTTAACACTAGAATCCCTGAAGCTTGCGATTTTTTTTTTTTTACTGTTGCTGACCTAGTTAAATTTTCCTGACATACACCAAGAAGCTTATCACTGTGATAATAGCCTGCTTTTGTTTTGCAAATATATGGATTAGCAGAATGCAGCCTACTAGCCCCACCCCCACCATTCAGTCAGATGAAGGACATCCTGCTGCAATTCTCACAGTTCAAGTCTGTGTTGAAGTGCTTATTTGACAATGTGTTTGTAAGGAATTTTACAGGTAATGAAATATCATAATTTGAAGTACATACATTTCATGTGTGTTTCATGTGTGTTTTCTAATTTTGGTTTTGTACATTACCATAATGAATTTTAAATGAAACAACTCAGATGCAGTTGAAGTGCAGACTTTCAGCTTTAATTCAGTGGGGTGAACAAAATAATTGCATAAAAATGTGAGGCAACTAAAGCATTTTTTTAACACAATCCCTTCACTTCAGGGTCTCAAAAGTAATTGGACAATTGACTCAAAGGCTATTTCATGGGCAGGTGTGGGCAAGTCCGTCGTTATGTCATTATCAATCAAGCAGATAAAAGGCCTGGAGTTGATTTGAGGTGTGGTGCTTGCATGTGGAAGATTTTACTGTGAACAGACAACATGCGGTCAAAGGAGCTCTCCATGCAGGTGAAACAAGCCATCCTTAAGCTGCGAAAACAGAAAAAACCCATCTGAGAAATTGCTACAATATTACAAGTGGCAAAATCTACAGTTTGGTACATCCTGAGAAAGAAAGCAAGCACTGGTGAACTCAGCAACGCAAAAAGACCTGGACGTCCACGGAAGACAACAGTGGTGGATGATCGCAGAATCATTTCCATTGTGAAGAAAACCAAGTGAACAACACTCTCCAGGGGGTAGGCGTATCGATATCCAAGTCTACCATAAAGAGAAGACTGCATGAAAGTAAATACAGAGGGTGCACTGGCAGAGCATTAAAAGGAGGAAACCCAGCATCTGGTGATGTCCATGAGTTCAAGACTTCAGGCTGTCATTGCCAGCAAAGGGTTTTCAACCAAGTATTAGAAATTAACATTTTATTTCCAGTTATTTAATTTGTCCAATTACTTTTGAGCCCCTGAAGTGAAGGGATTGTATTAAAAAAATGCTTTAGTTGCCTCACATTTTTATGCAATTGTTTTGTTCACCCCACTGAATTAAAGCTGAAAGTCTGCACCTCAACTGCATCTGAGTTGTTTCATTTAAAATTCATTGTGGTAATGTATAGAACCAAAATTAGAAAAAAGTTGTCTCTGTCCAAATATTTATGGACCTAACTGTAACTACTGGCTAGGAAGCTGACTCTCTACCGTATTGGCCAGTTAAACATAGAACAAAAAAAATGAAAACAATAAGGTTTTATTTATTGTGTTTATCAAATGGCTATAAAGTAGTAGCATGCAAAATAATCAGGAACAGGAACTTTACCAGTACAAAAAGTATAAACCACATTCTTCGGTAGTTTTAAAACAAAAACAAAGCTTAACTACATGAACAAAAAACAGTTTATATATTAAGCTTGGAATACAGTTGCAGAGTAGAATAGCTGTTAAATGCAATCCAAAATTAACTCAATGCAATGTTCTAAGAAACAGAATTGCTTCTGCCAGATCCTCTTTCATAGAAGCTCTTAAATCTAACTTGATTATTTTTAGAGCTGAAAATAGTCTTTCAACACTGACTTGGGTGGGTGACATTGCTGTTACAGTTCTAGCCACATCACTAATACTCTCTGGATCAACAAGGATGGCTTCTTCTACAGTCAATTTCGATGAGTGATGATACTTTTCAACTACTTTTAATTCTTTAAAAAGCTCCTGCTGGAATCTCTTTATTTGTACATTTACTGGTCATTTATCTTTCACGCATAGGTGACGTCGCTTTGCTTTTGAAAGTTCCATTTTGTCCAAGTAGGAATCAAAGTCTAATTCTTCATTTGAAGAGGATGATCCTGAGTTACCAGTGCGTATAGCTTCATCCAGTGGTGGTGTTTCAGGTAGTAGTAATCCCTTCATGTGAACTGCTACATCATAGAGTACCTTTTTTAGCAATGTGGTCACTGCTCAACAATATTCAGCTCATTTGATCAACATAAATAGCGGCTAACAAGATTTGATTATCCAGTAAGAGACTCTCTCTTTTCTTCATTGAAGATACAATGCAATCAGCTATTAACCCTCCGCTTTTGTTCAGGCAATACAGTAATCCCTTGCTATATCGCGCTTCGCCTTTCGCGGCTTCACTCTATCGCGGATTTTATATGTAAGCATATTTAAATATATATCGCGGATTTTTTGCTGGTTCGCGGATTTCTGCGGACAATGGGTCTTTTAATTTCTGGTACATGCTTCCTCAGTTGGTTTGCCCAGTTGATTTCATACAAGGGACGCTATTGGCAGATGGCTGAGAAGCCACCCAACTTACTTTTCTCTCTCTCTTGCGCTGACTTTCTCTGATCCTGACGTAGGGGGATTGAGCAGGGGGGCTGTTCGCACACCTAGACGATACGGATGCTCGTCTAAAAATGCTGAAAGATTATCTTCACTTTGCTCCCTTCTGTGCAGCTGCTTCGTGAAGTGACATGCTGCACGGTGCTTCGTATACTTAAAAGCTCGAAGGGCACGTATTGATTTTTGATTGTTTGTTTTTCTCTGTCTCTCTCTCTCTCTCTCTCTCTCTCTCTGCTCCTGACGGAGGGGGTGTGAGTTGCTGCCTTCATTGTAACTGCTTTGTGCCGCTGTGCCATGCATACTTAAAAGCCAAACAGCCATATTGATTTGTCTGCTTTCCTCTCTCTTTCTGACAGTCTCTGCTCCTGACGCACACTCCTTTGAAGAGGAAGATATGTTTGCATTCTTTTAATTGTGAGACGGAACTGTCATCTCTGTCTTGTCATGGAGCACAGTTTAAACTTTTGAAAAAGAGACAAATGTTTGTTTGCAGTGTTTGAATAACGTTCCTGTCTCTCTACATCCTCCTGTGTTTCTGTGCAAATCTGTGACCCAAGCATGACAATATAAAAATAACCATATAAACATATGGTTTCTACTTCGCGGATTTTCACCTTTCGCGGGGGGGTCTGGAACGCAACCAAATGTTAAATCTTCATGTTGCAACCTCTTGGTGACAGTAACGGGGTAAGAAAGTAGACTTTCCAGTTCTTTTACTTGTGCCTACTGGATTTCAGTTAATAAAACATTTTCATTGTACAGTTCTTCAAGAAAGTCTTTTAGTTCAAGTAAACACTTTACCATCAAATAAGTGCTTCCCCAGCGTGTTGTTTGATCCAAAATCGCTCCTTTTCCTGCACGTCTTTTCAAAATGGCATCTGTTTTAGGAGCCTTGACTGCAACAGTTACTTACCTCAATTTGCCAATTAGAGTAGCTGCATGACAATCTTTCAATCCATCTCTTATTGCAAGTTGCAGAGTGTGAACAGCACAATGCATATGTTGAATAGTAGTAAGCTTAGATGCTTCTTCAGCAATGTTATCCAAACCTTCACTATTCTCTTCGGTTTCACTTTCTCCAATACTTGCAGAACTGTCTTCTTCTAATATCTGTTTGTCACTTTCTTCATCTACTTTCTTCATTTTCTCAATGAATCCGACTCCAACTCCTCGACACTGACTCCACAGCCCTGCTTATAAATATAGAATGACGGAGGCATTGCAAAGCAAGAAATGCTGAACACATGGCTAAAACAGAAAATGTTTTCATGTGTTATAATAATAACAATATAATTTTGACGTGAAGTGTAGTATTTGTGGAGCCCAAATATCCATGAAACACTTTCACAAAACATGTATGCTTTTATTCAACAATAAAGCTATAGAAAAAGAAATTGCTCAGTTGACATGTTGCTGAAGTCCAACTATCAGTCAATATAAAATAAAAGACATTTGCATATGTATGTGTTTGCTAGTTTCATTTGCAACCAGTTGTCACAGTGGTAATGTTGCTCCATCATGGATCCTTGCAGATGGCGCAGTGGATAAGCTATCATTTAATAATGGCGAGGTAATGGGTTCAAATCCCACATCATCTCTGTATTTAGCACTTTCAGTAGTGGGCTGTTGTTGTTATTATTATTATAATCATATTACAAAACATACATTTGATTTGAGTCTGTAACTTCCTGTGTAAATTTATGGTACCTGTAAAAGATTTTACTTTTCCTTGCACATGGACATTTATATCAACATGTCATTTGAACAATTTTTTTGTTCAGTTTTATTCTTGAATAAAACTTAATTAGAACAATTTTTGTTCAATTTTATTCTTGGATTCTTGAATTAAAAAAATCGTTCAAATAACATGTTGATATGAATGTCCGAGTGTGAGGAAAAGTAACATCCACCATAGACACTGCGGTTTCTGTTTGCTCAACAAGACACCAAGATGAAATTATTGAGCTCCATTTCAGTGCTAACTTTTACAAGTACCATAAACTGGTAAGAAACCATACACTGGCTGTTACAGACTCAAATCAAATGCATGTTTTTATTATATAATAGTAACAATAGTAGCAGGTCACTACTCAAAACAGTAAATAAAAGGAGGATTCGGGATCGAACCCACAACCTCTTGATTATGAAACAGCAGTCCTTACCTCTACTACTCAGTAACATGTAAATTGAACAGTTTCTTTTTCTTCAGTTATATTCTTGAATAAAAGTGCAATTGTTTTGTTATACCTTTTGTGAAATTGTTTATTTGATACCCTAAGTTCTTGTCTATAAGCCAGACTCATGTATTAGCCGGAGACCAAAAATCATACGAATTTTTAAAATAAAATCGTATCATAGATAAGCCGGACTCATGGATAAGCCGAACGTACTATAACCTATAACTAATAGAAGGGAGGGAGGTCAGTGGTCTCACTCGCGCCCATTTAATTTCTTTAAGGGGGGAGAGAGTGTGAGATATTGGCGTCTCTCTCACTCCCCGCATGGCGCGGTTGGAGCGGCCGGAGCGCGTTCTTTCTGCTCTGGGCGTCGCCGAGTCAACACGAGCGCGTAGCGGTCATTTAAATTGTGATTTTATATGTAAGCATATTTAAATATATATCGCGGATTTCTGCGGACAATGGGTCTTTTAATTTCTGGTACATGCTTCCTCAGTTGGTTTGCCCAGTTGATTTCATACAAGGGACGCTATTGGCAGATGGCTGAGAAGCTACCCGGCTTACTTTTCTGTCTCTCTTGCGCTGACTATCTGTGATCCTGACGTATGGGGATTGAGCAGGGGGGCTGTTTGCACACCTAGACGATACGGACGCTCGTCTAAAAATGCTGAAAGATTATCTTCACGTTGCTATCTTTTGTAAAGCTGATTCCTGAAAAGACATGCTGCACAGTGCTTCGCATACTTAAAAGCTCGAAGGGCACGTATTGATTTTTGACTGAAAAACAAACTCTCCCTCTCTCTCTCTTTGTCTGCTCCTGACGGAGGGGGTGTGAGCTGCCGCCTTCAACAGCTTTGTGCCGCGGTGCTTCGCATACTTAAAAGCCAAACAGACATATTGATTTGTTTGCTTCACTCCTTTGAAGAGGAAGATATGTTTGCATTCTTTTAATTGTGAGACGGAACTGTCATCTCTGTCTTGTCATGGAGCACAGTTTAAACTTTTGAAAAAGAGACAAATGTTTGTTTGCAGTGTTTGAATAACGTTCCTGTCTCTCTACAACCTCCTGTGTTTCTGCGCAAATCTGTGACCCAAGCATGACAATATAAAAATAACCATATAAACATATGGTTTCTACTTTGCGGATATTCTTATTTCGCGGGTGGCTCTGGAACGCAACCCCCGCGATGGATGTATAAGCCGGACTTATGTATAAGCCGATATTCTATTTTTTCATTTTCACAACTTTTTTCCTTAGATAAGCCGCGGCTTATAGACAAGAACTTAGGGTATTTGGAATTCAGTCTTCACACATTATACACTTCACGTCAACATTTTGTCAATTATTACTGTAACATGAAAAAAAGTTTCCTGTCGCATTTCCTGTCATCCTACATTTCACAGATCATTGTAGACACGGAACACATATGAAATGTTTATGTTCCAAATAATGATATACAGTTGTTATTTACCCTATACAATTCCAGACACCATACCCCAAGATAAACAGACGTCAGCGCTGAGAATTTTGTGTCTGACTTCAGCTGCCTTGGTGGGGGAAGAGTGAGCAGGCTGCTTGCTGCTTGTGCTGAGTGATACATTTGCAAAACAAAGGTGCCGCAGACGAGGGAATTTAAGGTGGCCCGGCTTTACAAATATTTTCATAGGCTTTAGGGATTCTAATGTTAACATCATAACCAGGACGGAGCAATTGCAGGTTAACGGCTTCAGATTTTACAGAGGTGGTTATTTATTGCAAATTCATTTTTAGAAATAGTAATCATTTTACTTATGTGTATATATTTTTCATTCTTAAATTGCTTAATAGATACAGTAATAAGAACATTAACTGGTGATATATACCAAGAATTGGGAAATAAGCTAATAACTCAAACAACAATTTTATGTCAAAACAATAGTAACAATTAGTCAAAGTCAGAAATGATAAAAAAATAATATAGAGAGCAAAAATTCACCTGTAGATAGAGAACAGCATTAAGAAACTGCTGAATGTAAGAAAGAAATAATGGAAATCTTGAGTTTTACACTGCCTTTTGAATGGAAAAAATCATGTGATGTTAGAGAGCTCTTACAGAGTCTATGTAAAATAGATCTAAAGGTACAGTTACACACTGAACACTGATTTGATGAGTGCAAAACAAAGTTATTGATGCCAGTGGATCAGAATGGTTGAATTGAAGTGTATAATTCTTGATTTCAGTTCATTTCTTGAATAGAAAGCTTATGTCACCACCATCTCTTTTTATTCACATGCTTTACTGAATGTACTTTGTGAGAAATTTGCATGCAACATGATTCTTATTTTTCAGATTGCTTTTTTCTTTTTTATAACATTGTTCATGTTTAGGTCTGCCTCTAATTTAGTGTTTAGCTTTCTAAGTAATCTTGTCAAGCATATCTTCAGTTCCCTGTTCCAGTTCTAGTTTCCTATATGCATGTGTGTGCTGTATAGTGGTCTTACTCCGTGTGTGTGTGTGTGTAAAAATTATATATTAGTATATAATGAGTATTAGTATATAATGAGAAGCAAAAATACTGGGACAAAGAGGTAATATGGATTATGATTAAAGTATAGTCATTCAACTTTTATTTCAGAGCAGTGCTTTTCATATAACATAAGCGTTATTATAAAAATGATGCTTGTTATGTTTATACCCCCAATTTTATGTTTCCTCAGTTAACAATACATAAGTAAGATCTGATACACAACAGAAGTTCATGCCATTGCCGGTATAGACAAGCCAAATCACCACTTTATTTGAATTTTGCATCAGTGTTTACTTGCTACCACTGACATTTGCACTGCCAGTCCTCCCAAAACCCACATTCATGTACGCGTAACAATTGGATGCATGTAAATTACACCCCAGCGTAACAATGAACTGTTTAATGAAGAAATGCCTAGATTGGTGGACAACTGTAGAAATATGCATTTAAAGAAGTACAGCATGTGGCAGCATGTGTCTTTTTTGTTTTTGCATCAAAGTTATTATAGTGTAAACAAAATATGTCAAGGCTTGTTTTGAGAAAAATGAATTTGAGAAGTCGTCCTGTGCAATTAGGCAAACGAAAAGAAAAGCTACTTTTATTAGTTCAGACCTTTTTATTTTGTCCTTTAAATTAAAACGAACACTGTTTGAGTTTGGACAGCAGACTTGTTTTAAGTGCAGCAGCTTACATTTTCATTTTAAACCTGTTAAGCATGTTAGTCTTGTATCTTCTTGATTTTTAACTTTTGAATATTTGATAAATTTATGGCTTTTTTTAAACATTTGTACTGTGTTATTATTTGTTGCTGTGTCATACAATATACGTTTTGTAAAGAAACCAGTACTGCCTTATTAAAATGGTAATCTATATTTACAATTACACCTCAAGAATTCTAAATTTCTAGCTGATACACTGAAGAAAAAAACACACCTGTGTAAACATAGTAAATGTATACTTTAATCATTAGTTCTGCAACAGCTTTTTTACTGTTAAAGTACAGGTATATTTACAAGTGTTTATTTGCCAATACCAATTAATTGATCGATTGATTTAATTTTTTTGTTGGATTAAATGTGGAGCCTTGTTTCAGATAGGTACATTACAGAAAAAAAGTGAACAATATGTTAGCTTATAATTATGAGAAGCGTTTTATTTTCTTTTATGATATATGTATTATGGATAAATATTTTTGTGCATATTTTATTTTAGCAGTTTTATGGTCACCAAAAATTAAACCTACAGAATTTCATTTTGTTAATGAAAAATTAACAACACCTGTGGTCTATAGTTTAATTATAATAGTGCACATTAATATCGGATTAAGGCTTCTATGCATCTGATTATGCAAGAGGTTAGTGTAAAGAGATTTTTAGAGGGATAAAGAAAAAAAAAAATGGTATCGGCCATATTTGAAAAACCTGATTGGAGCATCCCTGTTGAGAAACTAAGTGTTTGCCTTTAACACTTTACAAAAAACTCATAATCCCAGGCCACCTTAAATTCCTTCTCACCTCTATATTAGTATCTTTTGTTTTGCAAATGTGTCAATCAGCACAAGCAGCCTGCTATCCCCTGCCGCAGCTCAATGCGGACAAAAAGTTCTCCCAGCTCAAGTCTGTTTATCTCTGTATGAAGTGCCTGAAGTTGTATAGGGTATATAATCCATTGTTATTTGGATCACATGCATTTCATGTGTGTTCCGTATCTACAACGATCTGGGTAAATGTACAGTAGGATGACAGGAAATGTGAAGAAATTTTGAACACATACCTAAAACAGAAACCTTTTTCATGTTATAATACTAATGACAAAATTTTGACATGAACTGTATAATGTGTCAAGACTGAAGTCCGAATATCAAATGAACACTTTCACAAAAGGTACATGTATAACAAAACAAGTACGCTTTTATTCAAGAATATAACCAAAGAAAAAGAAATTGGGTTAGGGTACGATGCTAAGTAAGGTGGTAGTACAGCAGTAAGAACTGCTAATTCATAATCAAGAGATTGCCGGTTCCATTCCGGGTACTTCCCAGAATTACCGTTTTGAGTAGTGAGCTGCTCTTATTGTTACTATTATAGAATAATGGTACACATTGCAATAAGTCCTTATTTTTCTTTGGAAAGATAGTACTTAATGCTTGGTGTAAAGTTTGAGGTAGAATTTTGTTGTCTCTAGCTTCTATAAACGTTGCTAATAATACTGGAGCTAACTTGTTTGAAAATTTTTATAAAATTTCACTGGGTAGCCATCGGGGCCTGCAACTTTCCCACTTTGAATTGAGTCTATAGCATCCAGTGATTTTGAGAGTGTTAGAGGTTTGTCCAGTTCCTCTGCACTAAGAAAGAGTATTTAGCAATGGTATTTGTAATGCATCAAAAAACTCATGACTCAAAAACCTCGAAACTCATATTGTTATGGTCAATGATTATATCTCCATCTTGCTCTGCAAATTTTCTGCTTGTGGATTTGTTATGCCAATATCTTATTAGCTTTCTCTCTGTGTTCATGGTAATGATGTCAAGATTTAAAGGTGAGTTGTTAGTTTCTTTTCTTGTCAAGAGGTTAAATTATGATTGCGGAATCTGTCTTTTCTATAAAATGCCTCATTAGGACACCTAGGATATTATTGATTTATTCTGGTAATTTCGCTGATTAACTCTAATACCTTCTTGGTCTCCAATTTATTTTTATGGGAAAAAATATGAAATAACCTGTCCTCTTAAAAAATTCTCAGAGTTTTCCAGAGTGTTCCTGCAAGGACCTCTGAGTCAATTTGTCTAAAAAAAAATCTATTTATTTGGAGGTAAATTCTGTAAAATTCACTTCTAACGAAAGGGGCTTAAGATGCCAGCTGCTACTAAATTAGGGTGTAGGGCACAGTGATTCCATTTCCAAGAACAGTGGGACATGATAGGAGATAATAATAGCATCATACTTGCAAGATTTGATAGCAGGCAATAAATTGTCATTAATAAAAAAATAACCAATTCTTGATTAACTGTGGTATACTGGTGAGAACAAGGAATATTCTTTTGAGCTTGGATTTAAGAATCTCCAAGGGTCAGATAAGTTTTGATCCATTACAAACCATGTGATGGTTTTTGCGGTGTTAGATGTTATCAGTACTGTATTTGAAGTCATCTCCAGGTCAGGGTTTAAAACACACAGTCTCCAGCCATTATAATTTTATGAGTGTTGGGAACAGATGCAAATACATTTTGGATAAAATTTCTATCGTCCACATTAGGTTCATAGATATTTATCAAAATGACTTTAGAAGATTTGAATAAATTGCCATTCAGCATAACATCTTGGGGATCAGATTCTATGCCGCATGCTACAAATGAGATTGTTTTGTGTAATAAGATTCCAACTCTTCTAGTTATCTTTGTACAACTAGAGTGAAACATTTGGCCAATCTGATCTATTTGCAATTAGAACTGGCCCTTACTTATTAAGTAAGTCTCCTGTAAAAATACTGCCTTCACATTTAAGCCTGTTAGGTGGGACAATACTTTTTTCTCTTTAGATCGTGATTGAGACCTTTGACATTCCAGCTTGCAAAGTTCACTGTTTGATCATAGAGACACTGCTTCAGAGTTTTTGAAGACATTTTGTAGTCTTCAGTAAAAGTAGTGCATTGTTTAATAAATTAACTTTAACCTTGATTTCATATTATTACCAGCTATTGTGACTAATGAGCTTATTATTATGTTGGCACTTACAGTTGTGAGGATAAAAAAGATAAATAAGCAGTAACAAGCTTTCTTTCTCTTCTCTCACCTCCATTTTTCCTCCCCAAGTGAGGCTATGCCACAGTTGACTGAGTCCCAGTCCTCTGACATGCCAAGAGACAAGGCATATCTCAGTTTGATTATTGTGCCCTCCGAAGTGATTTGTCTACTTCATGCATGAATGCAATACTGACATTCTTGGTTCCACCGATACTGTAAAAAAGCTGGGTGCATTACATTTTCAAAACCAAAATAGTACCAAACTAGTATGGAAGTACCGTGTTTTGTGACTTCCCTAGTTTTAAGAACCTCTCTGTTCAGGCAAAGTAATATTTGTGTTGTCCCCTTTTTCCATCAGTGCCTAGTGAGCAGCTGTTCAGTGTTATGGGCAACATTTATGAGGAAAAGAGCTGTTTCAATGGCATAAATGCAGAGAAACTATAATTATGACCTTCCTTTACTGGGATGGGAGTATTAGTTTGACCATGTTAATTATATTAGTTGCTCTTCACAGTAATAGTTTTGTTTCATTTATTGTTTTGTAAATTGCACAGAATGTAAGAATATAGTATTGTTTTTATAATTTTGAGTACTTTTTATTTAATTATACAAATATAGTTTAATTTAGTGTTCTAAATATTGTTATTGGTGTGCATATGTTATTTGGTTTTATGGTTATTTATTTTTTTAAATATTTGTTAATTGACCATTTTTTGTACATTGTTAAAATCTAATTTGTATTCATGTTCTGTTGTAAATCATTTATTTGAATATTCTTGTGCTTCAGTTTTATTTGAACCCACGGGTCGGGTTCTAGCAATGACACCTCTTCCCCAGGAGGAGAATAGAATGACACATCTTCTCACAAAAGGAGAATGGGAATATCATAAGAATAGCCAATAAATCAAATGCCATAGTTAGTTTTTTTTGTTGGTTTTTAAATATATTTTTTTTAAATCCCCATCAGAAATAGGGAGTTGGGTCATTCCAGAGTTAGGGTGTCCTAGAGCTAAAGTTTATTTATTCATGAGTAGTTTTTTTACACAGGAATGTCTTTCTTTTTTTAACATTTTATTGAATTTGTTAAAATCAAATAACTTTCCATACAAGCAAGTCAAATTTTACAAAACTAGGTTTGAATGAAATCAACCCCCACCCATGAGAGAGAGCGCTAGGTCCACTGAGTAAAACTTTAATAGTAGGGTGTATAAATAAATTACAAAAATAAATAGAATAAAATAAGGGAAGAGAGTCGACTTCCTCAATTTAAATGCTCATTCTAAAATGTTATTGATTAGATCCTGCTAGGTTTTAAAAAAGTTTTATACAGATCCTCTAAGTGAGAATTTTGATTTTTTTCCAATTTCAAATGATATATAACCTCAGTTACCCACTGACTTAAAAGAGGTGAGTTAGGCTTCTTCCAGTTGAGCAAGATAAGTCTATGTGCCAATAGTGAAGTAAAGGCAACTACAGTTTGTTTGTCCTCCTCCACTTTAAGCCCATCTGGGAGCTGTCACAAAGGCATTTAAAAATTTAGGTCCAAAATGTTGTTAATTTGGTGCATGCGCAAAACATAGGGCCCAATGAGGCTAGAACTTGATTGCAATGTTTGCAAGTTGGATCTTATCCACGAAACATTTTGGAAAATTTTAAATGAGACAGGTATGCTCGATAGATAATTTTAAGTTGAATAATTGTATGCTTTGCTCAAATGGAGCTTGAGTGATGTCTGTGCATTGCTACCTTCCACTCTTTTTCTGAGATGTTGAGAGAGAGATCTTTTTCCCACTGTACTCTGAGATCTTTGAAAGGGAGGGACTGTAAAATGGTTTTATATATTACGGAAATGCTGTCTGAGTCCTCAAGACTGATCAATATTTTTTCTGGCATAGACGTAGGTGGGAGGTGAGGAAAATTGGGAAGGTTCTGTTTAACAAAGTTGCTAATTTGAAAGTAGTGAAAGAAATGTGTTGCTGAAAAGTGAAATTTGGAGTGTAATTGTTCATAGGATGCAAAGACATTGTCTATGTACTGATCTCCAAGTGATTTAATCCCAAATGTTTTCCAGACATTAAAAACTGCGTACGTTTGAGAGGGAGGAAAAGGTGTGTTATCACGCAGAAGTCCCACAGATAAAAGCTTTTCTATCTTAAAATACTTCCTACATTGGTTCCATATTCTGAGTGATTGAAGCACAATTGGGTTGTTAGTTTATTGGCAATTACTTGTACTTATTGGGGTACAAAGCAAGGAATATAAAGAAGTACTGCAGGATTTTATTTCTATTGCGGACCAAGCTTGTGTATGTTCATCTATTTATGTCAATGTCCAGATTTTTATAGCTTGTATATTTGCTGCTCAGTAATAAAATTGAAAGCTAAGTAGAGCCATGCCACCTTCCGCCTTAGGTCTTTGTAGGGTCGCCCTTTGGATACGTGGATGTTTTGAATTCCAAATAAATGAGGTTATGGTTGAATCTAATTTCTTAAAAAATGAGTATTGATTTATATTGGAATATTTTGAAATAAAAAAGAGAAGCTTAGGAATGATATTCATCTTAACAATGTTAATTCTTCCAGCTAAAGTGAGATGAAGGGTTGACCATCTATGCAAGTCTTGCTTATTTTTTTCCATACAGATGGCAAACTTTTGTTGATAAACAGCTTTATGTTTGCTTGTGATGTTTACCCCTAGGTATTTAAACTGATCTTCGATGATAAAAGGGAAGGTGTCCAATCTGATATTGTGTGCTTGAGTATTCAATGGAAAGAGCACACTTTTTTTCTGAGACCAGAAATCTTTTAAAATTCGGTTAGTGCTGTTAGGACTGCAGGCACAGTGTTTTGTGGATCTGATATATACAGTACCATGTCATCTGCATGTAGAGAAATTTTCTGTTCAAGTCCTTCTGTGATAATCCCCTTTATCTCATAAGCATTTTGACAGTGAACTGTCAGTGGCTCAATGGCGATTGCAAAAAGCAGTGGTGACAAAGGGCATCCTTGTTTAGTACCATGTTCTAGTTTGAAGTAGTCCGAGTTAATGTTGTTAATACAAACTGAAGCTTCTGGATTGATATACAGTAGTTTGATCTATGCACAAATGTTCGGGCCAAATCCAGTTATCTACAATGTAGTGAAAAGGTAGTTCCGTACAACATTATTCTGAAGTGAGATTGGTTTGTATGATAAATATTGTAATAAGTCCTTATTTTGCTTGGTGAAAAGTTTGAGGTAGAATTTTATTGTCTCTAGCTTCTGTAAATGTTGCTAATAAAAGGGGAGCTAACTTAATTGAAAATGTTTTATAAACTTAGGCAGGGTAGCCATCAGGGCCTGCTGCTTTTCCACTCAGAAGTGAGTTTATACCATGTAGTAATTCTGATCGTGCCAGAGGTTTATTCAATTCCTCTGCACTGAGAGTATCTAGTTGTGGTATCTGTAATGTATCCAAAATGCATTAGGTTGTGTCTTTGTCTTCTTTAAACAGAATAGAATATAAGGACTTATAGTAGTGCGTTATATTTTTATGGTCAATGGTTTTGTCTTCGTCTGGTAATTGCTGGGATTGTATTGTGAACTTTGTGAATTTGTTGAGCTAAGATCTTATTAGCTTTCTCTCTGTGTTCATAGTAATGATGTCTTGATTTAAACATGAGGTTGTCAAGAGGTTGAGTTCTGCATGTAGAGCCTGTCTTTTCCAATGAAGTGCCTCATTTGGATACCTGGCATGTTCTTGATCTATTCTGGTAATTTCACTGATTAGCTCTGATTTCTTCTTGGTTTTGAATTTATTTTTGTGGGAAAGATATGAAATAATCTGACCTCTTAAGAAAGCATGCAGAGTTTCCCAGAATATTCCAGCAGAGACCTCTGAGGATGTATTTGTCACAAAAAAAATCAATATGCTTGGATATAAATTCTGTACAGTTCTCATCTGTTAATAAAAGCAGGTTAAGACAACAGCTGTGAGATGAGTATTTGGGGCATATTGATTTTAGCTCCATGATGAAATCGGTGTGGTTGGAGATAACAATAGCGTTGTACTTACAAGATTTAATCGTAGGCAAAAAATTGTTATCTATAAAGAAATAATCAATTCTTGAGTAACAGTGATGCACTGGTGAGTAGAAGGAATATACTCTTGAGTTTAGGTTTAGAAATCTCTAGGGATCTGATAAGTTGTAATCAGTTATAAACTGTGTATTTGTTTTTGCAGTGTTAGATGTCATCGCCTCTGTGGCAGGAGACCTATGTAGGTCTGGATTTAAAACACAATTAAAGATGATGGATGGATGGATGGATGGATGGATGGATGGATGGATGGATGGATGGATGGATGGATGGATAGATGGATAGATAGATAGATAGATAGATAGATAGATAGATAGATAGATAGATAGATAGATAGATAGATAGATAGATAGATAGATACTTTATTAATCCCAGGGGGAAATTCACATACTCCAGCAGCAAAAAATATTAAATTAAAGAGTAATAAAAAAAATGCAGGTAAAAAACAGACAATAACTTGAATAATGTTCAACGTTTACCCCCTCTGGTGGAATTGAAGAGTCGCATAGTTTGGGGGAGGAATGATCTTCTCAGTCTGTCAGTGGAGCAGGACAGTGACAGCAGTCTGTCGCTGAAACTGCTCCTCTGTCTGGAGATGACACTGTTTAATGAATGTAGTGGATTCTCCATAATTGATAGGAGCCTGCTGAGTGCCCGTTGCTCTGCTACGGATGTCAAACCGTCCAGCTCTATGCCAACAATAGAGCCTGCCTTCCTCACCAGTTTGTCCAGGCGTGAGGCATCCTTCTTCTTAATGCTGCCTCCCCAGCACACCACTGCGTAGAAGAGGGCACTCGCCACAACCATCTGATAGAACATCTGCAGCATCTTACTGCAGATGTTGAAGGATGCCAGTCTTCTAAGGAAGTACAGGCGGCTCTGTCCTTTCTTGCACAGAGAATCAGTATTGGCAGTCCAGTCCAATTTATCGTCCAGCTGCACTCCCAGGTATTTATAGGTCTGCACCCTCTGCACACAGTCACCTCTGATGATCACGGGGTCCATGAGGGGCCTGGGTCTCCTAAAATCCACCACCAGTTCCTTGGTTTTGCTGGTGTTCAGTTGTAGGTGGTTTAAGTCGCACCATTTAACAAAGTCCTTGATGAGGTTTCTATACTCCTCCTCCTGCCCATTCCTGATGCAGCCCACGATAGCAGTGTCGTCAGCAAACTTTTGCACGTGGCAGGACTCCGAGTTATATTGGAAGTCCGATGTATATAGGCTGAACAGGACCGGAGAAAGTACAGTCCCCTGCGGCGCTCCTGTGTTGCTGACCACAATGTCAGATCTGCAATTCCCGAGATGCACATACTGAGGTCCCTGACCATTATAATTTTATGAGTGTTCATATTGGAAATGGATGTAAATATGTTTTGGATGAAGTCCCTGTTATTGACATTGGGTGTGTAGATATTTATCAAAATTGGAATTTGTAATAAAACTCTATCTTATGATCATAGTTTATGCTCTGTTTTACAGACATATGTTGTATAAGGTCAAGGGAATGCAATGGTATTGCATGATTTTCATATATTAAAAGGAGTACTTTAAATTTGTCCCTAGTATTCTACTTATTTAGCAGATTTATATAAATCTATAATATAGTTCAAAGTGGAGGTTATACAGTGCATCTGGAAAGTATTCACAGCACATCACTTTTTCCACATTTTGTTATGTTACAGCCTTATTCCAAAATGGATTAAATTCATTTTTTTCCTCAGAATTCTACACACAACAGCCCATAATGACCACGTGAAAAAAGTTTACTTGAGATTTTTGCAAATTTATTAAAAATAAAAAAAATTGAGAAAGCACATGTATATAAGTATTCACAGCCTTTGCCATGAAGCTCAAAATTGAGCTCAGGTGCATCCTGTTTCCCCTGATCATCCTTGAGATGTTTCTGCTGCTTAATTGGAGTCCACCTGTGGTAAATTCAGTTGATTGGACATGATTTGGAAAGGCACACACCTGTCTATATAAGGTCCCAGTTAATGTCAGAGCACAAACCAAGCATGAAGTCAAAGGAATTGTCTGTAGACCTCCGAGACAGGATTGTCTCGAGGCACAAATCTGGGGAAGGTTACAGAAAAATTTCTGCTGCTTTTGAAGGTCCCAATGAGCACAGTGGCCTCCATCATCCATAAGTGGAAGAAGTTCGAAACCACCAGGACTCTTCCTAGAGCTGGCCGGCCATCTAAACTGAGTGATCGGGGGGGAAGGGCCTTAGTCAGGGAGGTGACCAAGAACCCGATGGTCACTCTGTCAGAGCTCCAGAGGTCCTCTGTGGAGAGAGGAGAACATTCCAGAAGGACAACCATCTCTGCAGCAATCCACCAATCAGGCCTGTATGGTAGAGTGGCCAGACGGAAGCCACTCCTTAGTAAAAGGCACATGGCAGCCCGCCTGAAGTTTGCCAAAAGACACCTGAAGGACTCTCAGACCATGAGAAAGAAAATTCTCTGGTCTGATGAGACAAAGATTGAACTCTTTGGTGTGAATGCCAGGCGTCACGTTTGGAGGAAACCAGGCACCGCTCATCACCAGGCCAATACCATCCCTACAGTGAAGCATGGTGGTGGCAGCATCATGCTGTGTGGATGTTTTTAAGCGGCAGGGACTGGGAGACTAGTAAGGATAAAGGGAAATATGACTGCAGCAATGTACAGAGACATCCTGGATGAAAACCTGCTCCAGAGCGCTCTTGACCTCAGACTGGGGCGACGGTTCATCTTTCAGCAGGACAACGACCCTAAGCACACAGCCAAGATATCAAAGGAGTGGCTTCAGGACAACTCTGTGAATGTCCCTGAGTGGCCCAGCCAGAGCCCAAACTTCTCTGAACCTGATTGAACACCTCTGGAGAGATCTTAAAATGGCTGTGCACTGATGCTTCCCATCCAACCTGATGGAGCTTGAGAGGTGCTGCACAGAGGAACGGGCGAAACTGGCCAAGGATAGGTGTGCCAAGCTTGTGGCCACATATTCAAAAAGACTTGAGGCTGTAATTGCTGCCAAAGGTGCATCGACGAAGTATTGAGCAAAGGCTGTGAATACTTATGTACATGTGATTTCTCAGTTTTTTTTATTTTTAATAAATTTGCAAAAATCTCGAGTAAACTTTTTTCACGTTGTCATTATGGCATGTTGTGTGTAGAATTCTGAGGAAAAAAATGAATTTAATTCATTTTGGAATAAGGCTGTAACATAACAAAATGTGGAAAAAGTGATGCGCTGTGAATACTTTCCGGATGCACTGTATGTCTTGCAGTGCTATACAGTTCCTTTGTGTGTTTTCATGATGTTTTGTTTACTTTAACTCTCATTCTTTTCCAGTTATATTACTGCAAATCCAATGTAGCAATTTAAGAAATAGTTCTAATATCATTATTCTTAAATTATCTTACGGTCATTTTGAAGTAATTGTAGAATAGTAATTGAATGAGTTGAATAGCCTAATAAAATATTAAAACAAATAATTTGACTTGTTACATAGAAATTAATTGTCTTTTTAAGATCCTACTTTACTACACATTAACAGACGACCTTTAGTTTTCAAGAGAACATCCCAAATTACTGCAGAAAACATCCAGGGCAACACACCACCTACAGGAGAGAACCTATACTTACTAGTGTGGAAGCTTTGGGGGCACTCTGTCCAGCATGTGTGCTTGATGCAGCAGAAGGGCAGCAGGCTAAGGCATTAGTAAAAGTAAAAATGAGAGGTGCAATGTAAGTGGATGCTTGTAATATTCCCTCAGGATATTAGAGGGATTTTTTATGTTTTGCATTTTTTGTTTTTGTGCTTTTTGTTATTTAGGAAGTTTCATTATTTGTTTAACATCAATGAGTATTATTGTAGCAAAACTGAAACTTCATTGAAAAACTGTTTTTCCTTTATACAATTCATATAATAACCATTTCATCACTGAAACGGAAAATTGAAATGTGCAGAATAGTTGGAGATGTACTCCTCTACGTATTGAAATTGTTTTTGGTATTAATTACTAAGAGGCTTCTAGAGACAGACTGCAGGGTTCAGATTCAGGTCAGCTTGACCTAATTCTGGTGTTTACTGGGAAATTAATTAGACTCTCTGTGGGCATAAATTTCAGAATCTTAATTGTTTCTTTTTATTTAATGTTGACTAAAGGGAGCAAATGTTGGACTTGTATGCCTTGTATTTTCTTCTTTGTTCAGCATCATATAATATATAGTATGCCTGCCTTCTTTTGTTATCTTTTATGTGAAATATTTACATTTAATGTAACTGAACACATAGAATGAATATTTTATGTACAGACAAAAAAAAGTGCATTTTGTTTTCCAAGAACAGGGAATTAAGTCTAAGTTAGCTGTAGTCATGATACCGTGTTCTGAATTCAATATATTAATGAAATCAATCTGAAATGTGTTTTATTTTTCATTTTGGGTTCAAAGTGCTTTAGGAATATAATCTTTTTTTAATAATATCCCTAGAGAATAAAAAAGTTTAACAGCATTATTAATCATTTTGTATACCAATTATTTATTTTTATCAATTTTTTAAATATGTTTTTGTGTTAGTTTATTTTTTTAATAATGCCTTGGGCAATTTCCTGTAGAGTAATCCCCCGTTGCCATATTTTAACAATAAAAAATACAACTTTGCACTTAGCATTAAAATTCATACAAAGAAATAATGGAGGTTAAATTCATTAGTCGTTTATTCTCTCAAATTCACTCTGTCCAGATTAATCCAGTTTTGTTTTACGGTTTGTTTGTTTGTTTTTTCTCATGTTAGTTTTTTTGGAGTGCACATAGCTTCTGATGTATACATTTATGTGCCTGTTAATGTGTTAGTGATATACTCAGTAAAGATTTGATTTTAGTTTCTTTCAATAATAACTTTACTTATTTACTATGTTAGTGTGTTATTTATATACTGTATGTATGTATATGTGTGTGTGTGTGTGTGTCTGTATATGTATGTGTATATATATATATATATATATATATATATATATATATATATATATATATATATATATATATATATATATATAAAATTTATTATGTATGTATGTATAAAACACACACTGTAACTTAACAAATAAGTAAAATCATATGTCTGTGCATATGTATTTGGACGTCCAGGAGATGTATCGCTCCCCAAACCCTCACACAGACAGGCTGAGACAACAGATCAATACAACACACGTTTTATTCAGGTAGGGAAGTATTTTTCTTTTTTTCCTACACTTCACAGCACAGTACAAAAGCACCAACTGATATAGCACACAATCCTTTTCTTCTTCTCACTCACCTCCACTCCTCCTCGCAAGCTTTGTCCTTCACATCCCAACTCTGGCTCGTTTTTTGAGGCCAATCCCATCCTTCTATATTTGCCATTTGTCAGGCAGAAACGTCCTATCATATTTCTATTCCACAGCACCCACGGTACCCAACGGAGCTGAAATATTGAACCCCAAGTCCCATGGTGCCCTGTGGGAATCTGGGACACAGCTGTAAACCAAGAAGGCTGCCATCTAGCGTTCTGGGGGAGGCAGCAACCACCTTCCCCCATCCTTCCATCTTTTGGGCGTCCCGACTGGGTTGGGCTGCCAGCCATCCCTTACAGTATGTGTATATTTATATGTGTGTGTGTTTATTTTTCTTTCTTCAGGAAGACTACAATTTTGTGTATATATGTTTTTGTCTTTATTTTTCATTTTGGGACTGACAGCTTCACTATTTATATTACTCACTTATTTTTGATTGGAACATTACTTTTGTGTTTTTGTGCACTTTTCAATAAAGCCCACTTTTGTTTTTGAAAATTACCACCTTTTTTTGTCTGTGTCTACAAGATGTCCACTGTGTAGTCTGGTGCCAACCTTACCACTGCCACTAACTGTTCTTCTTTATTGATTCTGCCATTATAATTAGATGTGCTCATTCAGCTTTGTCTTTACGTACACCAGAACTGTGGCTGGAACCGGGAGACTGTAATCTTATTTTGAGAAACTGATATTATATGTTTAGGTTGTAGCATTTTAAGAAATGTTGCAAGTAAATTAGTCAACAGTGTTTATGCTGTTGGCATTTATATCCCTCACCCCATGATTTCTGTTTGGACCAATTTCTTATTTTATTTTTTTTTAATTGTGATTTATTTCAAGTATTGTGTTAAACTGCAACACCAGCAGCTCTCTCTGTCCCGTAACAGTTTTGTGATTCATGATTGAGCATATAGAAAATCCTTTTAAAATGTAATTATTTCTAATAAGTCAAAAGTTGTATTTTGGATGTTTAGTTCATAATCTCGGCTAGGGCTACAACAAGCAACTATTTTTGATAATCCACTAATTGGTTAATTACCACTTTGATTAATTAATCAATTGGATAAGAACAGATTATTGTCAAATTTAAATGCAAGATGGTATTTACAGTGCACTCTGTAATGTTTGGACAAAGACAGATTTTCCTTGTTTTATCCTTCTGCTACACAGTTTAAAATTACAGATCAAACAATTCAGATGTGATTTAAGTGTACCTTGTGACTTTAATTTAAGGATGTTTGGGTATTTAAGGGTATTCAATTTTTCTATTTACTATGCTGCCAGTGGTTTCTTCTCCAGCACCGTTTAAGTTCTTCAATGCTTGTGGCAAATCGCTTTATTAGGGCATAGTTTTTGTGAATATTATTTATAAGTTGTACCGTAGTTTGTAAATTTTAATTAAAACCCTAAAAGATTAATTATTAAAAAATTAAATCCTCTAAATTGTGTTCTTTGTTGTGAGGATTTGACAAATACTTTGTTTACACTGAACAGTTACTTATTATCATAAATACTTTTCTTCACATAAACATGTTTCTTTGTCTTGTAAAAGAAGCATATTTCATGTGTTTAATTACATAGATTTATTTTTATATAGCTGTGAACCTTATTTTAGCATATATTGGATATGTAGACTCACCACTTCAAAAGACATTATTTAATTTATAGCAATTTGTGTTATCTGACATCTTGGTGTGCTGACTATTGTCATAATACCTCTTCCTCCCATAATATGTCTCATTACAATTAATTAGAAAATTAACACACAAGAATTAAATTAATGCTACCTCCATATATTCATGTTCCATGTTCAAATTAAATTTAATCAGGTCAGTATCCACACCAATCTCCTACCTCTCTACGATGAATTGCATAAAGTAAAAAAAAAAAAAAAAAATCAGCTAATTTGAAACATACAGTATGTTCCAATTTCAAATTAAGTCCAATCACATCAATATTACCACTGTCTTACCCAATTCAAAGAGCTATATAATAAACATTAATAAATTCTTGATAAATTCTAATAATTCTTTAGATTGTACTTTGCAGAGAAAATTGGATCTTTTCAAAATTTAAGAAAAAAAAAACCAACATGTCATTTGGCGACTGAGTTGGGAAGGTAGATTCTGTCACTTTGAGTAAAATAAGATAATGATCAAATCAAGTGTAAGATACCACAACTGATTTTCTTTTTTTTTTCATTACAGTGTATTGTCCCTTCTTATTTAATTGAAATAAGGGCAACAATACACTTATACAGCTTTTAGTTGAAGAGCATGTGAAATATACTGACTTCATTTGCTGATGCTGGCCAAAATGAAGATGTCAAATTATAAGACTAGGAATCGCTTCTGATGTCTCACTCCATTTTGGACAATCACAGGTGCAGTCTGTGATTTGTGTGAAGCCACCTTAATGATATCAGAGAATTTGGAATAATCGTAAATTCAAAATTATCTGACAAATAAGCAAATGTTTTTCCGTAGGCCTATATGGTTAAAGTGTAGGACATTTAGAACACATTCTAGCAAGGCTAAACTTGATCAATGTCATCCTCACAATTTGTTTATAGTTCTAGGTATATTTTGGATAATCTTAATCGAGATAAATGTGTACAATGTATGATATTAATTGAATTATATTATGCTTTTCACAAATGGTTGAGACGTATATCTTGTTGATGGCTGGTTATTGCTTTATACATTTTTATTCTAATTAAAAGGTCCAATTCTCAAATTTTCCATAGAAAATATATGGGTACACTGTTTGAGATAATCTGGTAAACTCTGTAGTTGCTCCTTGCAGCCTTTTCTTCATCAATACATAGTATAGTGGCAACTATTGATAGTAAGGAAAGATTATAAATTTCCTCAGGTTTCTTTTAATAGTGTTTATAACTGACAAATAGTAAAAGTAGCTTTCTAGTGGAAGTTCAGATTTGAAGTGTAATTGTTGTAAAATGTAGACCTGTTGACGTTATATACTTAATTAAATATTTAATCTCCAAGTAACTTCAGTTTAGTCTTCACTGTGAGCATCACTGCCAACTGGGCTAGGTGCTCAGCCACTGCTATATGTCAAGAAGACTGGATAGGCTCCTTTTACAACTACAGCCCTACCCACATTGTGCCCACATAAGTGCATATGTCTTTCTACTCTTCATCTGCATTATAGATTGATAGAAAGAATGTTCGTTTGTTTGTTTGTTTGTTTGTTTGTTCCTTCATTCTAACTTTATTTGTCCCCTGAAGGATATCTGGCTTTTTTCCAAAACTCTTAGACACACTGTGGTCTGAACACACACCAGAATGACCAAAAACTGAGAAAAGTAAAAAAAAAAAAAAAAAAATATTGAATTGACTGTCAGGGTGAGGCATTATGCACTTTTGGTTTAAAGAAGGCTGAGGCCCTGTTTCATTTCTTGACAATGATTCTTTGGCTGAAAGTACTTCATCTATCAGAGAGAGGATGTGCAGCATTGTTCATACTGGCTCTCAGTTTTGTTTTAATTCTCTCCTTTGCTTCTTCCTCCATGGGGAATAGAGCTTGTCCTATGCTCTGCCTTATGTATATAGTTCTTCTGTATTCTGAGACTTGTCCAAGTTGTCATTAATGTTGACCCCCATGTACTTTTAGGAGTGGACTTGAATAGTGACCAGATCTAGAGGCTCTTTGGTGCAATGAAAGTCAATAAGCAGTATCTTTGTTTTGCGGATGTTAAGATGTAGACAATTCTGTTTCCATCAAAGAACAAAGTTCTCCCCCTAATTCCAATACTCTGTCTCATTCCCTTTATCGATAACCCATAACAAATTTTATATCGTCATTTGGAAACTGTGGCTGTTTAGGAAGTTGTTGTTTTGGAGACATAATGTGCTTCTTACTACTGTTTACATTGGAAATTGATATTGCTCATAAATGTTTTTGGTTTAAAAAAATTGCTTGAAAAGGGAGATGAGTAACAGTCAATACATAAATTTTATGTTTACTAGCTGTCAGCTTTAGATTCTGGTTCCTAATCAATAAAAAAGAATATGCTTAGAGAATGCTTAGTTAACATTCAAAGTGTTCAGGTTTTGTGCCTCCCAATAATGGTTAAAATGCAAGATTTGTAATAAGAATTTATATTAACATATTCCTTAAACATTTCATTGCTCACTGCAGGTTCCTAGATTCTTGCCATTTACATCTTCAAATGCTATATTGTCCTATCTGAAAAATTGCATTTTAACAGGTGATACTCGAGTGTTTCTCTTTTAAAATTAGGAGTGATAAACATATACTAAAAATGTTCAAAAGCTGAATTACTTATCTTTGCAGGAACATACCTCATCTTGAGTATTTTAGAAAGCTGGAGGCACTCTTAAGGACACCTGTATTTCTTTTTCACAGGATTTGTAAACCCCACAGCTCATACCAGAAGACTCATTCTGCTGCGCAAGATTACACAGTGCAGAATGTATAACAGCAACTACTATTCTTGACAATAAATGCACAGCTAACTGTTAAGTGCTTTGTTTGTTAAATGTACAAAAATATACTTAGTTCCATGTAGTTCCATGAAGGTAAATGTGAGAGTGTGATCTGTAGGAATCACTTATTTGAAGCTTTTGTATTAAGGTCTTTACATACATCAGGTGAAACTGTGATCCTCCTCTGCTTCTTGGGTATGTGCAGTTTAAGGTCAAAGGTGTGGTTTTTAGTATAATTCATCACGATTGTTCTTCCACAGGGTGTTGTCATTGATTTTATATATGGTGTTGTTGTGGTCAAAAATTCCCAGAATTTGTCAATAGCATGTTAATAGGGTGTATTTATCAACTGTGCTGCTACATACTGTATGCCTACGGTCTTGTTAATTAGTATACCATGTATCATTATTCTGAGTTGATCAAGATGTGTATTTCTGACATTCTACAGTTGTGCATATGACTAAAGTGATTTTTTTTTTCTCCTCCAGAATGAACAAAGCAGGGTAGGTTGTATTGAACATCAGGACAATAATGGTCTAATTTTTACGAATTGACAGAAAATAAAGTTTCTCAGTGAATAGTCCACTTATCTGTAACATTACACTAAACTACTGAATCATCTTTGGAAATTGTAGGGTGAGAAAAATGCATGGCGCACACAAAATTGCATTTTGCACTATGATGGGGCACCTGCACACAATGTTTCACCATGACAATACAGCTGCACACACCACTGTACTATTACTGCCAATCTGAATGCATTGTCAATCAAAATTTTTGATCAAAAACAATGTGGTTGTTGATTCGCACTAAACTATTTCTTCATCTTCTTCTTCTTTTGGCTGCTCCCGTTAGGGGTTGCCACAGTGGATCATCTTCTTCCATATCTTTCTGTCCTCTGCATCTTGCTCTGTTACACCCATCACCTGCACGTCCTCTCTCATCACATCCATAAACCTTCGCTTAGGCCTTCCTTTTTTCCTCTTCCCTGGCAGCTCTATCCTTAGCATCCTTCTCCCAATATACCCAGCATCTCTCCACTGCACATGTCCAAACCAACACAATCTCGCCTCTCTGACTTTGTCTCCCAACCATCGAACTTGAGCTGACCCTCTAATGTACTCATTTTTAATCCTATCCATCCTCGTCACACCCAGTGCAAATCTTAGCATCTTTAACTCTGCTACCTCCAGCTCTGTCTCCTGCTTTCTGGTCAGTGCCACCGTATCCAACTCATTTAACATAGCTGGTCTCACTACCGTCCTGTAGATCTTCCCTTTCACTCTTGCTGATACCCGTCTGTCACAAATTACTCCTGACACTCTTCTCCACTCATTCCACCCTGCCTGCACTCTCATTTTCACCTCTCTTCCACACTCCCTATTACTCTGTACTGTTGATCCCAAGTATTTAAACTCATCCACCTTTGCCAACTCTACTCCCTGCATCCTCACCATTCCACTGACCTCCCTCTCATTTACATACATGTATTCTGTCTTGTTCCTACTGACCTTCATTCCCCTCCTCTCTAGAGCATATCTCCACCTCTCCAGGGTCTCCTCAACCTGCTCCCTACTATCGCTACAGATCACAATGTCGTCAGCAAACATTATAGTCCACGGGGACTCCTGGCTTATCTCGTCTGTCAACCTGTCCATCACCATTGCAAATAAGAAAGGGCTCAGAGTCAATCCCTGATGTAATCCCACCTCCAACTTGAATGTATCTGTCACTCCTACCGCCAGCCTCACCACTGTCACTCTTCCTCGTACATATCCTGTACAAGTCTTACGTACTTCTCTGCTACTCCCGACTTCCTCATACAATACCACAGCTCCTCTCGAGGCACCCTTTCATATGCTTTCTCCAGGTCCACAAACATGCAATGCAACTCCTTCTGGCCTTCTCTAAACTTCTCCATCAACCTTCTCAGAGCAAACATTGCATCTGTGGTGCTCTTTCTTGGCATTAAACCATACTGCTGCTCACTAATCATCACCTCATTTCTTAATCTAGCTTCCACTACTCTTTCCCATAACTTCATGCTGTGGCTCATCAATTTTATTCCACTGTAGTTACTGGAGTCCTGCACACCCCCCTTATTCTTAAATATCAGCACCAGTACACTTCTTCTCCACTCCTCAGGCATCCTCTCTCTTTCCAAGATTCCATTAATCAATCTGGTTAAAAACTCCACTGCCATCTCTCCTAAACACCTCCATGCTTCCATAGGTATGTCATCTGGACCAACGGCCTTTCCATTTTTCATCCTCTTCATAGCTGTCCTTACTTCCTCCTTTCTAATCCGTTGCACTTCCTGATTCACTATCTCCACATCATCTAACCTCTTCTCTCTCTCATTCCCTTCATTCATCAGCCTCTCAAAGTACTCTTTCCATCTGCTCAACATACTCTCCTCGCTTGTGAGTATGTTTCCATCTTTATCCTTTATCACCCTAACAAGCTGCACATCTTTCCCAGCTCGGTCCCTCTGTCTAGCCAATCGGTACAGGTCCTTTTCTCCCTCCTTAGTGTCCAACCTCTCATACAACTCATCAAACACCTTTTCTTTAGCCTTCACCACCTCTCTCTTCACCTTGCGTCTTATGTTCTTGTACTATTGTCTACTTTCTGCAGCTCTCTGACTATCCCACTTCTTCTTTGCCATCCTCTTCCTCTGTATACTCTCCTGTATTTCCTCATTCCATCACCAGGTTTCCTTTTCCGCCTTTCTTTTTCCAGATGTCACGTCAAGCACCCTTCTTGCTGTCACCCTTACTACATCTGCTGTAGTTTCCCAGCTGTCTGGTAACACTTCACTGCCAGCTAGTGCCTGTCTCACCTCCTCCCTAAACTCAACCTTGCAGTCTTCCTTTTTCAACTTCCACCATTTGATCCTTGGCTCTGCCCTCATTCTCTTCCTCTTCTTGATATCCAACATCATCCTACAGACCACCATCCTATGCTGCCTAACTACACTTTCCCCTGCCACCACTTTGAAGTCTTCAATCTCCTTCAGATCATCTCTTCTGCATGGGATGTAATCTACTGGTGTGCATCTTCCTCCACTCTTGTACATTACCCTATGTTCCTCCCTCTTCTTAAAATACGTATTCACAACAGCCATGTCCATCCTTTTGGCAAAATCCACTATCCTTTGACCTTCTTCGTTCCTCTCCTTGACACCATACCTACCCATCACCTCCTCGTCTCCACTGTTCCCTTCACCAACATGCCCATTGAAATCTGCTCCAATCACCAGTTTTTGTCCCTTGGGGTACACTGTTCATCACTTTATCCAACTCTCTCCAAAAATCTTATTTCTCACCCATTGCACACCCAACTTGTGGTGGACATGCACTAACAACATTCATCATCACACCTCCAATTTTCAGCTTCATAATCATTACTTTGCCTGAAACTCTTTTCACCTCCAAAACACTCTTGACATACTGTTCCTTCAGAATAACTCCTACCCCATTTATCCTCCCATCCACACCATGATAGAACAATTTGAATCCACCTCCGATCTCCCTGGCCGGCCTTACTCCCCTTCCATTTAGTCTCTTGCATGCATAATATATCAACCTTCCTTCTCTCCATCATATCTGGTAACTCTCTCCCTTTACCAGTCATACTGCCAACATTCAAAGTTCCTACCCTCAGTTCCACTCTCTTTACTTTCCTTCTGTCCTCCTGCCTCCGGGCACGTCTCCCCCTCCTTCTTCTCCTTCTTCGTCTTTGGCCAACAGTAGCCCAATTTCTGCCAGCACCTTGTTGGCTAACAGTACTAGTGGCGGTTGTTGTTAACCCGGGGCTCGACCGATCCGGTATGGAAGTTTGTATTGTTGTCCGCATATTGATTTGGCAAAATTTTACACCAGATGCCCTTCCTGACGTAACCCTCCCCAGTTATCCAGGCTTGGGACCAGCACGAAGAAACACTCTTGTTTGTGCATCCCCTGTTGCTGGGTTTCATACTAAACTATTTAAATCAGATCTTATTACCTGTGAGTTCTTTAAGTTTCTAAGATTAAAACGGCGAACGAAGGGAAGGCAATTTGCTACCATGTTAGAAATACAGAAATAATTGCAGCAGGCAGTATACATGGTAAGAAAAGATGAGTACAGAAAATGTTTCTAGGAATGGAAGAACTCTAGAAGTGTATTACATTCAAGCCAAGGGGGAGTATTATGACACTCAAATAGAATTGCTAAAAGTTATATAATTTTTTTTTCTGGAAACTTCTGGGTCCTCCCCTCATATATATTATTTTTCCAATACTTTTTTGCTGCATAAATTTTTTTCACTATTGCCAAAGACCAATTGTACAGAAATCACAAGTGAGATTCTTCTTTGAACCACTGTTACATGTTCACTACATGCAGTATTCTAGGCCTGAGTATGTTCCTTTAATATACAAGTACTTAGTAAATAGCAAAGCTCAATTATCTGTGTAACCATTCAACGCAAATGCAGAGTATCTATGTACTTGACAGCTACTAATCTGCTCTTAAGCAAGTGTTACTGTTGCCTTTACTGGGTGTACTAGGATTTTGTTTATTTTAAAATTTCCTCATAAGAATCATTCTGCAATCCAGCACATCTTGTGTTATTGACTACTGATGATCCCACTTGCTTCATACACTTGGCCTGCAAACACGTATTTGCACTGAGATTGTGTAGTTGTTTTTTCCCTGAGTAGATCATATCATATTAATATTAGAATTTGTTTATTATAAAATTTCCTCATAAGAATCATTCTGCAATCCAGCACATCTTGTGTTATTGACTACTGATGATCCAGCAGACCCCTGTGACCCTGTGTTTGGATTCAGCGGGTTGGAAAATAGATAGGAGCCAATCCCAGCCAACACAGGGCACAAGGCAGGAAACAATCCTGGGCAGGGTGCCAACCCACCGCAGGACACACACAAACACACCCACACACCAAGCACACACTAGGGCCAATTTAGAATCCATTCAGAACATTTCTTCATACTAATGTAAGGAAGTATATCAGGTTTTTAAAGCTGTTCTTACTTTCTAATGCTTCTAGTTTAGGTGCTCTCACAAACCTCGAAATGAACTATACTACTGGCCAAACGTTTTACAGTTCACTTCAGTTTTTATTCAGATTTAATCAGTTGAAATGTAATGAATGAAAATAATTAATGATTTGAGACACAGCATTATTACCCTTTGAAGTGTAGGGCTTTCATTTGGAGAAATTGCAAAGAAAAATCAAAGTGTCAGTGAGTACAGTGTCCTACACAATCCAAAGGCAATTGGAAACTGGAAGAAACTCTGATAGACAGAGATCTGGCAGATCCAAAGTCACAACCCAGTCAGAAGTCAGGTTTCTGAAGGTCACCAGCTTTCGTGATAGGAGCTTCACAACACAACGGCTCATTGTCATAAGCACTTCGTGATTTGGCACTGTGAGTAGAAAAACGGAAGAAAAAAAAAGATAATGTAGAGTAGTGTGGTGCCAGCCCATGTGATTGTTTTTATGGCTCATTGTCTTAACAAGTATCATGAGGAATACGGGTCAATTAGTAAGACTGTGACATGGTGAGAACGGCGACTGAAGTAAAAAAAAGCAGGCAAGAGGCAAGCAGGTCAAAGGTGGACTTCTTTTATTATTTTGGAGGCGCCCAATGGGCAGCAGCAGGGTACCTTTTAATATCACAGCATTCGGAATAAAAAGACTGTCAGCACCTATGGACTCGCCTGAAAAAGTGGAATTGTCAGAGTATTAAGTCAGGTTCCGCATAATCTGTCTACTTTTTTCTCTCCTTTACTAATAGTAATATTTCAATACCAGTGGCTTGACATTTTTTTATTGCTCCTTATTGTTTTAGGTATTAGGTGTCAAACCAGCTGCCACGTAAGATGAAGAGTTATTGTAGGCCACGGCATGGTGGCTCTTTAAAGTAGAGATTTTAAAGCATTTTAATAAAAGGAAAATTAGATTGAGTTGTTTTCATTTCTTTAGCATTTGCTTAGCTTTAAACGACGGGGATCTCAGGTTTAAGATTGAATGGGACAGCGTTAGACATAAAATGAAACTTTCAGGGTGCATGAAAAGCGTTTAGAAAACATTTTTCCAAGTACACTTATGGGATCAGGAAAAAAAAACTACATTGTGAAGGGAACTGATTGTTAAGTTTTGCTATTGAAGATAACAAGTTGACCATTCAAAATTACAAAATGATAGTGGAAGCATAAACAAATCTGCAAAATAATGCCTTCTTTGCACAGAACATCTGGAGTAACATGATGCCAAAATGAGTGCAGGTAAAATAAACAACCATACTTTTATAAACAAATTTCAGCTTTTTCCTTCTAATAAGACCTTAAAAAAAAAAAAAATTGAATAATATTCAAATAGCAACTTTCAATCTGACAGCATTACTACGTAAAATTCAATTAACCTGAAAAGAGCATTGTTATTAAATTACCATAAATATTTGTGTGTATAATTTTAGTCTATCAATTCTTTTGATACTAATAAAAAACAAAAGTATTTCTTTATTTTTTTTAGTGGCCCCTTAGAAATCTTTTTCCAGGGCCCGCCCTTTACTCTTAAGCAATTGGATACTACGTAAATACCACAATGCTAAATACCATAATACTAAGCTTCCTATCATTAATTTCTATGTTTATAATTAAATGTATCCCTAATCCAAAATTTCAAAATTCAAAACTGAAACAGCTGTTGTTGAGTTACGATGATAGTGCAAAAGTTGATGTAAGGCTGAAAGTATTGTCCGCTATATTCATGCAACTATGAATGGTAAAAAAAATTAATTCAAAGTATTGCATCTCATCAAAAGTAGGTGAACAGGACTATAATTAAGTTAATTGATAATTAAGTTCCATAGGAGATATGGATTTCAGTACTCAAAATACCTGACTCCATAAATGTGCCTAATGGCACCATTAGAAGCACAGACAAGGCTGCACAGCATCCACCTTCTCACTGTACAGCACCCACCTTCTGACTGCACACCTAACCGAATAACTAAAGGAAGTTAACATTACTGTCTACATGAAAATGCAAACATGCCATACCAGAAAATAGCTGCCGTGTTTTAACGAGTAATATACCTGTATTCTGCAATGCATCTCTAAAGTCTTAATTTGCTGTTGTTATGCCACATAGTGGTGCAATAATCAGAGTGACAGAAATATATTGTAGAAGACAGAAGCACTTGTCAAACAAGTGGAGCCAAGTACCTTCAGTGGTCTATGCATGTGTGTGTGTCTCTTTTGTAACTGCACTCATTATAATGTACAAATTAATCATTTAGCTTCAGTTACCTTGTACTACAGATATCTGAATGAATAATGGTTATTTTGGCTTTTCATTTTCTCACAACGTCAAGGCAGATTCTTTTATTCTCTCTCTGAAATACTGACCATTTAAAATGCCTGGACTAGAGGAGTTGAGGATAGATGTTTTAGGAAGATGCCAGTATTCCAAAATACTTTTAGTCCCAGAAATTATGAATTAGAGATTTTCAACCTGATTTTGGAATTTTAGCATACTCCATTGTTAATTTTCATAAAGTATGAGGCTCTCCGTCTGTTGCTGAGATTCGATTTTAATTGTTAGAAGGTACCAGTGTCACTGTCAGATTATTACATTAAAACCTTGATAGCCACATAACCTTTTTCCTCATAAAGAAAGGAACAAAAGATGCCACTTGTATAAAAATACATTTTTGAAGATAATTGGATAGACAACAATATTATGTTTATTTTCAATTTGTTTAGATAATAAGTATTTTCTTTTAGACAACAGTCTAAAATGATGTGTTCCATAATTTTGGTCTTTCCTCTCATTACCTTCTTCAGTTCATCTTTACATTTTGCCATAAGTACAAAAATCATTGGCATACAAGAGTACCCATTGCAGGACACTTCTTTGGTCACCACCTTCATCACTATCACAGAACAATACATTCTGAGCAGATTACGTATCGCAACCACACCTTCACCTCAAAATATATTTCTCTCATCTCTCTTAAACATTGTTCATGTTTCCTCATACCTTAACATCACTACAGATTCTACATTTTTCCATACCTAACGTTCTCAAAGCACTCCTCTTGTAGCTCCGTCACATTCTCCAGATCTGCAAATGTATAATAGAGCTTGTTTACCTTTGCTTGATGATTTCCCTTCATTTTCCTAATAGCAAAGATCTGTTCATTACCCAGGCATGAAACCAAACTCTGTTTTGTTTTTTTCAGCTTTTATTCTCTAGCACTCTTATCAACCACCTTTGTTGTTGTAATAAGACTTGTAAATTCTATGTATATGATTGATGAGAGAATTGGGTTACAGCTAAGCCTTGTTAGATGTATGTTTTAAAGCATGCTGTCATGATTTATGATCAAGTGAGATGGGAAATTCTCATATATAATACTGGATGATACGTGTGAAGAGTATTTATTCATGCTCATGAAGCTCATAAATGTTTTTTTATGTAGTTTCTTGTTTGGTCACTGCTTTTAAATGAAGGAAACGGCCATTTTTTGCTCTTAAGTAGAAAAATATTTGGTTAAAATAAAGAAAAAATAATTTTAGCTGGATGTAATTGTCACAGGTGTACAATTTTGTTACATTTTAAATCACACAAACTGTAAACAGGAATGTTGATGTCGTTCAGACTCCTAAGTTATTTTGTATTGAAATTTTACTTCCATATTGGTGGTCTTAAACTCCACTATGCAGTGCATCCCAGCAAATTATGATAATTTACTAAAATATCACAGTGCTCTGATAATGACTCTGTTATTGGTGGGAAATTCATTATTCCAAGTTACACCAAGTTTAATTGCAGGATGCCAAAAATGAAATTAACATAGGAAAGACTATAGAAAAAGTTTAAACATTTTCTACAGTTGTTGAAAAATAATATAAACAGACTAATCAGTAGCACCTCTTGATTACGCAATGTTACTATTAAAATAAAAACACAGGTCTTCAGCCTGATTTAAATAATAAAGTTAATGGTGCTTCCCTACTATTGGTCAGTACACCATTTCAGCATTAGCTAAACGCATGAACTCTTTTATAGATAGTAAATATATATTATGATATATACAATTTTAAATATATATACACATTTTTTATGATAATCCATAGGTTGCATTCACTGAAATAACCTTTTCTTCTTCTTGATGGGTTTTAATGGCATATAGACATTTGTCAAATGAGAGAAAATACAGCACCAATATTTCCTGACATTACCTATCTTAATGTGCTTTCTTAGCTTAAATATTTAGTAATATTTAGTAACCTAAATGGAATTTGTGTATGAGAGTTTTACAATAAACCTTCCTTCCTTATTTGCAGTAATATCAAGAAAAATCAGACATTATTTCTATACAGATAAAAAGTATTTTTCATATATGTTTTAGTTTATGATATTAAACATTTTATTACACAGTTCTATATAGATTATTATGTAATTTAAACACTTTTACCTTCTCATTTGTTAGTTGTTTTAAATAATTGAGAATTTAAAGATTAATGTAAAGAATGGGTTATCATTTAGCTACCAGCATCACCAGAACCAGTTTTGGAGGGGAATGCCTCTGATGTAGGGACTATACCTCTCATTTCAGCATATTAAAAATAATGTTTGTCAAGACAGAGTGTTTATTTTTACATGCAACCCTGAATACAGTTATCCAGTAATAAGTGAAAGATTTACACTTTAAACAGTTTGTTACACATAAGCTACTCAATATTCATTGTCACAGAAACCAATTCTTGTGCAGAAATGTATGAAGCTTAACAAACAGTGAAACAATGTTTGTGAGTGCGTGAATGAAAAGCATTGAGAAATTATATACAATATAAGGTTGTTCATATTCTGAACTTGCCTGGCCTTGTTCGGAATTTTGTTTGTCTCAAGGTAGTCTAGAAAAAAGATAAATGTTGAACTATCTCTTAAATCTCTTAAATTCACTGCTAGTTCCAACAGCTGTCATACTATTTTCTGAAATCTCTTTAAATCATTCATGCCTTGCATCTCTACTGATTTTAATCAATGTGAAGCTTCTGAAGAACTCCTTGTGAAGCTATTTATGCATCTATAATGCATACATAAATCCTACATTTTCAGAAGGCAAAAGGTGTTGAATCTAATGAACCTGACATGATTAAATGGTGACATACCGAAACTAGTCATACATATGAAATCTGTAATTAAGTCTTTGTGTGAGGAACGTAAGCCTATAGTAACCAATAGAAAAGGTAAAATACTCCTGAACAAATAAAATCTGGCTTTTATCTATTTTATTTATTGGTATGCTTGAGAATGTAATTATAAAATTATACTTTAAAAATGCACAATATTAATAAAATATTTTTTAGTTTGTCATGCAATACAATACATAGCATTCTATACACCAAGTAAATCCACAAACATTTCTATATGGATGGACAGAAAACTGATCTGTATGACACAAGCAATAAGTTAGCAAATGACCAGTTAAAACATTTGAAGAAGGCAGTATGAATATTCCTAAATTGTCTTTCTGGTATCGTTCATAAGAAGTGAAAGCTCCAAAAACATTTTTCAACAAATATTTTAAATTTTACATTTATGTTGTCTCAATGTAAAGAATGGCCACTTCCAGTAACATCTATAGGTTAGTGATGCAAGCTGCTTAGATAGTTGACACATTTTCTGAATCCACTTTTTACCATTTTAGTGTTTCAGGGCAAACTCTTGAAGAGAAACAAAAAAAACCTTTCAGAAAGTACAATTTCGTTTATTGCTATTAATGCTTTTTGCAAATTTATTTTTTAATAGCTAGCACTACTAACATTAACACCGGAGGTGTTTCGTCTCGCAAGGCACCCTAAATATCATCAAGAAGAGTCGCGCAAGGCTCAATTGCAACTCTGGTCTGTACCAGGAACTGAGAAGGACGGCTGCGAGGGCTTTGAGGGCAGATGAAGAGGCGTTTGTTAGAGGAATCTGTGAGCAAGTGACACACCATCTGTGGTCTAGCGACCCACGTCCTGCTTACAGAGGAATCAAAGCATTACGCACATCCGAATCTGTTCCTAGAGACTCGCAGTCATGAAGGCTGATGGAACGGACCTTACGGATGACATTGTAGTTATGACCCGCTGGGCTGGCTACTTTGAGCAGTTGTTCAAAGCTGATCCTCTGGCTAGGACGTTGGATATCTCTGGGTCCATGGTTCTTGAGGCTGATCCTCCAATTATTTGTGAACCACCCAATCTCACTGAGATTGCACAGGTGGTGAACCAGCTGAGGGGGGGAAACAGGGATCTGTGGTATCTGGGGTGAACTTCTCCAGGCTGGTGGTAAGGCTGTCCTCCTGGCATAGCAAGCAATCTTTTCTTCCATTTGGCAGACTGGCATCATCCCAACTGACTGGAAAAAGGGACTTGTCGCCCCCATCTGGAAAGGGAAGGGTGATCGCTTGGATTGCAGCAACTACAGGGGCATAACAATGCTCTCGGTGCCGGGTAAGGTCCTTGCTAGGGTAGTCCTCAATGGGATCACCTGCTCACCTACCAGCGACTGGAACAGTCTGGGTTTACGCCTAAGAAGTCTACCATCGACCGCATCCTGGCACTAAGGGTTCTTATGGAGCGCAAACGCGAATATCGGCAGAGTTTCTTTGCAGCCTTTGTCGATTTTCGCAAAGCGTTCGACTCAGTTGATTGAGCTGCCCTGTGGGACATCCTGTTGGTGAAGAAAGATTCACGGATCTTGACTTTGCTGACGATGCTGTGATCTTCGCGGAGTTAATGGAGGCTCTGATCGGGGCGTTCGAGAGACTAAGCGAGGAGTCTGAGTGTCTGCGGCTTGTCCAAGGTAATGCAATATTAATAAAAGATGTTACATATAAAATTGCGAAAATGCTTGAAGTCATGAATGTTGAGGATTGACTGTACACGCACTATTTATAACTCTGAAGCAACAAGTAAAGAGTTTGTAACTATGTATAATTATGTACCTGTCTAAACCTTTACTTTCAAAATTAATTTTTCTTCCAGTCATTGAAATATCTTCTGTTCACCACTAGACAGGTTAACCTTGTATTTCGTACAATAGATTGGGGTTTTTGTTCTGCAATTCATAGATCTTCACCTGGCTTCTGTTGCAGCTGCCCCAGAAAGGTTGCTTTTTCTGTGCATTTCAGATCTGAAATAAATTTATTTCATACATATGTTTTCATACCATCTTCCTCCAGTGCTAGGTCACTGGATGGAGGCAATGCCTTTCCTGGCAGTCCTGGGTGAAGGGCACGCCCTGAACAGGTCCCCAGAGCTAGTCACACACACATGCACCTAAACCATTCACATAGGGGCCAAGATAGTGCATCCAATCAACCCAAACAGCACGTTTGCCATGCAAGTTGGAAACTGGCATACTCAGAAATAGTGGAGTGGATTTGTGACATTAAGTTGATTGGTGAAAGAGGAGTCCCCACATGAAAATTGATTGGTGAAAGAGGAGTCCCCACATGAAACTGCGAGTGGTCGCAGCACTGCGTGATATAAGTACATTTGATCAAAAAGCAGTCCCCTGTAAAAGTTTATGTGGCATAATTCAGTGACATTTAAGAGAGATGGTGTTCCCCATGTGAAACTGCAAGAGGCAGCACAATACAAGTACATTCGATCAAAGAGTGATCCCCATTAAAGTTCAAGATGCATGATTCAGGGATGTTCAATTGAATGGGATGAGTTTTCAAGTGCATTTGACCAAAGAATGGTCTCTCCTGAAAGTTTGGCAGGCATGATTCATTTACATTCACTTTGGGGCATGGTGATCTCTTCTTGAAACTGCAAGTGGTATGTTGAAATAGAGTACACCACATGGAAACTTGTGATTTATTTGAAAGAAAACACCCTTGGGTATGGTAAAATACCATTATTACTTTTGATTGTTATGTGGATTCGGCATACACATCTTCAAAATATGGTGTATTGTGCATAATGATTAAGATAAATAAACCCAAAATTGACTCTTATACATTTCTGTGAATCAAAGAAAGTAAAAGTAGAATACAGCAGTATACAGCAATAAGTAGTATTTTAAGTAAAATAAGCAGATTTGAAGGTGTTCTTCTTACATCTATTAAGGCAATTAATATATTGCTATATTAATTGTGAATGAATGGCGAATATGGCAAATGGAAATTCCTGAAAACTCTGACTTTTTTCTTACAATATTTACAGTAATTTTTTTTTTTTTTTTTTTTTTACCAGTCACCATGTGCTGATTTCTGCTTCTTTATTTCTGCAATTGTTTCACTGTCCAGTGAACTGTTAAAATGAGTATGAATTTAAATCTGACACTCATCTGTCTCCCAGACTCCCACTACTCTTTAGTGTATGACATGTTCAAGTCTTAAAAAATTCTTTATATTGTTCTTTGCCCTTTTATATTTGTCTTCTGCCATCTTCAAAATGATGCTATCTACGGAAATGTAAAATTGTATGCTCTACACGGCAGTTAATTTATCTTTAATTTCAGAATGTGTTTTCTTGTTAGCTTTGCAGTGTATTACTGATAGTTGAGCAAAGGCATTTACACTTTTTTTTTTCATAGGCAAATGGAAAAGGATGCTGACGCTGTGCAAGGGATTATATAACACACAGAAGCTTTTGTTTTATTAAATTTTTGATGGGAAGCATTAGATTGATCTTGCCCAAATCAGTTTATTTCAGCAATTTTAATTAGAGGAGAGGCATGCTGAATGTGTGATGTTTAAAAGAATCCCATATCCTCAGTTGTGTAACCCTTTAGGTGAATTTACATTATTACCAACTTGTAAAAGCTAACTCTGAAACAATTGTGTATGACTGAAGCCACATTTACATGGATACAAGCATCGTATACACTTAGAAAAGCAATAGTACTCTGTTAAAAAAAGGCTTCTGCACTGATACAACAAAGTAGTTTATATAGTATTTATTGCCTGAATATTCAAACCTGTTATATCACATCTGTTATTCTTGACTTTGTTTTCACTGCCACACAGTGTGCAGTTTACATGACTTCAATTCAGATGGGGACATCAGACATGCAATAACAACAGCAGTTGCTGGATCTTTTTGCCTAGTGGATATACATGACTTGGAATCTTAGCCCTTTTATTTTCCTTTCTCGGTTCTTTCAATACACACATGAGACATTCAACGGAAGCAACTCTCTTCTGTTTGTCTGGTCCAAAACTCTGGGTGTCATTCTTACCTATGGCTGAATTGTGTGCATTGTATTTCCGAGTGTGCATTCATTGGTTGCCAGCTCTCGAAGATACACAAGCCCTTTTGTTGGGGTGAGAAGCAGATTGAGTCACTAGGGTTGTTGAACTACACAACTGGTAGTTAAAAGAGCATGTTTTATCTGCCACTGACTCACTATGATTCTGCAAATAAGGCTTGCAAAGGAAACTGCTGGAAAAGTTGTTTAGTGTGATAGGGGCTTTATACTTGGGTAATTATCTCTCCAGAGGTTTTACCTTAAATGCCAACAGTCAATCAGATCTAATCCCTCAATTGAACTCCACACGCAAGCAAGCGACCGATTTAATTAATAAACAAGTTTTCTCTTCACTATTTGATAACATGGAATAAGGGAGGAGACTATCACATTTTATAATTAAGAAAACATAAAGTAAGATAATTGAAGCATAATCTGCAAATTAAAGAAGTTGTTTCCTCATGTCATCGGAGCATTCAGCAAAATATAAACTCCTCCAATGATATAATGTAACAAATATAATTTATTTAAGCATTTGCCTATAAATCTTCCACGCACATTATTCCCTTCTGTGCATGAAGAAATGTCTGTGGCAGCTACTGATTAATCACATTTTTAATGTTATATCTGTTTCTTTTTTTTTTTTTTTTTTTTTTACAGGTAATTCTACACTTCATGGTGGGATCCCCTAGTGCTGCTGTTAGCCAGGACTTGGCACAGCTGCTTATCCAGGCTGGCCTCATGAAGAGGTAAGAACACCAACAGAAAAGAGAGAGTTGAACCATAAGATATGGACAATCTTTTGATGCTGCCAGGTTTAATTCCCCAATTTATACTTTTGTTTGTTTCACATTTACATTTTGAACAACACCTTCCAGTTCTAATATACAAAGCCTTTTAAAAAAATCACTCTGAGCACTTGAACATTGCTTTATACAGTTTTCTCCATGCACATGACCACATTCGTGGAGTTATACAGTAGATATGGTTTCTGTGAAAAACTATTTGCCTACTTTCTAATATATGTTGGTATGTACGTACAGCAAATAGCCACAACATTAAAAAAAACTGACATGTGAAGTGAATAACATTGATTATCTCATTACAATGGCACCTTTCAAGGGGTAAAATATATTAGGCAACAAGTGAACAGTCAGTTCTTGAAGGTGATTTTTTGGAACAAGGAAAAATGGGCAAGTGTAAGGATTTGAGCGATTTTGACAAGGGCCAAATTGTTACAGCTAGACAGAGCATTTTCAAAACGAGTGTTCCCAGTGTGCAGTGGTTAGTACCTACCAAAACTGGTTCATGGAAGGACAGCCAGTGAGCTGGCAACAGGGTCATGGGCACCCAAGGTTCATTGATGCATGTGGGTAGTAAAGGCTAGTCAGTCTGTCTGTCAGAAGAGCTACTATAGCACAAATTGCTGAAAAACTTAAAGCTGGCCATGAGAGAAAGGTGTCTTGAACACTAGTGCATTGTAGTTTGCTGAGTAGCTGCAGTCTGGTCAGAGTGCCTATGTTGACCCCTGTCCTCTACTGAAGGTACTCATGATGAGCATGTGAGTGTCAGAACTGAACCACTGAACAATGAAAGAAGGTGGCCTAGTCTGGTAAATCTTGTTTTCTTTTGGATCATGTGGATGGCTGGGTGCGTGTGTGTGTGTCATTTACCTGGGGAAGAGATGGCAGCAGGATGCACTATGAGAAGAGCGGAGGGAGTGTGATGCTCTGTGTAATGTTCTGTTGGGAATCCTTGGGTCCTAGTATTCAAGTGCATGTGAGTTGGACACGTCTCACCTACCTAAAAATTGTTGCAGACCACATAACCTCGTCATGGAAACAGTATTCTCTTATGGCTGTGGCCTCTTTCAGCAGGATAAAGCGTCCTGACACAGTATCATTTTTCTCAAACCATTCATGAATAATTTTTACCAAGAGTTCAGGGTGTTGACTTGTCCTCCAAATTCTCAAGATCTCAATACGATGGAGCATCTTTGGGATGTTCTGGAAAAAAAAAGTCCAATCCATGGAGTTCTTACCACACTTCTTACATGACTTGAAGAATCTGCTGGTAATGTCTTGATGGCACATTCACAGGACAACTTCAGAGATCTTATGAGGTCCATCCCTCGATGGGTCAGAACTGTTTTTATGGCACAAGGGGGACGTACACAGTATTAGGCAGGTAGTTTTAATGTGGCTAATCGGGGTGTGTGTGTATAACGAAACTCACAGAATCAAAAAAAGTATTTTGTTATAATTGAAATTTTGTTATGACAAATATGGGGAAAATATGTATAGTACTGTGACCGGGCCACCAGCAATTCGCCATGTCTAATGGCAGCGGCGCAAGGACAGCTCCGTAGCTACTCTGCTGCATCTGGTAAGCAGTAAATCAAGGACAATTAGTTGTCCTCTGCAGAATCAGGGTTAACACGTACCATGCTTGACACACAATTTTTAACATTTAACACTGGGCTTTGATCTGCCCTTCCTCACGCTCTCCTGAACTGTCTTTTCCAGACTATGTCTGCCACAGCATTGATTCCGAGCTGGTTGTGTTCTTGTCATCCAAAGATGGGAGCTTAAAGCTTTTTTTTAATAGAAATACAGGTATGAATACCGAATGAAAATGAGACATTAGATGTAACTTTTTTTGTTAGAAATACAGGTATGAACATAAATGAAAATGAGACATTAAGTTTAAAATAGTCCATTTTTTTAACAATTCTTTTGTGTTTTTGGGTCATTGTCCTGCTAAAGGACCTTTGATCTTTGACTCATACATATTTTTCTGACAGTGGATGGCATATTCTACTGTAAAATGTCCCGATAATCCTGACATTTCCTGTAGCACCAAAAGCAGCAAATAATTTCCCACAGCATTAATGAACCTTCAAAATATTTAACTGTAAATGGGATGTACTTTTTCTTTACAGATTTCATTTCATAGTTTATAAACAAATTACCGCTGTGCATTTTCAAAGAGCTCCACTTAGGTTTTATCATTCCATAGAGTATTCTCATAGAGAGATTTTGGTTTCTCTAGGCAAGTTTGGCAAAAGATAATTATAATAAAAGACTATTTGTCTTTTAACAGTGGGGGTGGGTCTTGTCCTTCACCAAAGAGTGTTTCACGGATTAGTGTGCAGAATATAGTACAGGTTGAAACCATTATTGTAGTTCATTTCAGGTCAGCTTTTAAATTTCTGGATGTTTTAGGTAGGAATTTTTCAACACTTTACACCAACCGTCAGTTATTTGATTGATTTTTCCTTTTCCTAACACTTATTTGGAGGTTTTTGACAGTTCCATTAGCAGCATGCATCTCACTAGCATAAGGAAGTGTGTAGCCATGAATGCCAAGGTCTCCTGGAAATGACCTTGTACACTTTTGCATCTTCCTGTTTTCTGATGGTCTTGGATGACAGCTATGTTGTCTTTGGCATTTTCAATAAGGAAAAGGAATTAATTTTACTGGTCTAAGTATTAAATCCATGATTCATTGGTTAATTCATGCCATATGAGTGCTCAGAAATGTTTTACAGGTGAATCTTGTTTTGCTGCAATTTGAATCAAGTTCTTTCAGTCAAATTGATGTGAGTTGTTCAGTAGGGTACCAATATTTGCCATGACAACTTTTCAGCTTTTATAACACTTCCACACATTTTCTTTTTCATTTTTACTATTTGATCCTGTGCTGCTTTGAATCAGATAAATTAGTTAATATAAACCCTAGCTTTTTCACTGTGATAGTGTACATAGTAAACCTAACATGTAGTAAACCTAACATGTAAGGTTCTAACAAGAATGACCTCATCTGTGTGTGTGCATGTAGCGAGAGAGAGAGAGAGTGAAATTAAAATGTGCAGTGGGTATAGAAAAGAATCACACCCTTTGAAAATATTCATATTTTGTTTCTTTACAGCCTAAAATGTAAGTATTTTTGTGTATGTTTTCAACGTCCAGTTTTCCAAGTGTAATCAGAGAGGTCAGCTGCACGCATATTGCTATTACAACAACACTGGACAAATTGCATCAGCCAGGGGTGAATCACCAAAATAATGAGCTGGCATTACATCATCTATAGCAGGAGAGCATATAAAAACATCAACGTCACAGGTGCTTTTTCTAACTAATGCAGCAAAAAGGCACTAGTTGGAAAAATTGGGATAGCGAGTTACTTCAAAGAGCCATGTAAAGAGCAGAGAAATCTATCCGTTGTGGTGCCTGGTGCTGACACTACACTATAAAGGAGTCTTCAGAGAATTAATTTGCTTATGTAAATAGAAAGCATTTCCACTCTATTAATTTGCAGTTCTATGGTCCCCAGAAAGTGTGTCACATTGTGCAAGCTTGTAGCGTGCTGCATAATATGGCACACAATCGTGACTTTCCTGTACCTGAAGAGATGCGATATAATGAACCTGACCTTCGGACCTCGGGCACCGTTACAATTTCATTTGAATGTAATTAGCAGAATTTAAAAGCAGGTAATCAGGCACAGCATTTATTTTTTAACCAGTTCATTTCATTTGTGGTCAATATCACATAGTATAGACCTATATTCCGTAGGTCATTGGCAAGCATCTCATTTGCCAATGTCCACTACAGAATTTTTTGACTTAAGAACACTGTCAGCACACAGCCAGGTGGTCGCCTAGCAGTTTCCGAGGCAGAGGTGTGTGTGCAGCCAGTGCCTGAAGATGGGCAGGCCACAGCAGCACTATTACCGCTTGGAGTGGTGTCCTCGGCATGGGGGTCAACTTTTGTAATATTGTCTCGAACACAATACAGGCACAGTGGACAGCAAATCGCTTCTCACATCGACTTTGATATCTGATCACTTCTTTTTTTCAAGCACTGTGTGACTTTCTGAACTTGAACTTACAAGTGTTTCCTCCACATTGTGTCACTACATCAGCTTCCTTTTGTTCCTTATACCACTGCTTAAGCTAACAAATAGTACATTTTTCTTTGCTTCCACTTTGCATTCACTGAAATTCTTTTTTCATTGTGCTTTTGCCATTGTCTTTATTGATTTGCATATTCAAATATGTGAAATTCTGGGAGGAGTCAGAGTGGGGCTGTAGGTGCGTACATTTGGGTTATATTTCACATTCTTTGGGTTTTATAAAGGGGAAGTGCGTGGAACTTGGTGTAAACACAGTTTTATGCATCTGGATTTTTTTGTGCACACGCACATTTCCAGTTTTGTCTGTGCACCATGTTTTTTCGTGTGAAAGAGCCTAGACTTAAACCCTGTTGAAAATCTGTGGAATGATGTGAAGCTTGCAGTCCACCAATGGTCACCTTCCAATTTAACTGAACTTGAACAGTTCTATAAAGACAAGTGGGCAAATATTGCTCAGTCCAGACGTGCAAAGTTGGCACAGAAGTATCCCAGCAGACTCAAGGTACTAATCAAAGCAAAAGCTGGTTCCACAAAGTACTGACACATTTGATCCTTTACCAATTCAAACTTTATCAGTTTTTTTTTTTTTTTTTTTTTCAGAAATGTTGACAGTATGTTTTTGACATGGATGTTATAGGTTGTATTGATTAATTAAAGCTGAAAAAATATTTTTGTGTGTGTTTTAATTTTAGGCTATAAAGCATCAAATTTGAATATTTTCAGAGGGGGAATTCCTTTCTATACCCACTGTATGTAGATATATTAGCAGATTAAATAATGTTTTACTCTTCCCATCCAGTGAGTCTGGAGAACCTCCATGTATCACCTCTGCTGGTTTCCAGTTCCTTCTGTTGGACACTGCTTCTCAGTTATGGTACTTCATGCTGCAATATCTGAAGACAGCAGAGGTATGTTTATTCATTGTAAATAAAATATTTTCTGTGTTATGATTTTAATAACATGAGCTAGCAATCTTTGAAAATTGCTTACAAGTAAATTGAGGAACTCTGTTATCTCCAATATCTATAAACCAGTAATAACATCTACTTAGTTAATTTAGAAATAGAGAAATAAGAAAGAAACTTGGTAACACTACTGATATTGAAGTTGCTATAGCTAAACTATAACCAGTCTTAAAAGATTCTGAAAATAAGTTTAAAAAATTAACCCTATTTGCTAATCAGTTAAAATGTAGTGTTTCATTTGAATGTAGTTTGTTGTAATTAATCCATCTTATGACAGAGACATTTAGTTGTTTTGGGGGTCTTTATTCTACATGCAACTTCAGATGAAGATAAGCAGTGTATAATTTTTCATAGCATATTTATAAAAAAAACTAGATATTTTCCTTAGTTCATTGCAAGGTTATTATAGTTAACGAAAACTAAAATCAAAACTGAAACTATTATTAAAAAAACATTTTCGTAAACTGAAATAAAATAATTAACAAAACCGAAATGAAAAACTAAAACTAAATGAAACTATTAAAGTAGCTGGAAAGACTAACTGAAATAAGATAATAATTTACTAAAATATTTTTAGTTTTCGTTTTTGAATGAATATTCTTGCCATTAGTCTTTAACCCTTGTAAGTTTTAACTCTTAAACAGAAAGTCATCCACCACGAGCCGCCCGCATATATTCATCCAGTGAACGGCGGCTGGTGACTGAGGGCGGCTGTTCACACAGCATTTGCGGTGACAGAGCAAGCTGAGTGCGGGTGCGTAAAGCGTGCGAAATAGAAAGCGATTTTCATGCCACCTTTCTTTGCGCTTGTTCTATATCAAGATGTAATTCAAACGGCTGAAATCAGAATGTGCTTGTCAACAAAACATTTACCATATGGACAGAAAAATCACGAGTGAGTAACGTTTCAGTTTATTTCTCAGGTGTCTGCTTTTTGTTGACAGCAATTCACCTGCCACTTCGCACTGGAGAAATCATTTTTACTTTCTCATATACGAAGTATAGAGAAAGTATAGTAATCATGAAAAAATTCGACCAAGATATTTTGATGAATCTTGACGTTATAGACTAACCAGTGTCCAACAATATTGTTCTTTGGAACTGTGTGTGCGTGTGCGTACGTGTGTGTGTGTGTGTGGGCCTGTGTGTGTGTGTGCGTGTACTTGTGTGTGTGTGTGTAAAAACACGATAACTCAAAAACGCAACTAGATAGATGGATGAAATTCAGCATGTGGTTGTTACGCCACAATTATACTTCTGTATTAACTGTTGGGCCAAATCCATCACCCAGAAGTGGTACTTTACCTGAACACATTTTTTTTTATTTATACAGTTGCAGAGTCCGATTTATTCAAATTCACTTTTATAATAATTGTTCAATATATTATTAAATTGATTTCTTGTTGATGGTTCCTTAATGTACAGAATATAAAAATATAATCATTGTCTTGCGGTTTACTCCTCAAATGTCCATCCCCATATCTGAGTATACAAGAAAATCGAGGGGAGAGCACTCCCGGTTTTTGAAAATAAAATGGCACTGATTGAGAGACTGACTAGGTCATCATACAAGATCAGCATGTTGTTGCTGACCAGTCACTTTTGCTTTAAAAACATTGTTTAACAACGAAGCGATACAAACAAAGGTAGACAGTCTGATAAGTGATGAAAAACTAAACATACTAATGGGTTTTGTATTTATTCCATATTTATTAATTTTTATCTTTTTCAGTTCATATTCACAACTCAAAATACCTGATATTGTGAAAGTAATCCATCCAACCATCCATTTCCCAACCCGCTGAATGCCGAACACAGGGTCACGGGGGTCTGCTGGAGCCAATCCCAGCCAACACAGGGCACAAGGCAGAAAACAATCCCGGGCAGGGTGCCAACCCACCGCAGGACACACACAAACACACCCACACACCAAGCACACACTAGGGCCAATTTAGAATCGCCAAACCACCTAACCTGCATGTCTTTGGACTGTGGGAGGAAACCGGAGCGCCCGGAGGAAACCCACGCAGACACGGGGAGAACATGCAAACTCCACGCAGGGAGGACCCGGGAATCGAACCCAGGTCCCCAGATCTCCCAACTGCGAGGCAGCAGCGCTACCCACTGCGCCACCGTGCCGCCCGTGAAAGTAATCCATTAGCAGAATTATATTTTAAAATATTTGTCTCCCTTTTTTCAATGTTTTTCTCTCTTTATCAAAATAGATAGTTGAAATATCATATTCTTTTTGTTCTTAACATCAGCCTTATCAAACATATTGCATACCAGGGATTTTTCCTGCCTTGCATCCAAACCTGCTGAGGTAGACTCCAGATTTCCTGCAGTTCTACTCTGGATAAACAGGTTTAGATAATGTATATGTTGTTCTTAATCTCAGACTCTCTGAGATCTCTGTTGTTTTATGCCTGTCCGTACTCCTATTACCTGCTCTTGCTCTTCTCATTATGGGCTTACTGTCCTTTATGGTGGTCTATTCAAGTCTCACTGCCCCTAACCTTGACACTACATGCTTGTTGTTCTTTGTTTCCCTTAATACAGCTAGGTGGAGTCTGCACACTCATTCAAGTCTAAGAGCCTTGTTCTTCCTAAGCCCCTGTGATTTTCATGAGAAAATATTTTTAAAATGATAAAATTGTGTAAAATTGTTCATATTCAGTGTCTAGTTTTGATTATGCTTGTTATTATCAGACAAAAACAAAACCAGATAGTAAACCAGGCAGTGTAGTATGCTTCCACTAACATTAAACTCATATCCAAATCTGTTAAGTGTACAGTTCTGTCTGATTGTGACACAAAACTAACTCCATAGACGCTCCATGCCATAATTAGTAAAACTAAAACTGAAACTAATATATATAAAAATAAAATAGAAATGTCTTTGTGAAATAAAAACTAAACTAAAACTAAAAATACGCAATGAAGGAAAACTAAAACTAAACTGAATTTCCAAGTAAGGTCAGAAAAAATATAGAAATAAAAACTAATATAAAAAGGCAAAACTATAATAACCTTGGTTCATTGTCATACTTAAGAACACATACCATTAAATATTAGTACAAATTTGCCCTATGCTGGTGACATCTGCATAAACAGGAAACTAGTTCACCAATTAACTTATGTTTATGTACTGAATATAGCTCTTATAAGTGGACTGTCAGTATTTTATGCCCAATTTACCAAATGAACTTTTTTTTAATACATGGTATTTAATTAGCTAATGGACAACTCTGATAAATTTAATCTATATTAGTTCACACTCCTGGGCATCTAATGTAAAGTATTTAACATATTCCAAACATTTTTTTTACAGAGAGCAACACAGTATTATTTAACAGTATGTTTGAAAACAACAACATGAATCTTTACATATCTTTACATAGTGCTCTTTGTTATACAGATACTGTCTTCCTCAGTACTCCTCTACTTGGTACATAAGTATGCTCCCCGGTGTATCACTGCACAAAAAGCTCTTAAAAGTGTGTTACCTAATTATTGACTACTATATTTTACCATTTAGCTTTGTAACAATTTAAATAGTATTTTGACTTTTATTCATTTATCTCTCAATTTAGTAGCCATCTTCTCTTAATAAACGCAACATTGTCAACATTTGTTCATATTCATATCTCTGTATTATAACATAAAATCTTGGAAGGAGACAAGACGTGATTTTCTCGGAGAGACACTTATATGTCCCACGAGAATGTTGGCGCAGTACACATGCAGGGCAGGTTAGAGATAATGGAAGTACGAAAATTCAAAAGTCTCCAAAAAATGATAGTACGGATCGCATTAGCTCATACAAACAGAAATTATTATTCGGTGAAATAACGGAACAGCGAAAAGAGATCGAATATATTGTTTGGATTTAAACTTTAAGTCTGAGACTTGTAGGTCATCTAATACATGTTGCCATCAGGGGAAAAAAAAAGTAGCGTTTCTTCCCAATGAAGAGGTGTATCCGCAAGAATTAAAAGATTCCAATTACGTTGGCGTGGTACACATGCAGAGCAGGTTAGAGATAATGGAAGTACAAAAATTCGAAAGTCTCAAAAAAATGGATAGTAATGAGCGCATTAGCGCAAACAAATGTAAATTATTACTCGGTAAAATAATGGAACAGCGAAAAGAGATCGAATATATTGTTTGGATTTAAACTTTAAGTCAGAGACTTGTAGATCGTCTAATTCATGTTGCCAGGGAGAATTAAAAGATTCCATAAACAGTGGCGCGGTATGAAGTCCCGTGAGACGGAGACTTTTAACATGAGATTCTTTCAAGTCATGCCCTACTTACAACTATTTTCAAACAAGACTACAATCATCTAACTTCAGTCGTGTGAATGCTTTTGGTAGACGCACTTCCTGTGCTCTCAGCACTTATACATTTTATCCGGACAATAATTTTGTACATTCTAGATGACACGTCAACGAATAAGCGAAGAATAAAGAGCAAGGACAAACATTTGAAAAACTCGTTTTATTTATTAGAGGGAAAGAAACGATATTCACTCACAGGCAGTATATTTTGCAATGAAAGTCCAAACATGGAATCAAAATTCAGTGTGATCCTGAAGAAAAGTTAATTCCAAATATTGTCTTTACTAAAGTTTTAAAGTAAAAGTGAAAATAATGCATATGTAACAATTCCCATGAAAATAACAATCTCTTTAAATTGTGTATCCGGTTAACCAAACCCGGGGGTGGGTGAGGAAAGCAAACAGGGGGCGGAGCCCCCTAGTAATGTAAAAAAGTAAAAGGGTTCTGAACACACAGTATTATGGTTTTATTCACATTTTTATGGTTTAATTTTATGAGCAGTCCTGTGCTTTGTAAAAAGGTACAGTAGGGACTTCAGAATTGTAATACAGTCTTCTGTAACATTTCATAGCTGGTTTAAAGAGGTTTTTTAACAGGGCTTCATCCTTCTATCTGTATGCACATCTGAAACAAAGTGTAATGTTCTTTTATTTTTAGCTTACTGCAGGTGTGATCTACTACATTTATGGGAAATGAAAATGAATACAAGATTTTTTTATTCATAAGTCTGCAACATATACAAATCAGAATAAGTAAAACATTTTAAATATTTATCATACCAGACTGATAAGCATTAGCCTTGGCTATTCAGTAGATTGGAATTTTTTCCTTTGTGCTTAGCAATGTGTCATTGCCAGCAACCTGAAGCAATGGATCTTGATCTGCTTGGATAGGTTTGGGCATCCTTGTTTGGTTCTGGGCTGCATTATTCTTTATTAAGTCGCTTAACCCAAAATACATATATTTTAATCCCCTGAGCAGAGTCCTTAGTCCTCCAACTGGTGTTGCCCTGCATTATTCAGTATTCACCTCTTCATCTCTGGGGCTTTATTGGTTTGACACAGTAAAAATTTGAAAGTCTTATCTTGTAGACTGATAGCTAAAGATGGTATTCCAAACCCTGTTCTTTTTGTTATCTATAAGCTTCTATATATGTATTTCTGCAGGTTCGAGGAATGGATCTTGTTGAAATCTTGTCATTTCTATTCCAGCTCAGTTTTTCCACACTTGGTAGGGTGAGTTCTCTTTTGAATGTACATTTTATGTAGAAAAAAGCTTCCAGGTGTTGTCTTTGTTTGCTAACTTTTGTTTTGTAGTATTTCTTAATGTGCAGAGGTATTTAATTTAAGGGGAATTTACCCTTTTGATAAATGCACTTATATTAACAGCATTTATTTCAAGTCAGTGTCAACACATTCAAACTTTTTAGGTGTATTCGTATATAATGCGTAAAGCACCAATTGTGAAGACCTCTGCCTGTCCACATGAAACAACTTATTTAATTTCCTTTTTTCCTTTCATAGGGTATTATACTGACTTATGCTAGTATTGGTTTTTTTTGTATTAATGGATATTTTTCAGTTTCTAAATATCGGATATATACAGTACTTTCAAAAATGTTATGTTTAAGAAAACTGAGCAACATTTAGTCATAAACCCTCCACCACTAACACACATCAGTCAATGTCATTTTCACATCACTTGAATTGGAAAATCTTTTGAGTCACCATAAGCCTGTTTGTGCTTCAGTTTTTAACTTTACTGTAAAGTGCTGTTACAAAACCACATATTTAAGATATTCTAACATATGCAATTGCATTCTATTACGACTTTTACTATTACTTTTCGGTTTAAGTCATTTTTACAATGTTGTTTAATAAACATAAATATAATATATAATTAATGCAAAATACTCCCAACTTCCATATCAGTTAACTTAGGTACCTAAAGCACCTGAATGTTACGCAATATGTACAGTGCATCCGGAAAGTATTCACAGTAATGGAAAAATACCTTATAGGAAGCACACTGTACTACATGACATTCCTTAAAAGATTAGGCAAGCTGTATAACTTGATCCTTTAATGGGACCATTTTTATATTTTGTCCATTAATTCCACTTTATCCACAAATATTTAATTTGCAGCAATATAATACAATAAATTGAACTGCTGAAAATCAAGTTGATGTCAGAACTGAGTGTGTCTACATACAGATTTAAATGTGTATGTATGGAGTTTTTTCTGTCTGCATTTATAATTTTGTGTTTTTCCTTTTCTCTGTGTGTCATTCACTAAGAAAATACAGTGCATCCAGAAAGTATTCACAGCGCATCACTTTTTCCACATTTTTTTATGTTACAGCCTTATTCCAAAATGGATTAAATTCATTTTTTCCTAAGAATTCTGCACACAACACCCCATAATGACAACATGAAAAAAGTTTACTTGAGGCTTTTGCAAATTTATTAAAAATAAAAAAACTGAGAAATCACATGTACATAAGTATTCAAAGCCTTTGCTCAATACTTTGTCGATGCACCAATTACAGCCTCAAGTCTTTTTGAATATGATGCCACAAGCTTGGCACACCTATCCTGGGCCAGTTTCGCCCATTCCTCTTTGCAGCACCTCTCAAGCTCCATCAGGTTGGATGGGAAGCATCGGTGCACAGCCATTTTAAGATCTCTCCAGAGATGTTCAATCGGATTCAAGTCTGGGCTCTGGCTGGGCCGCTCAAGGACATTCACAGAGTTGTCCTTAAGCCACTCCTTTGATATTTTGGCTGTGTGCTTAGGGTCGTTGTCCTGCTGAAAGATGAACCGCCGCCCCAGTCTGAGGTCAAGAGTGCTCTGGAGCAGGTTTTCATCCAAGATGTCTCTGTACATTGCTGCAGTCATCTTTCCCAAACATCCCCACATCATGATGCTGCCACCACCATGCTTCACTGGAGGGATTGTGCCAGGTTTCCTCCAAACGTGACGCCTGGCATTCACACCAAAGAGTTCAATCTTTGTCTCATCAGACCAGAGAATTTTCTTTCTCATGGTCTGAGAGTCCTTCAGGTGCCTTTTGGCAAACTCCAGGCGGGCTGCCATGTGCCTTTTACTAAGGAGTAGCTTCCGTCTGGCCACTCTACCTTACAGGCCTGATTGGTGGATTGCTGCAGAGATGGTTGTCCTTCTGGAAGGTTCTCCTCTCTCCACAGAGGACCTCTGGAGCTCTGACAGAGTGACCATCGGGTTCTTGGTTACCTCCCTGACTAAGGCCCTTCTCCCCCGATTGCTCAGTTTAGATGGCCAGCCAGCTCTAATGAAGAGTCCTGGTGGTTTCAAACTTCTTCCACTTACGGATGATGGAGGCCACTGTGCTCATTGGGACCTTCAAAGCAGCAGAAATTTTTCTGTAACCTTCCCCAGATATGTACCTCAAGACAATCCTGTCTCAGAGGTATACAGACAATTCCTTTGACTTCATGCTTGGTTTGTGCTCTGACATGAACTGTCAACTGTGGGACTTTATATAGACAGGTGTGTGCCTTTCCAAATCATGTCCAATCAACTGAATTTACCACAGGTTGACTCCAATTAAGCTGGAGAAACATCTCAAGGATGATCAGTCTGACTCTCTAAGTAAGATCGGGGGGAGGGGTGATGTTAGAGCGCATGAGCTTATTCAGTGCAGCAGGAACAACGCACATGTTGATCTTTTTTTTCTTTCAGTACATGTGGCTTCCCTGTTTATTTATATATCTCTGCCTGTCTGTCTCTCTATTACGCAGTGCTCTGTCTGTCTGTGTGTTATGGATCTTAAAAATAAGTTATAAGGACAGTTGTTCCTGTTAATTGCAGTCTCAATTGTTAAAAAAATATTTTAAAAGGAGCATCCCACATGAAAATATAACGATCTCAGTAACTGACAGTGCATACCAATTTATAAATTTTATGTCCGTTTGAGTTTAAAAAGAAAAAAAAAAGCAACACTTCGTTCAATGGGGGGAATCGAACTCAGGTCTGTGAGGCAAGGCAAAGCTGCTGTACTCTAAGAGGCAAGTCTTAGCGTGCTACGCCACGGAAGCTGTTGTATCATCCTTGAAGCTTTTGTGAAAGTGTTTATTTGATCTTTGGAACTTGGGCTTTATACATTCTATAGTTTATGCCTACTACATTTTGTAACATTTATTACTAAAATATGAAAAAGTTTCTGTTTTAACAATGTGTTTACACAGATAACTTTAGAAACGGAACACGCATGAAATGCGTGTGTTCCAAATAACGATCTATTATTTCCACTGTAAAACTCCACTTCACTCCCAGATAATCAATCAAGGCATGAGCTGGGAAAAGTTCGCTCACGTTCTAACTCGGTGGGGGGATGGAATAGCCGGCTGCTGGCAGCTTGTCTTTTATCAGCACATTTAGAGGACAAAGGATGCTGGCGGAGAGGTGTGAACAGATTTAAGAAGCGATTTAAGGTGGGCCGGATCTACGAGTTTTTTCGTAGGCTCTGGTAATTCTAGTGTTAAACTTTAATCAATAATCATTTAATCATTTTTCTTTAACAGCAGTAGGGGTTAGGGGGGGACACACCAATTACCATGTATAAAGTAAGTGTATGTGTAAATATACATTCAGTATATATACCAGGTTAAATTCTTTTGCTTTCATTTTTTACCTTTTCTTTTTTGGGAAATTTTTCCATGCACCCAGTTTGTCTCCTGTTTCAATAGATTTTCTTGTTGTACGGTCATGCTCTCTTCCAGACTAGAAAACTTAAATTCTAGTTGTCTGTCTCCCTCTTGTGGTGCAGCTTTATCACATGTTTTTTCATATAAGGAATACAGTATTGTTGCCTTTGCAGGACTATTCTGTGGAGGGGATGAGCGACTCCTTACTTAACTTTCTGCAGCATCTTCGTGAATTTGGATTGGTTTTTCAGCGCAAGGTAAGATCCTTTTTCATTAAGTTTTTGTAATTTTCTCTACTACATTTCTGGGGTTTTTGATGCTCCCATTAGCATACATTAACTACCTAGTATACCTTAATTAGTAACTAATTTTTACATTTAAGTAAATGCTTTGTATTAATGGATTTATTAAAACACTACATCTAGACAATTCACAACTGTTTAAAAATTAAAAATAATTATTGCTTTGTTGATGTGTAAGTTTATGTACTGTGTACAGTAAGTAGAACTTGATTTCTGACTAGAACATGCAGATCTGTGTTTTCAGTAGTAGTCAGCTTCTTCATTTTCATTCATAGCTATGCTTCATTACTGCAGATGATTTCTTTTGACTCTTGAAGGGTATTACAGCCATGCTTAAAAAGACTACCATACCAGAAATTCACCATAAAAGGAATCAGAAAATCTGAAAGGCAATATGCAGAAAAGAAGATCAATTATGTTGACAACCCAGAGGTTAAAATGACAAAACTTTACAGGAGTTGTTCACAAATATACCTGATATAATATATCTGTCAACCTGAAAAACTCATGCTGTTACAATTGCTCATATTTTTACAAAATAAACTCCACAATATTTAACATTGAAAGGCACTAAGTTTCAAAGAGTCTACTTAAAATATAAACATAAAAAATAAATTAACTTACAGTGCATCCGGCATCCGGAAAGTATTCACAGCGCATCACTTTTTCCACATTTTGTTATGTTACAGCCTTATTCCAAAATTGATTAAATTCATTTTTTTTCCTCAGAATTCTACACACAACACCCCATAATGACAACATGAAAAAAGTTTACTTGAGGTTTTTGCAAATTTATTAAAATAAAAAAATTGAGAAAGCACATGTACATAAGTATTCACAGCCTTTGCCGTGAAGCTCGAAATTGAGGTCAGGTGCATCCTGTTTCCCCTGATCATCCTTGAGATGTTTCTGCATCTTAATTGGAGTCAACCTGTGGTAAATTCAGTTGACTGGACATGATTTGGAATGGCACACACCTGTCTATATAAGGTCCCACAGTTGACAGTTCATGTCAGAGCACAAACCAAGCATGAAGTCAAAGGAATTGTCTGTAGACCTCCGAGACAGGATTGTCTTGAGGTACATATCTGGGGAAAGTTACAGAAATATTTCTGCTGCTTTGAAGGTCCCAATGAGCACAGTGGCCTCCATCATCCGTAAGTGGAAGAAGTTTGAAACCACCAGGACTCTTCCTAGAACTGGCCGGCCATCTAAACTGAGCGATTGGGGGAGAAGGGCCTTAGTCAGGGAGGTGACCAAGAACCGGATGGTCACTCTGTCAGAGCTCCAGAGGTCCTCTGTGGAGAGAGAAGAACCTTCCAGAAGGACAACCATCTCTGCAGCAATCCACCAATCAGGGCTGTATGGTAGAGTGGCCAGACGGAAGCCACTCCTTAGTAAAAGGCACATGGCAGCTCACCTGGAGTTTGCCAAAAGGCACCTGAAGGACTCTCAGACCATGGGAAAGAAAATTCTCTGGTCTGATGAGACAAAGATTGAACTCTTTGGTGTGAATGCCAGGCGTCACGTTTGGAGGAAACCTGGCACAATCCCTCCAGTGAAGCATGGTGGTGGCAGCATCATGCTGTGGGGATGTTTTTCAGTGGCAGGAACTGGGAGACTAGTCAGGATAAAGGGAAAGATGACTACAGCAATGTACAGAGACATCCTGGATGAAAACCTGCTCCAGAGCGCTCTTGACCTCAGACTGGGGCGGCGGTTCATCTTTCAGCAGGACAACGACCCTAAGCACACAGCCAAAATATCAAAGGAGTGGCTTCAGGACAACTCTGTGAATGTCCTTGAGTGGCCCAGACTTGAATCCGATTGAACATCTCTGGAGAGATCTTAAAATGGCTGTGCACTGACTCTTCCCGTCCAACCTGATGGAGCTTGAGAGGTGCTGCAAAGAGGAATGGGCGAAACTGGCCCAGGATAGGTGTGCCAAGCTTGTGGCATCATATTCAAAAAGACTTGAGGCTATAATTGCTGCCAAAGGTGCATCGACAAAGTATTAAGCAAAGGCTGTGAGTACTTATGTACATGTGATTTCTCAGTTTTTTTATTTTTAATAAATTTGCAAAAACCTCAAGTAAACTTTTTTCATGTTGTCATTATGGGGTGTTGTGTGCAGAATTCTTAGGAAAATAATGAATTTAATCCATTTTGGAACAAGGCTGTAACATAACAAAATGTGGAAAAAGTGATGCGCTGTGAATACTTTCTGGATGCACTCTATTTTCTTAGTGAGTGACACACAGAGAAAAGGAAAAGCACAAAATTATAAATGCAGACAGAAAAAACTCCATACATACACATTTAAAACTGTATGTAGACACACTTAGTTCTGACATCAACTTGATTTTCAGCAGTTCAGTTTATTGTATTATATTGCTGCAAATTAAATATTTGTGGATAAAGTGGAATTAATGGACAAAATATAGAAATGGTCCCATTAAAGGATCAAGTTATACAGCTTGCCTAATCTTTTAAGGAATGTTATGTAGTACAGTGTGCTTCCTATAAGGTATTTTTCCATTACATCATTTATTGATTAGCTCTTTAAATGCCTTGATTAATTGAAACACATTTCATATATCAAATGTCTTTACTACCCTATAAATCAGTGTTTCTGCCTTTGAAATTAGTTCTTATTTTGTTATTCTTTTTAAGTTTTAATTACAAACAGGAATCAGTGTAAAAAGATTATTTATTAAATTTTTCTATGGACATCTCTTGAGCTCGGAATAAATAAGCATAATTTTTATAATGCTTTGTTTCTGATTTGAACTGTTGCCACCAGCAGTTACATGTTGACAGTTAATTTTCTGCATAATCATTGATAGTCAGACAAATTTAATTAATATTCAAAGTATATTAGATTGAACATTGTGAATACTCATTCATTTTCTATCTGTATTTATTTGTTAAAGCTTACGGTGGTATCTTGTAGGGCACAACAGACCATGCTTCTGTATTCCCAACAACATTTGTCAGACATTTCTGAGGTCTACTCAGGTGCTTCTGGCACAGCTATACGTTATCATCTGGTGTGTTCTGGGCTTAGTTTAAGGGTTCGACAAACATTCTTAATACATGATAAGACTACCAAAACTTACTTCTCTCAGTCTGGAGATGCAGCAACTCTTCTAGAGTCTTTAGAAATTGTTACGCTCAGCAGCAATCTGGAGACAACCTCTAAACCTTGTGTAGGGTTCCCAGTTCAGCAGTTTGTATTTTTGAGAGCATTCTTGAAGTCACTACCGAAAGCTCATGATTATGGTTGAGAGTAGGCATGTAGCTTGACCATTAAGTTGAATGTGCTGATCAACACAATTGTGAACATTATCCAGAAGTACTTGAGCTAGCTGCTTTACACTATCCTACAGCAATTCATTCATTTCAAACAGAGGTCCATGATGTTAGATTTGGCAATGTTAATTTTTAGCCTAGCCGACTCCATTGTAAACTACTTTACTATGTGGTAGAGATCACAGTTTGATGAACCGATATAGCAAATATGTACTCCTCAGGTTCCAAGATCAGACATTCTAGAAGCCATTAGAACAGTTTTGGCCATAACGGATTATACATTCAAACAAAGATCATCAAATCTTCTCATCTAGTTTTGCTAACATAGCTTTACGTCAGGATTTATGTAAGAAGATCACTAAACTTCTGCTATCTTCCATACTACTTGGTAAGTTTATTTATATGTCTGTGGTTCTTTGTGTGTGGAAAAACTTTCTAACATTTGTGTGAAATTTACCCTTAACAACTGCACATTCGTGTCCTTGTGTTCCTGTCAAAAAACTCATTTTTATGTAACACTGTAAATTCACCTAATTTCCTTTGGGCTATATAACCTAACATGGTATTAGCCCCTTAATCATTTCTGTACACTTCCTTAATGTAGAAAGTGAAGTGTTCAGTATGACTTGTAGGTCTTTTTTATAAGGTGTACTTGCAATTTTCAAACAACAGTTTAACCCTTCAAATGGTGCATTCAGATCTAATGTTTTTGCTTCTTGTGATGCTGACAGCCTTCCCAAGCTGCTAAGGTAACCAAAGTAGTGACTTGAAAATGTTTCTCTTTAAGTTTGCTCAAGGTTAGACATGCAGAAATGCTGTATCTAAACTAACTTTAATCGTAGTGACGTAAAAAAAAGAAAATTATAAATACACAGTACTTACTGGGAGTTGTATGATGAGTTGTCAAGACCTTTAGATGTCTGCATGCTGGCTGCCTTCACACAGATACATGATAATGTTTGCTTGTAATTTAAGCATTTAAGTGTAGCCAAACAGGAGATTGTAAAGACAGGCCCAGGGATATGCAATCCACTGTACGATTAGTTACATTTTTAGTTTAATCTCTAGTGTGGAGTTGTGTTTGGCATATTAGTTGGTTAATTACAATGAGTTAATTTGCTTTAGGATTATTTTATACAGCATTTTTGTTAGTGTTCAGTATTATTTCAATGTAAACGGCCCTTGAATGTTGATTAGTTTGTCTTAATATTCTTATACCATTTTGGCACAAGAACTGAACTGTTTTTAAGGATTATTGTAAATAAAACAACACTTTTTAAAATTTATTCTACCATTTTAGTGCTTTCTTTTCCTTGATCACCTCTGGTCCCAGTAGATACCAACTGCTATCGGGGCACCTGCTCTTGCAGGAGGTTTGTGACACTCTATGTGTGTCATACTTTACACAAAAGTAGGTGGATTATAATCTGCAGACTTAATCAGTTTGTTATTCATTTCTTATGAAGATCATTTATTCATATAAGAGAGATCTTTTATAAAATTGATTTTTATAAATGTCAAATCAAATTGAAATTTCAATATATTGCCCAGCCTTAAATACATCCTCTATTTTTCTTTGTGTCAATATCCTCACGTCCTACCTAACACTGAAGGAGGAGGTATATTCACCAGGACACCCCCTGTTCCCCATTCCAGCAACCTTTTCATTTTGGAGTGCTGCAGCGATATCCATAAGAAATTCTTAGCGAAACAGTAGGTCCTTCCTAACAAAGCTTCTGCTGCTGCCTCCTTTAACAAGTTCAAATCCATTGGTTTTAAGAGTTTTTTCTAAATGTTCCCTCTAACTTTTGATGCCAAAGTTTGGACAACCCTGGCCAAGTTACATATTTTGTTGACATATTAAGTAAAAAAAACAGTAAATATAACTTTTGACAGAAGGTTATTGTACAATTGCGATTTATTTGATTAAAATAAAAAGAATAAGTAAATGTGGCATTGAATCTCTGAATTCCTGTTTTGGAAGTTTTTGCCTTTTTTCTTGCTGATCATTTACTCCTGTGAGATATTCTTGGGCTGTTTTGCATGCACAGCACTTATGATTTGCCCAAATATTTTCAATTATATTTAAGTCTGGGGACTTAAACATAATTGTGTTTCTTGATGTTTTTCATAGCATATTTTTACATTTATTTTGGATCGGGTCTTGTTGTGGAAGCTTTTTTCAACTTCGATTTTCTGATTGACAATCTGGTATTCTCTTTTGTTGATATTCAGTGTACTTCATTCTTCTCTGTACTCAGTGTTTCCTGTGCCACTAGCAGCCACACAACCCTAAACCATAATAATAGATCCATCCTCATATTTAACATTTAACAAGGTGTTGCTCATATTTTCTCCTAACAAACCTTTAGTATCCAAGATTTAAAAAATTAAAAAATTAGGCAGTTATAGTTTCTATCAAGGGGTAATTGTGATGCTTTGAGGTCAGAAATATCTTGCAAGGAACTTTGGGTTTTCAGGGTAGTGGATGTGGCAGTTGGGTCATCTGTGGTCCCGATATAAATCTATCCTACATTTTCAACATCAAATATGTCCAAAAGCACATATGTTGCAGAATAGAGCCAAAAGAGATGTGTGGCTTAAAGCTCTTAGCTGAGATGTGAACACTGTAGCTGAACACCTCAGCAGAAGACCTACAGAAAGTTGTTTTGTAAGTTTGCTGCACTCATTATTCCAAGGGCACCACTTTTACCATAAGGAAAAAGGCAGATTGTTCTAATCACCTGTTTCCAGGTTAGTCAGTGCAAGGCAACTGAAAGTGAAGCATGGTGAAAAATACAGCTTTATAGTAGTAGCAATGGCAATGTTGTTACTAGCAAACTGCAATCTGTAATGGATGAGTATGTTACATATTGTGGCACTGTAGTGTTGTTGCTTCTCTGTTCTATCATCTTAGGTTTGAATATTGTACCTGGTCATTGCCTATGGAGGCTGCAGTTTCTCCCAGGGATGTACTTTGTTTCCACATCTCCAAATGACAAGGAGGTGAATTGGATATTTCACAGTAGTGGGAGTTGGCATGTGGATAGATCTTGTGTGTGAGTGAATGGGTATAATATGACAGTTTATTCTTCTAAATCTTAACATAAATGCTTAAATCACTCTCAAAATAACAATGGCCACTACAGAATTCATGGAACACATTACAGGAAACCACACCCACAAGTTGAAAAGTTGTTATGGAGGAAGTCCGACAATGAGGTGTAGAGCACAAACGGATTTTTTAAAAATGTCAGAATCTCACAAAAATATCTTTTTTCACCACAATGGACATGGATGCACTTTTTACAATATGTGTGCAGTCTGAAGACTGACCAAATGTCTCTATAGATTTGACTTGAAAAATACCAAAGGTATCCTTTAAACAAATCTTTCATGAGTTTATTGTGAACATGTATTTATCTGTTCTTTTCTTTTTGTATGTATTTTTGTTCTTTTGCAGAGAAAATCTAGACGGTACTATCCAACCCGTCTAGCCATCAACCTAGCTTCAGGAGTGTCAGGCACTTCAGTTGACGTCCATACACAAGGCTTTATCGTTGTTGATACTAATTACAGGATATATGGGTACACAGGTCAGAAATAATAAATTTGTAAACAATTTATTACTTTAATCCTTTTTCTCTTATCATTGTGCATTGCTCCCATCTTTCAAATGCTAGAGGTCATTAGAGTTCCTAGGATCGTTTATTCATAATAATGTTATATTTACATTACATTTTTGCAATTTTCTGCATTCAAGACATTTAAAAAAATAGTAATATATATGAATGGAAAATAAATGTATATGTTTAAATGTGTTTTTTTAATTATTGGTTTTGACTGCAAGGTGATGTAGTACAAATATTAAAGGAACAAGATAAAAATCATTTTAAAGTAAAATTTATTCATGTTTTACTTCTGATTTTCTGGAAGGCTGATGAAATATAGAATAGACTTATTGACCAGGCTCCAATTTTCTGCTTCTGTCTTTTTGATGCTATTCACACACACTGTTAAACACTAATAACAGTATATAAATGCAATGGACGTTTTTATCAGTAATGCCTACACATATAGAACACATTGAATTTCATTTACAAATAATGAGGTTAGTAGCTTATTTTATTTAAATATAATCATGCTGTTATTACTGAGCTAGTGTGTGTCTGCAAAATGAAAATAGATATAAAAGTCCATTTTATACTCAGAAATAAAGTTAGATGGTGCATTTTGGTTGATTTCAATTCTTTTGCTTTTCTGAAGTCAAAATGTTTGTTTCAGACTTTATTTTTCTCACTTAGAGTTCAGTTTTTCATATGTTTTCTTTTGTTGATGTATTATGATAAACTTTGTCAGAAATCTGTTTTTTTATTTAAATGTATTGCTGTTGTTTCTAGACAACAACTTTTAAAATATGGTCTTTTGTATCGAATGTATAATTTCTGCATTTTGGCTTAATTATCTTCCATCAAGTATGAAACTGGTATGTTGTGTGGACATGCAGGTTTCACTATACTCATGACAATACCATTACTACCAATGAACTGCTGCTCCTTGTCCTTTCAGTATAGTGATACTTTATAATGTTTATTAGACAAATATGAAAAGCAGAAAAATGCAGGTGTTTTATGCAGAGGCACATGCTACCTGAAAAGTAAGTCCCTTTTCCTTGTCGCCTTTGGCATTTGCCTGATCCTTTCACAGAATGTATAGGTGAATGATGGGCAAAATACTCTGATATTGCAAAAAAATGAATTTGATGTTTACTACTGATTAAATTACTTGAATCAATCAGCTATTAAGGCACAAAAACGGCAGTACATAATCAGATTAAGAATATTTCATAAGATTTTTGGTCCAACATTGAAAATATGAACATGGGCATTTTTTTTTTGCCTATTGTTGTTTTTTTTTTTGTTTGTTTGTTTCTGTCTCTTCAGATGTAAACATGTAACTTGATTCAGAAAAAAAAAGTGCAATGATTAGAGAGCTCAATGCATTGTCAAGATCAGGGAGTGCCAAAGGTCCTACTGATTCTAGACTTAGAAAAGAGAGTTAGAGCAGGGATCCACTAGCAGATGAAATACTTAAGAGTTATGTCAGGAAAACTTGTGATGAGAGGCAAAGTGAGGGAGTGCTAGTGCTATCAAAAGTCCCCTAAAATATAATCATATTTTTTTCTTTAATATTTTTAAATATCTTGATAGAAAAATGATTTTGTTTATTACCAGTGTCTGTGTCACTTTATTCATGTTTTAACCATCAGAGGAAAGTCAAAAAGAAAAATGTTGGGCTTATTCAAATAAAAAAAAAATCAAAATAATTATTCACTTGCAAATTTTACAATGTTTTTAAAAAAACATTTAACATGGGGGTGTAAAACATCATCTCTGAGTGTACCAATTATATTTGATTTTGTCACAAATAAGCTACAATGGCCAAAGACCATGTTGGGTACCAATGTTGTCAGCAAAAAAAGGAAAGCACGTCTACAGTGGGCATGCAAATATCTGAACAGGGCTGTTTTGGAGTTGAATAAGTTTGCTTGTTTTTAAGAATCCATCAATGCTGATGGAAGGATCATAATTTTCTCATGAGCAAAATGAGTCCATGAAGACACCTGTTTGGTGTCAACAGCACAGGCCAGTAGAGTTTGTTTTATGGTGTGGAGAATGGTTTCCTGGCACATATTATTCATTAATACCCACTGAAAAATATCTGATTGGCAAGGCAAATTAAAATATCAGTTTTAATCCAATTCATCCCTTGTCAGTAATGATTTATGCACATTTAGATGGACACGTCACAAGGCACACATCATCATTGATTGCTCTCTGGCCTGCACAATCCTCTGCTCTTAACTCTATCAAACATCTTTCAGATGAGGCAGATATTGCAGGTTGAAGAAAGACCGCCGTTGTCCATTTTGCAACAGTTGTGCAGCAAAGTCATTTCTGCATGGTACAACATTCCTAAATAATGTATCCAATACAGTGGAACCTCGGTTCACGAACGTCTCGGTACACATACAAATTGGTTTACGACCAAAAAGTTTGCCAAACTTTTGCCTCGGATCACGACCACACACTCGGTATACGAACAAGCCAGTTTCCCTTTCGGTTTGTACATGTTCAGTCTCTCCCTGTGCATTTCCTGTGCAGCGAGCGAGAGAGCGCGACACATACACGAGAGAGAGACACACACACACACACACACACAGGCAGCGCGAGAGAGAGAGACTTGCACACACAGGCAGCGCGAGAGAGAGAGACTCGCACACACAGGCAGCGCAAGAGAGAGAGACTCACACACACAGGCAGCGCGAGAGAGAGAGACGCACACACACAGGCAGCACGAGAGAGAGACGCACACACAGGCAGCGTGAGAAAGAGAGAGAGACGCACACACACAGGCAGAACGAGAGAGAGAGCTAGAGGCATAAGGTAGGAAGGCAGTTAAAGAATGCACTGGGCTTGATTTTGTTTTCACTTCTGTTTACAGCGATTGGTTCGTAGCGTGCATTGTTGCAATGTTACTTTTCTTGGTGGTTTATTAAATTACGGATTTTTTCAAATGTTCATTTTTTTCCCTGTGCTTACAACTCATTAAAAAAAGTGTTTTTAGCAAGTGGTTGGTAGCGCTATACCGCGAATTATTGCAGTGTTAGTTTTCTCTGTTGTTCAAGGTTTTCTCAGTGTTATTCAATGTCTTTACATTTAGTTTACTATTACACTGTGCATTCTATGGTTTAATTAACTATATTTGTGCTTAAAAACTTAAAAAAAAATATATACATACATTTCGTATGGTCTGGAACGGATTAATTGTATTTACATACAGTCCTATGGGGGAAATTGCTTTGGTTCACGACCAAATCGGTTTACGACCAGAGTTTTGGAATGAATTATGGTCAAGAACCAAGGTTCCACTGTATGTTTAGGATCCATGCCCATGCTGTTCATGCTGAGGGCCAAAGGAGGCAGAGCATGCTATAAGACTGGTATGTCTCTATTTATCTGTTTCCTGAAGGTACAGGACGAGGCAAAACAGCTCTATATTATGAGTCATTAAGCATAATAATAATAAGATAATAAGAAACTGAAGTAACTCTTTGTAAATAATAGGATGGTATACAAGTTCCACACTCAGGGAATGTAATGTAGATGCAGGTTAAAAATCATTTTTTGCAAATCTAATCGGTTACTGATATCTTATGATTAGTGTTGTGGTGTTGACAAAAGTTATTTGAGGCTTTACATTTAGTTCAGTAAAAAAGATCCAGATCATTAAGTCATTGATTTATTCATTTATTTTGAGTAGCAATGAGTTTCATTCTAATCTCTAATGTAGTGTAATGTCTTAAAGACCCCCATTGAATAGTACAAACACCTGTTCTTGTATCTTTTTAGCCCTAGTTGTAACAGGGTTGCCACCATGATAAACACCAACAAGGTTATATCTACAACTCCTTCCTGCTGCTTATTATAAAGAGGTTTTAAATAGGGTCAGTTCAGATGTCATGCCACTGACTACACCCAAGATGTAAGAGAATGTCTTCTAGAGATTATGAATGTTAAAAGAGGCAGGATTTCGAGATTGTTTGTTTATTTTTGTAAAACTTAGTAATAATGCATTGAAATTACATGCATCATAATCAATGAGACCAGTTTACATGGATTAATTGGTGAAGTGGTTAGTGGATGCAGATTTTTTTTTTCTCTAACTGAGGGGCTTATTTTTTAAACCTAGTCTTTAGCTACACTTTTCTGTGGTTATAAACTACATTTAAAAATGTGACCTTAAGTGTATTGCAACAAAATTTTTAAATTCTCAAAAATTAGTATTTCACTCTGAAGTGACCAATTTACATGCATCATGCACATTGTAGATATTTATTGTTGAATTATTATATTTTGGCTAAATGTTCATTGTTATATAGAAAGGAGAGATATTTGTTATTCTTATTAAATGACATTTTTAAAATCATTTGTTTTATTTTTTACTTTTTACTGAGCTCTCCATATGTGTTTGTAATTATTTATTTATTTTTTTCACTATTTTCAGAGTCTGCATTGCAGATTGCTTTGGTGGCATTGTTTTCTGAAATGCTTTGTCATTTCCCAAACTTCGTGGTGGCACAAGTTACCAGAGAAAGTGTCCAGCAGGCTATAGCAAATGGCATCACTGCAGAACAGGTAATTTATCCTTGCACAGAGCAGTTTTAATGTCTCTGCGTTAGGCTTAATTATAACATGTTACCCAGTATCCAGTGCCCAGTATCTTTTTGAAGTATTTTTTCATTATGCTTAGGGAAAACTATTAAAATGAAAAGAATGTTAATTATATTTAATAGTTACAGAAAAACTCCTGTTTATCAGCATCAGTGTTTAAATGAAAAAAAAAGTGAAGATTAGTCTTATACAAAAAATATAGGTAATAAACACGAGGCACTGTATTTTCCTAATCTTTCTGACTTTATTTTTCATCATGAAATTAACAGTAACCTGTTTTTTGCTTTACAGTGTTAACCTTTTCTGTCATAATTTATACATGCCTATCTCTGTGGTAGTTACACAAAATTTATCAGCCCAAAAGTTTATCCATCCATCCATCCATTTTCCAACCCGCTGAATCCGAACACAGGGTCACGGGGGTCTGCTGGAGCCAATCCCAGCCAACACAGGGCACAAGGCAGGAAACAATCCTGGGCAGGGTGCCAACCCACCGCAGGACACACACCCACACACCAAGCACACACTAGGGCCAATTTAGAATTGCCAATCCACCTAACCTGCATGTCTTTGGACTGTGGGAGGAAACCGGAGCACCTGGAGGAAACCCACGCAGACACGGGGAGAACATGCAAACTCCACGCAGGGAGGACCCCGGAAGCGAACCCAGGTCCCCAGATCTCCCAACTGCGAGGCAGCAGTGCTACCCACTGCGCCACCGTGCCGCCCCCAAAAGTTTATACCTTCGATAAATTGTGGTGGTCACAATTCATATCAGAATATTTCATTTGGTAATGTGATTAAAGAAACATTTGGTAAGTGAGTCACGTGATGCTTCAGTCTGATGGCTGGCTAGATCTCCAACTCCGCTCCCACACCAAATAAGCATTTTGGTTCAGCATTTTGTCCAGTCATACTAGTAATATTTAAAATGACTGTATACTGATACTGTCACCGAAAACAAATGTCTTCTTCAGGCTGGAGACTGCATTCCTTAGCTTTTAACTTATTAAACTACAGCATACTCCATAGGAGTCCACTATTGGATGCCTACTGGAACTTTATGAAAAATCTCCTCACATTCAGTGGTACATATGCTGAGCTGAAGGCTACTAAGAAGGTAAAATTAAATAGTGATGTCAAAGCTTTACAGTCCACTGTATCCCATCACAATTTGGAAATCAACATGTTGTGTGAAGATGCTGACTTGAAAATTAAACTTGTCAATCAAGAAGACAAGGCTTAAAGTGATAACCTAAAAACTGAGAAAGGCATTTCAATCCATTTTCTTAGCCCAAATGGTCCCCAAATCTCTCAAACATTGCCCCAAGATCATGCCGACTCTTAAGGTGTACATTGACTATGCAGATGGTTTTGGTCTCCAGCCTCTCATAATTAAATTTATAAAGTTTTCAGACCACCAACTAATTCTAAAGGAGGCATGTCATATTCAAAATATTAATTTTACAGGATTTTCCTTTAACTGGATTTCAGTTCCTTTACAGTGCACAGGTATGTGAATGGGCGTGTTGCTCAAAAAGTGAATGCAGCTGGGCTTCATCCTTCTTTAGACTGTTAAAATGTTTTTTATATTCTTCATTGAATTTTGGTGATGTTTTATTTACCGGCAATGGTGTTAAATTGAGGGACTTTTGCATTACTTTTCTGTTTGATAGAGATAGGAGAGCCATAGCCTTATGGCATTTTCAGGGTCATTGTGGGTAGCCAGATGCCACATCTAATCCTGTCCCTTCAGCTTTTTGTCCTTTGTTTCTTGCTTGTTCTTCACATTGCACATACTATTGTAAGACATTATTTAATCTTTGTGATTAATTATGAGAGTGAAGGTTGGGGGTGATTTTGGGCCCCTCTTCTTGTTCTCATTTTTTGCTAGTTTCTTTGCATTATACTCAGGTGAGTGGGCCTGCTGCCATGGTGGTTTGTGGTATAGTCAGGGATGTGAATATTAGAAGTTGGAGGTGTGTTGGGGCCTTCTTGCTTTCTTTTGTTTTTTCTGGTGATTACACATTGTTCGGGGCATTGTTGGAGGTGGATTTCAGGTTGTTTGGGTGGATTTGGCAAGATGCATAAGCTGAGGGAACTTTAGGTTTTTATATCTGTAAAGGTATCAATCACTAGACAACAGCACACTACTACTTCCTTTTCTTTTTATTTCACTTTATCTCCAGTTAGTCTGTTTTATTAACTGAATTATGGCAACGCTTAACATTATTTAGTGGAACATGAAAGCCATGAATTCAGGTCAGAAGTACTCCTTGCCTCCTAGATTTCTTCCATCATCTGCTGGCTCTGGATGTCTCATGTTGTTACAGCAAGTATTACAGGGTTGCGGTGCCATCCTCTGCTCAATCTAGAAGATGTAGTGTTCTTACTCTATCGTGGTACAACTTACAAATTAAGAATTTGGGATTGGGTGACGACAGCTTGGGTTGATTCTGTTTCTTGCAGGCCAAGCTGGGCGGTTGCAAATTATTTTTCATCTCTGCACATGGCTGTATCTCATATCACCCCTCCTTTTCCGACTTAACTAGCTGTCTTCTTAAATTCTGGTCAGCATTAAGGTGAAGGCAACACTAAGTCCATTGTTACACTGAGTCCAATCTTCTGTTGGCAATCTTAATTTAATAGCTCCATTTCATTTACTTACCTTGAGGGAGAGAATTCATTTTTTTCTTTTCCTTTCATAATTCATAATGTTATATTGATCATAGTTTTACATTATGTGCCATTGCTTGTTTTGTTGCAGATGACTCATTGGTCTCATCTGCCTTATCCAACCACATATTTAACCTTTTGCAGTTGCACCTTCCATTTTTTAGGTCCCATGCTCAGAGGTGGAAATTCAGTACCTTTCTTCTGAAAAACAATTTGTTTATAAACAACCTGCTCTCAATGTAGATGAGTTTCTAACATTCTGTACTGGTTCTGCAGCTAATGCAGGTGTGATTTTTGGATGCAATTAAAGACTTTATTTGGGGCTTTACTGTTTTCCTTTTCTTACACTGTAAACTCCAAAACATGAAGGAAATTGAGCCTAAGCTCTCATCCCTAGAAAGAGCATGGCCCCCTAAGGTCAATAAATCATCATACTAGAAATCACTAATACATCTCTAGGACTAAGCCAAGTTGGCTGCTTACTTTCAGAATCAAATAAAATGTCATACAATCATTCATACATACATTTTAAATGATTCTCGTAAAATCAATAAGGAATTTTTCAGATTTCCACTCTAGACTATTTATTGACAACTCTAGTACCCCTCCCCTCTGATATCAAATCATTCCTCAACATCCTTCCATTTCCCCGTCTCACAGGGAAAGAAGCTTCTTTTCTATATGTTACTTTTTCATTGGCTAAGCTTAGAGGAGCTAGACTCTATGAGCACAGGCGAGGCCCTGTGGATAAATGGGTGTCTCTGTCTCTTCCCCTGTTTGATGTGGTTAGTGAAGCCACCTTTTCTGGCCATCTAAACCCTAGAAATAACATGGCAGTTATTACTCAATTTTTAAAGATAGGTAAAAACCCTACTCTGTGTCAGAGATATAGGCCCCCAATTTCTCATTGCTAAAGTTCAGGCCCATCACTTACAGAAACTCACCCATTCATACTCTCTTTGATAACATTCGTAGACTTCTGCATATTGTTGATTTGGTTCCTTCCCTTTCAAGCCCTGCTGCTCTTCTTTTTCTTGATCATGAGAAGGCTTTTGACTTCAGGAATTGGCAATTCTTAGTGCACATAATGGACTTTTGTACAGGTTTTGTAAATCTGGTCAAGACTCCTTACTTTTTCCTCTCTGCAGTCCTCTTGTCTAATATAAATATCTTGGATCCCTTCCCCAGTATTTGGGGAGCTAGACAGGGCTGTCCTTTGTCTCCTTTACTCTTTGACTTCTCTCTTGAACTGTTGGCATTTTCCATCTATTCCCCCCAATATTATATTTTCAGATTCCATTCATGTCATATCCTTATACAGTGCCCTCAACTATTACTGGCACCTCTTGTAAAAAATAGCAAGAAGGGTTAGAAAAAATCACTGCTTGCTGAAGAACTGTCATCTTGCATTGAAAAAATGAGAAACATCTGACTTTTAATTGAAACAAGTTAATTCAAAGAAAAACAAAGCCCTCATCAAGAAATAAATATTTTTAAGAAAAACATGTGCCACAATTGTTGGCACCCCTGCATTTAATACTTTGTACAACCTCCCTTTTAAAATATAACAGCAAGGAGTCTTCTCTTGTAACCTTTTATAAGGTTGGAGAATACAGAGCAGGGCATCTGAGACCATTCTTCTTTACGTAATCTCTCTAGATCATCCAGGGTCCTAGGCCATCTCCTGTGTACTCTTCACTTCAGCTCACTGTTTCCTTAGGAGGCACTAGCTCTCTGGAAATGTGTTCTTTTGAAATTGCGGCGTGTTAAGTAACCGAAAAATATAGAGATATAATATTAAAAGGCGATATCCCTCCCATAGTGCTACGGCAGTACAAAATCACTTCAGAGAAAAGGATATACTTTAATAGCTTTCTTTACTGACGACTTTACGCGGCATTACAGAACAGGAAGCTTATGACAAACTTTTATCAAGGTGGGATTTTGCTCTATGCAGTCTGCCATCTTTCATTCGCTGCGCTGAAAGGATTTTCCAGACGGATGACATAATCTTCCTTCCATCAGCTTCAAAGTGTATTGGCAGCAGTTCAAGCCTTATATACTGGTTTCTCCATGTGCAGGCTTTCTCTCTGGTCTCCAAACAAGAACAGGAAAGGACTCAACCCCACCTCCAAAAATACAGGAATAGCACAATGCCTACTTGCAGTTGTCTCAATCTCCAAACAAGGAAAGAAGATTTTGTGCTGATAGAGGACAGATGTATACTATTCTGTCTTTAGGCTGACTATACATTCCTGCAGCTGTCTTTGGCTATCTAGTCCTATGCTTGGCTTGGCAATTCTAAATGCTGAGCCCCTTTGTACTAAATATGGCTCAGATATGCATGTACAAAGAAAAGCAAAACAGAGTTTAAAATGTCTGCACAGAGACAGTGACATTAAACTTAATATTATAACATACTTATTATAACACTCACTCCACAGGTTTGTAATAAGGTTCAGGTCAGGAGAATGAGATGGCCATAGCAAAACTTTGATTTTGTGGTCAGTTAACCATTGCAGGGTTGATTTGGACATGTGTTTTGGATCATTATCCTGCTGGAAGATCCAATTATGACCCAGTTTTAGTTTCCTGACATAGGCAGACAGGTTTTGATTTAAAATCTCCTGATATTTCATAGAATCCATGATGCCATGTACCCTAACAATGTTTCCAGGGCCTTTGGAGGAAAAACAGCCCCACAATATCACAGAACCTCCACCATATTTCACAGTTGGGACAAGGTTCTTTTCATTACAGTAATCCCTCGCTATATCGCGCTTCTACTTTCGCGGCTTCACTCTATCACGGATTTTATATGTAAGCATATTTAAATATATATCACGGATTTTTCGCTGGTTCGTGGGTTTCAGTGGACAATGGGTCTTTTAATTTCTGGTACATGCTTCCTCAGTTGGTTTGCCCAGCTGATTTCATACAATGGACGCTATTAGCAGATGGCTGAGAAGCACCCCTAGAGGATACGGACGCTCGTCTAAAAAATGCTGAAAGACTACCTTCACATTGCTCACTTCCTTGCAGCTGCTTTGTCAAGCGACATGCTTCCCACACGGTGCTTCGCATACTTAAAAGCCCAAAAAGCACCTATTGATTTCTGTTTGTTTGCTTCTCTCTCTCTCTCTCTCTGACATTCTCTGCTCCAGACGTGCAGTCCTTTGTAGAGGAAGATATGTTTGCATTCTTTTAATTGTGAGATGGAACTGTCATCTCTGTGTTGTCATGGAGCACGTTTAAACTTTTGAAAAAGAAACAAATGTTTGTTTGCAGTGTTTGAATAAAGTTCCTGACTCTCTACAACCTCCTGTGTTTCTGTGCAAATCTGTGACCCAAGCATGACAATATAAAAATAACCATATAAACATATGGTTTCTACTTCGCGGATTTTCACCTTTCGCGGGGGGCTCTGGAACGCAACCCCCGCGATCGTGGAGGGATCACTGTATAGCCATCCTTCTTTTTACACCAAACCCACTTTGCATGTTTATTGCCAAAAATTTAAATTTTTGTTTCATCAGACCATAGAATACGGTTCCAGTTAAAGTTGTAACGTTTTACAAACTCCAGGTGCTTATGTTTGTGGATGACTGACAGAAAAGGAATACGCAAGCTTCACACAGGGAGCAACCAGGATTTGATCCCTAATCTCCATTATGCTAGGCAGAAGCACTAATACTGTGCAACACCAGTTTAGTGATAATGGCTGAAAGTAAGTAGGAATAATAAATCATAAAATAGAGTTGTACATTAACATAACAGATTGTAAAGAGCAATAATTAAAGTAAAATTAATTCAACAAAAAACATAAAATATATATTATTAATAAAGAAAATACATATACAGTAAATGTAATGAAATAATAAACCAAGAAGAAAGAAAATAATATAATCATGAAATTTTAATAACGATGAAGTACACGGTTAAATCACAAAAAAAAACTCACTCATAAATGCAACAGAAAAAACATGCATGATACAGTAATCTTGTACTTTAGCAACAATCCACATTAGCTTCTCTTATTTCTGCTGGTTTTGATATAATTGAAGGAGAAGTAGTAAGTAAACAAATAATTTTATGCATTTTATTAAAGTAAAATGTTTTTTTTCCTCACTGAACAGTAAGGGGAGAATTGAGAAGGTGATCATACTCTAGTGTTTCCCATCAGTTTACTGATGAAGGAAGTAATAGTTGTAGGAGTCTTCGTTCATTAGTAATTAATAAGACACCCACCACAGGACGGCAAATGAATGCAGTAAATAGGGTGTGAGATTTCTGTTTCATGTTCCGGTAAGGATGCCAAAAATCTGAAGAGATCTGTACAATTTATGAGCAAGGTTAATTTATCAATGAAAGTCTATATTAACACTTTCACTTTCTCTGTTGTGATTCAAAATGTGGCCAAAGACTTGTTTTCACAAATAAGCCAGACATACTTGTTCAAATAAGCAAAATAATACAATTTATTTTTAACATAAGGATAATAAGAGATGGATATATGGAAATATATAGATTAGTGCTGGACGGTATACCGGTTCATACCAAAAACCGTTTTTTATTTTTGTTATGATATGGATTTTTCTTATACTGTAACACCGGTTTAAATTGCCTAAACAACGTTCAGAACATGGCGCAGTGGGAAACTGTTTAAGGGGGAACTTTTTCACTGCTACACCGCTAAACACACATGCAACGGAGTACATGCGGTAGTGGAGGTATTGCGCTGTGAAAATAGACAGAGAACATTCTGAAACTGAAGCTGTAGCAGGTAATAAAGTTGAACATGATGACACAGAAGAACTTTTGCTGGAAAAAGGAGTCACGTCTGTTGTCTGGAGATACTTTGGATTTAAAAGGTCGGATGTGGACCATTATGTTATCAACCATTATCAACGCTTATGACGATAAAGTCGACATGCTGACTTTATTCTCGACATTTCTACTTTATTCTCGCTGTTTGTCGAGATTAAAGTCGACATGTTGACTTTATTCTCATAATTTGTTATTAAAGTAGAACATCCTTAACTAAACTTCATCCTAAAGTCAATGTTTAATTTACTAGATTTTCTCAAACCCTGTCATAAGTTATGTAGCACATTAAATGCTTTGTGTTAAGTGTTCCCATGTTAATTGCTACGTGCTTCTTAAACTGACTTCCTCTTGCACTAAGAGGAGGTTGTACTGCTGCCTTGCAGCAATGGGGTCCCTGGTGTTCCCTGCTTTGAATTTGCATATTTTTCTGGTGGGTTTACTCGGCGTGCTTCAGTTTCCTTTCAAAGTCATGTAGGATGTGGGGTTTTGTTATGCTGTATTAACCCTGCTAGTGTATGTATTGCTCGTATTCACCCTGCGATGTGCTGGCACCCCGTTCAGGATTTTCTCCTGCCTCGCACGCAATGCTTGCTGGGATGGGCACAACTCTGAATGTATGGCATAATTAAACATGCATAACGAAGGTTTTTTTTTTTAAAGTTCTGAACACTCTGTGGTCTAAGTATATAACTAGTTTTAATTTCACAAAGATGTTTATTCTGTGGTGATTGGTTATGTGAAGAAAGAAAAAAGGAAGGATAGGAACTGGGGGTTTGGTATGTCAGACAGAGACGGCACGCATGCAATAAAGTGATGAACGTCCATTGAATTCTGTGTTCATGTCTCCGAACACCAGATCACGAACCCAACATTTACACAATATTTAAGTTAAACCTGTGCGATACCCATTCATACATCCAGTTTTTTGGAGCCTCGTCACACCTGCCATAAAGTTTTCTAAACTGAATGTACACCTGGGGACCCCTTACTGTGAGGGAGCAGCACTACTGCCACACTACCGTGCATGTTTAATACCTGCTTTAATGCATTTCGTCCTGAAAAGTATATCAAGTATTTATTTTAACATTATAAATTTTCAGAGAGCAGGAATATCATGAAGTGAATCAAGTTATATCTTGCCTGAAGAAGGGGCCTGAGTTGCCTCGAAAGCTTGCATATTGTAATCTTTTTAGTTAGCCAATAAAAGGTGTCATTTTGCTTGGCTTTTCTCTACATTCATAATGGCTAACACGGTACAACACCCTAGTACTACTTGACATAAACAGTACAAAACAAAAAATACTAAAGCTTCATTTAACTCTTTCTCTCATATAGAAAAAGGCACGTAACTTATCACTTCTGTCTCTTGGCTTAGATGGAACTTTCCTCTCTTACAGGAAATGGCACATGACGTTAAGAATCCTGAATTTTCAATTCATGAGTTTAAGAAGGAAGAGTTGTCTAGCTGGTTGTAAAGTTTTATTGCTGGCAAGTGGCATTCATTTTCTCACAGCAGCTAGCATTTGTCATGGCTCAGGGAACAACCCCCACCACACAGAGTTCTCAGTCTCAGTGTATGAGTGTGTGTGCATGTGTGAAGTGCTGCTTTGCCCTTTCCTTTTGGTTTTAGGATGAGAAACTTATATCCAGAATGTATTCTTCACAAGATTATTATCTTTAGTCCTGCTGGCTTTGTCCTGTTAAATTACAGTTAATAATTCTCTGAATTAAAGGATACATATGGTTTGCGGTGAGCGATGCTTGATTCCTTTCCTGGTTGACTTTCTCCAAACACGTGTTCAGTGTACTTTCTTTTCTTTGTTTAGGAGATATCCTTCATCGCCTTTTGGTGGTAGGCAGTACTGCAATCTTCTCTTCAAAGGTTTTATACAAAGTATCCTCAGATGCTGGCAAAGTTATGGCTGCTAAGTCAACTGGTGATCACACAGTGACTGTCGTTAGCAAGATGAACACATGATTTACATATAGTCTGTTTCTCTTGTTCCTGTCCTCGCTGTCCCTCAGCAAGGTTGGACTAATCGAAACCTTGTCCAAAAACAGAACACAAAAACTCAGACACCGACAAGTATTCTACCTTTTCAGTCCAGCACGGGTGCCTTTGGAGTAGAGAGATAGCTTTGACCTCTGTTGCAGCCACACCCTATCAGCTATGGATTCAGGCTATGGGCAGCCAAATTATGGTCAGATCAAGGTGTAGCAAAGTGAGAGATAAGCAGTTTTTATGGTATTACTTGGGTTTTTGTAGACAGGAATAGAGGTTGTATCATTGGCTTCTTGGGTGCACATAAGTCCATCCTCTTGAATGACCACTGGTGCATAATTGTGTCCATCAATATTACTAATCCTTAATTTATTGTCCTTTGTTCAGAACTTTAGTTCATTTCACACGTTAGAGAGAGAGAGAGAGAGAGAGAGAGAGAGAGAGAGAGAGAAGTCCCTGACTGTTACATGGTGTGGTATCAATCATCTTATCAGATAAGTCTACAGATGCTGCATTCCAAAGGGAGGCCCAGTCAGGCAAACTGAGACTTTAGTTGGCAATAAAAGGTTCTTGCAAAAGTTTGTTAAGACAGGATTTGGGTACCAGCCTGGCAAAATGGATAATGCCAGTCTGTCCTACACAGTCATAGAGACAATTTTTTTGCTCAGTTTTTTTTAATGTTTCTGGTTATCCTTTCAACAACAACAACATTTATTTATATAGCACATTTTCATACAAAAAGTAGCTCAAAGTGCTTTACATAATGAAGAAAAGAAAAATAAAAGACAAAATAAATTAAAATAAGACAACATTAATTAACATAGAAAAGAGTAAGGTCCGATGGCCAGGGGGGACAGAAAAAACAAAAAAAAAAAACTCCAGAAGGCTGGAGAAAAAAATAAAATCTGTAGGGGTTCCAGGCCACGAGACCGCCCAGTCCCCTCTGGGCATGCTACCTAACATAAATGAAATAGTCCTCTTTGTTTTTAGGGTTCTCACGGAAGGACTTGATGATGATGGTCATGCAGACTTCTGGCTTTTAATCCATCACTGTTGGAACATCACGGTGCTTTGAGTAGATGGCACCACCAAAAGGACACCGGAAAAGGAAACAGAAGAGAGAGTAGGGGTTAGTACAGATTTTAGAGCCACCATGAATAGTTATTATAATGAATTGGATATACAGAGTATCAGGATTAAATTACAGTGAAGTTATGAGAAGGCCATGTTAAAATAATGTGTTTTCAGCAGTTTTTTTAAAGTGCTCCACTGTAGGTAGGTAGGTAGGTAGGTAGGTAGGTAGGTAGGTAGGTAGGTAGGTAGGTAGATAGATAGATAGATAGATAGATAGATAGATAGATAGATAGATAGATAGATAGATAGATAGATAGATAGATACTTTATTAATCCCAAGGGGAAATTCATATTATATTAAATTCACTGTATTAGCCTGGCGAATTCCAGATTTTAGGTACATAACAGTAGAAGGTGGCCTCACCACTTCTTTTAAGTTTTGCTCTTGGAATTCTAAGAAGACACTCATTTGAGGATCTGAGGTTACGATTTGGAATATAAGATGTCAGACATTCCGATATATAAGATGGGGCGAGATTATTTAAGGCTTTATAAACCATAAGCAGAATTTTAAAGTCAATCCTGAATGATACAGGTAACCAGTGTAGTGACATAAAAACTGGAGAAATGTGCTCGGATTTTCTTTTCCTGGTTAGGATTCTAGCAGCTGCATTCTGCACTAGTTGCAAACGATTTGTCTTTTTTGAGTATTCCTGAGAGGATTGCGTTACAGTAATCTAGCCGACTGAAAACAAACACGTGAACTAATTTCTCAGCATCTTTAAATGATATAAGAGGTTTAACTTTTGCTGTGTTTCTTAAGTGAAAAAATGCTGTCCTAGTGACCTGATTAATATGCGATTTAAAATTCAGATTACAGTCAACAGTTACCCCCTAAGCTTTTTACCTCCGTCTTGACTTTTAATCCTAATGCATCCAGTTTATTTCTAATAGCCTCATTGTATCCATTTTTGCCAATCACTAAGATTTCAGTTTTCTCTTTATTTAGCTTGAGAAAGTTACTGTTCATCCATTCTGAAATACAAGTCAGACATTGTGTTAGTGAATCAAGAGAATCGGAGTCATCAGGTGCTATTGATAAATACAGCTGTGTGCCATCAGCATAGATGTGGTAGCTCACATTGTGCCCTGAGATAATCTGACCTAACGAAAGCATGTAGATTGAGAAAAGCAGCGGACCCAGGATAGAGCCTTGTGGAACACCATATAGGATATCATGTGTCTTTGAGTTGTAATTACCACAACTGACAAAGAATTTTCTCCCTGCCAGGTAGGATTCAAACCAATTTAAGACACTGCCAGAGAGGCCCACCCATTGACTAAGGCGATTTCTAAGAATATTATGATCAATGGTGTCAAATGCGGCACTCAGATCTAAGAGGATGAGAACAGATAAATGGCCTCTGTCTGCATTTACCCGCAAGTCATTTACTACTTTAACGAGTGCAGTTTCTGTGCTGTGATTTGTTCTAAAACCTGACTGAAATTTATCAAGAATAGCATGTTTATTGAGGTGGTTATTTAACTGCATAATGACTGCCTTCTCTAGAATTTTACTTAAGAAAGGCAGGTTGGAGATGGGTCTAAAATTTTCAAGAGCAGAGGGGTCGAGATTATTTTTCTTAAGTAGGGGTTTAACTGCAGCAGTCTTAAGACAGTCTGGAAAGACCCCCATATCTAATTAGACGAATTTACTATGTCAAGAACATTATCAATTAGCACGCCCGATACTTCTTTGAAAAAATTTGTTGGTATTGGGTCAAGGACACAGGTGGAGGGTTTCAGTTGAGAAATTATTTTATGTAAATCAGGTAAATCTATCCTAGTGAAAGAGTTTAATTTGTTTATAACGGAATACTGGGGTTTAGGAGGATCCTTAGTGTTGGGAAGATATACTATGTTATTTCTAATATCATTAGTTTTTTGATTGAAAAATACAGCAATAGCCTCACAGGATTTACTGGAAATACTTAGGAGGCATTCCTTTGAGTTACCTGGGTTTAGCAGACGATCAATCGTCGAGAATAAAACTCTGGGATTACTAGTATTGTTATTTATAATCTTAGAGAAATAGCAGCGCCTCTCAAGACGGACTGTGTTATTGTATTATGTTATTTTAACTTTTAATATTTCATAGTGGATAGTTAGTTTAAATGTTCTCTTTAAATCAGACACTCTTTGGGTCTTCCATAGTATAACAATGCTAGAATATTTTTTTAACTGTCTTTACAGGTGCAAATATGTCAACAGCAGCTCTCACTTTAGTATTAAATCTTTCCACCTTATTATTTACATTATCCTTGCTATTATAGTTGGCACTATAAACGGACTGATTGCTTAGAATGTTTGTAAGTTTTAAAGCTGCTGATGAGTCAAAGAAGCATTTTTAACAATATGCTTCTCATGAGTGTTTTCTATCATTATTTCTATATTAAAAAGTAGAAGAAAATGGTCTGATAGACCAATATCAATGACCTGCTTTACATCAACTTTTAGTCCTTTAGTAATCACTAATCAAGTCTAACGTATGACCTGCTTTATGTGTAGGCTGATTAACGAGCTGTCTCAAATCAAAAGAGTCCAGGAGGTTCATAAATTCTTTTACTTTTTGGTCACACTGATTATCTATATGAAAATTAAAGTCGACCGACTATTCAGAGTGTGTCATAGTTCGTAATTAAAATTGACATTAAGTCAGAGAATTCCTCAAAGAAAGACACATTGAATTTAGGAGGTCTATACACGGATAATACTAGAATGTGAGAATCTCCATGAATAACAACGGTGAGATACTCAAAGGACTTGAATTTACCAAAATTTACATCTTTACACTTTAACTGGCTTGAGTAAATGTTTGCCAAGCCACCGCCTTTCTTTCCTTGGCGATCCGCATGAGTAAAACTGTAATCCGGAGGCGCAGATTCGATTAAAACAGCTGCGCCATCTGAGCTAAGCCACGTTTCACTAAGTGCAATAAAATCTGTTTTTCTATCACTAATAAGATCATTGATAAAAAACGTCTTATTAGTTAAAGCTACAACATTTAATAGTACCATATTTAATGTTTCAGAGGGGCAGAGATGAATACTATGTGCGTTATTGATATTTGGAACAGGAGCTAAGTTATTTTTATTAGCGCCTCTCTGTGTGTATTTTTTGTTTAATCTATAGTCTATTTTTATAGTTTTAATACATTGTTCATCTAAAGTAGTAATTTTAATTAAATTATTGGTGTTTATCCCATATTGCCTAAATTTTCTACGTGCATTGAGATTAGTTATTATAGTATTAATGTTGTGCACTTTTACTGAAGATTTTATTAAACAATTATCATGTCCTAGCACAGCAGTAGCATTTCGGAAGGGGTTAAGAGTAGAGATAGATAGTCAAGATAAACGAATTAGCTTAGATATGTTTTCGGAGAGGACCCGGGCGCTGAAACTGTTCGGATGCAGGCCATCTCGCTTGAAGAAACTTTCGAGAAATTGTTGATATTTAGGAAGGATTAACTAGCTTTCAGTGTAATCTAGGTCTAATCCTGGCATCCCGGCACAAAAATTGCACAAGTAAGAGAAGGATGCCAACATGGGATATTGATATATCTTTTTCCCTTATCAGCTAATTATGCATTTATTTTTTCAATACTGTCTATTTTCTGACGTTATTTTTTTAATGGGTTGCCACCATGCCGTTTTATTGTGGCTAATCCTGTTTGTCTCCATCTTTTTTAACAAACTGGAGCCCAGTTTTGACAATTGCCGGACACGTTGTCTCCCTAACAGCCTGTGCAAGCAACAGATGTAAATGTAATAAAATGTACTTGAAAAGCTTCAGATCAATAGTAGGAATCTGTAAAGTTAAACTGGCTGTTATTTTACAGTTACTAACTTACGGTTTAGCGAACTCCTATGTATCTTTGGTTTGCGTGCGTGTGTATGTCTGACATCATTTTCACCATGCAGCCCTCACTCCCCATGTGCGAGCGTCAAGTATAAACCAGCCTTTAGACCTCAAGCTTTCACGAGTCATAAGACAGAGGTCGAAGTCCAAGTGGAAGTCATTGCTGGATAGGACTGGCGAGCTTTGTTGAGCTGAATGGCCTGTTCTCGTCTAGAGTGTTCTAATGTTCTAAAAAAAAAAAAGTCCAAGTTGAATTGCAAGCGTTTTTGATTATTTTTGAGTCGAGTCAGAAGTCCTTAAATTTGTGACTTGAGTCCTAATTTCTGTTCCAAACTTTCCTCTTTTTATATATGTCGTCAACATCTGGCACTGTATGAAACAGATTCTTTCTTCCTCTGGAAAATAGAATTCCATCACTCCCATATTTCATAACCCTGCTCTCTCAGTAGGTGGTTGGCCCTGCGTATTTCTATCTTGTCTGCGGAAGTGGATCAATATGCATGGTGATTTGTTTCATAGTTCAGGACTTACGATTTTTCAATCTTTCAAGCACATTTTAATTTACCTAGTTCAGGTTTCTTTTTCTACCTTCAGTTTCGATCAGTGCATGTGGAGTTTCTCTATGCATCTCTCTACCAAACCATCAATTGCGCTCTTTATTTTGCTCTTTCTTTCCCAATAAAAATCTGTTTCCATCCTGTAACTTCTTACTTTGTAAAGCGTCTTACAAATGTCTTCCCTTGATTCCTCTTTGATACAAAAACCTTTCTTCTTGCCTTTCCCCATTAAGACACTGCTTTCTCCAGTGCTAGATCTTACTCTGTATATTCCAACTGTCAGGAATTCTGCATAGACTTTATCTAATTCCCGGTAATCAGCTGCTTGTGAAACTCACCACTGTCAATTATGCCTTTTTGGTTTATCTAGCACTTTATTCCACATATTCTGGCACTGACCTCCTGTCTTTTACTTTTGGACTTATTTATGTCACCTACTATCTTCTTTTCTTTCTTTAAAATGTCTCTAAAATGTTCTTTAAATCTTTCTTCATTTAGACCCCTCAATGCTTCCAGTTAAATCTCCGGAATGTAAATTATTCTGTCTTGGTACACTGGCAGCCAAATTAATTCTTGCCTCCTGCTGGAAGGCACCTTAGTGCATTACTGTGAATAATTGGCAATCTTCCTTCTACAATTTAATAGACTTTAAATTGTCCACAACACAGATTAATAGTGCAGCAATTCAATTGAAACTTGGAGTACAGCTGCTAATTTGCTACTTCTTTTAACTGTTGGTCATTTGTGTTTTGATGTTTTTTTGGGGTTTTCTTTAACTGTTCTTTGCTGTTGTTCCTTGATCGTGATCCTTTATCCCTCCTCTCCACTTCTCTGGTGCCTGGGTTTTCCCAGAATATTTTGGCTCAGTCAGGGACAGGGTGGGTTGGGTTCTTTTCTATCTTATGGTAGTTTAATTACAAAATTGAAACATTTGGTTTTATGTGTATTCTGTGATATTTTGTTTTCTATTTTGTCATTTTAGATCATTCATTTTCTAAGAACAAGAGCTCATCCAATTATGTTGAAACAGGTAAATAAAATCACTTCATTGTACACAATAACTTGATGTCAAGTTAAATCAACACTCAACAAACGAGTTTCTAAAATTTAATTTTGTTTTGAATGTCAGTCTATCAACTAAGGGAACTTAGATACAATTTTTTTATTTCTCCCTGCTTATGTTAAGATTACAATTTCTGCTTAGTGTGATTTTTAGCATGTGGTAGTCTTTTCCACCCAGGACAACAGCAGAAAATTCCTGTGATTTATTCCATTTTTGACTGATGAGACTATAACAAAAGATTTGAAGCAAGGTATCTGATAACAATATGTCTAGTGTGATGAAGGATTGCATTAAACAATAATGTATTCAAATAATTCTACTATTTACGTTTACTCTTTTTTTATACAGCTACATTATATTCTTTGTGGGAGCAGAGAGTTTAGCAGTGGCTGTTAGGTTTCAATGATAATTTAAGAAATAAGTCTGAGCCAATCAATCTTTATTACTGTGTGGTTTGTGGCTTTCTTTAAAAGATGCTACATTTCCTGTTTTTGTTTTAACAGGTGCCTGTGTTGCCCCCTACACTAACTGACCAGATCAGATTATGGGAGCTAGAAAGGGACAGATTACAGTTTAATGAAGGTATTGCATTGTTTTTGTGACAAAATCTAAATGGCTGTTCATTGTGAGGATTGTGACTTTTTTTCTTTCAGCCTTACAGGATTACAAGATTGTGATTTAAATGGAACATATATAATCATATAATAAAAATAAGTGCTGCCTCCTAGAGTTCTGTAGTTTTACATATAGAATACTAGCCGTCCCCCGTGGCACTGCCCACATAATAGTGAAACAGGACAGTGAGGAGGGCCCCGCCCAGCTCCCTACTCCTAACGTCACGCTTCCTCCTCCCCACGGCCTGCAGCCTCTGTCTCGGATTAGCGCAAATATATCGCTCCCGCAAGTGAACTATGATTCTTAGTACGATGTAAGAAGTCGCTAAACCAACCAGAATGTTCAAGCAAATTATAGAAAAAAACCTGATCTAAATCTGTTAAGTAGTTCGCTAGCTAAGTGGAGGTAAGGTACACGCCCCAAGGCTGGTGCATGAGTGAGGAGGTCCCAGCCCCCCTCCCCTTGGCCTGCTGCATGTCTCTCGGATTCACGCAAATAAATTGGTACTGCATGAGAACTATGATACATACTGAAATGAGAGACGTCACAAAATCAACCGGAATGTTCAGGCAAATTATAGAAGAAAACCCAATCTAAGTCCGTTAAGTAGTTCTCTCGAGAAATGCAGACAGACAGGCAAACGTTGGATTTATTTTTTATATATATATATATATATATATATATATATATATATATATATATATATATATATATATATTGTGGGGAACAGCCCGGACACAGACAGGCAGACACGATGGCTTCACCACACACACGTTTATTATACATTATTTACAAGTTCTTAAGTGCACAAACCCAGTGCCGCAGCACCAATCACCCCTTAAGTCCTGGCCACACAACACAATGCCCTCTCAGCCTTTGGTCCGCCTCCACTCCTCTCCACCAAGCTTCGTCCTCTTCCACCCGACTCTTGCCATTGACCGGAGGGAGGCAGCCCCTTTTATACACCCCGGATGGACTCCAGGTGCATCCTGAGGAGCCTCCGTAGACACACCCCTATGTGGCGGAAGCTCTGGCTGTGAACCCGGAAGTCCTCTGGGTGTCCCCAATCCTCTTCCCCCCAGCAATTCCGGGTGTGGCGGAAGTGCTGAGGTCCAGGGCTCCCAAGGCATCGGGGCGCCCCCCTGGCGGTGACCACGGGCCCCTACAGGGTAGAGCTTCCAAGCTCTGTACCCGTGGCCCCCAAAGCAACCAGGACGGACGCCCCCTCGTGTTCCAGAGGAGGTACAAGCTCTCTTCCGGTCCTCCTAGGCATCCCGGCCGGGCATGAACCCCAGCCGGGTGCCACAATATATATATATATATATATATATATATATATATATAAATAACAATCGTTTACTGTTCACCAAGTCCCTATTACCAGTTAAATAATTTCAAAGTAAACTGTAAAGTGTATGTGTCATTTGTTACCATCCATCCATCCATCCATTGTCTCCCGCTTATCCGAGGTCGGGTCGCGGGGGCAGCAGCTTGAGCAGAGATGCCCAGACTTCCCTCTCCCCGGCCACTTCTTCTAGCTCTTCCGGGAGAATCCCAAGGCGTTCCCAGGCCAGTCAAGAGACATAGTCCCTCCAGCGTGTCCTGGGTCTTCCCTGGGGCCTCCTCCCGGTTGGACGTGCCTGGAACACCTCACCAGGGAGGCGTCCAGGAGGCATCCTGATCAGATGCCCGAGCCACCTCATCTGACTCCTCTCGATGCGGAGGAGCAGCGGCTCTACTCTGAGCCCCTCCCGGATGACTGAGCTTCTCACCCTATCTTTAAGGGAAAGCCCAGACACCCTGTGGAGGAAACTCATTTCAGCCGCTTGTATTCGCGATCTCGTTCTTTCGGTCACTACCCATAGCTCATGACCATAGGTGAGGGTAGGAACATAGATCGACTGGTAAATTGAGAGCTTCGCCTTGCGGCTCAGCTCCTTTTTCACCACGACAGACCGATGCAACGCCCGCATTACTGCGGATGCCGCACCGATCCGCCTGTCGATCTCACGCTCCATTCTTCCCTCACTCGTGAACAAGACCCCGAGATACTTGAACTCCTCCACTTGGGGCAGGATCTCGCTACCAACCCTGAGAGGGCACTCCACCCTTTTCCGGTTGAGGACCATGGTCTCGGATTTGGAGGTGCTGATTCTCATCCCAGCCGCTTCACACTCGGCTGCGAACCGATCCAGAGAGAGCTGAAGATCACGGCCTGATGAAGCAAACAGGACAACATCATCTGCAAAAAGCAGTGACCCAATCCTGAGCCCACCAAACCGGACCCCCTCAACACCCTGGCTGCGCCTAGAAATTCTGTCCATAAAAGTTATGAACAGAATCGGTGACAAAGGGCAGCCCTGGCGGAGTCCAACTCTCACTGGAAACGGGTTCGACTTACTGCCGGCAATGCGGACCAAGCTCTGGCACTGATCGTACAGGGACTGAACAGCCCTTATCAGGGGGGCCGGTACCCCATACTCTCGGAGTACCCCCCACAGGATTCCCCGAGGGACACGGTCGAATGCCTTTTCTAAGTCCACAAAACACATGTAGACTGGTTGGGCAAACTCCCATGCACCCTCCAGGACCCTGCTAAGGGTATAGAGCTGGTCCACTGTTCCGCGACCAGGACGAAAACCACACTGTTCCTCCTGAATCCGAGGCTCGACTATCTGACGGACCCTCCTCTCCAGGACCCCTGAATAGACTTTTCCAGGGAGGCTGAGGAGTGTGTTCCCTCTGTCATTTGTTACATGAAGTTAAAATTGCCTGATTTTATGAGCAAATCAAGGCTAGATTAGTAAAATCTGTTATATATCTTTCATCACTAGGTTAGAGCTATATTGTTAATAAAGGGTAATGTTACAGAAATCTGAACTTTCAGAGAATTTTGTAGTGAGTGTAATCCAAAGGAAAACAAGAAATCAACAGCAGAAACACGAAACGCATTTTATAGCATTCCATGCAGTTGTTGCCCAGCGGTATACATAGGACAAACATCAAAAAGAATCGCAACACGAATACATGAACATCACAACGCCGTCAGAAGAAAGGACTCACGATCACTGATCTACACGCATACTAAATCAACAGGACATACATTTAACTGGGACAATGTACAAGTAAGATTTAAGGCCAGTACCAAAAGTGCCAGAGAGCTGGCCGAATCATGGCTATCAAATGAGAATGCCATCAGCAGACATTTGGACATAAATCCAGCATATTCAAGCTTAAGAAGAACATGTTCATAATAAATAATATCTTTACAACCAATAACCCCACCCCCCTCCCGTTCACACTGACTTAGCCCCCCACCAAACTACGTAATTTTTGCTATATATTGCCTTTGATTCTTGTCAGTCTAAGCATTATCCTCTGATGAAGGCCCCTGGTAGGGGCTGAAAGCTCAGGAATAAAAACGTGATTCATTTTCTCAATTTGTGGATCTCCAGATGCAAATATGCAAACCGTATCACAGACTTTCTCTTCCACAAATACAGAAGTATAGTTCCACCATCCTTTTTTCTTACATACTATTTTTTCAACTGGAGCATTGGCAGAATAAATGACACAGAGGTGTGCAGTGGGTTAGTAATGAAGATCAAACCTGGAGAATTGTGTTTTACTGCCCTGTGCCTTGTTTACTACAGCACACTGCTTTCTGGTATATTTAAAACACAAACACAACCAAAATATCATTACATAATGTTGTACTATTCTAATAAGAAAATTATTTGTTAAAATCAAATAATAAATAAATGAAATCAGATTCATTATTTAGAGACGTAGAATCTTCAAGGAGATCTTTGAAGAGGAATTTGAGAACTTTAAAAAATCTTCATTGTACATTTTTAATTATGCCATCCATTCACGGTTGCGCCTATCCCAGCAAGCATCGTGTGTGAGGCAGGAAGAAATCCTGAACGAGGTACCAGCTCATCGCAGGGTGAATGCAAGCACACACATACACTAGGGGCAGTTTAGCAGAACAAACCCCCACTGCCTACATGACTTTGAAAGGAAACTGAAGCACACTGAGTAAACCCACCAGAAAAACATGTAAACTCAAGGCAGGTAACACCCGGGACCCCCTTGCTGCAAGGCAACAGTGCAGCCTCCACGCCACCATGCCCCCACATGATTAGTACATGCTTTAATGCATTTCATCTTGAAAATGATATCAAGTATTTATCTTAGCATTGTAAATGTTCAGGGAGCAGGAATATCATGAAATTAATATATTCTGCATGGTGATCGCTGCCTGCGCCTCCTCTTAGTGCAACAGAAAGCCAGTTTAAGAAGCACGTAGTGATTAACATGGGTTGGGGAACACTTAACACAAAGCATTTCATGTGCTACATCATTTATGACGGGGTTTGAGAAAATCTAGTAAATTAAATGTTCATTTTAAGATTAAGTTTAGTTTACAATGTTCTACTTTAATGACAAACTAAGAGAATAAAGTCAATATGTCGACTTTAATCTCGACATAAACAGAAAGAATAAACAAGAAATATTGAGAATAAGGTGGAAATGTTGACTTTATTCTCGACATAAGCGTCGAGATTAAAGTGGAAATGTCGAGAATAAAGTCAACATGTCGACTTTATTCTCGACATATAGTTTTTTTTTTTCTTCACCGTGGCCCTAATACGCTTCCGTAATATGTTGAATGCCAGAAAACTTAAAAATGTAAAAGAGCAATAATGTTTATTTCCATTTAGGGAATTTTTAAATGTCTTGTGCTGAAAATGTGTCTTGTTTAAAAAATTGGTGCAGGTGGTACAACATGTTTAAATTGTAACTCTGTGTCATTTACATTTCCTTTTATATTAAACTTTCTGTCTGTGAAACCCTTTTTCCTTTCTTTATAATTCATTGTCATAACAGTAATAAGATTTTTTTGTGTGTTTAATGCAGGTTCCTAGCAAAGCACAGAGGAATAGAGATTGAGAGTCATTTTATTACATCAGGATATAGCTTTCCCATTTTCATTTTGTTAAAAAGAAGAATATTACGGTTTTAATCATTGAATCTTCGATTACCATAATATGGTTTGATTGTCTCAAGCACAATATCTTGTGTTCTAAATTTCAATAGTAAAAGGGTCTTCTTGCAAGTGGACTTGCAATTTAATTAGATTATTTTTTCCCAATTAAAAGTATTTCACTTATTTTAAAATAATGAAGAAAAAATATTTTTGTTACCTATGCTTACTAAGGTATGATCCAGTTATATATTGTATATCTATATAACTTGACTGCTAAATATTTGAATATGTGAGTCAAGCTTCATTCTGTTATTAAGCAAACAAAGAATGAATTCACTGTAACACTTCTGTGTTTTTTTGTGGTTTTTTTTCTTCAAAGCAGATATCAAAACAGAAAACACTACCCTATTTAAAGGACACCAGACATTGTTTTTGCTATTCAGAGTTAGTTTATTTCCATTAGATGTTTTGTTTCTGTTACACCAAAGATCTGTTATACAGTGACTAAAAATATATTAAGCATTTAAGTGTATTGGCACAACATAACACTATTGTGGTCTTTTTTGTACGCAGGAGTCTTGTACAACCAGTTCTTATCACAAGTGGATTTTGAAGTACTACGGAATCATGCTAGAGACCTTGGTGTTCTTGTTTGGGAAAACCCTCAGAAGAGACTCATGGTGGTCACTCCAGCTGGGCATTCTGATGTTAAGAAGTTTTGGAAAAGACAAAAGCATACACCTTGAAGATATAAATTAACTTCTTAAATGTGTATCTTTTCTTAGCCAATATGAGGTTAATTGGTTAAGGTCTATGAGAATTAATAATGAATGTTCCTGCTTCTAAATGATTCTGAAACCAATTTATTTCAGATTTCACAATATACATTTTGACAGATTTTCAGTAGTATATGTTGTCATTCCAAATGGCATTCTTAAGTACTGTATTGACTTCTAAAATATTTTTTTATTCTACTTTATTTAAAATAAACTGAAAGATTTAAAAAGTGAGTTTATCCAGTGTACATCGGAATTCAAGTCAGTTTTATTTTATTTTACTTGATCCAAGGTTCATAAATGTTCTTTGTCAAGTCTCCTGTGGCACCGTAAGGCTGAAGCAGGGAGAGAGAACAATGAGAATTCAATGGTAGATAGCAAATTGTCTATAATGTAGTTGCATTTTGAGACCTCACAGCTGCTGGACCCTAGACATGCTCGAGCTGCACGGCTGTTGACCCAGCTTAACTTTGTCACTTTTAAATTTCTTCACTCCACCCTCCAAACTTCTGAATAGAGCAACAGGATCTAAGATAACAGCCAGCATACAGAGAGACCGCATTTAACTGCTGCATTCATCTCCATCAACTGCTATGGTGGTTCCCCTGACAGAGCCTCATTCAAGATTTGTGATTATTTTTTCATACAAGCTGAGTATAACTTATTTTTTGTGTCTTGATTGATTTACTGTATGTTGTTTAATGGTTACTTGGTCATCATTGTGGTTTTGAGGTGGCACTGTAAGTGGAACGACCTTTCTGAGGTGCACCTGTTTCATTCATGGAACTAACGCTCTCTGCAGCCAACAGTTACTAAAGAACACTTAATCATTATTAAAACTGACTCCTTGGTTTTTAACTTAATAGTGACTTTACTTTTTGAGGGAATAAGTGGAGCAGAAGAGTGTCAACTGGGCAAATATATATTATACAATATGCAAAATAACACAATGGCTATTGTAGTTCTTATTAAGAAACCTGAAAGTTAATTCTATTCAAACTATTGTAATTGTTAATTATTCTATCTGGCTGTGTATAAGAAAAGCACAAAATTTACCTTACCTCTTTGGTTGTGCTGTTATTCTGAATCTCGACAATGACACAAAAAGCCAATGAAGCAACAGTCTAATGAAATCAGGTTCTGAGGGGATTAAAATGCAGGCTTATGAGAGCTGACTAGATCAGGCTCCAAAGTAATTAGTCTGTAGGTGTCTGGGAGCTGACAGGGGGTGGCTTTGGATTAAGGTGGATGACTCCCAGGATTGACAGGATCACACATAATAAACAGAAAGCTGCAGTCTCAAGGGAAAACATTGAATTTTGATGTTGACAAGTAGCCTGATTACTGCTAATATTATAATATGTTCTAGTACAAATAGGAATCATAATGAACAACCCCAAATCAGAAAAAGGTGGGACATTATGGAAAATGCAAAAAAAAAAAAAAACAGTCAGTGATTCTTAAATTTACTTTGACTTTTATTTCGTTACAGACAGTCTCCCAAGATACTGTAACCCAAGATATTTCATGTCTTGTCTGGTCAACTTCATTTCATTTGCTAATATGCATCCATTCCCACATTTCAGGCCTGCAATACATTCCAAAAATAGTTGTGATGGGGGGAAAATTAGGGCCAGTAATGAGGTAAAATAATTAAATAATGAGGTGATTTCAGACAGGCGATTGTTATCATGATTTGGTACAAAAGAAGTATCCACGAAAAGCAAAGATGGGCAGAGGGTCTCCAGTTTGTCGACAAATACGTGAGAAAAACTTTTGAAATGTTTAAAAACCATGTTCCTCAAAGAAAGTTTGGAAGGAATTTGCATATTTTCCCACTATAGTGCATAATATCATTAAGCTAGCCAAGGAATCTGGATGAATTTCAGTGCGTAAAGGGCAAGGGCGCAAGTCTAAGCTGAACACCTGTGATCTCCGATCCTTCAGACGGCACTACATCAAGAACTGTCACTCCTCAATAACTGATATACGTAACCACATGGGCAAAGGATTACTTTGGCAAACCTTTGTCAAGCACTGCAATATGGAGTTACATTCATAAATTCCACTTAAAACTTTACTGTGCAAAAAAAGAAGCCAAATGTTAACCATATCCAGAAGCAGCATTGACTTCTACTGGCTAATTCAGAAGATATAGTCTGATCATTCTTGATTGCTCAGTACAGCTAATAACACCTTAAGATAAGAAGTTGAAGTCGATTCATTTGCTAAGATAGTGGCTGCCCTGACAGAAAGCTGAAACTGAAATGCTGATTCTAAAACTGTAATGGCCTTAGTTATATCTGAATAAAATTATCACAACAAATGTCTTCCAGTAGCTAATAATTATGCTAAAGCAATACAAAAGCAAAAATGAGTATTATTATGGTAATTTTGACTAGGAAATGCCTGGAATTCTGAATCTAACTGAATTTAAGAATGTGTTCTTAAGCCGTCCATGGTTTCAAAATAAAATCAAAATGACATTCAGTTTAGGTCACAATTAATTTGAAATGCAGTAGAAGTTCAGGTTTTAAGTCTGTTTTTTTTTTTTGAAGTGCGTGTCACTTTACAGCCCACAGCTTACATTTAGCATTTAGAATAGTTTGAAGTTTTATTTTTATGTAATTCAATTTTATTGTGATTGACTCTCTGAACATTGAATGAATGGAAACACGACACAAGTGGTGAGCTCCTGAAGATGACCATAGTTGATGTACCTTACTATCCTTGTTAAATCTGAGCAGACTGACTCACCCGATTCATCTGATTAGGCACCTTCCTTAGTAACGCTGTTCAAAAAGAGACCCAGTGAGAAATCTGGGATGTGCCTCCGAATCTCTGAACGACACTGGATGCTGAAAGTAGCATACATGCAGAGTTTGGCTAAGAGACAGCAAGTCCACAACTGGCACATTAGAACAATGTAGATGAGAACAAAGCCCACCAGTCCTGTCCATGGATAAGACTTGATTGGCCGAGATCTCCAGGAATCTCAAATCCAAATCGTATTATGTAATATCATGTACTGTTGAATTCTGCTCAGTACTTGTAATATTTCTATTGCACTATTATATTGTATTGAAGATTACTTGTGTTCTGTTCTGTGTATTGTACTGTAATTACTCTTTTGACACCCACTGCACACCCAACCTAGCTGGAAAGGGGTCTCTCTGTGACCTGCCTTTCCCAAGGTTTCTTCCATTTTTTTCCCCTGCTACGTTTTTCCTTGTCGTCTTAGAGAGTCAAGGCTGGGGGGCTGTCAAGAGACAGGGCCTGTTAAAGCCCATTGCGGCACTCCTTGTGTGATTTTGGGCTACACAAAAATAAATTGTATTGTACTTGCAGTGTCAAGCAATAGTGTAAGAGTGTGGTGTAGCTAGTACTGTATATAAGAGCTGAAGTAATCGGACCCTGGAGCGTAAATCAGAGCCTGCAACTATTCATACAGTAATAGTTTTGACCAGGTTAGTCAAATGTCTTGAAAGTGATATCAGAGTTATTTTGACTCTGAAACTGTTTCATCACACCAATCAGTTGTCCCCAAAACACATTCCAGCCCCTTTGATATCTAAGGCAATCCTAGTAGAACACATAATTTCAAATGATTATCTGCTTTTGGAAGGGTTGTTACTAATATATTCTTGATTCAGTATTGCCCCTTTGTATAAATCAGAATCAACCAATGACTGTGAAATATCCAGGATTGTCTTCACTTAATTACAAATTAATCAAAAAAATCATTTTGTGTTAAAAAAAAAATGGGCAGAATATTATACATCAAGAAGTTAAGTGCAGCTATTTGTCATTCCCAGAAAAATGGTCTAAAAGAAAGATTAGCAGTAGGGATGTGCAAGACTGTCCTTAATGATGTGATAGTTTTGCCTTGGTTAAAATAGATGGTCATTGAAAAACATCCCCCATTCCAGAGAAAATAAAACACTAGCTTGATAAGTTTTATCTGCAATGCAGGGGTCTCCAACTCTGGTCCTGAAGGGCTGCAGGTTTTCATTCTGACCCTTTACTTAATTAGTGACCTGTTTTTGCTGCTAATTAACTCCTTTGTCTTTCATTTTAATTGACTTGTTTTCCAAGATTTGTTCCCCTGAATTTCTTCATCATTCCACTGATTTGCTTCATTTCTTTCCTTACATGGCACCCAAACAGAAATGAAATATGACGTGAGGGAACCAACAGAAGGCCAACTAAGTCAGGGCCTCAAACTCCAACCAATTTCACTCCAACCAGTTGCTTAATTAGGCTCCGATTCTTGTCGTTAATTTAAACCCGTTCTTTAGTGCCATGGCTTGTTGCTGCTCTCATTGTGCAATTGCATACATTTCTGAAATTGCTGATTTTGTCATTTCTAAGAGCACTGGTAAAATATAAACAGGTCGCTAATTAGGAAAAGGGTTAGAATGTAAACCTGCAGCCACTATGGACTGGAGCTGGGGGACCCCTGCTATAAAGCATCCTTCAGGAGGCAGTCTACATGGTCTCTGAATGCACTGAAGTGACACTAAGATAGGTTAGGTTAGTTCACATGATACAGTTTTGTAGAAAGGCTACTGAGATTGACTGCACAAAGTAACCAGCTTTGAAGAGAGCAGGAGACTCAGAAACAATGTGTGAGACAGGGAACAAAACATTCAAATTTAAGAAACAGAATAGCAAATATCTGGTTATCTTTGGTGAATGCGATCCAAAATAAATAATAATAATAAATAACAAGCTCAGGTTGCAACAAAATAAAGACTGAATACAGTAAGATTCCTTGGTCATTTAAATCGAATTTAGGCATTAAGCAGTATGTAAATTTCCTTAAATATCACAAGTGGCAGTGCAGCACTTCCAGGAGTTGAACGATGGAAAGCAGATTGGTTTATCACATCAGACCACCTTCAAACAGTGACTTAGCCTGGTGTGAAAGTGCTCACCCAGCCCCATAGGACACTATAGTTTCATTGAGTTACAGTCCATTAAGACGTTAAGCAGGTGATTGACAAAGGTATACTCGGAGAATCTTCAATATTAAATGGTGTGGCCCAGTATTAAGTAAGGGTATCAAAGTCAAAGAAGCATTTGTCAACAAAAAAGTGTCTACATTAGATGTGTGTTCAAAGTGAAGAAAAATGAGCTGGTACTCAACCCTGGAGAACGCAGAGTAGAGAAAAAGGCCCTGTTAGTATTTAAGTTGGGAGAAAATGGCCTCCAGTTTTTTGTTTTTTTTTCTTCAGTGAAGTCCCTTAGCATTCTAGCTGTTGCTGCAGTAAATATTGTAATTCCATAAAAAATATTTTAGTATAGATCAAGTTGATTTGGTTATTTCTCTAATGTGTGGAAACTTGTTAGCCTAGAGACTAAGACCTTGGACTCGAATCACAGTTATCTTTTCAGTCCTAACATTGGCTCACAGTGGGACGCTAGGTCTAACATGTTTGAGAATACCTTAGGATAGTGTTCGCTGGGCTAAAGCATTGTACAAATCAAGGACATGATAACAAAGCATTAGCAGCTCCATTCATATACAATTTCAAAAAATATAAATAATAGGGACTGATGTAACAATAAAAAAGGTGATTGTATTATTGCATGACTAAAGGTAAATGACTCATTAATACGTGGGAGCATAATTGAAAAAATTTGTAAACTGGAGTAAAGGGTTTATCAGGAAAGTTGATGTGTGTGTTTATGTACAGTATATATATTTGTGTGTGTATACAGTATATATATGTGTGTGTGTGTGTGTGTGTATATATATATATATATATATATATATATATATATATATAGTGTGTGTGTATACATATACACATATTGTAATTTCTCATGGTCTGAGAGCCCTTCAGGTGCCTTTTGGCAAACTCCAGGCGGGCTGCCATGTGCCTTTTACTAAGGAGTGGCTTCCGTCTGGCCACTCTACCATACAGGCGTGATTGGTGGATTGCTGCAGAGATGTTGTCCTTCTGGAAGGTTCTCCTCTCTCCACAAAGGACCTCTGGAGCTCTGACAGAGTGACCATCGGGTTCTTGGTCACCTCCCTGACTAAGGCCCTTCTCCCCCGATTGCGCAGTTTAGATGGCCAGCCAGCTCTAGGAAGAGTCCTGGTGGTTTCGAACTTCTTCCACTTACGGATGATGCAGGCCACTGTGCTCATTGGGACCTTCAAAGCAGCAGAAATTTTTCTGTAACCTTCCCCAGATTTCTGCCTCGAGACAATCCTGTCTTGGAGGTCTACAGACAATTCCTTTGACTTCATGCTTGGTTTGTGCTCTGACATGAACTGTCAACTGTGGGACCTTTATATAGACAGGTGTGTGCCTTTCCAAATCATGTCCAACCAACTGAATTTACCACTGGTGGACTCCAATTAAGCTGCAGAAACATCTCAAGGATGATCAGGGGAAACAGGATACACCTGAGCTCAATTTTGAGCTTCATGGCAAAGGCTGTGAAAACTTATGTACATGTGCTTTCTCAATTTTTTTATTTTTAATAAATTTGCAAAAATCTCAAGTAAACCTTTTTCACATCGTCATTATGGGGTGTTGTGTGTAGAATTCTGAGGAAACAAATGAATTTAATCCATTTTGGAATATATATACAGGTGCTGGTCATAAAATTAGAATATCAAGTTGATTTATTTCAGTAATTCCATTCAAAAAGTGAAACTTGTATATTAGATTCATTCATTACACACAGACTGATGTTTAATCAAATGTTTAATTCTTTTAATTTTGATGATTATAACTGACAACTAATGAAAGTCCCAAATTCAGTATCTCGGAAAATTAGAATATTGTGAAAAGGTTCAATATTGAAGACACCTGGTGCCACACTCTAATCGGCTAATTAACTCAAAACACCTGCAAAAGCCTTTAAATGGTCTCTCAGTCTAGTTCTGTAGACTACACAATCATGGGGAAGACTGCTGACTTGACAGTTGTCCAAAAGACGACCATTGACACCTTGCACAAGGAGGACAAAACATAAAAGGTCATTGCTAAAGAGGCTGGCTGTTCACAGAGCTCTGTGTCCAAGCACATTAATAGAGAGGCGAAGGGAAGGACAAGATGTCGTAGAAAAAAGTGTACAAGCAATAGGGATAACCGCACCCTGGAGAGGATTGTGAAACAAAACTCATTCAAAAATGCGGGGGAGATTCACAAAGAGTGGACTGCAGCTGGAGTCAGTGTTTCAAGAACCACCACACACAGACGTATGCAAGACATGGGTTTCAGCTGTCGCATTCCTTGTGTCAAGCCACTCTTGAACAAGAGACAGCGTCAGAAGCATCTCGCTTTTGGACTGCTGCTGAGTGGTCCAAAGTTATGTTCTCTGATGAAAGTAAATTTTGCATTTCCTTTGGAAATCAAGGTCCCAGAGTCTGGAGGAAGAGAGGAGAGGCACAGAATCCACGTTGCGTGAGGTCCAGTGTAAAGTTTCCACAGTCAGTGATGGTTTGGGGTGCCATGTCATCTGCTGGTGTTGGTCCATTGTGTTTTCTGAGGTCCAAGGTCAACGCAGCCGTCTACCAGGAAGTTTTAGAGCACTTCATGCTTCCTGCTGCTGACGAACTTTATGTAGATGCAGATTTCATTTTCCAACAGGACCTGGCACCTGCACACAGTGCCAAAGCTACCAGTACCTGGTTTAAGGACCATGGTATCCCTGTTCTTGATTGGCCAGCAAACTCGCCTGACCTTAACCCCATAGAAAATATATGGGGTATTGTGAAGAGGAAGATGCAATACGCCAGACCCAACAATTCAGAAGAGCTGAAGGCCACTATCAGAGCAACATGGGCTCTCATAACACCTGAGCAGTGCCACAGACTGATCGACTCCATGCCACGCCGCATTGCTGCAGTAATCCAGGCCAAAGGAGCCCCAACTAAATATTGAGTGCTGTACATGCTCATACTTTTCATGTTCATACCTTTCAGTTGGCCAACATTTCTAAAAATCCTTTTTTTGCATTGGTCTTAATTGATATTCTAATTTTCCGAGATACTGAATTTGGGACTTTCATTAGTTGTCAGTTATAATCATCAACATTAAAAGAAACATTTGAAATACATCAGTCTGTGTGTAATGAATGAATCTAATATATTCTAATTTTATGACCAGCACCTGTATGTATGTATGTATGTATGTGTATATATATATATATATATATATATGTGTGTGTGTGTGTATATGTATATATGTATATGTGTGTATATATGTATGTATGTAACCCTATATATACAGTAATGTGCAAAAGTTTTAGGCAGGTGTGAAAAAATGCTGTAAACAAAGAATGCTTTCAGAAATATAAATAATGATTGCTTATTGTTATCAATTTACAAAATGCAAAGTAAGCGAACAAAAGAAAAATCTAAATCAAATCAATATTTGGTGTTACTACCTTTTTCCTTCAAACCAGCATCAATTCTTATAGGTACACTTGCACAAAGTCAGGGATTTTGTAGGATTCTAGTCAGGTGTATGATCAACCAATTATACCAAACAGGTGCTAATGATCATCAATGTCACATGTAGGTTGAACCACAGTCATTAACTGAAACAGAAACAGCTGTGTAGGAGGCTTAAAACTGGGTGAGGAACAGCCAAACTCTGCTACCAAGGTGAGGTTGTGGAAGACAGTTTCATGTCATGGCAAGATTGAGCACAGCAACAAGACACAAGGTAGTTATACTGCATCAGCAAGGTCTCTCCCAGACAAAGATTTCAAAGCAGACTGGGGTTTCAAGATGTGCTGTTCACGCTCTTTTGAAGAAGCACAAAGAAACGGGCAACGTTGAGGATCATAGACGCAGTGGTCGGCCAAGGAAACTTAGTGCAGCAGATGAAAGACACATCAAGCTTATTACCCTTCGAAATCGGAAGATGTCCAGCAGTGCCATCAGCTCAGAACTGGCAAAAACCAGTAGGACCCAGGTACACCCATCTACTGTTCGGAGAAGTCTGGCCAGAAGTGGTCTTCATGGAAGAGTTGCAGCTAAAAATCCATACCTCCGACGTGGAAACAAGGCCAAGCAACTCAAGTATGCATGAAAACATAGGAACTGGGGTGCAGAAAAATGACAGCAGGTGCTCTGGACAGATGAGTCAAAATTTGAAATATTTGGCTGTAGCAGAAGGCAGTTTGTTCGCCGAAGAGCTGGAGAGCAGTACAATAATGAATGTCTGCAGGCAACAGTGAAGCATGGTGGAGGTTCCTTGAACGTTTGGGGCTACATTTCTGCAAATGGAGTTGGAGATTTGGTCAGGATTAATGGTGTTCTCAATGCTGAGAAATACAGGCAGATACTTATCCATCATGCAATACCATCAGGGAGGCATATGATTGGCCCCAAATTTATTCTGCAGCAGGACAACGACCCCAAACATACAGCCAAAGTCATTAAGAACTATCTTCAGCGTAAAGAAGAACAAGAAGTCCTGGAAGTGATGGTATAGCCCTGATCTCAGCATCATCAAGTGTGTCTGGGATTACATGAAGAGACAGAAGGATATGAGGAAGCCTACATCCACAGAAGATCTGTGGTTAGTTCTCCAAGATGTTTGGAACAATCTACCAGCCGAGTTCCTTCAAAAACTGTGCAAGTGTACCCAGAAGAATTGATACTGTTTTGAAGGCAAAGGGTGGTCACACCAAATATTGATTTGATTTAGATTTCTCTTTTGTTCATTCACTGCATTTTGTTGATTGATGAAAATAAATGATTAACACTTCCATTTTTGAAAGCATTCTTTGTTTACAGCATTTTTTCAGACCTGCCTAAAACTTTTGCACAGTACTGTATATATATATATATATATATATATATATATATATATATATATATATATATATATATATATATATCTATACTAATAAAAGGCAAAGTCCTCACTGACTGACTGACTCACTCATCACTAATTCTCCAACTTCCCGTGTAGGTAGAAGGCTGAAATTTGGCAGGCTCATTCCTTACAGCTTACTTACAAAAGTTAGGCAGGTTTCATTTCGAAATTCTACGCGTAATGGTCATAACTGGAACCTGTTTTTTGTCCATATAATCTAATGGAGGAGGCGGAGTCACGTATCGCGTCATCACGTATTACGCCTCCTACGTAATCACGTGAAGTGAAAACAAGGAAGAGATTTACAGCACGAGTCAAACGTGGGAACGAAGGTAAATGACATTAATTGTTGAGTGTCTTTTAATACTATGTAATTGTTGAGTGTCTTTTAATACTTTGTAAGCATACATATTAACAGATGTGCAATTAAATGTGTGCATTTATGGGGTGATTTCTCAGGCGTAAAGCTCGAAGTGATCACTCGAGTGAAGACAGCTTCACAAAAAAAACAGATCCTTAACAAACTGTTATTGGTATATTTTACCTCAATTTTAAAAGGTTTTCTTTTCTTCTTAATAAAAATTTAAAAGCAGAACTTCGCCGGTGCGAACCGCGGGGATTTGAGCGACTGACGCATACAGACATATTCATGAGTGCAGGTACTTCGGAAAGAAAGCACCGTGTAAACCTAAAGTTTAAATTAAGTTCATAGACCTACAAAAGGTTGCCATTAATTTCAGGCAAGATTGCTTTTCTCCTGTACAACTATACGTTGCATTCTCAAGAGTGTGCTTGCACGGCTTGGTCATATTACAACCGGAGTGCTGAACTGACAATGTGATATACAAACAGAACAATCGTAAAAACAGGATTAAATAAAAAGGCTGCTTCCATTGGCAAAGCAACGAAAAAGGAAGACCTTATATGACGTTCGTTTATAAAACAGCGGAGAGGCTGTGTGAAGTCAGCTTCACAAAAAAACAGATCTTTAACAAATTGTTATTGGTAGATTTTCACTCAATTTAAAAAGGTTTTCTTCTTAATAAAAATTTAAAAGCAGTACTTCGCCGCTGCAAAGCACGGGGATGTATATATATAGATAGATAGATAGAGATATATATATATAGATAGATAGATAGATATATATAGATGTATGTGTATGTATGTAGATATGTATATATGTGTATATATATGTAGATATGTAAATATGTATATGTATATATATGTGTCTGTATGTGTGTGTGTGTGTATATATATATATATATATATGTGTGTGTATGTGTGTATATGTATGTGTATATATATGTTGATATATGTATATATATGTGGATGTGTATATGTGTATATATATATATATATATGTATATATGTAGATATGTGTATATGTAGATATGTATATATATGTATATATGTTTATGTATATATATATGTTTACATAACCTCTTTAACACACTACTTCTCCGCTGCAAAGCGCGGGTATTTTGCTAGTATATATATATATATATATATATATATATATATACTGTATGTGTGTATGTATAGCTCAACCCTATAGGGGCCCATGGTCACCGCCAGGGGGTGCCCCGATGCCTGGAATGCCTTGGTCCTCAGCACTTCCACCATACCTGGGACCCGGGTGCGCAGCCAGTACTTCCGCCACACTGGGGAGTGCCAGCGGAAGATTATCAGGAAGAACCTGGAGCACATCTGGGTGATTATAAAAGGGGCCGCCTCCCTCCATTCAATGGCTTGAGTTGGGAAAGGAGAAGGACAGAGCTCGGGAGGAGTGGAAAGGCCTGGACTGTGGGGGAGTTCTGGGGTTGTGTGCTGCACTGTATATAATAGTTGTAAATAAAGCGTGTGTTGGGTGACTTATAACGATGTCTGCCTTTCTGTGTCCGGGCTGCTTTCCACTATATATAGATATATATATATATATATATTAGATATATATATATATATATATATTAGATATATATATATATATATATATATATATATATATTAGATATATATATATATATATATATATTAGATATATATATATATATATATATATTAGATATATATATATGCAAGGGTTGGCAAAAGTAGGTTTAGGGTTAGGGTTGAGTAGGCAAAACACAGAGTTTATTATTTATTTATTTTGTATTATTTATTTGTATTATTTGTCTTCTTCTTAAAGCTATAGAGTTAATAAAGCCATTGTAATAATCATAACCTGCATGTCTATCTATCTATCTTTATCCATACGAGCAACAGTAAGCCTACTTTTGACGACCCCTGTATGTATCTGAATCTATGTAACTCCAGTGCATGGTGTTGTGAGCAGGATCTTATTTGACTAATCGCCTGTCAGGCCTACCCATTGGATATAATTACCAAGATTATAGCATGTCTCGGGCAGTCAGGCTCAGAAGCCCACCTGGAGATGAAGCCTTCTGAAAGTGTTCTCTGCATGTGGTGCCAGGCTGCCTCTCAAACCACATGTCAAGTACCCTTGTGGCAGACTCCGTCGTAAGGCACGCTGCTTTTTGGAATATTTACCAAAGCACTTTGCTAATGGATTTTTATGACTGTCTATTGGTCCTCTTCATTACCTGGTTCATATTTATCATGGAAGGTAAGCCTTTCTTTTAAACAGAGTGTACATGGGTGCATTAAAATGTGATGGTGCTTGTTTTCTGGAACCTGTAAAGTAAATATGTGAATACTGGTTCTCAAGCAAGCAACCACTATCAAAGTTATTTTCAGATGGCTCAACTGATCTAACAGACAAGACTATTGACCGCTGGTAGAAAACACCCAATAATGACTATTGACCGCTGGTAGAAAACACCCAATAATGTCATTCCTTTTCGCACATTACCTGTGTTTTATTTTGACAAATTAAAACAAGAACAAGTCAAGAGGCAGATGCTACATTGACACAGAGCAAGGCTGACAGCCAGATTAGGGGCTTAACTTGAGCTTTGCCAAAATAATGTACAGTACATACTGTTCAGGGTGAAAAATGTCCCTGACAACAACAATAGTTTTTCTGTAACTAACTCACGACATACCTTTAATCATTTTAGACTGATTTTCATGAAGCAGTTTACTTGCACTCAGCCGTCAAGGTATTTACTGGAGCCGGCCTCTTCACTTTCATTTCAAACTGACAGATTCCGTTGTTGTCATTTCATGCACAATAGGGTTTCCACTGTTTTGGTGTGTTCCCCCTTGTCCAGTCTTTAACATCATCACTACACTGTTTTCAAAGCAAATGGCTTACTGTACGTTTTATCAATATCCACTTTCGTGAATGGACATTATTAAAGGTAGTTTGCAGAAGGCAGTGCCTAAACATCATGGGATTACTAAATAAATATACAATAAAAAACACTTTTATAGAGGACGAAATGTGATTTAAAAGTAAATATATACATCTTTGGAATAAATAAATAAAGATGATGTTGGTAGAAATCAATGAATAAATCCTTGCCATAAATAAAATAATAAACAAATAAATATGTTGAATAAATGAACAAATACTGTTCAAATACTGTTCATGAATACTATTTATTCACACCAAAGATGTATTGATTTATTTATCTCCAGATTTACGGATTTATTTATCTCCAGATTTACGGATTTATTTATTTACAGATTTCTTCATCTCTCTGTTAATGATGTGGGCAGCCCTAAGCTTTTCCTAAAGCATTATTGGCCAGGGGGCAAACCAGTCAGAAACAACAGCCACTGATCGACTTGTTCTCTTCACTTCACTCTTGTCATGCAATGCCTTCCACAATTAAACCTCTATTGATGTTGGAGGGAAACGTCTTGAAGTCTGTCCAATGCTGCTGGGTCTACATCTATATCTAACTCTGCATTTAGCTGTGCCAAATTATCCATGAACCCCTCCAAGCAAATTGAACATAATCATTTGGTGGTCAGTTTTCAACTTCATTAGCTAATGACCTTAGTTCAGTAGCAAGAATTTGTAAGCGTTTGCCATCAGCTAAAAATTGATTCTTTTTTTTTTTTTTTTTTGGCTAGCTGTCATTACCCAACAAGAAAGCCAGCTAGTATTTCTTCTCATCCAAGCAAGGCCAAGATATTGGAGTGCAGATCAACATAATCCACCTGACCAATAACTAGTGCTCTAGGAAAAGGTTAGAGCTGCCCATCTCATTAACACAGAGATGAAGAAATCTGTAAATAAATAAATCAACAAAATAAATCTCTCTATTATATAAAAAAATCCTGGCACGAGACAAGACTTTTTGGAAGATTTTTTTTAAGTCCCACAAGATGAGACTTTGGCAGTGAGATTTTTTCAAGTCACGCTCTCCTCTCAACCATATTCAACCACGCACACGGTACTCTCCCCTCTCATTCATGTGAATGCTTTTTACAGACACAGTTCCTGGTCTCTCAGCTCTAATAAATGTTGACGTATTATATCCAAATCTTATTGAAGAATTTCATCATGAAGGGTTATCAACGGTAAAAATGAGTACACGGGCAATCCAAGCACAGAGAAACAATGAAGTCAAACAAATCAACAACAAAAATGTGGATTGGTTACACAGCAAATTGCTTAAATGTGTATCAATAGATTTTGCTGAAACAGTTGGTGGTGATCATGCGGAAGATGAAAACATTAACTTGCAATATCCCAAAGAATATCTACAATTGTTAACACCGTCTGGTCTTCCATCGCACGAATTACTGTAGGAAGAAGGATGTTTCCAAGAAAGGTAATGTAGTACATCTCCCGCAGATAACAGACACCAAAGGAGATCTTGATACAGTGGTGTGAAAAACTTTTTGCCCCCTTCCTGATTTCTTATTCTTTTGCATGTTTGTCACACAAAATGTTTCTGATCATCAAACACATTTAACCATTAGTCAAATATAACACAAGTAAACACAAAATGCAGTTTGTAAATGGTGGTTTTTATTATTTAGGGAGAAAAAAAAATCCAAACCTACATGGCCCTGTGTGAAAAAGTAATTGCCCCCTGAACCTAATAACTGGTTGGGCCACCCTTAGCAGCAATAACTGCAATCAAGCGTTTGCGATAACTTGCGATGAGTCTTTTACAGCGCTCTGGAGGAATTTTGGCCCACTCATCTTTGCAAAATTGTTATAATTCAGCTTTATTTGAGGGTTTTCTAGCATGAACCGCCTTTTTTAAGGTCATGCCATAGCATCTCAATTGGATTCAGGTCAGGACTTTGACTAGGCCACTCCAAAGTCTTCATTTTGTTTTTCTTCAGCCATTCAGAGGTGGATTTGCTGGTGTGTTTTGGGTCATTGTCCTGTTGCAGCACCCAAGATCGCTTCAGCTTGAGTTGACAAACAGATGGCCGGACATTCTCCTTCAGGATTTTTTGGTAGACAGTAGAATTCATGGTTCCATCTATCACAGCAAGCCTTCCAGGTCCTGAAGCAGCAAAACAACCCCAGACCATCACACTACCACCACCATATTTTACTGTTGGTATGATGTTCTTTTTCTGAAATGCTGTGTTCCTTTTATGCCAGATGTAACGGGACATTTGCCTTCCAAAAAGTTCAACTTTTGACTCATCAGTCCACAAGGTATTTTCCCAAAAGTCTTGGCAATCATTGAGATGTTTCTTAGCAAAATTGAGACAAGCCCTAATGTTCTTTTTGCTTAACAGTGGTTTGCGTCTTGGAAATCTGCCATGCAGGCCGTTTTTGCCCAGTCTCTTTCTTATGGTGGAGTCGTGAACACTGACCTTAATTGAGGCAAGTGAGGCCTGCAGTTCTTTAGACGTTGTCCTGGGGTCTTTTGTGACCTCTCGGATGAGTCGTCTCTGCGCTCTTGGGGTAATTTTGGTCGGCCGGCCACTCCTGGGAAGGTTCACCACTGTTCCATGTTTTTGCCATTTGTGGATAATGGCTCTCACTGTGGTTCGCTGGAGTCCCAAAGCTTTAGAAATGGCTTTATAACCTTTACCAGACTGATAGATCTCAATTACTTCTGTTCTTATTTGTTCCTGAATTTCTTTGGATCTTGGCATGATGTCTAGCTTTTGAGGTGCTTTTGGTCTACTTCTCTGTGTCAGGCAGCTCCTATTTAAGTGATTTCTTGATTGAAACAGGTGTGGCAGTAATCAGGCCTGGGGGTGGCTACGGAAATTGAACTCAGGTGTGATACACCACAGTTAGGTTATTTTTTAACAAGGGGGCAATTACTTTTTCACACAGGGCCATGTAGGTTTGGATTTTTTTTTTCTCCCTAAATAATAAACACCATCATTTAAAAACTGCATTTTGTGTTTACTTGTGTTATATTTGACTAATGGTTAAATGTGTTTGATGATCAGAAACATTTTGTGTGACAAACATGCAAAAGAATAAGAAATCAGGAAGGGGGCAAATAGTTTTTCACACCACTGTATGCCATTTGTATTAAAATATTAACAGTTTCCTGATAGAATAGATTTTGCAAAGACAATTAACAAATCTCAGAGCCAAAAGTCTAAAAACACAGAATCAAAATTCAATGCAATATTGGCAAAAATTTAATTTAAAAAATTGTTTTTACTGAAGTTTTACAGTAAAAGTGTAAGTTTAAAAAGTATTTGCGTGTTAATTTCAAAGCCAAACACAACAAAATCATATTACTCAACGAATAACTCTAATGCACCATGAAACATAATTCACTTTCAAATTATTACGTTTTACTATTTTTTAATATGGTTAATTACTCACTGTAATGTAAAATAGTTCTATTATGCATATGTAACAATTCCTATGAAAATAACAATCTGTTTAAATTGTACAACCGCATCCCCATACGTGAGTGGCAGAACCACAAAGAGCTAGCGTGTAGCGCAACCAGGGGGGTTGGCGAGCGAAGGAAGCAGGGGGCAAAGCCCCCTAGTAAGTCTAGAAATAAAGAATTTAATAAATCAATACATCTTTGGCATGAATAGAAATTAATTTATTCTACAGATGTATTTATTCTTTTAGTTATGGAAAAAAATTATTTATGCGGTGGGCTGGCGCCCTGCCCAGGGTTTGTTTCCTGCCTTGTGCCCTGTGTTGGCTGGGATTGGCTCCAGCAGACCCCCGTGACCCTGTGTTTAGGATATAGCGGGTTGGATAATGGGATGTATTAATTTACTTACTTTTAAGTCCCTTTTCATCCTCCATGCACTTTAATATTTATAATATATGTTGTATATTGTGTTAAAATAAAAACAGAAGCAGCTAAATCTGGTGATATTTTCACATATTGTTCAGAGTTATTGCTTCCTAGACCCTGCGACACGGATCTGCATTTGATTCCCAGCCTGGTCACTATCTGTTTGGAGACTGCCATTTTCTTTCTACTGTATGTCCACTTCCTCCAGCATGTCAGAGACATACAATTTAAGGGGTCTGGCAGACTTACATTGGTGAAGTTTAACTGAGCTTACCCTGAGATGGATCTGTCTAGTGCTGGATTCTGCCTTGCACCTGTTGCTGGCCCAATAGACTCAGCTTTCAAAAGCCCTGTACTGGACAGTGTGGGCTTCAGCAATAGATTGAAGCAGCAATCCCATTACCCTTTGGCCACTTTAATTCTGATCATTTGTAACATAAATGACCAAAAGTAGGAGAACTTTGGTTCAGGTCATAAGAGATTGTTTATTTTTGAAATATGTTGCATGGACCATATGCTCTTAATATACAGTAGTTAGTATGCCTATTTGAGGACCTATGCAGCAACTGTTTTAATCAGTAATGTTCTGTTCTATTACTGAGCTACAAATTTGTACAATGAAATATTGGAAAGTGACAACTTAAATCTACATCTCATCGAAAATTGTATAACATATACCACGGGCAAGAACTAACCTGAGAGTGATGTCATTAAGCATCTGGATTACAGGGTCAAATTTTTTGAAAGTATTCTACACCTAAACTATTTTGGACAAAACATCTTTCGAATAGCCTTGAACCCTCCTAATGCTTTAACAGCAGTATTTGGAGTAATGTCAGGTTGGATTAAAGTGTGCTGTGAAGTATCTACTCGGATAATCTTTATTACACTATTTGCACAAAGACTGTTTTGTTCAACTGGAAAAATCCCAGTGCACCTTCTGTAACTCCAGGGAAAAACAGTGCTATTCTCAATATGCTATGGATTTGGAAAAAAATGAATTTTCCTTTTGAGAATCCGTTCATGTAATTCTAAAGAAAGCAGACCGAGCCTGTTGCTGAGCCTTTCGTTTTATTCACTGTTTTATTATGGATGAAGAGCAACTTTAGATTGGGCCTTCTTCTCATATATACTCTCTTTGCTGAGTAGGAGTGATTTCACGGATTATCTTTAGAATATGTTTTTAGTATTTGCTTTATATATATATATATATATATATATATATATATATATATATATATATATATATAATCTTCATTTGGATCTTGATCTTTGTTTGTCCGCGAATGAATTAGAAGAAGAAGCACTAGATGGCAGTAGAGACACATCTAAAACATAGGCATTGCATTAAGAATCTCCTCCAGGCTTATAGTACTGAAGACTGTAGTACTCCAGTCACACCTCAAAACACAGATATTCAAACTAAACAAATTGTTGTGCTTTAAATTAACAAATCTTTATATATAATCTTCATTTGGATCTTGATCTTTGTTTGTCCGCGAATTCATGTTCCCCTGACACTGCCTTGGTTGTTACTTTTCTTTACAAACACTGTCGATACCACTCTTTGTGTTTAGATCTGGCGTCGACACCTGCTTCGTTGTCGAGACTGTGGTTTTTTGTGTTTCTATCGACCGTTGTTGGCAGCACTTCGTCCAAATCGAATGTTCACCCACTTCTTGGAGTCGGCAGTCAGAGTATATAAGTCAGACACACTTCTGTGATTTTCCATCAGTCGGCATTTGGAGTTCAAGAAAGAAGCATTGGTTCTTCCTTGCTCTTTGGATTGCCACAAAGCAACCTGCGAGATTGGAGAAAGGTTGAGAAGAGATCGTGAGAGGAAACAACAGCATCGTGAAAATGAGATGGACTGTGAACGGAGAGAAGCAGAAATGCTCCTCCACCACCACATAATTACTATTCGGACAGTGATTCCGAGTAGGCCATTCCTATTGAATCAATGTCCAAGGGTTTTGTAATTTTGTTTCCCTTATAAAAAATCATAATGCTGTGCGACGAAGGGCCCAGTTCACAACTGGCAGCCGCGCTTAAACAGGGAGCCCTTCACAGACAACTTTAACACGCGCAACGTAGTTGTGCACACATGGCTAGTATATATATATATATATATAAATATATATAATATACAATATATATATATATATATAATATAGTGAAACAAGAGACAGAAGGCAGAAAAAGAGTTGGGGATCCACCCCGTATATTGTACACAATTGCAAGGAAAAAACAGCTCACTGTCTGGGTCAACATCCATATAGGAACAGAGTAGGAAGGGAAGGTGCTTGGCTTTTATAGTTGTACGGGAGGAAGAGGCGGGTCCATGAGTGTTCAGGCCTGAATTGAGGACAGAAGGAGGCGTGGCTAGGAAAGGAGTGCAGGAACTGGTGAAGTTTTAAGTGGGACTCTGTTCAGGTGATCTGCAGAAGAGGGAGGAGAAAGGTTAGTGCACTTCGTTAATCCCTGCCCTTGTTTTTTGCCCTCGGTTAAGCTCTTAGCCTGCCTCCCAAGCGCACGTGTGTTACAATATATCTATACTAATAAAAGGCAAAGCCCTCACTCACTCACTCATCACTAATTCTCCAACTTCCCGTGTAGGTGGAAGGCTGAAATTTGGCAGGCTCATTCCTTACAGCTTACTTACAAAAGTTAGGCAGGTTTCATTTCGAAATTCTACACGTAATGGTCATAACTGGAACCTCTTTTTTGTCCATATACTGTAATGGAGGAGGCGGAGTCGTGTATCGTGTCATCACGCCTCCTATGTAATCACGTGAACTGAAAACAAGGAAAAGCCCCAAAGAGCGCTGAAGAAAACATTCTCCGTCAGCAGTAAACTATTTCAACCATGTATATATGTATGTATATATATGTATGTATATATATGTATGTATATATATGTGTATATATATATGTGTATATATATGTATATATATATGTATGTATATATATGTATATATATATGTATGTATATATATGTATATGTATATATATGTACTAGCAAAATACCCGCGCTTCGCAGCGGAGAAGTAGTGTGTTAAAGAGGTTATGAAAAAAAAAAGGAAACATTTTAAAAAGAACGTAACATGATTGTCAATGTAATTGTGTTGTCATTGTTATGAGTGTTGCTGTGTTTTATATATATAAAATACACACACACACATATAAACATATATATACATATACATATACACATATATATACATATCTACATATATATATATATATATATATATATATATATACATATACACATCCACATATCAACATATACATATACACATATATACACACACACACGCTTTATGGGTGATGATTGTTTTACTGTTTTTATCTTTATTTTATTTTATTGTAGAATCAACTCCTATCTGCGCACAGCAGGGCAGCCGTGGGCGGATGCATATGGTGTATTCACTCCATGTTATCGTGCATTGCGCTGTCAGTGGTATTTTGATAAAAGAATTTGAACAACATATAAGAAGCGTATAAATTATTAAACAGTAAAACATTAACATTTAAGAAGTAAAGTTACATTAAGTACTACTGCAGTGCCTTCGGGTATACCTAATTTTTTGTTTGCCCATTACATGCTTAAATGTATACATTTTTTGGTGCACCTACCCGAGAACACGCGACATATAACCGAGCGTGGGAGAAGCATGGATTTTAAACACGCGTTGAGTTCATCTGCTGGTCTCCCTCGTGGAATAACTGGTAATGTTTGACTAAAATCTACAGCGAGTAAAACGACATTACCTCCTATTTTTTTTTTTACGATCTCTGAGATTTTGCTTTTTTCGGTTCAAGGCTTCATAAGCTGTTTTATGTTGTATGGTGTACTTATCCCAAACCATCATCTTTGAATGTTGCAAGACTTTCGCCTTGTATGTAGATCGGGGTAATTACATTCATTGCATTCCTAGTCTGAATCACAATCTGATTGTATGGGTGGTTACCTGGCACTGTAGGGTTGCCACCCGTCCTTTAAAATACGGAATCGTGCCGCATTTGACAATGAAATTGCGCGTCCCGTTTTGAATCAATACTGGACGGGATTTATCCCATATTTTTTTTATCTTTTTTTTTTTTAAAGCAGCGTCTCATGCAAATCATCCCACACGCATTTTATGAAGATGCCTCCTTTCCTACTTTTGATTGGGTAATACTTATGTCATCGTTAGTTTGATTGGTGTTTTTAACTGTCCAGTGAGGAGGGCGTGTCTTTTAAGTACAGTCTGCAAAGTGTTGGCACTGAGATGTGGCGTCAGCGCCATAGTTGAAGCCCCTAACGTTGCGGTCAGCAAGTCGGCTAACATCCGCCATGTGCCGTCTTTCAGTTGCGAGAAGCAGATCATAGAATGGTTGAAACTGTTGCCCCTAACGTTGCGCCACGGCGTGTGGTTCGTTTATACCTCGTGTCTTCTCATTAAACTTTTATCTCGCGAATATGTTATTGCAATCCGCAGCGGGAGTGTTTCTATAAACTTAATTTAAACTTACGTTTTACACCGTGCTTTGTTTCCCTTATGAACATGCTTGTATGCTTAACTCGCTCCGTTCTCAATTGTTTAATCAATTTTTTGCTCTTCGCTGTTTGCGGCTGTTCCTCCATTTCCCCCTACTTCGTTCTTTTATCTCGCGAATATGTTATTGCAATCCTTAACGGGAGCGTTTCAATAAACTGATTGAAAATAGTTTTGCATTTACCTTTTTAGTAAAAGGCGAGCTTTTAAGCCTGAGAAATCACCCCGTAAATGCACACGTTTAATTGGACATGTGTTAATATGTATGGTTACACAGTATTAAAAGACAGTGAACAACGTCAGTTACCTTTCTTCCCGCGTTTGATAAAAGGTGAGCTTTTAAGCCTGAGAAATCACCCCGTAAATGCACACGTTTAATTGCACATGTGTTAATACGTATGCTTACACAGTATTAAAAGACAGTCAAAAATTAACGTCATTTACCTTCGTTCCCGCGTGTGACTCGTGCTGTAAATCTCTTCCTTGTTTTTAGTTCACGTGATTACGTAGGAGGCGTGATGACGCGATACGTGACTCCGCCTCCTCCATTACAGTGTATGGACAAAAAATATGTTCCAGTTATGACCATTACGCTTTGAATTTCGAAATGAAACCTGCCTAACTTTTGTAAGTAAGCTGTAAGGAATCAGCCTGCCAAATTTCAGCCTTCCACCTACACGGGAAGTTGGAGAATTAGTGATGAGTGAGTCAGTCAGTGAGTGAGTGAGTGAGTGAGTGAGTGAGTCAGTCAGTCAGTGAGGGCTTTGCCTTTTATTATTATAGATATATATATGTATGTATATATATATATATGTATGTATATATATATGTATGTATATATATGTATGTATATATATATATGTATGTATATATATGTATATATATATGTATGTATATATATGTATATATATATGTATGTATATATATCTATACTAATAAAAGGCAAAGCCCTCACTGACTGACTCACTCACTCACTGACTCACTCATCACTAATTCTCCAACTTCCCGTGTAGGTAGAAGGCTGAAATTTGGCAGGCTCATTCCTTACAGCTTACTTACAAAAGTTAGGCAGGTTTCATTTCGAAATTCAAAGCGTAATGGTCATAACTGGAACATATTTTTTGTCCATACACTGTAATGGAGGAGGCGGAGTCACGTATCGCGTCATCACGCCTCCTACGTAATCACGTGAACTAAAAACAAGGAAGAGATTTACAGCACGAGTCGCACGCGGGAACGAAGGTAAATGACGTTAATTTTTGACTGTCTTTTAATACTGTGTAAGCATACATATTAACACATGTGCAATTAAACGTGTGCATTTACGGGGTGATTTCTCAGGCTTAAAAGCTCACCTTTTACTAAAAAGGTAAATGCAAAACTATTTTCAATCAGTTTATTGAAACGCTCCCGTTAAGGATTGCAATAACATATTCGCGAGATAAAAGAACGAAGTAGGGGGAAATGGAGGAACAGCCGCAAACAGCGAAGAGCAAAAAATTAATTAAACAATTGAGAACGGAGCGAGTTAAGCATACATGCATGTTCATAAGGGAAACAAACCACGGTGTAAAACGTAAGTTTAAATAAAGTTTATAGAAACGCTCCAGCTGCGGATTGCAATAACATATTCGCGAGATAAAAGTTTAATGAGAAGACACGAGGTATAAACGAACCACACGCCGTGGCGCAACGTTAGGGGCAACAGTTTCAACCATTCTATGATCTGCTTCTCGCAACTGAAAGACGGCACATGGCGGATGTTGGCCGACTTGCTGACCGCAACGTTAGGGGCTTCAAGTATGGCGCTGACGCCACATCTCAGTGCCAACACTTTGCAGACTGTACTTAAAAGACACGCCCTCCTCACTGGACAGTTAAAAACACCAATCAAACTAACGATGACATCAAGTATTACCCAATCAAAAGTAGGAAAGGAGGCATCTTCATAAAATGCGTGTGGGATGATTTGCATGAGACGCTGCTTTAAAAAAAAAATGATTACAAAAATACGGGATAAATTCCGTCCAGTACTGATTCAAAACGGGACGCGCAATTTCATTGTCAAACGCGGCACGATTCCGTATTTTAAAGGACGGGTGGCAACCCTACAGTGCCAGGTAACCACCCATACAATCAGATTGTGATTCAGACTAGGAATGCAATGAATGTAATTACCCCGATCTACATACAAGGCGAAAGTCTTGCAACATTCAAAGATGATGGTTTGGGATAATTAGTACTTATTAAGTACACCATGGAACATAAAAGAGCTTATGAAGCCTTGAACCGAAAAAAGCAACATCTCAGAGATCGTACAAAAAAAAAAGGAGGTAATGTCGTTTTACTCGCTGTAGATTTTAGTCAAACATTACCAGTTATTCCACGAGGGAGACCAGCAGATGAACTCAACGCTTCTTTAAAATCCATGCTTCTCCCACGGTCGGTTATATGTCGCGTGTTCTCGGGTAGGTACACCAAAAAATGTATACATTTAAGCATGTAATGGGCAAAGAAAAAATGAGGTATACCCGAAGGCACTGCAGTAGTACTCAATGTAACTTTACTTCTTAAATGTTAATGTTTTACTGTTTAATAATTTATACGCTTCTTATATATTGTTCAAATTCTTTTATCAAAATACCAGTGACAGCGCAATGCACGATAACATGGAGTGAATACACCATACGCATCTGCCCACGGCCGCCCTGGTGTGCGCAGATAGGAGTTGATTCTAAAATAAAATAAACATAAAAAGAGTAATACATTCATCACCCATAAAGCGGATAGCAGACGTGACGTATTATATGTGTACCACATTTCAAGTCAATAGGTGAAACAGTTTGCAAGCTACAGGTGATTTAAATATCCTGGACAGACCAACGAAAAGCCACGGTAGCAAATTATACAAGAAGATTTTACTGTTTAATTATTTATATTTATATGAAATATGCTTCTTATATATTACTTCATATTCTCATATGATAATGATGTTAATGTTGTTTATATTGATTTCTATGTTATTGTAAGTGCATCTATGTGTGTATATGTATGTATGTATGTATGTATGTGTATATATATATATATATATATAAAAAATATATATATAAAAAATATATGTGTATATGTATATATATCTGTATATGTGTGTGTATATGTGTATATGTATATATATATGACAGCAACACTCATAACAATGACAACACAATTACATTGACAATCATGTTACGTTATTTTTAAAATGTTTCCTTTACTTTTTCATAACCTCTTTAACACACTACTTCTCCGCTGCGAAGCGCGGGTATTTTGCTAGTGTATATATATATGTATATATATATATGTATGTATATATATGTATGTATGTATATGTATATATATATATGTATATATATGTATATATATCTATATATATAAAAATGGAATGGGTGGGTCGTCAGGTGGGCCTTTTTTTCATTCCGTTGAAAGACACGCCCTACTCACTGGACAGTTAAAAACACCAATCAAACTAACGATGACATCAAGTATTACCCAATCAAAAGTAGGAAAGGAGGCATCTTCATAAAATGCGTGTGGGATGATTTGCATGAGACGCTGCTTTAAAAAAAAAATGATAAAAAAAATACGGGATAAATCCCGTCCAGTATTGATTCAAAACGGGACGCGCAATTTCATTCTCAAACGCGGCACGATTCCGTATTTTAAAGGACGGGTGGCAACCCTACAGTGCCAGGTAACCACCCATACAATCAGATTGTGATTCAGACTAGGAATGCAATGAATGTAATTACCCCGATCTACATACAAGGCGAAAGTCTTGCAACATTCAAAGATGATGGTTTGGGATAAGTACACCATACAACATAAAAGAGCTTATGAAGCCTTGAACCGAAAAAAGCAAAATCTCAGAGATCGTAAAAAAAAAAATAGGAGGTAATGTCGTTTTACTCGCTGTAGATTTTAGTCAAACATTACCAGTTATTCCACGAGGGAGACCAGCAGATGAACTCAACGCGTGTTTAAAATCCATGCTTCTCCCACGCTCGGTTATATGTCGCGTGTTCTCGGGTAGGTGCACCAAAAAATGTATACATTTAAGCATGTAATGGGCAAACAAAAAATGAGGTATACCCGAAGGCACAGCAGTAGTACTTAATGTAACTTTACTTCTTAAATGTTAATGTTTTACTGTTTAATAATTTATACGCTTCTTATATGTTGTTCAAATTCTTTTATCAAAATACCACTGACAGCGCAATGCACGATAACATCGAGTGAATACACCATACACATCCGCCCACGGCTGCCCTGCTG